>NC_080064.1:4242500-4842500 GCF_949987535.1 Balaenoptera acutorostrata | reverse complement strand
CCTGGCACACGGAGCACGTGAAGACCTGGCAGTGTGAGGGGCAAGTGGGGCCAGTGTCAGCGGGGGCCTCTGCCTCGACGACAGCCTTGACTGGGGCTTCCACTCGCTTCCGGGAAGAGTCTGCCCGGGGCGGGGGGAGGGTGGGGGGGCGCTAGGGTGGGAGAGGGCAACACGTAACCTGCTTGCCCTGACGCTGACCCTCGCTGAACGCTGCAAGCCCACCACGCCAGGCTGGGGGCCAGGCCGGGACGGGGCCGCAGCCTGCAGGCGACGGGCCTCTAGGAAGAGGTGGGGGTGGGGTTTAGCCACCGAGTCACACGGGCCAGCCAGGGGGGTGGGGGGAGGTGGCCAGGTGGCCTTTCTCAGCAGCCACCCCACCGAAGTACCCCTTCTCCAAAGCCCAGGGGTCCAGGCAGGCAAACCCAAAATGCCTCCTACAAAGTCCCTCCTGGGCTTGTGCCACCCGCCCTTGGGACCTGTCCCCCGAACCTGCGCCAGCAAGTGGACCCGATGACATCCAAGGACCCTGCAGCTCTTGAGTTTACAGTCCCATCTAGGCCAGTCCCCTGGGGGCCCCTCCCGGGTGGCAGAGAGACAGAGGCCAGCGTGCCCTGCCCGCCAGGACCCGGGCCGGCCCCCAAGTACCTGTTCCGAGCGGTTCATGCAGTTCCGGGCTTCGTGCTCCAGGAGGTTCTCCTTCCGAAAGTAACACTTCCCGCATTTGGGACACTCGAAGGGTTTCTCCCCAGTGTGTTTCCTGCTGGGAGAAGCCACGGGGGGCGTTGGGGCTGAGCGGACCTGCCGCCCTCCCTCACCCAGGCCGCCTCCAGCACCTCTGACAGTGCTGTGCTCCGCGGCAGAGGAAGACGGGGCTTGGGCCGCCGCCTGAGGCTCTCCACGAGGCTCGGCCAGACCCAGCTGGTGCAGCTGCAGGGCTGAGCCCAGAAACCCTCCTGCCTCCCGGAGACTCTGCAAGGGAGGGCACGGCACAGCTCCACACTGGAGGGGCCGCCCCAGAGCCGCAGGCCGATGGGGAGGCCCAGCAGCCAGCATCTCTCTGAAGACAGAAATGATCCCTGGGCCCTGACTCCCTGGAGAAACCACGCAGTCTGCCTGGAACTTCCATGGGCTCAGCCTTCAAAACCAAAGCCAGAATCTGACCACCTCACCTGGCCTCCATGCTACCATCTAGTGTGGCCACGCCACCCCTGGGCTGCCGCTTGGGCCTCCTACCCATCCTGTGCTCCACACCTACCTCCCGTCGGGTTTCCACTTCAGGAGCCAGACGGGCCCTCAAGTACAACCAGATCGCATCGCCTCTTTGCTCACAACCCTCTAATGTTTGGCATCTCACCCTGAGAAAGGCCTGGGGGCCTGTGAGGGCACTGCTGGCCTGCCCCTTACCTTGCTGGCCACCTCCCACCCCAGAGCCTCTGCTCTGGCCCCTCTCTGGCCCAGAGTGCTCTCCCCAGCCATCCATTAAGCAAACTTCTTCACTTCCTTTGAGTCTGTGGATTATCTCCTTTCTTTACAATCGCAACCTGATCCCACCCTGAACTCCCCAGCCCCCTGGCACTGCTGTCCTTTTCCTTTCATCGCACTGTGAAGTCTCTTATCTGGTAGTTCAGGGTCTCATCGCCCTGCTGGAGGGCAAGCTCCACAAGGCCTCTTTGTTCTGTTCACTCAGGTATCCGGTGCGCCCAGCCACCAGGCAGAAAGCTCACTGAGTGAGCTAAATGAACCCTGACTTCAGAGCCTGGCAGTGGCGTGGGGAGAGCGCCGACAACCTGCCAGAGGCCACACACTCCTCTCATCCCCTGCGGCTATACTGACTGTCTTGTCCCCCATCCCAAAGACCTCAGGAGGCCATCACCCCTTCCCAGTTCTCAGGGCCGGTCTAGCAGCCTGCAGCCTGAGGTAAGGATGGGGTCGGTGCCTGCACCCTGGTCTTACACTGGGAGAGCGTCCAGGCAGACAAAGACCACCCCAGGGTGACTTCCCCAAAGGCTCCAGTGGCAGCAGCTGCCCCCAGAGCAGGGACAGCAAATGGGCTTCAGCCCCAGTTCCAACTCCATTCGGTCGCTAGTGGCTTCTGAGAGTGTCATACTGAGAAAACGTGTTATGGCCCAGCCTGGCTTGGCAAGAAATCGCACCAGGTGACGTCTTGGGCTAAGGACGGGCAAGACTAAAAGGCGTGTCACCTACTTGCCATCCCTGCAGGCCCCGCAGAGAGCAAGGCCCCTGGAGCAGCGCCTTCCAAGAGGACGCTCTGGGATGATGGAAATGCTCTACGTCCGTCCGGTCGCATTCGGCAGCTGGGGCCACGCGTGGCTACTGAGCCCTTGAAGTGCAGCTAGTGTGACTGAGGAACTGAATTTACTTAATTTTAATTACTTTGATTTTAAATTAAAATAGCTTCGCGTGGCATCTGATTACCTTATGGGACACGGCAGCTTGAGACGAATGGTCTCTAATGCTCTGCTGACACCTCAGAGCTAACCTGTCCCCAGAAATGTGGGTGGCACCAACCCTAAAGATCGACATCTTGGCCCAAAGCCCACACTGCCAGGCTTCAGAAACACCGACAGTCAGGCCCCAGCCCCAGCCCGGGGCCACAGGCTTCTCTCACCCCCTTGGGAAAAGCCAGCTGGAGGTCGACGTTCACAGCGCGTGGAACCTGTTGCTAAGGTGTCCACAGACCCACTCCAAGCAGAGCGCTCGCAGGAGGGCGAGGAAGAAGGAAGCTAACCAATGCCAGGCGCTCTGTGGGTCTGAGATGGAGCCCCTGGCCCCTACGCGGCCCAGAAGTGGGGATGCAGGCCCCCTCCCCCAACACGGGAACAGCAGGTGGGAAAAGAAAATAGAAAAACAGAACGTTTACCTGTTGTGAACTTTTAGATAATATTTGCTGAGGAACTTTTTATGACATGTGGGGCATTCAACCGGCACCGCTGTACCTTTTCTGTTCTCAGCAGGCTCGGCTGCCCGGGAACCTGCACTCAGGGCCGGCTCGGCAGCACAGGGCTTTCTGATTACGTTTGATTTCCTCCTGGTCGGCACAGTCTCAGGCTCAGAAACATAATCGCCATCCCCATCATCCTCAACTTGAACCACCACTTCCCACTAGAGCAGAAGAGGCAGCAGGAGGGAGCGAGGTCACCAAATTAATCAGCAGGGGTGCTGGGGACGGATCTACGGGGCAGCCAGCTCCATCCAGTTCCACCCCAAGTCCCAACCCAGGCACATCCCCAGACAAGTCCCTCCATCAGTGACTGTTCCCTTCAGGGTCCCAGGGCAGGCAGCATCCGAATCTCGGGTTTGGAGAGCAGGAGCTCTATTTGTGGGTAACTGGAAGTTTGCCTGGATTTCACTACCCTGGGAAACACCTGATGCCGCCCACTCGACCCCAAGAAGCTGGCAACCACGAACACGACTCGCAGAAAGGTCAGCCTGAGGATGCAGGATGGAGCTGGCTTCCTACATTTGGAGGAAATCTGTTCTAAACCCACAAAACAGATTCTACCTTAGGGTCCAGATTATCCCGGAAAAGCGTCCGTCTCTCCTCCCCACTCCTGCCTCCCCTGCTCCAGCATCCTGGGCACAGTACCTCGTTACTCCCGCCCTGCAGCTGGACACCTTCAGCCTCAAAGGGCCTTGGGGGCACTCTGCAATCCTCAGGCTCCTTGTCCTCAGGGGGACAAAGCTTCAGAGCCTGCTTGAGTTTCCCACGGAGGAAGGAGGGGTTCTCACTCTGAGCAGGGAGACCAAGCTGGCACCTCTGGAGGCTGGGACTACCGCTGAGCTCCTGATCCCTGGGGGTTTGACCCAGCATCCTCGAAACTTCCTCTTCCTCCAAGCTTGCTGGCTCCTTGAGGTGGCTGTTCACATCCCGAGGGGCGGGTTTCCCCAGCCCGCTGTGGCCACTTGGTGCCAGTCCCACTGAGGCTTTGGGCTTGAAGCTCTGGCACAGCTCTACAGCCTCGGGCACCCGCAACTCCCTGGCTGCCAGGAGCACCTGATCCCGGTTCCCCGAGGTGAGGGCGAGGTGGCCAGTGTAGAAAAAGTCCAGCAGGAGGCCAAAGATCTCAGCGAAGCCGGCAGGGAGGACGACACTGCCCCCCGAGCCATCCCCATAGAGGCTCTGGAAGAAGTGGCTGCAGCAGGCGAGGACACTCCAGTGCGCCTTGAACACCAGACCCCCCACGTCCAGGGTGGCGTCGCAGTACTGGCCCCGCTCCCGCTGCTTGTTGAGCTCCTGCAGAACCCTTACACTGTGCTGGACGAAGGAGCCGTCCATGGTCCGTCTGAAAGGGAGAAAGGCAGCAGTGACCCCATGACCAGTCCAACCGAAGGGTAGTAAGAGAAAGCCCCTGGATCTGAGAAGAGGGTAAGTGGAGGCAGACTCTATTCAGTCACATTTATTACAACCAGGGCTTAGATCAAGGTTAGAAGGTGCAAGCTGACACAGGAACGGACTGAAAGCCTCCCTGGGGGCCGGGGCCAAGTAAGCAGCCCATACCAGGGGTGCCCAGAGAGTGTGGGTGGCGGAGGCGCAGGCGGACTAGGTGGGGACAGAGTCGGGAAGGGTGCTGGTGGGAGGAAATCAAAAGTTTGAGAAAAGAGGCGGGGGATCAGCGCGAACTCATCAGCCTGGCACAGCGAGAGGGCCCGACGCAGGGGAGGGTGGCGGCTGCAGACAGGTGAACGGAGCCCACGCAGCGCCCACACGTCCGGAGCGGCCGGGCGGAAGGCGGCCGCGGTCACACTCCGTCAACAGCCACCGCGGCCCACAGCGCCCCCTCCCTCGCCCCGTTCCTCCCGACCTCCTCACCCGGGCCAGTCCTCCCTACGCCAACCCCTCCGGCCCCAAGCCAGGTCGCTCGCACAGCCCCACTGACCGACTACCCCGGCGGTAAGTGCCGGGCCGACCGTGCAGAAACGCTGCCGTCGCCGCCGCCGCCGCCGCCGCCGGACGTGACGTCAGAGCGCGCCGGCCGGGGCGGGACGCCTCGGAGGCGCAAGCCTTTACCTCCGGCCCCTGGAGGCGATACCACGTAGATAACAGCCAATGGGGTGCAGGGAAAGGCGGGGACAGCTCCGTTCCCTCGGCGCTGGGCCCGCCTCCTGGGGTTGCCTAGCAACGCCAAGCTGGACGTTGAGTCTACTCCCGGCTCGGAGTCCCGAGGTTCCGGCTGCGGTTAGCCCGGCCGCGCAGCGCCCTCAGGCTTGAAGAGACAGCGCCCTACCCTCGCCCTAGAGAGGAAGCACAGCCAAGATGCACATTTCACCGCTTTATTGGCAGCCAGCGCAGCCCGGACTGAGCTCTCCCGTGGGCTTACACTTCCCAAGCCAAGGCTGAGGAGCCCAGAGGCCTCCTGGGCGCCCCATTCCACCTTCAACCCTGAGAGCAGCGGAGACTTCCAGTTCGCCCTGCCCCGGCTTGCCCCTGCCCGACCCACTGGTCAGGTGGAGCCACAGCGCCTGGTGTGGTCGTGGGTGGAGGCCTGGAGGTGCTCCGTGCTGTTGAGATCTGGGCGGCACAGGATCGCATAGCACTTGGGGAGGAAATAACCGCTGAAGCCGCCACTCAGGCTGCTCAGCATGGCCAGCACGTTGACCGCGGGCAGGTACTTGCCCTGGTAGACACTGGCCATGGTGAAGAAGGCGATCCAGGACACGAAGTCGAGGAGCAGGCTGCTGCAGGCAAAGGCGCTGACCTAGAGGAGGCCATTGTAGGCGAAAGCCAGCATGAAGCCCAGTGAGTCAGCCTCTGTGCAGTCAAGCACCACCAGCTGAGGGAAGGGCTGGTATTCCCTGGCGGGCAGTGGGGTCCACACTGCAAGCCACATTAGACAGATAAGCAGCTGGGTTGTTGAGCTGATCACCACAAACAGGCCAGCACCGTGGTTTTGGACCCACGCATGGAAGAAGGTGGGTACCTTGGCAGAAAACTGGAAGATGAACACAAGTCGGAAGGAGCAGATCGTCAGGCAGGACAGGAAGATGGCAAAACCAAGGGCAAAGAGGCCTTTGCGCAGCAGGCATGTGGGCAGCGTGGGCTCCCCAAAGAAGCCATAGTGGCCGCAGCTGCCCCCCCGCCAGGGAGCCCAGCATGAGGAAGCACAGCCGGCCTCCAGCCGATCTCACCACAGGCGTGTCTAGGTGCCAGGCAAACAGGCCAGCAGTCCCAGCCCCCAGCAGCAGCAGTAGCGTATTAGCTGCCAGGAGCACCCAAGAGATGGGCTCATGCCAAGTCAGAAACACCACAGTGCATGGGAAGCAGGTCTGGCTTCTCTCAGGTGCCCACTCTTCTCTCCCACAAGGTTGGCAGCTGTAGGGGTCTGGAAGGGAAGGCAGAGAGGGTTCCTGAGAGCCGGGTAAGCATAGCAGGAATGGGGAAGGGAAGGGAGGCCGTGCAAGCCCGCAAGGTTCTGGAAGGGCTGTAGCACAGGAGCTGGGCTCTGCCAGGCACAGCAAGATGGGGTAGCCCTGAGTGAGGGCCCCAGGCCAAGTGTTTTCTCAACATGCCTGTGTTAATTACAGATTGTGGAGACACTTGGGTCGGTTCTGTATGGCTCATGATCCCATGAAACCCAGAAGGGGTTTGCAAACCAAGAGGTCGTAGAGAGGGCCTTAACCCACATAACCTTGAGGCTATGATCCAATGGGAGCAGCCATCCCCAAAGGAAGGGTCTTTTCATCTCTCCCCAGCACTCCCACTAGCCAAATCCACCTGCCTGAGCTGCCGCTCTGTGGTTTCTCTGAGTTGACTCTCTCAGGATAGAAGAGATACATTGCCACGCCCGCAAAAACAGTAAAAGGAAGGCACGTGGCCCCTGGAGTCCAGCTCTGGGCTGAGCCCTTAGCTACCTCCGTTTGCTCTCCGGTCTTGACCTTGCATCACTGGGTAGAGTATGCTTTTTGTCCTGCTGCAAACATGCTAGTATCTGCATTCAGGCCAAGCTCTTCAAGGTGTCAGCTGTCACTGGCATGGACAACAGAAGGGACTTCATACAGATAACATGGGGGGCACAAAGGGAATGATAGCCACATCTGTTTGGATAAAGAGGTTGAATTTAGGGGGACTTCCCTGGTGGTCCAGTGGTTAAGACTCTGAGCTCCCAATGCAGGGGGCCTGGGTTCGATCCCAGGTCAGGGAACTAGATCCTGCAGGCCGCAACTAAGAGCCCGCATGCTGCAACTAAAAGATCCCACATGCCACAAGTAGAGATCCTGCACACGGCAACGAAGATCCCATGTGCTGCAACTAAGACCCAGTGCAGCCAAATAAATAAATATTTTTTTAAAATATATGTTGAATTTAGGATGAAATTGCCTCTGTAGGCGTTGGGTTGGGAGCTCTCTAATAAAGAACTCAGGAAGGGACTTCCCTGGTGGTCCAGTGGTTAAGAATCCGCCTTCCAATGCAGGGAACATGGGTTTGATCCCTGGTCAGGGAACTAAGATCCCACATGCTGCAGGGCAACTAAGCCCACATGCTGCAACCACTGAGCCCACATGCCACAACTAGAGAGAAGCCCATGGGCCGCAACGAAAGATCCTGCATGCCACAACTAAGACTCAGTGCAGCCAAAAACAAAAGAAAGAAAGAAAGAAAGAAAGAACTCAGCTATATATGAGGACTTCAACTGCTTGTTGCTTTCTGCTTGATCAGAATTCAGTCTGATGGAAGGTGTCCCCCAACCTGTCCCTAACTGGCAGCAAAGTGACCAGGGTCCTGGTTCTGCACATGTGTGGCCCAAGGGAGGTCCATTCATCTGTTCTACAGACCCTAGGAGTGCTGGATGATTCGCCCACTCATCACTGGGTCACTCACCACTGTTGTTGAGGAAGGTCCCGGCCTCACAGAGCACACACTCGAAGCAGCAGTGGTGGAAACCCATGGTCACTCTCTGGTGCCCTTCAGGACAGTCGCTGGAACACACAGACTGAGGCACCTGCAAGAAGCCACAGGCGTTCTGCAACCACGCGGAGGGGCCCAGCTCAAGGGACACTCGCTCTTAGGATGGAAAACTGGATCTCTGGGCATCCGCCTTCGCGGATTACTCCCAGGGCAGAGCCCCTGGTTGTGTGAACCAGCGACGACCGGGCGTCTGTCTGTGAGCCCGTGGAGCTTCCCTGGCAGGGCTGGGGAGGGTCACAGTGGCCTGATACCTAGGATCCCCTCTCCTGCTCTGTGTCAGCATTGTCCCCGTGCTCCAGGCTGCCTGTCAGGCAGTCACCTGGTGAGTGACCATGTCCCCGTTACCTGGTTGTCCTTTCCACGCCACTGGATTTTGATCGTATTTATGTCTAGCCAAACTGGAGACCACAAGGAGAAGCCGATGACCCTGAAGGTCCAGTTGGGGCCACTCCAGTCCCAGGCAATTATGTTATAACTGCTGAGGGGGTCGCCGTTGTCATTAAATGTCACGATGTCCTTGTGTAAAAGGAAATTCACCTTGCGGATCTGCTCCAGAAGCTGAAACAAACAGGGATAACGGCGCTGCCATAGCTGACACAGGCTGCTCCTCCAGCACCCACCGGGACCCAGACGGCTCAGGAAGCAAGTGCATGGGGCCTTGCTGAGCTTCTATCTGGGTGGTTTCAGCCCATCTAGAAGTTCTGGTCCCTTCCTCAGGCCCTCTCCCCTCCTAGGAGGCCCCTTCACCCTCCTATCCAGCCTCCTGAGTGAGAGGAAGTCTCGAACAAAGAAGCCCTCTGCAGAGGTTTCAAGCCCTGGATCTGAGGCATGGTGGGTGGGAGGGGCCACAGTTCAGAGAACAGAAGATGAACACGAGCCTCAGAGATGGGATCAGCCTCCAGTCGGGGGCCTTTGCCCCCCACCCCTTGCATTCAGGGTAGCCGAAGAGGAACCGCTCCGCTTGCCTCAGGAAAGCACCCTGATACAGGGTGCCAGTGGCAGGTTAAGTGCCTTACCTGCCAGGGGTAGACCCAGCCTCTGGAACAGACTCCAGAGGCGCAGCCCAGGAGCTGGTGGAGGCTGTGAGCCACGGCATAGACAGCCTGGTACACGTTGTAGGCGGAGCCCACGGAGAATGCTCCAAGTGTGGGCATCTTCTGTGCCGTGGAAGCCCAGCACTCTCTGCAGAGCTGCTTGCTGCTGCACCAGGAGCCCCTGAGGCAAGGCGAAAGGGCTCCTTTGTCCGCCCCGACATAGGCCTCTTCAAACTCCTTCAGGCCAGGGACACGCCTCTGTGGGATGGCCACGCCCAGCACTGTGCTGATGCCCCAGATCCCAGAAACATTGCTGACGTGTCTGGAGATGGCCCAGTCTTCTGAGGCGACCCACACCTTGGCAGTCAGCTTGGCCAGCACCACGGACTCAAAGAACACCCTGGCCAGCTGCCTGCCAGAGAAAACGACCACAACCGTGGTCCTCGCTTGGGCCAGGCAGCGCATCATGCTCTGCGTCCTCTCATCGCCCGGCTGGGCAGAGAAAGGCACAATGTCCTTGCAGGCAACGCAGATGCCCTGCTGGGTGGCCTGGTCCTCCAGCGCCTGCACGCCTAGCTGCCCACCATGGAGATCCAGACCCACCCGAACCTCCGCAACGGCAGCATCAAGATCTCCACCTGGTGCTCATCACTTGGGATGGCGCGCAGAAAGGAGGGGTAGAGCCGCTTCACGCCGAGCGTCACGCTGCTGGCATCATAGCTGACCTGTGGAGTTCAGTTCAGCAAGTTCAGTGGCATCAGCCTCGAGTGAGGGCCCCCCAGTGCCAGCCCTGTGCTGGGCGCGGGGACACGGGGAGGATGGAGACATCCTGGCCCAGGGTTTCAAGCAGAGCACCACTTGACACACGAGGCTAACAGGTTACACATCAGGTAGGGAGCAGGTCCCCAGGGAGACTTCTGGGAGAAGAATGGGAATCTGTCCTGTGGACAAAGGGACCACAACCGCATGCAGGGAGCGAAACGGTACGTGCGTGGGGCCCTTCAGGGACTTCCACTCGGCTGGAGGTCAGATCCAGGAAGAAAGAGAGCCTGAGCAGGTGTGTCTGGTCAGGGTGGGAAGCCTTAGCCCCCCGTGCTTCGGGGCTGGGGCTTTATCCCAGGGCCTCAGGGTTTAGGCAGCGAAGTGACATCAGACTTGTGTTTTAGGAGTGTATCTCTGATCAGTGAGGAACATGTTTAAAAAGGCTCAAGGCCAGGGGAATTCCCTGGCTATCCAGTGGTTAGAACTCCGAGCTTTCACTGCTAAGGGCACAAGTTCAATCCCTGGTCAGGGAACTAACAACAACAAAAAAAAGGCTCAAGGCCAGAGTCACGGAGAACTACTAGGACCTGATGGAATCATCTAGATGAGAGGGGAGGGCGGTCAGTTAAAGCTGCAGCAGTGGCCATAGATAAGAAGGGACAGAGCTGGCAGCGGTGAGGGCCCCCTCCCTCACCGACCCCCGGCAGAGGCCGTGGAGATGAGCTAAACGTCGGGGCAGGGAAGGGAGTGCAGGTAGGACTGCAGGGTTTCTGGCTTCCTTAGAGACAGTTGCTCTGCCAGATGGGCCGGGGAGGGGATGCAGGAAGACAAGAGGCTTGTGTTACGTGGGGAGGGAAGTTCATCTGGGGGCCTGCTGGGTCCATGAAGTGGAGACGCTGGGCGCTGGGCGAGCATCTGGAAATAAGGCGGGTGCTCAGGAGTCAGAAGGAAGGTGGAGACAGGAATTTCAGCCCGGGCCTCGGCCTGCCTGGGAAGGGGAGGGGTCTGCCCTAGGGAGTCACCGCCTTCTCAGAGGAGATGGGGGCGGGGGGCAGAATTCTCTAAAGGAGACCAAGAAAGAAGTGCCCCAAGTGAAAGGGTCATAAATGCTGAGGGAAAGTGTCAAAATGGTCAAATGGAGGGACGTCCCTGGCCGTCCAGTGGTTAAGACTCCACGCTCTCAATGCAGAGGGCACGGGTTTGATTCCCTGGTCAGGGAGCTAAGATCCCGCATGCTGAGCAGCATGGGGCCAAAAAAAAAAAAAAAAAAAAGATCAAATGGGTTAAAGGCCACCTACCAGGCCCTGCACCAGCCCACCTGAGCAAGAAGGTGCGGTGTAGGATTCCACCTCCAGGCTGGCCACCTGAACCACGTCCAATCCCTACCCAGCCTGCACCTTCCAGCGCCGGCTAGAAGGGCAGAGTCCAGGGCAGCGGAGGGAGGAGTAAAGGCAGAGGGAGAAGCAAACAGGAAGAGAGGACTCTGCGGAGAAGTCTGCATGGAAGCGGGGCAGAGTCAGCCAGGTCCGAGTGGAGAAGTGCCTGGAGGATAGAGGAGGACAGGGCAAGCGTGTAGGTGGAGGAGGAGGCCCAGGGAGAGGTCGACGAGCAGAGGAGGGGAGGGACGGGACTGGCCCGCACAGGGACAGATGCCACACCTCTGAGCCTGAGTCTGGGGGGGGTGGGAAACGAAGGGTGTTCAGTTCTGCACAAAGGTGATAGGACAGCGGGAGGAGAAAGAAGGGCAGAAGTTTCCAAGGAGAATGGATTTTCCAGTGAGCACTGAGGCAGGGAGACCTGGAAGCAGCGCTTGGACAGGAAGGAATGCCAGGCAGGTGACTAACGAGCAGTGACCGCCCAGGAGGCCCAGGAGTCCAGGCTGGCCTCAGGCACGGCAGCTCCTGCCCAGCCACCCCAGCCCACACTGGACTTGGCAGGAGGGGAGATGAGTGAACTGCCAGGGCGCCAGCTTATCAGGGGTACCAGGAAGGGGCTCAGCAGGGCTGCAGTGGTGGCAACATGGCTGCTGGCGTCGGGCCCAATCACCGCCACAGTCGCGGGGGAGTAGTGGGCAGGGTCTCCTTGGCTCTCCACGTAGCGCGTCCCTGGCGTGCTCAGCGTGGCAAACACGTTGGCTGACTCCGAGCACCCGTCGTACGGCTTGTACCCCAGGGTGACGTTGGGCAGCAGGGCGGTGGAGTTGTTTATCTCCTCGATGCCAAACTGCATGGCCTGGAAGAGGTGGTAGCCGTGGCCATTGAAGGTGTTGGGCCTGTAGGGAAAGCCAGGCTGAGAGCTGAAAAGGGCAAAAGGCCCTGCTGAGACCCTCTGGTCTCCTGGAACCCCAGGCTTGGGGGGTAGAAAAGAACCTCTGAGGTCATCTGTTCAGCCCCCTACAACCATGACCTCAGTGTGGACCCTGTGGCACACACAGTTCTGTTGAAAGGCCTTCAGAGAGGTAGGGGACAAATTGGAGAAATACATATACCATGCCCGCTTCCCCCCCAATAAGCATGTTAGCCCTGAAAGGCTCCCAAGTCCCGTAGGAGAGAAACCTGCTATATTAGTCAGGGTTCTCCAGAGAAACAGAACCAAGATGAGATACATATATATACACAGAGAGAGAGAGAGAGAGAGGGAGAGAGGGGGACAGAGTGAGAGAGAGAGCAAACAAGAGAGGTTTATTTTAAGGAATTAGCTCATGGGATTATGGGGGCTGGCTAGTCTAGGATTTGCAGGGCAGGCTAGAAAATCCCACAAGACTTTATTTTGCAGTTGAGGCTGAAGGTGGAGTTCTTTCCTTTTCCGGGGACCTCCATCTTTTCTCTTAAGGTCTTCAACTGTTTGGATGAGGCCCACCTACATGATGGAGGGCAATCTGCTTTACTCAGTCTATTGATTTAAATGTTAACCACGGGCTTCCCTGGTGGCGCAGTGGTTGAGAATCTGCCTGCCAATGCAGGGGACACGGGTTCGAGCCCTGGTCTGGGAGGATCCCATGAGCCACAAATACTGAGCCTGCGCGTCTGGAGCCTGTGCTCTGCAACGAGAGAGGCCGCGATAGTGAGAGGCCCGCGCACTGCGATGAAGAGTGGCCCCCGCTCGCCACAACTAGAGAAAGCCCTCGCACAGAAACGAAGACCCAACACAGCCAAAAATTAATTAATTAATTAATTAATAATAATTAAAGTTACTAATAATTAAAAAAAAAACACCAAATTCCCAATGGTGCATGTAAAATACCTGCATAAGCATCATGTCAAAAAAAATAAAAAATAAAAAAAAATAAATGTTAACCACGTCTATGGGAATTCTCTGGTGGTCCAGTGGTTAAGACTTCACCTTCCAGTGCAGTGGGTGTGGGTTCGATCCCTGGCTGGGAGCTAATATGCCACATGCCTCGCAGCCAAAAAAACCAAAACGTAAAACAGAAGCAATATTGTAACAAATTCAGTAAAGACTTTAAAAATGGTCCACATCAAAAAAATGTTAGGGCTTCCCTGGTGGCGCAGTGGCTGAGAATCTGCCTTTCAATGCAGGGGACATGGGTTCGAGCCCTGGTCTGGGAGGATCCCACATGCCGCGGAGCAACTGGGCCCGTGAGCCACAATTACTGAGCCTGCGCTTCTGGAGCCTGTGCTCCGCAACAAGAGAGGCCACGATAGTGAGAGGCCTGCACACTGCGATGAAGAGTGGCCTCCACTTGCCGCAACTAGAGAAAGCCCTCGCACAGAAACGAAGACACAACACAGCCATGGATAAGTGAATAAATGAATAAAATTAAAAAAAAATTATAAAAAAAAAATCTTAAAGAAAAATAGGTAAATATCAACCACGTCTAAAAATACCTTCACAGCAACATCTAGACTGGTGTTTAACCAAACATCTGGGCAGCAGGCCCTAGCCAAGTTGACACATGAAATTAACCACAGTCCGTGCTTAACCTTGTTTAACTAGTACTTTTCACTGGGACACTCGTGCCTGTGATGAGGGCCTGTGTTCCTCAGGGCCTCTCTGGGAAACACCGACAAGGGCGCACTGGGGACATGATTCAGCCCAGCCCCGCTTGGAGTGTGCCAGCCTGTTCCGTTTCCCAGCCTCTCTGCTTGTTGCTAGGCTCTCCCGTCGTTCCGATCACTTCTGTCCTTGAGTCACTGGAAGGAAATGCAGTACCTCCTGCCCGTGACAGCCCTTCAGTTATCTGAAGCCGGTTTTCATATGTCTCCTCCTCCCTCAAGTCTTTTCTTCCCAAGCTCCCACCTGTAGCTCTTTGGGCCAGTCCTCCTGCGCCAGGATTTCCAGAACCTTCCTCCTGGGCTGGCTGTCAGGTGTGCTTCATGTTTCGGGCATCCTACTGCTGAGCTGTGATACATCTTCAAGCTGCCCAAATCTAATGCTTGTATGGATGGCAAGCAACTGTCTTCTTTATAAGAAAGGCCGTTGTTTTTTCTACCTAGACTGTTGACTTCATGAAGACACCAACCTAATTTATCTTTGCTAAATTCCTGAAGCATCTACTGCTATGTGTCCCCACATAGTGGGGAAGCCTCCCCTGGAGAACCGTACTTGCCGTCTGGGAGACTAAGGAGTGTGAACTTGGGGAGGAATGGGGTGGGGGAGGAGACGGAGGAGGGGAAAGACCACGCTTGCTTAATCCTTGCCATCTAGTTACGTCACAAAGCCAGGAAACAACTGGCATGGAATTAAAAGACAAAGGACTCTAACAGCCAGGGCAAAAGGACATATTACAAAGTGGAAACTGTATTACAAGGTGCCAGGGAAGGGGCTAGCTAGCGCCTGAAGGTGGCGCCTGCAGCTTGGGCAGAGACTGGAGGCAGCTCAGACGGTCACCCCAGAGGCAGAACTGGCAGGGTCTTGCTGAGGGGGGGCTGGCAGAGGGCCCCGTAGGCATGGGCCCCCCTAGGTGACAGTTCTGCTGACCCCTCACTCACCTGTCACAGAAGGTCACTGTGGGTCTGCGTCTCACCCCTAGGTGGTCACCGTGGAGAGGAAACAGGCCCGCAAACAGGTAATCCCCAGGGAGGCTGAAGTCAGAGGAGGACGAGGTGCTGTGGCAGCTGAAAGCCCAGCAGCAGGAGAGGGAAAGCTGCAGGCCGACGAGGCGTGGCCCCCCAGCGTAACACGCTGGCCAGACCTCCCTGCTCCTGGGATGGCCGCGCCGCGCCCTGGGACCAGGCCGGGCCTTTTAACTAGAATGGTCGGCCGCTGCCCAGATACTTCCCGGTTTCATGCCTTTGGAAGGGGTGGGATTGGAACCCAGTTGTAGGAACCGGGCTGTTTGCCTCCACCGTCTGGGGCTGCCGTCCTCCTCAGGAACCGGGCAGGGTAAAGGCACAGGTGCAAACCGGGTGGCACCCACTGGCCCTTCCTCTGGACGGTTGTGGGTTCTGTCCTTGCACTGCTGCCTGTGGCTTCACCTGGCTCAGAAAGGGAGCCCTGGTATTTGGGGGCAGGCAGAGGAAGGCTGGAACACATCTTCTCTGGGGGCCTTGAGGAACAGGGTGTGGAAGGTTGCTCTCTGGGAGCTGAGGATTTTAAAACCTTTTACCTGGGCCTCAGTTTACCCAGTGAGACAAGGCTTTGAGTTAACCTTGCAACTCCACACACCCACCCCAGTCCTCAGTGTCCTGAAATTGAAATTCTGAGTAAATCATCCCGATTTCGCCTTGTTATAAATAGCGTTGCTCCCTTTAGCTCAAAGACACATGCATGCAAACAGGGTATGCAAATAGACCGGTTTTGTTTAAAACGTCAATCCTGGAGATTTCTCTGCAGGAAAAAAAAATCCTAGGTGGATTTCCGGAGAGGTGGCCTTGGACTCGGGGTATCTGACCTTCCCTCTGCAGGCGGCCGGGTTGGGGCTTTTGCATAATGTAAATGGAGCCTTCGTTGGGACACCCGGCCGGGGTGTCGCCCCAGGCGGCCCCCAGACCCGCCCCCCACCGCCGGAGGGCCTGAGCCTCCAAGAGAACGGGTGAGGCCCGGAGGCCCTGCCGAGGCCGCCGGCAGAGGGCGCCCGCGGCTCCCAGGCCGCTGGACGGGCCGCGGGGCGGAGCGACGGGATCTCGCGAGATTGTCGAGCAGCAGCGCCGGTGGGCAGCATGGCTGACTCGCTGCTACTGTTTAAGAGGGGTCCTTCTCGCTCCACATGGCTGCGGGCCCGCAAGGCCCGGCCCCACCTCATCCTCAGCTACCGGCCCCGCCGCCGGCTCGGGAGGCTGCGCTGGCGCGGCCGAAGGCGCTTTCGGCGGCGATTGCTGCAGGCCCAGGCGGCCGGCGCGGACTGGCGGGAGGGCTGCTGCCTGGTGTCGCGCTCGGCGGCGCCCCGGAGGCCCAAGACCGCGGCCCCCAGCCCCCGCCCGGCCGAGGATCCGGCCCCGAGTTGTTCCGCGCTCCTCCCCATCCCGCCAGTGCGGTCGGCCGGCTCGGGCCGCGCCGTGTTGCTGCTGCCGCTGGGGCAGGTAGGTCGCGCCCGGGAAGCCGGAAGGGCAGAGCAGGAGGGGTGGGGACGCAGCCCCGGCAGCTGCAGGCTGGGAGAGGCCCGTGTCCCCCTGCGGGTCCTTTGGACGCATTCCTCGGGCGGTGGTGCTGGGCAGAGCGTAACAAGGACCCTCCCGAGGGAATTCTAAGTCTTCGGGGCTGGAGGGACTTTAATAGTAATGATAATAATATAATGTATATATATAATACATACATTATATATATATAATATACTATATATAATATATACAATATAATAATATAATGATAATAATAGCACTTGCATTTACCGAGTGCTTAGAAATGTCAGGCTGTAAGTGTTCTAAGTGTTTGGGGCATACGAACCCATTTAGTACTCATGCATACTCTACGGAGTCATTACCGTTAGGAATGGTTACAGAAAGAAAGAATATAGCTTAGGTAACTTGCCAGAAAGTTATACAGCAGAGGTAGAGCCAGCAGTCAAACCCTGGCAGCCTGATTGCAGAGCCCCTGACGTTTACCTGAACGTTGGTCTGGGAGGTCCCCCGCAATACAGGAGGGAGGGGAAAACCCAAGAACGGGAGAGACTCGGCAGGCGCTGGACCTTTGTAAGAACAGGGAGCCATGAGTACAGCAGAGCTGAGTTCAGGGGGCCCCCCCTGGGTCAGTGTTCACCAGACTCTCTGTCCCTGTAGCTGCCATAGGATATGATCTTAGGTTAAAAATATTAATATTTTAATCTATTAGTTTAAAATACTAGTCACCTACAGGGTATTCTGTTACTTGGAAATCAGCCTCCTTTTGATGTCTGAGTAGCCAGTTAAGATCTTAGATGTTTTCTGTCATTGGTAACAGAATCTGTAACCTTATTTCTTCCTTTCTTTTTTCTTTCCCTCTAGGGCTTTACTTTTAGCGGGATCTGTCGTGTGACCTGCCTCTATGGCCAGGTGCAGGTGTTTGGTTTTACCATCAGCCAAGGTCAACCTGCCCAAAATGTCTTCTCTACCTATACCCACTCTCGCCTGACTATCAATGCAGTTCATTACTCAGTGCATGAGAAAAGCAAGAAAGAGATGAAAAGGGAAGCCCGAAGTTTGCTCAGATCTTATCTGAACCAAGGTAATGAAAAAAACTGCATGATTTACTAAGGGTGTATCATAATAAGGTGAATAATTTTTTTTTTTTTTTTTTTTTTGGCTGTGCTTCCCGGCATGTGGGATCTTAGTTCCCCGACCAGGGATTGAACCCGTGCCCCCTGCATTGGAAGCGCAGAGTCTAAACCCCTGGACGGCTGGGGAAATCCCAAGGCAAATAATTTTCAGATGCTTACTATGGCCTAGAACTTGTACTGTTTACTGGTATCTATTTAAACTCTCACCAGGGTCTTGAGAGTGAAGCTATTGCTTTCACGATTTTACAGATGAGAAAAGTTGCCCAAGGCCACACAGCGTGTTTAGGTAGCAAACCTGGATTGACTTCCCCACCCAGGTGTGCTCCTGTCATGCAATATGGCCTCCTGAAAAAGTCTCTCAAACATAATTCCTAGTCTCAAAAAGTTTGAAATTTAGCAGAGGAGGAGGAGGTCCTAAAGGACATAGAGTTTAATGGCGTGCTATTTCTAAGGTAGTTTATATCTCTCTTTACAGATGACAGATATTGTTTGATGAAGAATTTTTCTCCTCTGTGTTCCATTCTGTTGCTGGAACGTCTGAAAACCTCCACTGTGAACTTCATAATCAGCCATCCAGGTTTATCTTACATTTTCGTACAAGAGGTAGAACCAGTTTTCATTCAGAGTTTTGCTAATTACTTTCACCAAAACAGTCAGATGACTATGTAGGATGCCCCCTTGGAAGATCAGTCTGTCTGTCACATTGTGCTGTAAGTCATACAGAATGTGACATGTGTGTAAAGTAAAAGTAGTCAGTATAGAAGGCTATATCATGAAAATTGTCTCTTCTACCCCCCTTAGCTTCATTCCCCAGAGAAAGTCATCGTTTTCTACTATAGTTGGTTAAATGCCTTTTGATATTTCTTCAGTGGTTATCTTTATATTTTTTTAAATGGTTATCTTTATATTTTGATTTACTAACTTGAGACAGTATGAATTTTCTCTAAACTCTGAATGAGAATGAGTAATTTCAATGTACTTACACTTTCTCCCATCTCTCTCTTTCTTCATCTCCAAATTTTTGCTGCCCTTATTATTAATTTCCTGAAGTCGGGTCGGTCACTATAATTGTCTCCCACGAGCCAGTAGACTGAGTCAACTCTATAGGAACATCAGACAGACTGGGTGTGAGGTGTGACCGCTTGGGTGCACGGAGACGGGGCGCTGCAGGAGGAGACTTAAATCTGTAGCTTAAAGATGCCTCTTAGACATTCAGCTGGAAATGTCAAGTGGGAGGTGCAGTGTGTGAGTCAAGTTCAGAGAGGAGGTTGGGAATGTAAATTTGGGAGCTTTCAGCAGAAGAGGGCTCTGGAGCCCATGAGACGGGATAGTAACACCAAGGAGTTGATACAGGTAAAAATGAGAAGCTTCCAGGTCTGAGCCCGAGGAGCAACAAAGGGACTGAGCAAAGCAGGCGGGTGTGGTCGGGGAGCCGCTGAAGGATGCGGAGGCCCCGAGGCAGCTGATGGTGAGATGAGGCCTGAGAAGGGAACTTGGGTGCAGAATCACCATCTGGACAAGAGTGGTTTCATTGCATTGCTGAGGGGGCTAGCCTAACTGGAATGGGGTCAAGACCTGGGGAAGAGCGGAACTCAAGGATTTAGTAGTAAGGGATTTTGCTTTTAGAGAGTTTAGCTGTAAAGGGAAGAAAGAAATGAAACAGTGGTGGGAGGAGTGAACATGAACTAGAGAGTTCTGGATTTTGTTCAGGTGGATGGAAAAAAACCTCGTGATTGAACACAGCAGGTGGGAAAGATCCACAGGAGAGAGCACGCTGGTGCATGAGGGAGAGGATGGCTGGAGCGAGGTGGGGGATTGGACCTCGAGGGGCAGGTTCTGGTGTCTGTGTGGAGGGTTGGCCTTAGGAGCAGAGGCAGTTCCTTCAGAGTGGCTGAAGGCAGTGCCTGGGACAGAGCCAGGGGCAAGGGGAAGGTTTCTTCTGATTGCTTCCCATTACGCTGTGAGATGGTTCAAGGTTATCACCTAGGGCGTAGGAGGGGTTTGGAGGCTGGAAGATATGAAACAAGGGCAGGACAATGGACAGGCGCTTGTGGTCATGTAAATTTAATCTAGTACAGAATCCAGCAGCTTGGTCGGAGCCACAGAGAAGGGAATGGAAATCCCGTGTTACCAAGTGAATGTTTCAGATGCCACGATCAAACTCATTCTTTTTTCATGTATTTTCAGCTTTTTGTTTTGTCCCTGCAACTTACCCAACCAGCAGTGTTTATACTCCTTATGATCTTTCTTGGATAACTTTCCTTTCCACACTTACGTATTAATACATTCTGGAATTATATTTTCATATAAGGCAGATAGTAAACTTTAACTGATCTCATTTTATAAGATGTTCCTGTTTTTCCCTCAGTGATTGATAGTTGAGCGGAGTGTAGAATTACAGGTTCAAAGAAGTTTTCCTCGAAACCTTGAAGGACTTGCTCCATTGTTTTCTAGAATCCAGAATAGCTGCTGGGAATCCTCACCCCAGGCTGATTCTTGCTCCTTTTATGATGTCCTTCTCCTCAGGGTTGATGAATTGCATGCGGATGTGATCGTGGGTGGGGTTTCTTCCTGGGTCCTCTCTTATTCCATCTGAGACCCACTTGCTTCTGCCAGGGCCCTGCTCTCATTCCTCCGGTGGCTTTCCTGTGGTTTCCTGCTACTTATGCTAGAATGCCATCGGACTTAATGTCTCCACTTCCCACATCCTTTCAACTCTTTTTTTTTAAAGATTTATTTTTTATTTATTTATTTTTGGCTGCATCGGGTCTTAGTTGCGGCACGTGGGCGGTTCGTTGCAGTGCACGGGCTTCTGTCTAGTTGTGGCGGTGGGTTTTTTTTTTTCCTCTCGCTCTCTAGTTGTGGCACGCAGGCTCCAGAGTGCATGGGCTCTGTAGTTTGCGGCACGCGGGCTCTAGTTGAGGCGCGTGAGCTCAGTAGTTGTGGCGTGCTGGCTTAGTTGTCCCACAGCATATGGGCTCTCAGTTCCCCGACCAGGGCTCGAACGCCCATCGCCTGCATTGGAGAGCAGATTCTTTACTACTGGACCACCAGGGGAGTCCCTCCTTTCACCTCTGTCTTTTTGCTTGATGTTTTTGGAGACTGTCTTGACTTTATTCCAAATCACCAACCTGTTCTACAGCTGGGGTCTTTGGTTGAATTTTTCTTGTGGCCATCACTTTTAAATTTCCATGCATTTTCTTTTTCTCTGGAGTCTCCCGCAGAGGTGGTGGCAGCTTGGAAGTAAGCGTAAGCTGTGAAAATACAGACATGGACGGCTTTGGGAGTCAACAAGACTTACCGGAGGGTTGGATTTGGGGGGTGAGAGAAAGGGAGGGATCAAATTTATCTTTTGTAGCTCACAACTATATGAGACTTATTAATTTAGAACCGAAGAAAAAGAAGTGTATTTGTTTTCATCTTTTCTTAAAGTTTACATTGTTACTTTCAGATTCCGACTTTCCAGATTAACTCTGAGTATTTCGCCTTGAAATCTGTCGGCATTAGAAGAGAGAGAAAAAAAAACGGCCTTCGTTTAACCGAGAGTGCCTTTTCAGTCATGGACGAGTTAGTCAGCGTTTCTTGTGGTGAGTAATACGTACCGATACGGTCTAGCGTGTTTATCCACCAAAGCCTCAGAGGGTTACTGTTGATGATCAGTGTCCTAAAGAAGATGGCTAATTTTAGGGGTCAATGTTTGTTTCACCTCCAGAAGAAGCAGACGGCTGCCCGGTCATTCTGGTTTGTGGCTCTCAGGACATTGGAAAGTCAACATTTGTTAGATACCTGATTAACCAGTTGTTAAATAGGTAAGAGTATTTTTGACATATTGCTAGATTTTTGGCAGGAAGTAGGATTTTTGATTTGAGAAACTAGATGGGAATGCGTCCTGACTCCTAAGCAGAGATTATATACAACCCTGCAAAGCCACTCAGCTGAGTGAGGCGGTCTGGTTATACCAGGTTTTGGGGTGAAGTGATGGCGCTCTCAGGTATACCCACCTTGCCTGTCGGTGAGCTCGCGACAGTTGTCACTTGGTCTCTGAAAATGTATTTGTCCAAATCCAGAGAGTCAGGGTAGGGATAAATTCTGATGCATTTTAAAAATAAAATGTTAAGAAAGGCAAAGTTTTATCCATATAATGAGTGGACACTGTGGCCTTGCTTGCGTCCCATTTTCTCTTTACCGTTCTTCTGTGTTGGTTGTCATCTTTGAAGCATTCTACCTATGAGGCTGCATGGGGTGGATTATGCCTGTGCGTCACGTAAAATCTTTACAATCTGATTTACCCTTTGGGCACAGTAAAACTAGTTAAGATTTTCTTTCTTTCTTTTAAATTTTCAGTATATCCTGCATTGACTATTTGGAATGTGATCTGGGACAGACAGAATTTACTCCGCCAGGTTGCATTTCTCTGCTTAATGTTACAGAACCAGTTCTAGGTATGTATCATATACTTCTTAAATGTCTTGGTTTTATACAGTGCGAAAGTAATGATACAAAAAGTTCAAAGAGGGCTTCCCTGGTGGCCCAGTGGGTAAGAATCCGCCTGCCAATGCAGGGGACACGGGTTTGAGCCCTGGTCCGGGAAGATCCCACATGCCACGGAGCCCGTGCGCCACAACTACTGAGCCTGCGCTCTAGAGCCCACGAGCCACAACTACTACTGAAGCCCGCGCACCTACAGCCCGTGCTCCACAACAAGAGAAGCCACCACAATGAGAAGCCCGTGCACCACAACGAGAGTATTTCCCGCTCGCCGCAACTGGAGAAAGCCCGCACGCAGCAACGAAGACCCAACACGGCCAAGCAGCCAAGGATAGATAAATAAAATAAATAATAAATCAAAAAAAAAAAAAAGGTATTGTTTAAAAAAAAAAATTCAAAGAATACAAAAGTATAACATAAAAAAAGAACATTCTCCCCCACTCCCAAACTCATGGTCTTCCCATAACTATTCCTCTAGCCTCAAAAAACAAAAACAAAAACCCAATAATACCTTTCTAGGGTTCCATTTTAGTAAATGGAACTCCCATCCATTTTATTTTATGTAAATTGGAAGCACTTTTCAGTAATATTAACATCTTATATAACCCTATACAATGACCTAAATCAAGAAATTGACATTGATATAATACTATTAACTAATCTATAGATCTTTTTTCAGAATTCATCAGTTATCCTACTAATATCCTTTTTATGTTTCAGACTCCAAATCAGAGTCCCACATTGCTTTTTTTTTTTTTTGGCTTTGCCTTGAGGCTTTGCAAGATCTCAGTTCCCCAACCAGGGATTGAACTCGGGCCACGGCAGTGAAAGCCTGGAATCCTAACCACTAGGCCACCAGGGAACTCCCACACTGCTTTCTTTTAATACAAAAATATACATAATATGATATTTATCATTTTAACTATTCATGTGTACAGTTCGGTGGCATTAAATACACTCATAGTGTTGTATACCCATCACCACTATCTACCTCCAAAACTTTTTCACTGTCCCAAACTGAAATGCTGTACCTATTAAACAATAATCCATTCCCCACCCCAGTCCCCCACAGCCCCTATGGATCTCTAGCCTACTTTCGGTCCCTATGAATTTGCCTAATTTAGGCACCTCATATTAAGTGGAATCATGCAATATTTGTTCTTCTGTGTCAGGCTTTTTTCACTAAGCATAAAGGTTTTAAGGTCTGTTCATGTTGTAACATATGTCAAAAGTAATTCCTTATGGCTGAAAATTATTCCATTATGTCACATTTTCTTTATCCTTTTAACTGTTGATGGACACTTGGATTGTTTTCATTTTCTGCCTATTGTGACCTTGAACAAAGTAGTTGTGGCATGCAGGCTGTGGAGCGCGCGGGCTTAGTTGCCCCACGGCATGTGGGATCTTAGTTCTCCAACCAGGGATCGAACCCGTGTCCCCTGCATTGGAAGGCGGATTCTTAACCACTGGACCACCAGGGAAGTCCCAATTTTTGTTATTTTAATTATGACCTTTCTTGTGGATGTGAAGTGATATCTCTTTTTGGTCTTGATTTGCATTTCCCTAATGACTAAAGGGTGTTGAGCATCTTTTCATGTGCTTATTGGCCATTTGTACATCTGCTTTGGAGAAATGTCTAGTTTAGTCCTTTGCCCATCTTTTTAATTAATTAATTAATTAGTTTATTTTTGGCTGCGTTGGGTCCTCGTTGCTGCGCGTGGGCTTTCTCTAGTTGCAGCGAGGGGTGGCTGCTCTTTGTTGCAGTGCACGGGCGTCTCATTGCAGTGGCTTCTCTTGTTGTGGAGCACGGGCTCTAGGTGCATGGACTTCAGTAGTTGTGGCATGGGGGCTCAGTAGCTGTGGCACACGGGCTTAGTTGCTCCGTGGCATGTGGGATCTTCCCGGACCAGGGCTCAAACCCGTGTCCCCTGCATTGGCAGGCGGATTCTCAACCACTGCGCCACCAGGGAAGTCCCCCTTTGCCCATTTTTGAATTGGGTTCTTTGTTTTTGTTGAATTTAGGAGTTCTTTATATATTCTCGATGTTAATTCCTTACTTCTAGGAATTTTGTCAGTTTTTGCTCTAACACTTAGGTCTTTGATCCATTTTGAGTTAATTTTTGTGTATGATACAAGGGAAGGGTCCAACTTTGTTCTTTTGCACGTGGATGTCCAGTTTTCCAATATCCATTTGTTGTCCTTCCCCCACTGAGTGATCTTGGCACCCATGTTGAAAATCATTCTGGACTCTTTATTCTATTCCTTTGGTTTATGTCTGCCCTTAGGCCAGCACCACACGTTTAATTACTGTACCTTTGTAGTAGGTTAAAAGTTGGGAAATGTGAGTCCTCCAACTTTATTCTTTTTCAAGATTGTTTGGCCTTTTGGGACCCTTTGCAATTCCATATAAATTTGAGAATAAGCTTTTCCATTTCTGGGGAAAAGGCTATTAGAATTTTGATAGGGATTGTGTTCAGTCTAATTTTTTAGGTCTTCTTTAATTTCTTTTCTTTTCTTTTCTTTTCTTTTTTTAATATTTATTTATTTATTTTGGCTGCACCAGGTCTTAGGTCTTAGTTGCGGCACACGGGATCTTCCTTGTGGCATGGGGTATCTTTAGTTGCGGCATGCAGACTCTTAGTTGCGGCATGCAGGATCTAGTTCCCCTACCAGGGATTGAACCCGGAACCCCTGCATTGGGAGCACAGAGTCTTCACTCACTGGACCACCAGGGAAGTCCCTTTTTTTTAATATATATAAATTTATTTATTTATTCATTTAATTTAATTTTTTTTTTTTTTTTGGCTGCATTGTGTCTTTGCTTGCACGCCGTTTTTCTGTAGTTGCTGAGAGCGGGGGCTACTCTTTGTTGTGGTGCGTGGGCTTCTCATTGCGGTGGCTTCTCATTGCAGAGCACAGGCTCTAGGCGTGCGGGCTTCAGTAGTTGTGGCACACAAGCTTCAGTAGTTGGGGCTCGCGGGCTTTATAGCACAGGCTCAGTAGTTGTGGCGCACGGGCTTAGTTGCTTCGCGGCATGTGAGATCTTCCCGGACCAGGGCTGGAACCCATGTCCCCTGCATTGGCAGGCGGATTCTTAACCACTGCGCCACCAGGGAAGCCCGGGAAGTCCCTTTTTAATTTCTTTTTTAAATTTCTTAATTAATTTTTTAATTTATGGCTGCGTTGGGTCTTCATTGCCGCCCGCGGGCTTTCTTTAGTTGTGGTGAGCGGGGGCTACTCTTCATTGCAGTGCGCAGGCTTCTCATTGTGGTGGCTTCTCTTGTTGTGGAGCACGGGCTCTAGGTGCGCGGGCTCAGTAGTTGTGGCACGTGGGCTCAGTAGTTGTGGCTCGTGGGCTCTAGAGCGCAGGCTCAGCAGCTGCGGTGCACGGGCCTAGCTGCTCCACAGCATGTGGGATCCTCTCGGACCAGGGCTCGAACCCGTGTCCCCTGCATGGGCAGGCGGATCCTTAACCACTGCGTCACCAGGGAAACTCCCTTTTTAATTTCTTTAAGCGGTATTTTACCTCCTTGGTTAGATTTATTCCTAAGGATTTAATTCTTTTAGTTATTGTAACTGGAATTGCTATTCTAATTTCCTTTTCATATTGCTTACTGCTGGTGTATAGAAACATAACTGACTTTTGTGTTTTGATCTTGTGCCCTGCAACTTTGCTGAATTCCGTTATTACCTCTAGTAGCATTCTTGTGAATTCTTTGGGATTTTCTATATATAAGATCACGTCATCTGTGACTAGAGATAGTTTTATCTCTACATTTCCAAGTTGGATGCCTTTTATTTCTTTTTCTTGTCTGATAACTCTGGCTAGAACCTTTAATACAATGTTGAATAGAAAGTAAACATCGTTTTCTTGTTCCTGATCTTGGAGGTAAAGCATCCAGTCTTTTACCATTAAGTAAAATGTTGGCTGTGGCTTTTTCAGTTTACCTTTGTCAGGTTGATAGAAGTTGTCTTCTATTCCTAGTCTGTGGAATGTTTTTTATCATGGAAGGATGTTGGATTTTGTCAAATGCTTTTTCTGTTTCTGTTCAGATAATTGTGTGACTTTTGTTAAGTTGATTTTTAAAGGAAGCAGACGGTATCACATTAGGTTGCTAGATATATTAGCGATTTAACACGCTTTTAGTCAGTAAGAATTTTTAAACACATTTACTTTATTTTAACAGCTTTCTCAAAAATACGTGTTTCGGGTGGGATAGGGAAGGTGAGAGGGAGACGCAAGAGGGAGGAGATATGGGGATATCTGTATATGTATAGCTGATTTACTTTGTTATAAAGCAGAAACTAACACACCATTATAAAGCAATTATGTTCCAATAAAGATGTTAAAAAATAATAATAATAATTGTTTAGGGGAGTCCCCTAGTGGCCTAGTGGTTAGGATTCCGGGCTTTCACTGCCATGGCCTGGGTTCAGTCCCTGGTCTGGGAACTGAGATTCCGCAAGCCACACGGCGCAGCCAAAAAAAAAAAATTGTTTAGACTTAGCTCTTTAGCTGGTTTCATTGTTCCTCTTTTACATTTTCTCTACTTCATTTAATTTTTTTTCCTTTTTTATCCCTTAGTATTTCAGTGGGTATTTCTAAAAACAAGGACACTGCTGTGTAATCATAATACAACCACCAAAATCAGGATAGTAACATTGCTACAGTGTGGTTACTCGATTTTGTCCACTGTTCCAATCATCTGTGTAGGCCCAGTGTGTACTTACAAATCTTTAGTCCCCTTTAGTCTGGAACAGTTCCTCCAGCTTTTCTTATCTTTTATGACCTTGACAATTCGAAGGGTATGTTTGTAGGCTCCCCCGTGGTTCGATTTAGAAGTGACGCTGTTCCCCATGTGTCATATCAACATGCCGTCAGTTTGTCCTGTTGCCAGACACGTTAGCTTTGATCAATTGGTTAAGATAGTGTTTGCCAGGGTTTTCCACTCTAACTAGGTGTGCTCTTTTTATCTTCTTCTGGGTGTCATTTCTTCTAGATCCCCTCCGTGGACAGAATTAGGGAATATGCATATGCTTAAACCCATGCATGTCATGTATGTACGTATATAATATGTGTGTGTGTGCATATATATGTACACACATATTTCTTTGTCTTTCTGTATCTTTCTGTTTATTAAGAGCCATGAGTTTACACTGATCATTCTTTTTTTTTTTTTTTTGGCCACACCACGTGGCTTGCGGGGTCTTAGTTCCCCACCAGGGATCGAACCTGGGCCCCCTGCAGTGGAAGCGTGGAGTCCTAACCACTGGACCGCCAGGTAGTTCCCTGCACTGATCATTCCGATTCTAATCTAGCACCCAGGGTTCATTCTAGTTAGCCTTCCCCCTTCCATATTTATAAGTTCCTTCTCTGATGGTAAGAACCCTGGCTGCCGTTATTCTCAGTATATTTACATATTTGCTCATTCCCCTTGTATTTGCTCAGTCCCTCGACTACGCAGGCCACCTTCTCTGTTGTGGGCTGCCCCGAATCCCCTGGCCCCGACCTGGAAGGGAGCCTCGCCAGCTCTTTCCCAGGTGGCCTCGCCCCAACCGCATTGACCAAGGCCCTTGCCCGGCCAACTGTGTTGCGACGTCGTCCTGGCCACCTGTCTGCTGTGGGCGCCGGCCCCAGCCAGAGGGGATGGACAGACTGCTGTTGTGATTAGGGAGTATCAGCTCTGGAGCTGGACCACCTGAGTTCAAGTCCAGCTGATTTCTACTAGCTGTGTGACCTTGGTCAAGTTAATCTCTTTCTCAATTTCCTTGTCTGTAAAAATGGGGAAAGTAATACTACCTGTCTCACAGGGTGTTTATGAAAACTAGAGACTGTGTGTGTAGCATACGTAGGACATAGTAAGTACTGTAGTCCAACAGGTGACTGCTGCTGTTATTAATCGTTGTTTCCTTAGTGTGTAAGCCCTGTAGGGATGTTTGTTCAGTTCACAGAAATGTCCTAAGTATCTAGGACAATGCCCAGCATTCAGTAGGTGTTCAGTAAATGTTTGTTGAATGAGTGGCGGTATTAGGACTTAGTTGGGGTTAACTGTGTATGTAATCGTGAGCGTGTCTTTGTGTGAAGTTGAAAGCTTAGACTTCCGAAAGTAGGAGCACAGCTATTCCTAGTGGTAGGACGGGCTCGGATTTCCTGAGGAGCTTTGTCAGTGACGATGGCTGGACCAAAACCCTCGCCACCTCTTAGGTTCTCCCGGATTGATGACTCTCATCTTTATCTTCTTAGGACCACCTTTCACCCACCAGAGGACACCCCAGAAAATGGTCTATTATGGGAAGCCTTCTTGTAAAAACAACTTTGAAAATTATATTGAGATAATAAAGTATGTGTTCAGCTCCTACAAGAGAGAGTCCCCGCTTATCGTCAACACGATGGGCTGGGTGGCAGGTAAGCCCACAGAGGCGCATGGGTTGGGCGGGAGGGTCGGGCAGTGGGGATAAGTGCGTGGCTTCCAGACATTAGTGCCGAAGCCTGGTTTTTGGGCAATTCCTTGTCTCAGAAGCAGTCCAGCTTCTTGCAGGAGTGTGTCGCCTCTCTGCGCACTAACTGTGCTCCCGTGGTCTCCTTCCTCGTAGACCAGGGTCTCCTGCTTCTTATTGACCTGATTCGACTGCTGTCGCCCAGCCACGTTGTTCAGTTCAGCTCCGACCGGGGTAGGTACATGCCAGACCTCAGCCCAAGCTATGTGGACGACATGGACGGCTTGTACACAAAGAGCACGTCCAAAGTCAGAAACAGAGGATTCCACCTGGCAGAATTTGCAGACAATTTGGAATTTGCTGACGAAGAAAAGGAGAATCCAGTTCTGTTTACTGGATACAAACTGATGTCAGTTAAGTCGGAGTTTGTGTCTGGAAAAACTCCAAGAAATAGGTAAGCAAAGCATCATGGCTGGAGAAGTTAGTTTTCTTCAGTCTTACAAGGCCTTCTGTCCTCAATTCCTTCAAAGGAATAGTCCTCTAAAATTTTTCAGATCTCTGTCACAGCTGTCTACTTATGAAGGAGAGTCAGTTATTTTCTGAATGGTTACTTTCCCAGTGGAAACATCCAGAATTGGCCTCCA
This sequence comes from Balaenoptera acutorostrata, assembly GCF_949987535.1. Lineage (NCBI taxonomy): Eukaryota > Metazoa > Chordata > Mammalia > Artiodactyla > Balaenopteridae > Balaenoptera > Balaenoptera acutorostrata. The sequence goes on along the minus strand of NC_080064.1, from coordinate 4,813,556 downwards.
GGTCTGCTTGCCAGGGGCTTTGACTTGAAGGATTTCCAAGGGGTTTATGGAAGGGCAGGGTCTGCAGATGCTAAGGTTGGACCGTGGGCTGTGTGCATAGAATCTGTGTGATGTCTCTAGTGGGAGGTGGGTCTGTAAGGTTAAATCTCTGTTTACCTCGTTGTGATTTACTTTTCAGAGAATCACATAACAAAGTCCTTCGCGAGTTGGCAGTGCTGAGTTACCTTGGCCAGTTGCAGCCCCCAGTGCCAAAGCCACTGTGTCCCTTACATGGTCTGACACCCTATCAGGTGATCTGAACTCTTGGAATTGTCTTTATTTGGGTTACTTAAACACGCCTACGGCTTCCTGTGTGCCAGGAGCACTTTGACCACTTTATAGCGCCTCACTCATTTAGTCCTCAGGGCAGCCCTATGGTGTAGATTTGGTGACGGTCCCCGCTTTACAGATGGGAGCTGAGTGAGCCAGCGTGAGTGGCACAGCTGGCCGCAGACCCAGGCAGCCCAGCTCCAGAGCCGAGCTCTTCACTGCTGTGCTGGGCCCGACTCTGGTTCCATCCTGGCTAAGAATGTTCTACTAACACCAGGGGTGGCGCTGGGATTACACCCCGGCAGCCCATCTCCGCCCTTGCACTGGCTGGCTGCGTGCAGCTTGGGCTCTCACCTGGGAGCAGCGGTGCCAGACCTCGCAGAACGCTTGTGCAGATCTCACGAGCGCTCACAGCAGGGCCTGGCACCCGGAGAACACTCTCAAACCATTTCCGATATCGTCACAAGTAGATTCTGGCACTAGAGTATGTGCATCTTGGATTCCAACCTCTGAAGAATTCATTTGAGAAGAAACCACCATAACATTAGGATTCCAAATGATGACAGAATAAAACAGCAACAGGTAGCATTTCTAAGTGCTCACCCTGTGCTGTGCTCTCTTCTAAGCCTGGGTTAACTCCTTTACTCAGCGAGGCGCTGTTATTATCCCCACTTTACAGATGGCAGAACTGAGGCCAGGGGCACTGAGTCAGCTTGCCCAAAGGGCCATAGTAAAAGTTTGGGCCGGGACCGGCGCCCAGGCGGCCTGACTCTAGAGCCCAGGGTACTCAGCTCTGCTCTGTGGCCCGTGCAGTGCTGAGCACCCCCGTGCCATGCGCTCTGCCGAGCACGTTACCTGGGGTGGCAGCCTGCCCGGGAGGTGCTGTTACAGACCCCGCTTACAGCGTAGAAAACCGGGCACAGCCAGGTGGACACACTGGCCTGAGGTCGCACAGGCAGGGGCTGTGACCCGGGGGGCAAGGATGCGTTTCCCGTGCCTGATGGAGAGATTGGCTCCAGGCTTCCAAGTCATCTCCACTGAAGAACCTAAGGCAGTTGGTTTAATGGAGTTTTGGTTGATTTACTGCAATTTACTCACTTGGCGATGCTCTATAACTGAACGTGAAACTTACCTGCCAGTAATTTAAACTGCCTTTTGTTACAAACTCACATTTGTTTTTTTAACAATTTTTTAAACATTTTATTTATTTTTGGCTGTGTCGCGTCTTCGTTGCTGCGCAGGCTTTTCTCTACTTGCGGTGAGCGGGGGCTACTCTTCATTGCCGTGCGTGGGCTTCTCGTTGTGGTGGCTTCTTTTGTTGCAGAGCACGGGCTCTAGGTGCACGGGCTTCGGTAGTTGTGGCTCGCGGGCTGTAGAGCGCAGGCTCAGTAGTTGTGGAGCACAAGCTTAGTTGCTCCGCGGCACGTGGGATCTTCCCGGACCAGGGCTCGAACCCGTGTCCCCTGCATTGGCAGGCGGATTCTTAACCACTGTGCCACCAGGGAAGTCCCCCTCACATTTGTTTTTGAAGCCTAAATAATATGTATAACAAAATGCTTTTCTGGGGACTTCCCTGGTGGCGCAGTCGTTAAGAATCCGCCTGCCAATGCAGGGGACACGGGTTCGAGCCCTGGTCCGGGAAGATCCCACATGCCGCGGAGCAGCTAAGCCCGTGCTCCACAACTACCGAGCCCGCGCGCCACAACTACTGAAGCCCGAGTGCCTAGAGCCCGTGCACCACAACGAAGAGTAGCCCCCGCTCCCTGCAACTAGAGAAAGCCCGTGTGCAGCAACAAAGACCCAACGCAGTCAAAAAATAAATTAAAAAAAAAAAAGTTTTTCTACTTTAAAAGTTTGAAATTACCCAGAAAGTTACATGTTAAAGGTAGTTATTTACCTCTTGCTCCGGGAATGCAATCGATTTTTCTTATTGCGATAGTTAAATGAGGGAGTGAATTGGAGGCTTTTTCTCACTGACTGGATTTTTACTCTCTCCCATCAGGAGGCCTCTCAGTGATGGGTTTTCATAGTCTCCCTCCCTCAGCTTCAGCTCATGTAGGATGTCTCCAAACTTGCATCTCATGTGTCTCTGTAGACAAAGTTCCAGGCGTTCAGTTTAGATTTCTAGCAGGTATTGCTGGTATACAGGAGTTTTGTGTAAGTTTCCTAGGTTCTCTGTGTTAGAACGGTGAAGCACTAAACAAATGCTGGTTGGTGTTTCCATTCTGTTTAGATATTTCTTGGTAGGTGGTTTGGCAGATAGAACTTCAGATAGCTGGCGAGTCAACTTGTAAAAATTAAAAGTAGTCTTTCAAGTAGAATTCACGGGGGGATGCACGTGTATCTTTCAGGTCCCTTTCAATGCCGTCGCACTCCGGATTATCCACGCTGATGTCGCTCCTACCCACATATTGTACGCTGTGAATGCCAGCTGGGTTGGGCTTTGCAAGATCCTGGATGATGTCAGAGGACATGCACATGGGCCCATCCTGCTTGCCCAGACACCCATCTGTGATTGTTTGGGGTTTGGTGAGTCTGAGAGGGACACCTGTCTGTAAACCTACTGAAATTGACCCACTTCTTCAACTGTAGATGGCTGGCCTTGTCCTTGTCGCTGTCACTTGGCTGGAGTGGCCAGAGAGCTTCTCTGTCTTCTGTATAGCGGGCCTTGCGGGCTGGAGGGCAGGAAGGAAGCGGCTCTTTCTCTGCTTCTCCTGCCAACTCCTCCAGGATTCCTAAGGGCCTGGTCACGGCCTCCTTCTCATCTGACATGTTTTCCGTGGGCCCTCCCACCCACTGCTGGGGCTCTAAGTCCATCTTAGGCTGACGTCCGTGGGGTCTCTCCAGCACAACGGTGCATCGGAGCTCCAAGCCCACGTGACCACTGCACTTCTCCGCTTCGATGTCTCACTGGCACCTAAGACTTGGGTCCCAAACTGAGTCCTGATAGGTCCATCTGCCCCTTCCCTGATGTTCTCCCCAAATCTCCTCCTCCTAGCCCGCACCATCCCCAGTTCCCAGGCCATGAACGGTCCTTTGAAGATTTACTCTGGCGTTTGGGTCCGGCCCCTGGGTCCTCCTTGGCACCCCCTTGCTTTCATTCTCCACATCCAGCCCACTCGCAGGCCTGGTAGTTCCGTTTTCAGAATGTCAGACTCCTCTACCGCATCTCTTCTCACCATGCCCGTCTCATTTCTTGCCCCGGACTAGTGGAAAAGCTGTGTAACTCGACTCCCCACAGTCAGGGGTGATCTGAGCACATACGAGATCACACTGCATCCTGGTGCGTCCCTTCGCGCAGGTCCAGCCTGTGGACCCAGCCTCGCGGTGCCTGGCAGGCTTGAGTCCCTGCCTCCTTCACCAAACCTGCCTCACGTGATCGTCCCCCGGCTCACTAACATCAGTAACTGTCAGTGTATACTTCTGGAAGGGGGCTGGGCCTACACACCTCAAGATTAGCAGAACCCTTAGTTAGTATGTGTTCTTGATTTATACAACACTGAACTTCTCAAAAGCATTTCCACAGGACTCGTATGCTTTAGTACAGACCGTAACGAAGGGATTGGTGATGGGGAGAGACTGGGTCATCTTTGCGTTCCCTGCTGGTGGGTTTCTCCCTGGCCCAGGTGCACCTTAGTTAAGACAGTGTAGGACTTCGGTTTCTCACAGCTGAACAAGGAGAAGGGTACAAAGAGTCTTCAGATATGCAAATATGCCGCTTTGTATTTTCAAAGCAAAACACAGTTGACATTGAAACTCTTATTTTAAAAGCCATTCTAGAATTCTGAGTGGTGGGGAAGTTTGATATCTTCGAGATAGGATGTTTTTTAAAAATTAATTAATTAATTAATTAATTTTTGGCTGGGTTGGATCTTTGTTGCTGCCCACGGGCTTTCTCTAGTTGTGGCGAGCGGGGGCTACTCTTCGTTGCGGTGCGCGGGCTTCTCATTGCAGTGGCTTCTCTTGTTGCGGAGCACGGGCTCTAGGCGTGCGGGCTTCAGTAGTTGTGGCTCATGGGCTCAGTAGTTGTGGCTCGCAGGCTCTAGAGCGCAGGCTCAGTAGTTGTGGCCCACGGGCTTAGTTGCCTCGCGGCGTGTGGGATCTTCCCGGACCAGGGCTTGAACCCGTGTCCCCTGCATTGGTAGGCGGATTCTTAACCACTGTGCCACCACGGAAGCCCCCAGATAGGATGATTTTTGTGTGTTTTGTGTGCTTTCAAGGAATTTGTAGAGGGATCGACATGGAGAAGAGGCTTTACCACATCCTCACTCCTGTGCCCCCGGAAGAGCTAAGAAACGTGAACTGTCTGCTGGTTGGAACCATTTCCATTCCACAGTGTGTTCTCAAGAGCCAGGTGAGTACGGCCCCCGGGGGCAGCCCTGGAGCTCGCTGGCCATGTCCACAGTAGAGAGTGGGGGCCTGAAGTCGGGGCGAGAGTCACGGGAGCAGGTTATTGTTTGGGAAGCTTACACTCCGTGGTGGTATGTCAGCGTGGCCTAAAGGTCTGGGGCCCAGAGTCGCCATCACGCACGGCCAGGAGCCCCGTGGTGGAGCCGTCATTGCAGACGTGCGTGTGGGAGAAAAGAGCAGAGGTGGCGTCCCCATGATGGGCCCTCCCTGAAGACAGTCTTCAGGGGTCCCCGTGGGAAGGCCATGGAGGGTCACGTTGGCCAAGGGCATCCGTGTGGTCCCAAACCAAACGGCAGGACCTGCAGGCAGCTGGGGACGCACCAGTGTCCCCCTCCCCACCTACTCGTTCTACCGGTTTGAGAGAGAAGCCTCCACCCCCATTCTCATGCTGTTTGATGGGTTTGTGGGGTTGAATTGTAAGTGGGCCCTTCCAGGGGAGGGGAGCCGAGTGTCTTAGGAGTGAGAGGACCTTCCTCAGACTCTCACTTTTAACACTGTCTTCTGTCTTGGCTGGATTTGAAGTATTTTCTCTGTGTTTCCATTTCAGCGTGGGCTCGAAGGGACGATACCTTACATCACAACAGATTATAATTTTAAACTTCCTGGAGCATCAGAGAAAATTGGGGCAAGAGAAATTGAGGAAACACGTAAAGAGAAAGTACACCCCAAGCCTAAATTCTATCGAAAAACAAACTGATCCTGATGTTCTTAATAAGGGAAGGACCTTTTCTACCGAGAGCTTGACTCTGTCTCCAGGCTGGCACCAGCGGACTGGTGGGGTTCTGTGGCCACAAACGCAACGGCGCGCTTACGTAGCAAACGGTGCGGTGTTTGCTGCATAACTCGTGGATATGTTTAGAGTACATTTAAGCCTGTTCTTAAGTCGACATGACCTAGAGGTTTGCCCTAGTCTTCTGTTTTATTTTCTAAGGGAGTAAAGCAGCAGGGAAAAGTTTGTGCGCCACTGAAACAGAAAGAACATGGTGGATTCCTCATACAGTTTTTCCAGGACCTGGTTGTTGGCATCTGGATAAAAATAGAGTAACGGGAGCCACAGAAACGTCCCAAGGAGGAAGGCAGGCTGGCCAGCCGGATGGAGAGCATAACGGAATATGGTGGCGTCCTGTGGTCCTTGCCCCGGGGCGGGGGCCATTCCCATCCCCGCTCATTGGATGCTCTCCAGCCCCTTCCACGCATGTGGGCCAAGGGTGAAGCCTCTGTTTGGTCTGTTAAAGTTAATCAGGGTTTCAGAGATAAAAGTCTGACTCCAGAGCCCTTCTTCTTCTTCCTTTTTAAAATCTGATGGTGAAAAATTTTATGCTGAAAAAATGCTCTCAAATCCAGGAAGCCTATCTTGGGGCCTCTTTAAAACCAGATTTGTCCTAATTGACTTCGCATCTGAGATTAAAAACACACAGTGGGGGCTTCCCTGGTGGCGCAGTGGTTGAGAATCTGCCAATGCAGGGGACACGGGTTCGAGCCCTGGTCTGGGAGGATCCCACATGCCGCGGAGCAACTGGGCCCGTGAGCCACAACTACTGAGCCTGTGCAACTGGAGCCTGTGCTCCGCAACAAGAGAGGCCGCGACAGTGAGAGGCCCGCGCACTGCGATGAAGAGTGGCCCCCGCTTGCCGCAACTGGAGAAAGCCCTCGCACAGAAACGAAGACCCAACACAGCCAAAAATAAATAAATAAATAAATAAATAAATAAGTAAAAACAAAAAACACACAGTGGGCAGAGCCGGACACTAGGCTGTTTGGAAGAAGGACCGGGGGAGCGGCTCACGCTCTTGGGCTCGGTGGCTGGACCTGAACTCTGTGTCGGTGATGGTGCTGTTCTCCCAGGGGGCTTTGGGGCCAACGATGGAACTCCATCTTCTCCACGGTGGTCAGGATTCTTTAACCTCCCAGGTTGGAAGTGGTTTTGGTAAACAATCAGGACAGCCAGGTCAGGTCACCATTTCTGCGTTTAGGACGCTGAGGCAGCCTTTCAAACTGGTGTTGTGAATTGCAGCTTCCTAGCAGAATGTGTTGAAGGACAGCTATTAGGATGTGTAGGTTTTAACGTTTACGTTCATTTAAACCGTTGTCATTGTCTTAAGTACTCACGTGGCTTCTCATCTCATAGAGCCCTTGTCACCGTCCAGGATCAGGTGTGATAACCCTAGAGACCATTTAATGACTAGCTTCTTTTTTTTTTTCTTTTTTTGCGGTGGGAACCATTTAATCTGCATACGGAGACTTGTATTTACTGTGATTCTTTCTACCAGAGGAACAAAGGGCGCCCTGCAGGAAGGGCTTCTTTTTTTTTTTGAATTTTATTTATTTTTTTATACAGCAGGTTCTCATTAATTAGTTAACCATTTTATACATATTACTGTATACATGTCAATCCCAATCTCCCAATTCATCCCACCCGCCCTACCCTAATGTCTAGCTTCTTAGTTGCTTCTTATTTATATCTAAATTTAACTTGTACATGGTTTTCTTTCTTGGCCTTGCAAAGACTATTAACAGACAATCCACCATCAACTTTTTGCCTCCTTCCCAAGTTCCTGTACCTTTACAATAATACTGTAGGTCTTTAGCAGCAAGTGGTGGCCTGTCATTTGCGTTTTCATTAAATCCAGGCGCGCCTTTAGCCTGTTTCCTGCTGGCCTTTAAGGCTGCGGGCTTCAGTCTCCGGCAGTAAAGAAAACAAACGTTGCCGCTAGAGGGAGCTGTCAGCCATTGGTCAGCTGGCCATACGGAGGCTGGAGATGGGCCGAGGAGCCCGCCTAGGCCTTTGTCAGCATCCAGAGATGCTGGAGGCAGGGTGCTGTGGTCAGCTCCAGGTGTGCCAGTCAGACTGGCAGCGGTGCCTCCACCTGGTGTGTTTGACTGTCAGTGGCGATGGTTTGGGCTTTCTGTCATTACCACTGTCTGTGATGGCTCAGGATGGGTAGTGAGAGTTCTGCGTTGGAGATACTCTTAACAAAAACTCAGTCATTTCTGTGTGTGATTTTTAAAGCAGTACATGCTTATTTTAAGAAAATTAAAGGAATATATGACTTAGAACAAGAACCCTTAGTCACTGATTTTGTGGTTCCTGAAAATCAGCTCTTTAGATCTGTTTCCAGGACAGGTAGACATGAAAATGAAAAGATTCTCCAATTCTAGGGTTGATTTTATTTTGTGAAGAAAGGTAGTTCTGTTTCCGTCTGTCCCCCGATAGACCTTGGGGGCAGACACCACTGTATCCTCTGAGACCCCAGATTAGAACTGAGGACTTAGGAAAGGGGAGACGGGTCGGGGAGCTGGCTCTTGAGGTGCCTTGGTTTTTGAAGAATCAAACCCTGGAAGTAGCTGGCCAGAGAGGACATGGGGGTGGCGGGGCCCCGGCTGCAGCGAGGGAACCCACTGCCGCTCCTGGGGTCCCTGTGACAGGCGGGTCCTCACCCTTCCGGGCACTCAGGTTTCTGCCCGACAGACGGCGAGAGGACCAAGGGACGTGGGACGGTGATTTTTAAAGCATCTGGTAGTTGTTTCCCTTAGATTTGGTTGAGGCCATGTAATGGTTAAGGCAGCAGGCTTTGATGTTGGAGCTCTGAGTTCACCTTCTGGCTGGGCCACTGGCTAGCAGTGTAGTTTTGAGGGGTATTTAACCTGAGCCTGTGTCCTCTTAAGATGGGCGGATCGCGCTTCCCTCAGGGCCCCTGCGTGAGGAGGGCGAGAGGCGTGTCTACAGCAGGCGTAGCAGTAGCTCTTAGTTTGTGGCCTGTCTCTGAGGGTTGTAAATCCAGAAGGCAGGACCAAGATTGTATTCCTCACAGTCACACCGGGACAACGCAGAAACTGTCGGCATCGGAAACCATCTTACCCGGCGGCCCCCCGGGCAGGTTTACCTCAACACCGTTCTTCCTGCTGCGGGTCCTGCTCAGGGCTCCGGAGAGGAAGGTCCCAGGGCTTCCACCGATCACCCGCTCCTGGGAGTTTTTCATAAACCCCACTAACTGCTTTTAAAATTGTGTGACCAGCTCACCCATGTAGGAAATGACCCTGAAGTCCACCACCACGTAATCACTGTTGATGCTGTGATGCTGTCTCGTCCAGTATTTTTCTAAAATGCACACGTGTGTTTGTTTTATAAAACTGGTGTCCAACTGTGTGTATGGTTTCTATCCAGCTCTTTTCAATTAATATGTGAACTTCTGTATCATTAAATATTTTTGAGAATGTGAATTTAATTGTGTAATTTTGTTGCGTGTATAGATAGACCATTTTATTCTCGGAAATTATTTAAATGTTTAGGAGAAATTATGGGGAAAACATCGAAAGGGGGTAGTGAAATCTAGGTGTCATAGTGGGGAAGACAGGAAACCCCAGCAAGTGCCCGCACCTTTTCTCTGTTTCAGTATTGAGCGGGATAAACTCCAGTGGGAGTTCATCTTCATTTTTCCTTTTGGGCCCATGTATGTAAGTTAAATCGTTTCTGGACTATCTTTGAGAGTATATTAGCAGGGAAAAGAATTTTGCTCCCAGAAGAGTTCACATAGAAAGAAAGCTAGCCAGCAAGCCGGGGGTCTGTGTCTGTAACCGCCTCTCCGAGAGCGAGAGCTCAGCCCCTCGGCCCTCGCTCCCAGGGTGGGGCCTGGTAGAGGCAACGAGACTTGGCTGACAGGCCGAGCCTGAACAGTGGCTAAAATAAATATGGGGGCCATCTGTGCAGTAGGGGGAAGAGCCACGTGAGGTAGGGCCTCCAGAAAGCCTTGGCTGAGTTAAAGTTATTTCCAGGGCTTTGCCAGGAAAAGAATGGGGCAGAGGGTGGGCCGCGGGGTGAGGGAGCAGTCTGAAAGGAGCCGCACTTGGAGTTGAGGGGCAGCAGGTCCAATCTGGAGATCCCGGGAGCTGAGTAAGCAGTCTTGGGAATCGGCAAACAGCCGAGCCGGGCAGACAATGTGTTGGGCTGGGAAGCCAGGGGTTGCCATGGCGACTGGCCCCGATGCTGCTGTGCTGCTCAGCGGACTGTGGCTTGGGTTTTTCTAATGCTTTGGACCCGGGCTCGTCTCCGGGCTGTGAATGTCAGCCGGGCAGGAAGAAGCCACCAAACTTGCAGGCCTTCCTCCTGACCGAGGAGTCCAGCCGGGGGCTGCTGCTGGCTGTTGGCATTGCAGAGACGAGGGTCTTCGTGGCGCTGCTTTCTGGGAAAGGAGGGAAGGCACCCTCCGAGGCAGCCAGCGGTGTGAGAAGTGCGTGCCAGGGAGCATATGGGTACTTGGGGATGGAAAATCCAAGGGGAGGAAACCACCAGCAAGGAAACAGTGCAAACCGCGGCCACAGAGTCCATACGTTAAAATATACAGCGCCCAGGGGGCCTGTGTCGGAGAAGAGAATTGGCAGGGCTGAGAGCTCGGTGGTTTTCTGTGCAGACGATTCAGCTGGAGAAATTAAGGTTGGGGCTGAGTCTGGGAGAAGCCGTCCAGTGTTGGGACCGCAGCTGGGCAGAGAGGGACAGGGGCTGTGGGTCGAGCCCGTGGCTCAAGGGCCAGGCAAGGTGCCGCCACCCCAGAGGTCAAACATGAATTCAGTCCTGACAAAATACGGGTCTCCACCTCGCGGCTGGCTCAGCCTTCGTCCAGGAAGCCGTGAGTATGTTTTCTTCCTCTTCGGTCCAGAAAGGAGGGCGGACGACAGAGCGAGAAGAGGAGATTTTGTGGGTCTTGGAGGGGCTGCTTGCTGAATTCGCCTGGGCCCTTTAAGAACCCCTCCTGCAGGCTGGCCACATTTTCTCCTCCACGGTGATTAAATGAATTTGAGAGTGCCGAAGGCAGGGGTCGCCCAGTGAGCGTTAGCCATCAGGTCTGACCTAGGCGCAGATAGTGTCCTGTCTTCTGAGAAGGCAGAGGAAGGAGGCTTTCGGTTTCAGCCTTCCAAGCCCTGAAAGACGAAAGAGCAGGGTCCCACGTGAAGAGCTATTCCGCTGGCAGCTGCCGCGGAGGGGCCGGTGGCGGGGTCGGGGGCGGGGGGAGGGGCCGGTGGCGGGGTCGGGGGCGGGGGGAAGCTGTTCCGTAGCTTCCTCTCCTGGGAGGTGGAAGGTCGGGGGGGAAGGGGGCCCCCAGACCTTGAAACCTTCAGTTTTGTGCATTAAAGTTGTGTCCCCATTGCCAGGATGGTCAGGGATAGGTTCCCAACCGTGCCTTTGTACCTCTCTCAAGAAGGGCTGTGAAATTCCTCCTAAACCGTCAATATTTGTAAGTTCACTTTTGATTCGTGCCATGACGCGTTTTGGCAGAGGGGATCAGGAATGGCGTTCATGGAATCAAACAGCCTTCCAGCGCCCCAGAATCAGAGCCCTGGCCTGGAAAACACCCCATTCCTGGCCAGAGAGGAACGGCCTGAGGGTGTGTTAGCCACTGACCCCTCTGCGCTCCCATAAGAGCCCTCATTCCGACCTTCATCTGTCTCCCCCTCCTCCCCAACCCCACGGTTGGCCCAAGACAGATTTAGGAAGCAGACAGTGAGTCACACAGAACTCCTAGCACCCACCCAGGCCTCACTGCAGGGTTGTCTCCTCCCCAGGAAGGGTCCTCACTGCCGATGTACCCCTCCTCTGGCTCACACCCCCAAGTGAAGCTTAACTACCACGCTGGGGTCTCCGCCTTGAGTGGCCAGAGAGCAAGACGAACGTGTGTCATTCACCTTAGCGGGCCTGTCACCCTGATACACGAACCCCAGTGACCGATGTCCAGTTAACTCAAGGTCCATCACTGCTCACTCGCCTGGGGGAGATTGTTTCCAGGCTTGGGTGAAATATGGGCTCTCGGCCTTTTGGGGGGGGTCCCCAAAATCATGGCTGCCACATGGACATCAGAGAATGGCCATCTGTGCTGCTTCAGCCTGATTGTGTCATTTAAAAAAAATTTATTTTGGCCACACCATGCGGCTTGTGGGAACTTAGTTCCCCGACCAGGGATCGAACCCTGGCCCATGGCAGTGGAAGTGCGGAGTCCTAACCACTGGACAACCAGGGAATTCTCTGATTGTGTCTTTAATCCCTTTATAATTTTTTTTCTTTCTTTCTTCCGTTCTTTTTTTTTTTTTTTTCTTTGACAGTGAAAGGACAACTAGTGGGAATTCCCTGGCGGTCCAGTGGCTAAGACTCTGCACTTTCACTGCTGAGGGACCAGGTTTAATCCCTGGTCAGGGAACTAAGATTCCAGAAGCCTCACTGCGCAGCCAAAAAAGAAAACAAAAAAGGACAACTAGTTTTGCTTTTGCTGTATTTCCAAGTTTTTTTAAAAAATTTATTTACTTATTTATTTATTTTTGGCTGCGTTGGGTCTCCGTTGCTGCGCGCGGGCTTTCTCTAGTTGCGGTGAGCGGGGTCCACTCTTCATTGCGGTGCACGGGGCTCTCATTGCGGTGGCGTCTCCTGTTGCGGAGCACGGGCTCCAGGCACACGGGCCTCCCCAGCTGTGGCATGCGGGCTCAGTAGTTGTGGCTCACAGGCTCCAGAGCGCAGGCTCAGCAGTTGTGGAGCGCAGTTGCTCCACGACATGAGGGATCTTCCCGGACCAGGGCTCGAACCCGTGTCCCCTGCACTGGCAGGCGGATTCCCAACCACTGGGCCACCAGGGAAGCCCTCCAAGTTTTAAAGTTTAATAAGCTTCAATGTGTCATAGTTCCTCATGTAATCAATGGCCGAATAGTTACTGAACACATTAATCACTGGGCATTGTGCCAGGGGCTGGGGAGATGGTCGTGAGCAAGATACACGCCCATCCTTCTAGAATCTCACTAATGAGTGACACGGACATGCAAGCAGGAAATTGAAAAGTAGTTTGATGTGTGTTAAATAGAGCAATTGCGGGTTAACGGGTTCACACGTAAGAGAGATTCCTCTTACGACACCAATCTTGGGGATTTTCTGAAGTGACATCACCTAAAGGATAAACTGGAGTCAGCTGGGTAAAGAGTAGGAGTAGAAAGGTCATTTCAGGAAGAGAGAAAAACAGGAGCTAGAAACGGCATTTTGTGCAGCCTGGCTGGGACAGTCAGTGGGATGACTGAGGGGGTGGGAGAGCGTCGTAGGAGCTGCTGGAGGGGAGAGCTCTAAAGAGACGGTACAGAGGTCAATCCATAGAGAGGACGGTCGAGCATCTTGCGGACTTCAGATTTCATCCGTGGGGCGATGAGCATTTAAGCAGTTTTAGCAGGGTAGGTAGCATTTTCTGACTTGCATTTTAAGAAAATCCTTTTCGATAACAGTTTGAAGAGTGGGTTTGGGGGATTTTGAGATGGAGAACATGGCAAATAAAGAGCCGAAGAATCAGGAGGCTTTTACAACAATGCAGGTGAAAGGTGATTGTTTAAGCCCTTTAAATTAGCATATAAATTTATATATATATATATATATATATATATATATATATATACATATGCACACACATGTATGCCTGTGTTTACTTTGTTCTGCTTATACAAATAATACATTGTCATTCTCAAACAGTACACAAATAATGAAGATATAAGTCCTGATTTTCTGTTATTTCCAGTTGCATTTCAGATTTTTTTTCTATGAATATATACACAGTGCACATACCTAAATATGTGTGTCTGTGTAAAAATGTTGAAATGAAATTGAAGAAAATATGCATTTTTGCAATTGCTTTTGCCAATTAATACTATATTTTGGACATGAAAAATGCCAATACATGAAAACCTACCTCATTCTTTTTAATGGCTTCATGGTTCATATGGATATACCTTAACTTTTTTTTATAAATTTATTTATTTATTTAATTTTTTTTTGGCTGCGTTGGGTCTTCGTTGCTTTGCGCGGGCTTTCTCTAGTTGCGGTGAGCGGGGGCTACTCTTTGTTGCAGAGCACAGGCTCTAGGCACGCGGGCTGCAGTAGTTGTGGCTCGCGGGCTCTAGAGCACAGGTTCAGTAGTTGTGGTGCAAGGGCTTAGCGGCTCCGCGGCATGTGGGATCTTCCCGGACCAGGGCTCGAGCCCGTGTCCCCTGCATTGGCAGGCGGATTCTTAACCACTGTGCCACCAGGGAAGTCCCTATACCTTAATTTTTAAACTAGCCCTTGAGTTTCCTGGTTGCCTAGTGGTTAGGATTCCAGACTTTCACTGCCGTGGCCTGGGTTCAATCGCTGGTCAGGGATCTATCCTGCAAGTCACGTGGAGAGGTCAAAAGAAAAAAAAAAATGACTATCTCTTTAGGGAATTCCCTCCAGTCCAGTGGTTAGGACTCGCTTCTTTCACTGCTGAGGGCACGGGTTCAATCCCTGGTCGGGGATCTAAGATCCCACAAGCCGCATGGCAAAAAAAAATAAATTAAATAAAAAAATAAAATAGAAAGTGCACTTAATCCAAAAAAAATTTTTTAATAAAAAATAAATAAATAAACCAGCTCTCTATGAGTGGACGTTTGGGGTTGTTTCTAGTTTTTTACTCCTGTAAATGATGCTGTAGTGAGCATTCTTATACCTGTATCTCTGTGGACTTGTGAAAGAGTGTCTATAGAATAAATTTCTGGAAGTGGAATTGTTGGGTGGAAGGGGCTGAGCATTTTGCATTTTAATGGCCATTTCCAAGTTGTCATCCAGAAAAGCCAATTATTCCCCCATCAGCAGAGTATTTCAGTCCTTCCTTCTATGTCTCTGGTCATCATTTTCCATGAGCCCGTCCCTGACACATGAGGGTGGGTGGCTGGGCAGGTGTCCCCTTACATGGTCTCAGGCACTTCTCTTCTCTGTCCACCCCTATTAGTGAAATGCTGTGGCTCTTGGCCAAGGTGCAAGGGCAGCTGCAGGCTCTGACATCATGCCTCTAGAACTTCCATGGGAGGGGGGCACCAAGAGCACTCCATGGTCCTCCTAAGGACCCTCTTATGTAGTAAGTTTTTAAGAGCACAGATTACAGAAGCAACTGACCTATATTCAATCACAACTCTCCTACTTACTAGCTGGATGATTGTAGGCAAGTCACTCACCTTCTGAGCTTTAATTTCATTATCTTTAAAGTGGAGACAACAGCCGTATCTACCACCCAGGATTTTGTGGAGCTCAGAGGAGGCAGTGTTTGAGTCTGTGTGTCTGGTAATTCCAATACCTCAAGTTTTTGTGTTTCTGTTGGTTCTCAGACATGGGGTCTTAGTTACTTGTGTGCCTGGTTATCTTTGACTGTGTGTTGGACATTGTATTTTTAAACTTATTTGCAAGAAAAATTTGAGGCCTAGGATGATACAGGATGTTCATATGCATCTGCCATATGCTTGGAAACACTACCAGTCTGGGATGACTTTGATCCAAACTCAGGCCTGAGGTTCCCTGGACTTTGATTTTTTCCCCTAGCTCCATAAAGCTGTTAGAAGTGAAGCTGTTTCCCACCTCTTTCTTCAGAATGCAGAAATACCCTGAGAGCAAAACCATCTGTTTATCTCCCTAGATCCTTCTCTTTTGTGTTTCGTGGGGTTTGATGTTTTTAAGATTAAAAAAAATTTTTTTTCATCCAGCTTTTTGGGTTGTCCCAAGAGGGAAGTTTGGTCTGATTTACCTAATCCACTATTGTAGGAAGGAGAGTCCCCACTGAAGGATCTAAACGTTCAAAGCATTTAGCATATTGTCTCTTTATACCTGTTGTTTCCAAAACCATGGTGTGTTTTTATGGGTTTTTTTTTTTTAACTATTTGTATGAACTATATATATATATTTTTTTTTTTTTGGCCATGCCACATGGTATGCAGGATCTCAGTTCCCTAACCAGGGATCAAACCCGTCCCCACTACAGTGCAAGCATGGAGTCCTAACCACTGGACCGCCAGGGAATTCCCCATGGTGTGTTTTTAAATATTTGTTTATTTATTTATTTATTTGGTTGTGCCGGGTCTTTGTTGCAGCATGTGGGCCCCTTAGTTGTGGCAGGCAGACTCTTAGTTGCAGCACGCATGTGGGATCTAGTTCCCTGACCAGGGATCGAACCCAGGCCCCCTGCATCGGGAGCGTGGAGCCTTACCCACTGCGCCACCAGGGAGGTCCCCATGGTGTGTTTTTAAAGCACAAGAAACTAGAGTTTGTTAGAATCATAATGAGGTAAGGCAGAGGCTTTCTGTGGCCAACTCAGAGCCACAACAGGGTCGGGAGGTCCCTTGTACCCTCGTAGAATCCCCTCATGTTCAACTCCTCGCATTTCACCTGTAATTACTTCTGTGATAATAGCCTCTTAAAATCTAAGTCAGATCATGTTCCTCCTCTGTTAAAAAAAAAACTCCGACGGGACTTCCCTGGTGGTCCAGTGGTAAAGAATCCACCTTACAATGCAGGGGACGCGGGATCGATCCCTGGTTGGGGAACTAAGATCCCACATGTCGCGGGGCAACTAAGCCCGCGTGCTGCAACTACTGAGCTTGCACCTCAACTAGAGCCCGCATGCTGCAAACTACAGAGCCCACGTGCTATGGAACCCGCATGCCACAACTAGAGAGAGAAAACCCGCAAGCCACAACTAGAGAGAAGCCCGAGCACCTCAGCGAAGATCCCATGTACCGCAACTAAGACCCGACGCAGCCAAAAATAAATAAAACAAAAATCAAAAACAAAAACCCTACAAGTCCGATGGTTCCGTCTCCCTCAGAATGAAAGGCAAAGTCCTCACAGGACTGTGCAGGACCCGATGCCCTGTCTCCTCTCTGACTTTTTCTCTGCCCGGTGCTTACCCTGCACCAGCTACAGTCGCCTCCTTGAAGTCCCTTTGTTAGGTTGACGGATTTATCCTGGTTTTAAAACTAACAGTCCTGTGTCCCGGAAATCCTCTTAGTCTGGGCGAGGCAAAGTGGATCAGTTGGTCACCTTAACTAGAACACAATATATGTCCCTACCTCAGGGCCTTTGCACTTGTTGTTTTCTCAGATATCTGCATGGCTAGCTCCCTCACATCATTCCAGTCTCTGCTGAAAGTCACCTTCCTCAGAGAGAAGTATCTAAAATAATGTGCATGCGTGTGCACACACATACACGCACGCACACACGCATGGTCACTCTCTGTCCATTACCTGCTTTATTTTTCGGAGATACAAATGAGCAGGACCCAGGCAACACCTCTCCAGGCCCATTGGGAGGCTCTTGAGCACCAGCATCCACTACAAAGCCATGACAGGCTAAGACCCAGCAGCTGCCCTGCCCAGAAACTGCCTCTGTAGGCTGGGCCTACATCCTGGGCTTGGGAGAAGGAGGGGTCTCTGGCCTCCGAGGGCCAACAGGGAGACAAAACCTGTCCCAGGCAACCTGGGTCTCTGCTGGGGGTGTCCAAGGGGACAGCAACAATAGTTTCCAACCATTGGGATTGGTGTTCCAACAATGGGTTAGATATATTTTGAAATTCCAGCTGTCCTGGAAGGCTGGCCAGTCTTTTCTGTGGTTGGGAGCCTGGCTCAGAAGCCTTTGTTCCTTGGACAGACTTGGCCCTCAAGAGGGCCCAGCCTCTCAGACTGTCTGGCCAGGTTTAAAAGTCTGCAGTGGCCCGCAGCTGGCAGCAAGGCTGGAATGTGGCCATCCTGCCATCACCACAGACAGCCCTGGGGATACAGGCCAGCCTCCATTTCCTCCTCTCCCCCCTCCCCAGGCTGGGAAAACCCTGGCGCACCAGCTGACAGAGTGCCTGGGTCTAGCCGGGGTCTCTGCTCCTCCCACGGGGTGGCCAGATCTGACCCCAGGCCAGGTGTCCGGGCCTGTGGGCTGCCCTCTGAGCTGGGATCCTCCCTGCCACCTTTACTGGACTGAGTTTTGAGGTATTCAGAAGTTGACCCTGCGCGAGATCGTTGGTTATGGACTGATCCAAGTTCAAGTCAATGAGCATTCTCCTGGCACCTGCTCTGGGCGAGGCTGGCCTGGGCCCTGTGTTCAGGGGAGAATTAAGCCAGTAGCTGCTTCAAGGGGCTCCCAGTCCAGATGGATCCAGACTGCACCTTTCAGTGTGGTCACCTGCAGCAGAGGCAGAACCAAAGGGCGGCCTGGCTCTGTGGCTGGGGGAGGACGCCATCAGTCCGCCAGGGAGCTGTGGGTGGAGGCCGGTCCGGGAGGGTCTGAGCAGCCATGCCGGGGAGGGTGGCCTTGCCCCACAGGGGGTGGGGAACAGATTTTTAATCAAAGCAGGGACATTTTCAGATTTGCTTTTATTTATTTATTTATTTTTGGCCACACCACGTGGTTTGTGGGATCCTAGTTCCCCGACCCAGGGATCGAACCCAGGCCCTCAGCAGTGAAAGTGCGGAACCTTAACCACTGGACTACCAGGGAATTCCCTTGCTTTGTACTCTATTTTTTTTTTTAATTTTATTTATTTTCTTTTATTTTATTTTTTGGCTGTGCTGGGTGTTTGTTGCAGTACACGGGCTTCTCTCTAGTTGTGGCATACGGGTTTTCTCTCTAGTTGTGGCACGAGGGTTCCAGGGTGCATGGGCTCTGTAGTTTGCGGCACACGGGCTCTCCTGTTGAGGCACACGAGCTCAGTAGTTGTGGCGCGCGGGCTTAGTTGCCCCGTGGCATGTGGTATCTTAGCTCCCCAACCAGGGATCGAACCCACATCCCCTGCGTTGGAAGGCGGATTCTTTACCACTGGACCGCCGGGGAAGTCCCCTTGCTTTGTATTCTTGCTGTGATTGTCGGTCACTGTGCATGGACCCCCCGACCAGGGGCCTGAGTGTGGAGGCCGCTCTTCCAGATTAAGTCATTTAATCCCCACAGCAACCCTGGGAGGTAGTCTTGTGAGTACCCTCACTGGATAGATGAGGGAACTGAGGCCCAGAGAGGCTAAGCAACTTGCCCAAGGCCACACAGCCAGCAGGAGCTGGGATCTGAACCCAGGTGCTAGAGGCTGCATTCTGGAGGCTTACTTGGAGGGGCAAGAGCGAGGCGGGGGCCCCAGCCATGGTGGCGGTGGCCTGAGCAGGGGCCAGGGCATTCTAGAGGCAGAGCTGAGAATGGCGTGGGCGGCTGGTCCGTGGCCAGCCCGCCCCAGGGTGTGCTTGTCCCCAGGCCGTGGAGGGTAGATGGGTGGGTGAGGACGGTCAGGCCAGATGCTGGACAGTGGCTAGACCTCCCACCCCTTCGCCTCTGGGGAGTTGCCTGGGTCTGAGGGGCTTGTTGTCTGGCTGTCCCCCCTCCCCCCACCACACACACTCAGGCGAGCCCAGGAAGGGGCCCATTTACTTCAAGGGTCGTGATCCGTGGGCTCAAAGGTCAGGGAGGCTTGTCTAAGCCCGAAGGGCCCCCAGAGTCCTGAAGCAGGGGTGCATTTGGGGAAGGGAGGGTCACTGTGATGGGCCCCCGAGATGGGCCCCCTGAGCCCCTGTGGCTCAGCTCGGGATGCTGGCAGTGATGGGCAGGGAGAGCTATTTATTGACTGGATCCTCGTGGCACGTGGAACTTGAATATCTTGGCCACAGAGGGAACAGAGGGTGGCATGGAGTTGGGGGGTGGTGAGGAGACTCTGGCAGCAGCACCCGCCCACTTCCCGGCTGACCTGGTCAGGTCTCTAGGCACCCCCTGCGCCTCAGCTTGCTGCTCTGGACGATGCGGGGATAGTAACACAATGACAGCATCATTAGGCAACTTAAAGGAGCTCCACCTTGAAGGCTCTGGGTCCAGGGCCCGGCACACAAGGGGACTTGGCTAATGTCAGTGTCCCTACTGTGTGCCCAGCCAGCAGCTGGAGAACCAGGACTGAGACTGGGTCCCTGGCCAAGCGGGAGCCTCTGCTTCTGAGGGGTTCGTGTTGGAGTGCCAGGGTGAAAGCAGCACAAGGGCCCCGCCCAGGGCCACAGGGGCCCCGCCTCTTCTGTGCCTGGCACAGGGCTCCCTGCCGGCAGAACTCTGTCCCCTGGCGGTGGTGACGGTGACGGCCCACACACATCCACACTCTGAGCGCTGGGACAGCCCAGCTGTGGGGGGCACCACTGCCGAGGAGCTACCCGTGGTGCCCACCCTGGGGATGGGGAAGAAGCCCACCGCGGGGCTCCGCCCGCCTCAGTCCCGGGCTCTGCAAACCCCCTCCTGAGTCCTGGGCCCTATTATGCCCGACATCTCACGAGTCTCAGTCCCAGCCCCTGGGGCCCCCGAGGGTTTGAGAAAGGGCTGCGTGGGCCCTGCAGGGGTGTGGGGAGACCCACACTGTGCCAGGCCCCTCCGGGCACGGTGCACGCAGCCTGCTCTGGTGGGCGGAGGGCCGCAGTAGCTGTGGGCTGTGAGGAGGTGTCTGGGGAGAGGGCCTGGGGCAGCGGCCTGGCAGAGGCTTAAGGGCCAGGCTGGCTCTCAGCCAGGTGGCCTCGGCCCAGGTTTCCACCAGCACCTTCCAGACTGATGGACCCACAGGTGGCTGAGGCTTCAGGCCCGTGTATCCAGGCTTCAGAATGGTTTGCTCTGTGTGTGTGTGTGTCAGGGGGCTGGGGGTCTGTGCCGCCCATGCCAGGCCCCACTGTTCACCCCTCCTGCAGGTGCCAGCCCCAGGTGCGTGCCTGCTGCCTGGGGGCGGCCTCCACCCCACCAGGGGCCCCTACCGGGCTGTGGCCCTGGAAGGTCCTTGGCGCGTGCTCCGGCAGGTGGGAGCAAATTCTTCTCTTCACCTGGAGCCGGAGGTCTGGTGTGCTATGTGCGTGGGGCGGGCGGGAGGGGGTCAGTGGGACACATCTCCTCTCAGGCTTGGCCAGTGGGGCAGCGGCTGGGGAGCTGGGGAGCCGGGGGTTAGGGGTGGCTAGTGCCTGCCCCGTGCCACGTTATATAACGGGCCTCTGGCTGGCCAGCCAGACATAATTCCTAACAGGCTCTGCAGTCCGACCTGGGAGCACTTAAGCAAAGCACAGCCCGTGCGGCCGCTTCTCACGCAAGCCACACAGCTGGCACTGGGCACCGGCCGGCAGTGTCGGCTCTGTTACCGGCCACCCCCTCCCCCCCTCACACAGATGGTGCTCCCAGGCTGCCCTGGGGGTCCAGACAGTCCTCCCCAAACTCCGGAAGGTGGAGGAAAGATGTGGTCACCTGCTGCTGGGGGAGCTCAGGGCACCACAGAGGGTCACGGAGGACCTTACCTGGGGAGGGGGAGGGGCAGGGCCTCAGCAGAAAGCAGGGACCCCCCAGGTCCCCATCCCCGTGGGGCAAGCACTTGCTCTCTTCTTAGCCCCAGGTGAGTGGGATCTTTTGGAGACAATACAGTGGTCGGGGTGGCGGCGGGGAGGCCTCTCTCCTTACCCCGTTTCACAGATGTGGAAACTGAGGCTTCAGGAAGTGTCAAGCCCGGGGCTACCCAGCTAGTGAGTCAGAGGCTGGAACCTGGACCAGTCTACTCCTCGGAGAGCTGCCCTCAGCCATCCTGGTGGGAAAGGGGTCAGCCAGGGCTGAAGGGGGAAGGGGCATCTAGGGGGCCCAGGGACCCCTGGTTGGTGAACTCAGGAAGGGAAGATTCCCCCCAAGGCCAAGGCCTTTGTCGGCCATGGCTGGCTGGGAGGCAGCGGGCATGGGGGTTGATGGCCGGCTTGGGCCACCTGCTCCTCTTCCTCTTTTAGCCCCTTACTCAGTGGGCCTCTCGGGCCTCCTGCTCGGCCTTCACGTGGCACTTCCGCTCTCAAGGAAGCAGCTGCAGTGTGCGGAGGGCTCAACCCCCTCCCCATGTCCAAGGCCATTGCCAGGAACTGGATGAAGCTGCCTCGGGTCTCCAGCTCCCCGGCCCTCTGCCCGTCTTAGCCCTGGTCCCTGGCCAGGGGGAGCTCATGGCAGTGGGGACAAACCTTTGGGTTTGGGGTCGGGCATGCCGAGAGGAGGGCACGAGCCATTGGTCTCCTGGCTCCCCGGGATCGTCCTGTCCAGAGGTCATGAACTTCCAGGAGGAGCCAGGCAGGAGAGGTGGGCCTGGGACTGTGGGAGGATGGGCTTCCAGCTCGGGCCACCCTGCCTCCCTCTGGGCCCTGGGTCCCCATCTGTACGCGGTGTCTGCGTCATCAAGGGCCAGAGAGTGCAGTCTAGCCGTGAGAGCACAGCTCTGGAGTTCACCCTGGTTTGCCCCCTGCCCGCTCTGGGTGGCCCTGGGCAAGTAAGTGGCCCCTGGTCTCAGCTCCTCCATCTCGGACGTGGGGCTGATGTGAGGCTTAAAGGAGCTGATGTAGGAGTGGTGCTCGGTGTGGCATCTGGTCCACAGTAACTGTCATCACTCTGTCCATCTGGGGCTGGGAGCACAGCCGCACACACGGCGGCCTTGCCGCACCCTACCTCCCTCAGAGGTGGTGACGAGCCCTCTCCCCACGTTTGCAAGCAGCATCACTAGTTGTCTAGCTTCCTGGTTTCCCCCAGACCCAGGAAAAGGCCCAGGTGTGTCCACCTGCCTTTGACACCTGCCGCACGGTGATGAGGGCTGCTGGGCTCCCCTGGGACACGCTGGGGGCCCTTTTACCAGCCCGGGTGGGCCTGCCCGGACCCCCCTGCTCTTCTGCACGGGGAGGATGGAGGCAAGGTCGGGGATGCGGGCCTCTAGGCCGGACAGGAGGAGTGTGGGTGACTCTCTGTGCGAGCCGGAGGAGGACGCCGGGCAGCAGGACTGGCACGAGCCGAGGCAGGGTGCTGGGAGGCAGGAGGCGCATCTGGGGACAGAGAGGACCTCTGGGAGGAGGCTGTACGTGCCCCGGGGGGGGGAAGGGAGGGGCACAGCCAGGCTCAGCTCTGCGGCATCCGGGGCTTGAGCGCAGGCAACCACTGAGTGGGGCTTCCGCAGGTGTGTGTGTTTGTGGTCGGGGGGCTCCTTGTGTTCACCCAAAGCAGAGGTCAGGAGGAATCTCCCACCAGCCTCCGGGCGGGGTGGGTTTGGGGCTTGCAGTTGTGAAACCACAGCCAAGTGTAGCCCCTCCAGGCCTAGACGCAGAGGCATCTGGACTAGGTAACTGCTCGGGGACCACTCCTCACTCTGCAACCCTGGCCCCTCCGGGTGGGCACCGAGACCGGCCATGGCTGCCGGGGACAAGTCATCTCACTCCCCCGAGCTTGGTCTGGCACCCACATCCCCGCCTCGTGTGGGCCCAGGCTCCGTGGGTGCCAGTGATTAAGGACCAGAGGGCCCGGCCGCATTCGTCTGGCCCTGGCCCCGGGCCGGAGGAGGAGGAGGAGGGTGGGCAGGCGGGCGGGCGGGCAGGCATCTGGTCTGAATTACTTGAGCTGCCTCTTGGCACCTTGGCCCTCAGCTGGGGGTGTGCAGCCTGTTTGGTCGGCTACCCCTACCAGCCTCCAGCCCGCCACAGCCCTGGGGCGCCCCCACCCGGAAAGTCGGGCCTTCCGCAGCCAGCTCCCCCTGTCTGGGCCTCGTGCCTCTCTGTCGCCAGGCAGCTGGTCGGGCCAGGGTGGGGGGCGGCCGGCTCTACGCCTACCCAGGCTAGCTCCTGCGGGACCCCGGAGGGTTGGGGAGCCATGGCAAGGTCACACAGAGGGGGCTCAGCAACGTGGCAGAGGCTGGCTGGGAGGCCGAGCAAGGTGCCCTTCCCCCATCCGGGCTGGATTCCCGCAGGGCCAGCGCTTTGCCCTCCGACCACCGGGCCTTCTCCCCCAGGTAGCTGTCTGGGCCCCCAAGCTGGCTTTGAGACTAGATAGTCCTGGGTTCAAATTCAAGTCCTGCTCCTTATCCGCTGAGTCAGTGTCTTCCCCTGCGCCTCATCTGTGCTCTGCGCCAGCCGGCTCCTCCATCCCCCGGCCTTCTGACCTCCCTGCCCACACCCCACCCTCTGCCCACTGAGCAGGGGGCTGGGAAGCTCTGTGACGATGCCCGAGGCCTTTGAGGCCTGCCCAGGGCTTCGTGCGTGGTGCAGCCGTTGGTGTAGGTGACACAGTCTGGGGAGGGAGGCGGGGTGGGTGGGCAGCCTGGGGAAGCTTGGCCAGCCCAGGGAGGGAGGGCCCTTGGTGAGAGCCCAGAGGGCAGATGCTGGGCCTCACTGGCAGCTGAGGCTGAGGCCTGGCCCGCAGCTCCTGCCCTCTGACCCTTGGGGGCCTCCCTGGGGCCTTTGCTCTGGGGAGCTGGGAGCCACGCCTCGTGCTTCCTGGGGAGGGGCCCAGCCAGGCAGCTGAAGACAGCTCTGGGGTCATTCCACAGCACCCCATGGGTGCTTGCCCTCCTCACTGAGAAATCCTGCAGGGCCCAGCTGGGGCTGGGGGCTGGGGTCAGAGGTCAGGAGTGGGGGGCTGGAACTGCTCCTGGAGCAGCACATTTTTCTCCTCTGAAAACTTATCTTAGCACAGAGATCACGGAACAATCGGACTCTTTTCCGGGCCACTGCCGTCCCCAGACGGCCAGCCCATCCCCTTGGGGGGGGCTCCGAGGGGGCCGGGAAGTTGAAATTTGTAAAATGTCTGTAGGAGGGGAAGAAAGGCGCTTTGTGTGGGGCTGGGGCCCTGGCCATTGGTCAGCTCCGAGGCCCCCGGCCGCTCCCAGCATGCTCCCCTCCCCAGGGAGGGCCGTGCTCGCCGGCCCGTGGCCAGCCCCAGGGTCTCTGCAGCCCCTCTGCAGTCCCTGCACCCACTGTGTCCAGGCCTCGGGGACCCGGGTCCCCGGGGCCGTCCAGCCTCTGAGGGCACGGGCCCGGTGGGGAGGCCTCCCCGGGCCTCAGCATGTTTCTCTACTGGAAGAAGCGGGGTGCCTACGCGCTGGAGGCCCTGCCCGGTGCCCTGGCCGAGCTGGAGCTGGGGGCCGTGGAGCGCTTCTCCTGGAGCTCCACCCTGGACATCATCGAGGACCTCGGGGGTAGGTGGAGTCCCACTTTCCCGGGAGGGCGCTCAGGAGGCCCGGACAGCTGGTCTACCTGGCCGCCTCCCTCTGGCCAGAGCCTGTGGCCCGCTCACCATGCACGTGCTGCTGCCCGTCACATCAGCAGCAGTGGGGGGACAAGGCCCCTCCTGAGAGCCGCTGCTGGTGGAGGAGAGGGGCCTGAGCATGAGGACCCTGGGGGCCTCGGGGGCAGACAGGGCAGGCCGGGCCAGGCAGTGTGGGCCCCGCAGCTGGGCTGGGAGCAGGGCAGCAGGGGCTGGCTCTAGGCTTCAGTCCTGGGCTCTGCCTCTGTCCTCTGCCTCCAAGATCAGGGCCAGGTGGTGGGACGAGTCTTTCTGGAATGTTCGTGTTCGAGGCCCCAGGACACGTGCCATGTCTCGTATTATCCCCATTGCAGGTAAGGGAACAGAAACACAGAGAGATTAAGCCCCTCGAGAGGCAGCACAGGTGGTGCGGGATGCTGAGCCCGGCAGCCGGTGTTTGGATGCCGACCTGGCCGTGTCAGTGGGGATAAAGATACAGGTGGTGTCGTGCGGTGGCTGAGAGGACTTGCTGGGGTGACACGTAGAGCCCTTCAAACACCGCACGCCACAGAGCAAGGGCATGGTCCATGCTGGCTGTTATCATTGCTGTTTTATCATAGCTCCGCTAATGAGTGGCCCAGCAGAACATTCAGTCTCGGGCTGGCAACTCCCCTTCTGTCAGGACACCAGTGCCAGTGATGGAAGCCCAGGTCTGGCTGGCGGAAGCCAGCAGGGCGCGGCGTCTCGGGCCTCGTTTCTCTCCTCTCTTGGCCTCATCTGGGGCCCCAGGCTCTGGCACGCCCACACCCCAGGCCGCAGGCCTGGAGAAGCAGGAACCTCTCAGGGGCACAACTTCCCAGCCTGGCATGGTCCTTCCCTGACCCCTCCCTGCAGCCAGAGGGCACGGAAAGTGATGGCTAGGCCTGGGATCCACCACAGAAAGAGGCCACGTGGGGCACGGGTTCCACAAAGCAGGGCAGGCCATGCTGCTCTCAAGAGGGAGAATGGATGCCTGGTGGGCATAAACGACGGCTGTCGAACCCGTGAGGAGGCCCCTCTGGGCAACCTGTCCCATTGGCCAAAGTGGGCAGAGGGATGTGGCTGCTTGGGGGGGTGCGGTGGGCACAGCGCCCACCTGTGCAGGAGGCTGGGAGAGAGGAGCCCGTGGTGCTGGGCAGGGGGAAGCGGGAGGACCGCTCGGGGCAGGCGCGGGCCAGCCTGGCCGAAAGCTACCCCTCTCTTTCAGCCGGGCACTGTTCTGGAACCAGAGGGTGGGTTGGGGGAGTGGCCTGGGGGGCAGACTGAGTCCTGTCTGCTTGTACGGCTTCACCTGGCAGGTTCCTGTCTACTGAGGCAGGGAAGGCGGCTGAGGTCCGGCATGAGATCACGCAGCCAGTCCCAGACACAAGCCAGGGAGGCCCAGCAGGGGTCTGTCCCCCTCTTCCTATTTGTCCTCTTCACCTCAGTCACTGCAAAGTGCCAAGCTTTCCTGCTGCTGGGCCCTCACCCATCCCCGGGGCTTTGGAGCAACCCCTGGGAGGCCCGCTCCCCCTCCCCTGCCCCCAGCCTCTCCAGGCAAGGCAGTCCCTGCCATCTGTGGGGCCTCACAGCTCACATTTAGAGGGGACTTGCCCCGTGCCAAGACTTCCCTTGGCTCCTTGCATCTTCACGCCCACCTTTGGAGGTAGGGACCATTCTTGGTGTCCCCTTTGCTCTGGAAGGGAAGGCAAGGCTCAGTGGGGGGGTGAGTGGTGGTACCCAGATCCACAGTTCCCGCCCTCAGCCTCGGAGCCACAGGACCAGGCCCTGCTCACCCACCATCATGACCCCGTGCCTCTTGGCCCCGGCTGGGAAAGAGGTCCCGGCACACGGTGGGTGGGTCATGGCGCGTGAGCCGGCCTCGGGGGCGAGGTGAGGCAGGTGGGTGGGAGAGCCGGGCACACAGCTGTCTGTGTGGGCTCTGTCCTCTGCACCTTGCCAGCCCCTGGCCTCGGCCCAGCACGGGTGGGTGGTGGGTCCCAGCGCCAGCGCAGCCCCGCAATGGGGTGGGGCTCGTGCCCGGAGCGTGATTGTCCTGAACTGGAATCTCACACCCATTTCTGCAGTCCTGCTCCTCCCTCGGCCACTCTCTGCTCCTCCGAGGAGCCTGGGAGGAAGCCCGCGGTGGTGGGCAAATGGGCAGGTGCCCACAGCAGCCTCAGCCAGAGGAAGTGGCTGGCTGGCTCCAGGCCTGTGGGCAGGAACTGTGTGGACGGTTTCTCAGGCCCCAGAAAGGAATTCTGAATGTGTCCTCCCACCTCTTCTTACTGAGTCCAAGGCGTGTGGGTGGGCAGGGCAGTGCTTGGGGGTCTCTAGGCTCCAGGGGACGATGACATCTTTAGTCTGGGCTGCAGGCAGGGACAGCATCAGAGGCCATGGTCCGGGCTCCTTCCTCCAGCTGGGTCCCCACTTGACGGCCCTACCCCACAATGCTACATGGGGCTTTGGGAAGGGGACCACATTTCTTTCCCAGGCCACCTGTGATGCTCTGACCAGAGTCTGGGGTAGGGAGAGGCGGATGGTTCCTGGGGTCAGCAGCCATTTGCCCAGGACACACCCCTCTGGCTCTTGGGCAGGTTTGGGTCAAATCTTGCCCTTCTGCAAGCTGCCCTGATGACGGGGTTCAGCCCTAGCACAGCCCGCAGCAGCTGCCCAACCATAGATAGGCTCTCAGGAGGGCTGGGTTTGCGTGGGAGGGGGCATTCAAGGCCACAGCTGCTTCCTGGGAGGGGCAGCCTTTGCCTGGCCAGGCCCAGGGTTGGGAGGTGATGGGCAGGGAAGCTCTGCCTTCTTGAGGTTCATTATGCCAGGGCGTGCTCAGAGATGAGGGGCTCCCCTGAGGAATGACAAGGGTGGTTTCTTGTACGCTTGTCTCAGCCTGCAGCCAGCTGGGAAAGGGGGTCTTATGTGACAATGGGGGGGATCATTTCATGTGTGCCAAGCACCTAACCATGCCAGGAACCATGGGGGCACCATGGGGGCAGTGTGGCCTGTTGGTTAGGAGCACAGACTTGGAGTCTTCCAGCCCTAGGCTCAAGTACCAGCCTCATCGCTCACTAGCTGCATGACCTTGGGCAAGTCGCCCAACCCTCTGGGCCTCAGTTTCCTCATCTGTAAAATGGGCAAAAATCAACATACCTCCTTCTCTCAGTTGTTTAGAACAGTGCTATCCCCTAGAACTTTCATCATTTTAATTTTTTTACTAGCCACATTAAAAGCAAAAAAAACAAACAAAAAAACCTAAAAGCAAGCCAGTGAAATGAATTTTAAGAATATATTTAATTAACCCAGTCTATTTCAAAAACATTACCATTTCAACATGTAATCCATATAAAAAAATCATCAATGAGATTTTATTTTATTTTACTTTTTGGCCGTGCTGCACGGCATGTGAGATCTTAGTTCCCCAACCAGGGATTGAACCCATGCCCCTTGCAGTGGAAGCATGGAGTCTTAACCACTGAACCGTCAGGGAAGTCCACATCAACGTGATTTTACATTCTGGTTTTTTTTTTTTTTTTTTTTTGCACGAAATCTTCAAAATCTGCTGTGTATTTCACATGCACAGCACATCTCAATTTGGATGAGCCCCATTGCACATGCTCAGTAGCTACAGTGGCCAGCAGCTGCCCTTTGGGGTTAGACCATGCTGCAGAGGGTTTGACGGTGAAATGAGACCACGTGTGAAAAGCACAGAGTGCCCAGCAGGTGCTGAGTAGGTCAGAGCTATGGTTATAGGCAGGTGTTTCTGGAGCAATCTGGCGGGGAAGATAGGTCCAAAATAACAGGTCAATTCAAAGGCCCATCCCAGGACAGTGGGATCTAGGAGGGAGAGATTCATCTGAAATTTGGATATTCTGAGATCAAGAGGCCTTCCGGAAGGTCGCTGCATTCAACTTGGGCCTTAGAGAGTGGGCAGGATGTCAGTTGACAGTAGACAGCGATGGGAAGGATGTGGCAGAGGCAGAGGAACAGAACCAGGAAGGGCTGGGCCGTGGTCAGACGCTCAGTTCCCTCCCAGGGGAGGTAGTGAGTAACAGAGGGAGGGGGCTGGGGTGAGGCGATAGGGAGTGGTGGGGACTGTGGAGGGTGGAAGGGTGTGTGCCAGTCTCAGGCAGACACAACTTGGGAGCTGGAGCCATCAGGAATATGGGTCCAGAGCTGCCAGGCTCCTCTGGTTTGTCCATGGAAGCCAGAAATCTGGATTTTTATGTGAAATCTGACTTTTCAAAGTTGGCAACCAATGCAAATTCTTTTGAAGCACTGTGCTTGGCCAAGCAAAACATGTCTGCCGGCCGGCTTCTGCCCAGGCGCCCTGTCGGCCAGTTGTCGTAGAGATCGTGTTGGAGAAGGAAAAACGGCATCGTGTGACTAAGATAGAGGGTGGGGGACGCTGGCATGTGGGCTTGTCTGCCTGGCTGAGGGGCCCTGGCTTTCCCCAGGATGCTGGGAGCCGCAGGGGCCCGAGGAGGCCAGGAGGGCAGCTGGGCTGTTTCAGACCCGGAGAGACAACATCTGGCACCCTGGGGGTGGGCAATTTCCAGGTTCCAGGTCTGCCTGGGGCTGGCCAAGGGCCAGCAGCCAGAGGGGTACTCCGGGGCGGGGACCCTGGGGGGAGCGAGGGCAGGTGGTGGAGGCAGCCCCTGGGAGCTGCCCCGCGGTCACAGAGCTGCTTTTTGCCCTTCCTCTCTGCTCTAGGGCCATCTCCACTGACCAGGTGCTCCTATGGTGCCCCTTGTCCTTGCTCCCCATCAACTGCGGGGCTCTGTACCCACTCAGACTGACTTTCTGTGACCTCAGGGCTCCAGGGCCCAATAGGAGTTGCCCGTCTCAATTCAAATTCTCAAGAGAGCAAGTCGAATTGAACAGGCTGGCTCAGGCGGCCACCTGTGGCCCAATCAACTATGTCCAGGGTATGTACCACCTGGTACAACGTCTCCCCCTTACCAGGCCCACCCATTCTGCAGGGCTGCAAACCGGGCAACTTGTCAGAGGGGAGCCCATGGCAGGCCTGGGGTGGGGACAGCCCGTCCCGATGCCTGATTCCTCCCTGGCCTCCAGAGGCCCATCTCTGGGCCCTGAGAGCTAGCAGGGTCCTCAGCGACGTTCCTGTGTTTGGAGTCTCTGGGGAGAGAAGCACACCTGGGGGCTCTAGGAGGCTGTAGCTTTCATGTGGAGTGCAGGGAAACTAGATTCCAGAGGGGCTGGGACCGAGCAGTCCACGGGAGGGGGGGTTGTCTAGAAAGCAGACTGAGCACCTTGAGGGAACTGAAAACGGGGGGGCGGGGGGAGGCGGGGGGAGGGCGGGAGGGCAGCGGGGGGTGCTAGAGGCCAGAGAGGTTAGCCAGGTAGAACTCCAGTGCTTGGAAGAACCAGGATAAAGAACTCCAGACCCCACCACCACCCCACGGTGGCCGAGGGGAGTCTGGCCCTGGAGTGGCTGTGGCCTGGGGCAGTCATGGCAGGATCCAGAGGGCTGGCAAGGCAGCTCCAGGACCCTGTGGTGGAGTAAGTAGCCCAGAGCCTGCTGAATTTAGCACCAGAATCCAGAAGTCTTGGGACAAAGGGTGTTAGAACCAAACCCCAGGCCCCGAGTTGTGAGAACCCAGGGACTCAGGGTTACAAGCAGACCTCATCTGGCTGAGTTCCCCAGATTCAGGTAGGGTGCATGGGAAACTCCCCCAAAGCTGGCTGCGGTCTCCAGGTCCCTGGAAACCCAGATGGCAGAGGAGATGCTGCTGGATGGTGGAGAAGAGCCCTGCTTCCCACCCGACCCTTGAGCCAGCTACGGCTTGACAGCCAGGGCTGGGGCAGGGCCAGCAGGATCGCTGACCCCAGGGACCCCGTCAGGGTCCTCACAAGGCCGTTTCCCCCCTCAGCTGCCCCTGCCTCCGGGCTAGAGGCAGGGCAGGCATCCCTGGCCCTTCAGACAGCTGAGATTCTGAGAGGGAAATCAGAACTGTGTGATTCTGTGAACTGAGTGAGGCAGGGCCCGCCTGAGAGACCCGAGAATTAGCAGGGGCCCTTCTCAGAACGCCAGGTTCCCACTGCACAAACAGCAGACTGGGGGACACTGGGGGACACTGTGCTGTCGCTTCCCTCTCAGCCTGGAAGCTTCGGAACACCGAGCAAGGCCTCTTGTGCAGCTGCTCCCTCAGCCTCCTCCCCTCAGCCGTGCCAGGCCCCACATGAGGCCCTCAAGACTTGTCAGGGTCACCAATGGGTCCCCAGTGCCCAGCCTGGGGCTAGGTACATGGTGGGCCCTCAGAGGACCCTTGCTGTGTGTTTGCTGAGTGAATCCAGAGAACCCAGAAGACTTGGGATCCATCACAGTTCCCTCTGTCACGAGTCCCTGAGGGCAGGGACGGGGTCCTGGTCACCCCTGAGTCCCCAGGGCCAGCCCATGAAATAGATGCACGTAGAAAGGCAGGCACCCTACTCTGGTTGGGGAAGGGACCAGGGGAGACTTTGGGAGAGAGACCCGGGTCCCATGGGAAACTGGATCTTCCACACCTGGATCTCATCTACCCAGAGCCTCCCAGCACCAACTTGCAGGTGGGATGGGGTCTACGCAGGCTCAGGAGAACTCTGAGTCCCTTGGGAGAGTCTTGGCCACCTCCCCCCAGGCCCCATTTCTGTAGCGAAAAGTGTTTTGTAAACATTAAAATGTTGTCCAAGTATCTCATGGTGGCATTTACATAAAGCACAAGACCAGGCAAAGCGAATGGAAACAGAGGTCAGGACAGCGTCCCCTGGGGGTGGGGAGCGGCTGGCAGCTCCCATGAGGGAGACTTCTGCAGGCGGTCTGGTGATGCTCTGCTTCTTAACCTGGGTGCCGGTTATTTTGTAAAAATACGTTTTGTGAAAATTTTCTGAGCTGTGTACTCATGAGAGCTGCACTGTTCCGTACATATTTATTTTATACTTCCATAAAGTTTTTAAAATGCTAACCAACACAGAGATGACAGTAATAAAACAGCAGTAGCCACCAAGCCCACTCCATTTATGGAACCCTTACCCCCACCGCTGACAGCATCTCTAAATGAGGGCAGGGTCCTCTGCTGGGGGTGGAGGACGAAGGGTGCAGGGAGCTGTCCTGACCTGCATGCCTATCTACAAGAAGGCACCGTTTCCACTTAGACGGTACCTTTGGGGCCAGGAGAAATAGCAGAGTTGTCTAAAATGCCTTCATTCCCACTTTCCAGGAGACTGAGAAAATATCTCCAGACCACATCAAAAACAGAGGTGTTTTCTTTTGAGGTGGCTGGCAGGCTGAGGGAGCTGAGGGGCGGAGGGATGGCCTTTGGTCACACCCACGACTTTTCAGAGAGGAGGGGGAGGCTCCAGTTTCGGGGAGGGAGAATGGGTCGCTTCCTCCCGGCAGATGCCCCGCGCCCGGGGGCAGGCTCTGCCCAGCGGGGGTCCAGTCGGAGGGGCGCAGGGGGCGGGGCGAGGAGTCCCGCCCTCCGCAGGCGGGGCCGCCGCTCGGCTCCTCCCACCGCCCACCTGCCCCGCCCCGCCTCTAGCCGCAGAGGGTCCCGCGGCCGCGGCGCTCCGGCCTCTCCCCCGGCGCTCGGCCGGCGTCCGCCCCACGCCGCCGTTGCGTTCGCCCCCGGCCGGCCCGCGGCGGCCCCCGCACCGCCCGCGTTCCCGGCCTCCCGGCGCCTCTTCCATGGGTGAGTGCGGGCCCCCCGGCCGGGCCTCCCCATGCAGGCCGGCGGGCCTGGCCGCCTCCGCGCCGGCTCGGGGAGGGGCGCGGGCGAGGGGCATCGCGGGCAGGCCGGGGAGTTTGGGGCGGGGGAGGATCAATGGGAGGGCAGGGCCAGCTCCTTCCCCTCGGCAGGCGGGGGCTCAGCCTGCCGCCTCCTTTGGGGAAGGCCTGCTCGCGGTGGAAGGTAGACGCCGGTCTCGGAATCAGGGCTGCGGGGGTCCAAACTGTGCCCCGTGTCGGGGCGCGCTTCATCACCCCTTCCCCTGGCCCTGCAAGCTGACCGGGGCGGGCAGCCTCTTCTTCCCCCTTCCTTGCCCCCTCCGCTGCTGCGCGCCAGGAAGAGAGGCAGCTAGCTTGGAGGGGACCAAATTCTGGGTCAAAGACGGACAGCGGGTGAGGGGGACCACCCCAGGCTTCTGCGGGGGAGACCATCAATAGAGGCAGCGATGTGGAGGACAGGGGTAGGAAGGGATCTTGGGCCCCTGGCATCCCCCTTCCTCCCGCAGTCTTGCAGGGATCCCCCAGGAACCCTGGGGCCCCAAGGTCACTGAGCCATCCCCCTCCCCAGACTAGTGGTACAGAGAGAGGGAGCTGCTCATTTCCAAAGACGTTTTCTCCCCCTGGAATCTGGATACTTTCCCTGGGGAGCTGCTACAAGAAAAGGGCTCTGCTAACAGATTCCCGTGCAGATAAGTTGGCATTTAAAAGAGAAAGGGACACTGCCCTCCTTTGAAGGGTGCATTGAGGAGATGGCCCCACCCATCCTCTGGTCAGGAGGCTCCTGGGGCCCCAGGGAGCCTGGGTGCCCCCGCCTGGGGCGCACCCTCCCTGGGCCCCGCCCGACTAGTAACCCTCTTCTCTCCTTTGCAGAAGACCGGAGCCTGGCTGAAGAGAAGGGGCTGTGCTGTCAGAACCCCGACTGCATGGACAAGGGGCGGGCGGCTAAGGTAGGGCGGCTGGAGGGCCTGGGAGCAGCTGGGGGCAGAGGGGACAGGGCTCTAACCGCTCTCTCTGTCCAGGCCCGGAAATCCACAGGGCCCTGGCAGGGGTGCAGCTGGCCTGGCTACAGGGTTGTGTGGGTTCAGGGGTGGGCAGGGCCGTAGGGTGGCTGGTTTAGGAGGCAGAGGGGCTGACCCCGGTTCAGAAACAGTGGGGTGGGGGGGACTTCTGCAAGGGCTGCTGGAGCAGGGGTGCCCCAGAGCCCTTTCCTGCACTGCAGTCCTTACAGCCCTGAGGTGACAGGAGCTGCCGCTCTATGTCACGGACGAGGAAACTGAGAATCAGCAAGAAGGGACACCCCCCCCCGCGCCCCCCACCAAGGTTCCGTTCCAGTGCCCAACGGGCACTCTTCCTGGGGCACCAGGCCACTCTTCAGGCCTGGGCATGGGTCAGGGACACTTTGGGACTTTGTGATAGTGACTGTGGGCCTTGGGATGACAGAGGGAAGAAGGGACCAACTGGTCATGGAGTGTCAGGACTTGGGAGCTACGAGTGGACAAAACAAGAGGGATAAGGATAACAGAGACGGCGGGGCACTTCTGCCTGGTTCGTGCTGGGCTCTGTGCCTTCTGTGCTGTGGCAGCTCTGCTGGGAAGGTGTCGGTCGTTGCCCTGTTTTCCAGATGAAGATACCAAGGTTCAGAGAGGTCCTGTGACTTGGAGGAGGCCCCACAGCTCAGGAGAGACCAAGCAAGGGTTTGAACCCAGGTTTGGCCCCTCCCAGCACGCATCTGAGTGACAATAGTTGTAACTGCCACAACTCACTGTGGGCACTGCGGACTCTGTCTCCTCCCTCTGGCCTTCTGACATCTGTCCTGTCATTATTCTCATCTATAGTTGAGAGGTAGCAGCCCACCTAAGAACATATCGCTAGGATGTGGTAGAGCTGCGATTTGAACCTGGAACCCAGATCTGTATAGTGCCAGAGCCCTGTTCCTAACCACTGTGGGGCTCAGCTCTGCCAGCTGCAGGAAATTAAAAATGCCACCCTGTTACCCCCCTCCATCCAGACACACGCGCTTACGTTCTGCACAGGGAGACCACGGCTAGAAGGAACGTGGAGGACTGTTCCGCGGGCGGGGAGAGGAGGGGGAGGCTTCCAGTTGCCGTGGTCACCAGGCGAGGGGGTGGCTGTGATGTCAGGTGCAATCTGCTGGCACGGATGGTGCCTGGCATCGGGGCTCTGGTGTTGGCTGGTTGCCTCTCCCCTAGATGGGGGCTCCTGGCAACAAACTGGCCTCAGTTACCCTCAGTTACCCTCAGTTACCCTCAGTTACCCTCAGTTATCCTCAGTTACCCTCAGTTACCCTCAGTTATCCTCAGTTACCCTCAGTTACCCTCAGTTACCCTCAGTTACCCTCAGTTATCCTCAGTTACCCTCAGTTACCCTCAGTTATCCTCAGTTACCCTCAGTTATCCTCAGTTATCCTCAGTTACCCTCAGTTACCCTCAGTTACCCTCAGTTACCCTCAGTTACCCTCAGTTACCCTCAGTTATCCTCAGTTACCCTCAGTTACCCTCAGTTACCCTCAGTTACCCTCAGTTACCCTCAGTTATCCTCAGTTACCCTCAGTTACCCTCAGTTACCCTCAGTTATCCTCAGTTATCCTCAGTTACATCCTGCCAGGGGCCTGCAAAGCCTTGGGCCCTCTGCCTGACCCGCAGGGGTGACAAAGGGGGCCAGGCCACACTGTCCCAGCCTCTCCTGTGGGCAGCTGCTCCTCCTGGGGCGGGACCACAAGCTGCCGCAGGAAGGGCCAGGGGTGAGGCCTGTGAGATGAGAGCTGGTGTCAGAGCATGTGTGGGCCCTCTGCAGCTTCCAGGTCCCAGCCCTGGGCTGCCTGCAACTCAGCATGGCTGACATTGGCATCAGCAGCCAGAGGGTCACCCAGCCTGCAGGGGGAGAGCCCAAGTCCTATCCCTGGTGGGACCCACTCTGGGACAAATGACACAGACTTGGGGGACAAGGATGCCTGAGCCATCAGAGGGAGAAGGGCTAGTCAGGGAGGACATCCCGGAGGAGGTGGCCTCTGGTGGAAGTGAAAACGTGGATAGGCAGAGCAGAAGGCAAGGGCCCTCCAGGAAGGGGGGACTACCACAGGCAGAAGTGCAGAGGCAGGAAAGAAGGGGTGGGAGGCAGGTCTTGCCAAGGGTATGAGCAGGCTGGAGCAGAGGGTGAGAGGAGGTGAATGACACCCAGGTTTGGTGAGAAAGAGGAGCGAAGAATATCCTATTGTTGTTTTCTATTTTCTGGCCGCACCGCGTGCACATAGGATCTTAGTTCCCTGACCAGAGATCGAACCCGTGCCCCCTGCAGTGGAAGCGCGGTGTCCCAACCACTGGACTGCCAGGGAAGTTCCAGAATATCCTATTGTTGGTGATAATAATAACCACCAGGCAGGTTGTTAGGCCCTCATGCTTGTCTCACTGAACCCTCGAGAGAACCTCAGAAGAAAAGCATTATTATTATTCCCACGTGAAACGTAAGGAAACTGAGGCTCAGAGAGACGAAAGAACTTGCCCACATCACACAGCACGACTGGCACAGCTTGGCCTGGAGTCAGACGGAGAGCATCGTTCTCACTCTCCTCCCCAGCCATTCGAGGAACGGCTAGCAGGATGTGACTAGCTTTCTGAAGGAGATGACGTCATTCATTCATTCACCAAATCAGCTTTAAGCACCTGCTGTGCCAGGCCTGGTTCTAGGCCCTGGAGATCTGCAGGGAACAAAGGTTCTGCCCTCCCGGAGCTGCATCCCAGCCCCACTGGGAGGAGGAGGGAAGTGAGGACTTGGGTTTGTCAAACTGGCCCCCCAGGCTACCCTGGGGAAGGGCCATCTTCCAACAGAGCTGGACGCTTCCGCTTCCAGGCCCACCCTTGAGGGGTTTTTTTTGTTTGTTTGTTTGTTTATTTATTTATATTTTTGGCTGCGTTGGGTCTTTGTTGCGCTTGGGTCTTTGTTGCGCGCGGGCTTTCTCTAGTTGCGGCGAGCGGGGGCTACTCATTGCGGTGCGCGGGCTTCTCATTGCGGTGGCTTCTCTTGTTGCGGAGCCTGGGCTCTAGGTGCATGGGCTTCAGTAGTTGTGGCTCGCGGGCTCTAGAACTCAGGCTCAGTAGTTGTGGCACACGGGCTTAGTTGCTGCGCGGCATGTGGGATCTTCCTGGACCAGGGCTCAAACCCGTGTCCCCTGCATTGGCAGGCGGATTCTTAACCACTGTGCCACCAGGGAAGCCCCACCCTTGAGGTTTTATTTGAGCCTCTCCTGGGTGCTGGGGCTTTTGAGATGAATCAGCCACCCCACCCCTACCTCCTGTCCCTGGAGTTCACTCTAGAGGGATGGGGATAACCAGGATGGGCTTCCTGGAGGAGGCTTCTGGTGTCGAGAGAAATGAGGGGGTATTGAGCTGGAAGAAAGCTGAGTGAGCCAGGAGCCTTTCTGAGGATGTAAGGAGTGAGCAGGGCTGAGGAGGGGATGGGGAAAGGGAGGCAAAGCTGAAGGGGGAACACCCTGATGTCCAGGTGAGGTGTCTGGATTACCTGCCTTGGGGATCACTGGAGGGAAGTTGTGTCCCTACCCTTCCCCAGGATGAAGATGTATAGAGTAGCCCACACCTGGGAGCTCCAGGGTCACAGCCCACCCCTTTCCTGCTGCGTGACCCTGGGCAAGTCACTACACCTCTTTGAGCCTCAGTTTCCTCATCTGGAAACTGAGGCTTCTCAAGTTGCAACAAGGATGAAAAAGAGGGCTGACATGCGAACTGCTTAGCACAGTGTGGCTTGCTGCCGGTGTTCAAGAGGATGCTATCTGCAACCACGTGTCCATCTTCCTTGCAGGGGGAGAGAAACCCCTAGACTTCGCGCGTGTCCTCCTTCCCCTCCCTGAGATCTGAGACCTCCTTGGGTTCCATCCCAGACCCCAGCCAACCCCACCCAGCCAGACAAATGTTTATTGCACATCTGTCCAGTTCCCAGGGCAGGTGTCCTGTCGGGGAGATGGAGGAAGTGTTTGCTCCCTCTGTCCCAGGGGGCCGGGTGATGACACAGTGGGTGACCCCGCCCTGCTGCAAGTTAACCACAGGGCAGAGTCTGGGCTCCCTTGAGCTGGGCACTCTGATGAAAGTCTGTACAGGGCACCTCGGGTCAGAAGGGGACATGGAGGAGGGCTGACACTGGCCTAGGGGACCACATTTGAGGGGACAGAAGACTTGGGGGTGTTTATCCTGGAGATGGGACCCTAGGGCATCATCCTTAAAGGTATTAGTTCTAGCAGCCACCATTTACTCAGCACCTACTATGTGCCAGGCCCTGCTTTAGTGCCTCACCACGGGGACCTCATCTAGTCCTCCCCCCACCCTGTGCAGTAGGGACCACCCCATCTCCATTTTAGAGACAAGACACTGAGAAGCAGGGAGGTGCAATGACTTGACCAGGCAAGGCCAGAACTCAACCAGGTCTGTCTGTCCTCAGAGCCTACTATTTCTAAGGAACTGTCAGGAGGAAAGGGAGGTGAGTTTTTCTGCATGGGTCCCAAGGGGCCTGGCAGGGAGGTGAGCTTTGGTTCAGTATAGGCAAGAGTTTCCAACAGCTGAAGCTGTTCCCTGATGCACATAGATAGTGAGTACCCCATCCCTAGAAGTATTTAAGCAGAGAGAGTGGAGATTCAATTTGATGACTTCAGAGCTCTCTTCCAGCCTAACAGTGGGCTGTGAGGTGGGAGGGATGAGTCGGGAGGGGTGGTGTGTGTGTCTAGGGGAGGGGTTGTCAGATGAAGACCAGTGGCCACAGGGCAGAGGAAGGGGTGGATCTGAGGTCCTTGTGGAGAAAGAATGGGCAGGATGTAGTGAATAATGGGAGAGGGAGTGACCTATTCTCCTGGGCAATGCTATGGGGGTAAGAGGTAGGAGGCCAGCCAGGGTGCCCTTGAGAATGGCCAGATTCTGGGGATCTCTGGAGGTGGCTGGTCTGTGGAGATGCTAGTCAGCTGTAGACAGGGGGCAGTCCAGTGTGCAGCTGGAGAATGGGGCAGGACCAGCGGAGCAATGCAAGGGGAATTTGGGGGCTTTGGCTAAGTAATTTGGAGGGGAGAAGGTGAAAGCCCGGGGTGCCCAAGAGGCAGAGACAGAGGACCCACCTCATGCTACCTGGCGGAGACAAGTTGCTCTGGTGTGGACCAGCCCCAGGAAGGTCAGTGCTGACGAGGAGGGTAGCTCCCATTAGGAGGGGGCTCCAGCAGCCTGGAGGCCCAGGCCTGGTGAGGGGCCTGATGGAGGTGGTCTAGAATTGGGAAAATGCAGGTAGGCCTGAACCCGGAGGCTCCCACGGGGGTCCCAGCCCAACCACGCCCATCTGCTAGCTTCCGTAATTAGGGAAGCAGGGAGGTGTGCTTGGGGCTGGGTGGCCTGCCTTCTCAGTGGGATCCCTGTGTCCCCAGACACTATCTCCACCTCCAGTCCTGAGCACAGAGTTATTCTAAACTCAAGATGCTGGGAACCACCAAAGGGCAGAATGGCCCCCTTTTTCAGGACCTGCTAGGCGTGGGCCAGGAAAAAAGAGGGAGGCACGGAGCAAGGCGGGCCCGTTTCTCAGGCGCCGTGGAGGGCGCCGTTCAGAATCCAGCGGAAGCGAGCCTGGCTTGGGGCGATTCCCGGGACGGGCTGGGCCTGTGGGTCCCCCCGCCTGGACCCCGGGGGGCAGCGTCCCGGGGGCGGGCGAGCTCGGGTCTTCAAGCCCAGGTTAAAGACTACAGACTTTGAGCTTTCCGCAGTTCTGTAAAGGGCAGGCCCCTCGGAAACAGTGACAAGCGCCTCCTCCCCTCTGTGCACAGCGCGGACCCTAGATTAGCTACAAGCGCCGGCCGGCCCTCCTGCCACCCCCCTGGGCCGCCGGGTGGGGCGCCGGGCCCTTCCCGGGACCGCAGACCCTCCCCCGTCCCAGCCGGGCGCGCCGATGGTACGTCCCGGCCCGCCCAGGTGGTAGCGCCCGCGCCGGCCTACCGTAATTCCCCTACGCCCGGCGCCCCTAGCCGGCGCAGAGCGGACCGAACCCGCCCGGCGGCTCCGGTCCCCTTCTCCCTGCGGGCCCGTCGGAGCTTTGGCAGCCTTGGCCCGAGCCCCAGCCACTGGGGAGGAGACCCTTGTCCCTAGGTGAGTCTCACGGGGAAGCTGGGGTCCGGACGGGGGTGGGTCCGGGCGCCAAGACTCTCCCTGAATGAATGGACAGAACCCTGGGTGGAGGGTCCCGCACAGTCCTAGGCCAGCAGGTGGGTGTCGATGGGCGCCACTGGCCCCACCTCCGCTTACTTGAGGGTGGAATGGGCTCCAGCGCCCACCCCCACGGTGACTCTAGGGTGTGGTCGGCTGGGAGACATGATCGTGAGGAGTCTGCAGGGCCCCAGCCCTGGTGTGAGGGCTGCTGGTGGGGAGAGGGGATCTGAAGGGGCTTTGGCGTGGCTTGGTTGGGCGGTTTCGGCGACCTTGCCCCATCTGGGCGTCCGAGTCGGTCCCAGGCGGAAAGCCCTCTCGAGGCCGGCAGGGGGCGTGAGAGTCTGCACCTCAGGCAGCCTGGGCCAAGCCTGGCCCCCGCTAGGGGGAAGGGCAGAGGGACAGGACCCATGAAGCCAGGAGAGGCCCTGGCCCACCTTGATGAAAGACTGAGGACGTGGAGGCCCAGGGGGCCCCGGACCCTACAGGTTCCTCCATTGCCTTCCCCAGGTTTGGGGAGCTCTAGGAGGATTTCACTATTCCTCTGCTCCTTTGCCAGAGTCCAGGCACACAATAGGACCCAGCAGCCATCCCTAGATAGAAAATTCTAGAGAACTGGCCAGTGCCCTCTTCACACAGGTGGGGAAGGGCAGAGGGGTAGATGGGCCCCAGAAGCAGGTCTCCCGCAACCCAGGCCTGTGCTCTCTGCCCCACTCCCTCCCAAGGAGCCTTTTGTGTGGCTCTGAGGAAAGAGGCGCCAGGAGAAGGGCACAGCCTGCCACGCCGGGGTCCTGGCTCCAGGATCTGGCATATCTGTTCAGGGACTGGGCAGGAGGTGAAGTTCATGGACCACAGCCTTTCCTTCCCCCCCTAGCACTGACCAGTCCCAGCTGGTCAGCTCCCTGGGGAGGAAGGGGCCTTGCTGGCTTCTGTAGCTGGTGCACTAGGGCTGGCCTGCAGAGAGGTTCTCTACACCCCTGCCATCTGCCCGGCACAGGGCAGGGCCGTAGGGCAGGCTCTGCGTCCAGGTGGACCCCAGAACCCAAGGATGAGGGGTGGGGCCCAGGCCTAGGGGAAGGGAGGAGCCAGGTGGGCCACTGGGAGCAGGAGAGCAGCCTGGCAGAGCTGGCTCCCCGCCGGCCGACGTGCCCACGCATGCAGCCTCCGCCCCTGGATTTCCAAAGTACCAGATGGGGCCCTGGGGCTGGTAGGCTCCCAGGGGAGCTTAGCTCAGGTAGGGAGCCCCTGGGCAGGGGTGTCCCTCTGGCCAGGGAGCCCCAACTCCTGGTTCTAGGCCAGTCTCCTGTGGACAGAGCACAGAACTGGCTCCAGACCTTGGCCCAGACCTGTGACCTCTCCTAGACGAGGAGCTCCCTCTCCCACTGCAGACCAGGCTGGGGCCCCAGCCCATTGTGGGGGAGGGGATGCCCACAGGCCTCTGCTTTTCTGGGGCTGGGGAGGTGGTGCTGGGCGGGAGTGGGAGGGGGGCTCCTGCCTTGGCGACTCCATTATTCATCAGCCCCAGCATCTGGTTTCTGGGTATCAGTTTCAACAAGCCAGTCCTGACTCATGAGCCTGGAGCTGCGGCTGGGCTGGGGAGGGGCCCCCTCCCCAGGGAGTCAGGGGCCGGGACCTTTTGGGCCTGCGCATGGGCCATTTCAGCTCTCTCGTGTAGAGAGGAGGTGGGAACCTCAGAGCCTGCTGAGGCCTCCTCCCTCCCTCCCCTCGTGCAGGGGCCTGGAGTGCCTTTCCTCCCTTGCTCTGCAGGTTCCTTGACCCTGCACTCTTGGCTCTGGGGCAGCAGGGCCCTGGCCTTCTAAGGAGCAGCCCCAGCCCTGGATGGAGGACCCAAGCAGGAGCATGATTCAGGGTGGCCAGAACCTGGTCACTCAGGTGACCTCTGGTGACCTGTCCTGGCCCAGCCCTGATGGTCTCCACTTGATGCAACCTGGTTACCCCAGGCCAGTGGGCTTGGGGATCTACCCTGTCCCCAAGGCGGTGGGCCTCAAGGCCCTGCTGCCCAAACCACCACTTGGCTGGTCTTCATGTCCCCATGCCTTCCCTGTGCCTGAGGCACATGGGTAGTGGTCCAGTGGGCATCTGCTGTTAGTACAAGTCACTTTACCTTTCTGAACCTCAGTTTCTTTGTCTGTTGAATGGGGGTAGTACCAGTGTTTCCTCCTTATGGTCTTTTAGAAGAGTGAACAGGACTTGGCACAGGCCTGGGCACTTGGGACTGCTCAGCGGCTGGCCGGGGTGGGGGGGCAGCAGTAAGGGCAGGGGGCATGTGCAACACCTCCAAGCTTTGAGGTGGAAACTGACCTGCCTGGGGCCAGCAAGCCAAGGTCATGGATGCTAGGAGGAAGGAGAGAACCTGTGGACAGGCAGTGGGGAAAGCTTTGTTGACTGTTGGCCACAGAAAGGGACATCCTGGCCAAGACCTTTCAGGCCCCAGTGGCCTTCTCTGGCATGAAGCCCCTTCCTCCGTTTTCATTCATCCATTTATCATCTAGTCTGCACGGAGCACCTGTGGTGGCCAGGACTATTCTAAGTGCCGAGGATGAAGCGTGGGCCAGACAGCCAAGACTCCTGGCCACTGGAGAGGATAGTCTAGCAGGGAAAAGTGATAATCAAGAAGTGAACAAAGAAATAAAATAATTTCAGGTAGTAATAGCTGCTTCGGAGGAAATAATTCAATGTAAGGGGTTTGAGAGTTCCAGGGTAAGGGGCTATTTATTTTGAGAGAAGGGTGAAGGCCTCCTTGGGAGGTAGCAGTTAAGGTGGGGCCCAGTGCCAGCTGTTGGAAGATCAGGGGCACATTGCGTCCCAGACAGAGAATGCAGAGGTGCAGGCTCTGAGCTTGGTGAGTTGAAGGGATGAAGGAAGCCAGCATGGCGGACCACCCTGTGGAACTGGCCAGAAGGCACGGTAGGAGCCAGGCCACAGTTGGGATTTTATTTTAAGCAAGATGGTAAGCCACAGGAGGGTTTGTGGGGGAGTGACATGAGCAGGCTTTAGTTTACAAGAGATCTGCCAGTGGTGTGGACAGTGGATGGCTCAGGATTTGGGAGCAGAGGGGGTCCTCTAAAGCTCCTGGCCCGAATAAATTGCTGCTCTCCCACCCTCTTTCCACCCAGAACCAGATTGAGGGGGAGCTGACTAGGGGATGGGGGCGCTGATGACAGCATGTCCCCCTCCCCCATGGGTCCTGAGGAGTTCCCCAGGGAGGCCATTCCAGAACCCCAGAGTCAAAAGTCTGGGTGTCAGTCCTGCCTGTGGACTTTCCCCACTTAATCCGCCACGCGATGAATGAAGATAACAGTGCCCGCCTCCGCCTCCCGGGAATGAGTGTAAAAGCGCTTTGACAACCTACAGTGGGGACCCCGGCAGCACACCCCGATCCTGGTCGGCGTCCTCGCCAGTCTCTGATGAGCGCCCCCTGGCGGTAGGGCACCCGGAATCCCGCGTGGCCCCTGGCCCGGAGGGACCAGCCCGCAGCAGCAGGGGCCTCAAGGAAAGCTGAGTTGGGCTGCGGGGTTTTCCGCGGCAGCCCCGTCTGACTCCGCTCCTGGATGCTCCCCAAGGACCACCTTCTCCGCCCCGCGCGCCTGCCTTCCGCCCGCCGCCTCCACCTGTGGTCACCGGCGCCCCTCTGCTCCTCTGCCAGCACCACTGGTCTGGGCAGTGGGAGCGGGGGTCCCCCGGGCTCAGGCTCTGAAGCGGGGGTCTCTTGGATTGTGGGCGGGCACTAAGATGACCCTCAGGAGGGCCTCTGAGCGTCGGCGGTGGCTGAGGCAGGGAAGTCGGTGGTCAGAGCGGAGACAGATGTCCTCGGGGCTGGACAGGGAGCGGGGTCTGAGGACCCGGAGGGGGATGTGTCCCTGGTCCGGTCCCCCCTTTTCTGCCGCCAGCATTAAGGGAGCTCCCTCAGGGGAGGGGGAAGAGGTCCCCCGGGCTGAGGCTCTGGGGCAGGGGTCCCCAGGGTTGGAGGGAGGGGACTGAGATGCCCTTTCGGCCGGGAGGGATCTCCTGTGCCCCAGTCGTTTGCGTTGGGGTCGAGATGGAGGTGTGAGCAGAGTGGGGCGCCCGCGGGACTGGGCGGGGGCCGGGATTCCGCAGTCAAGGCGAGGGCGTGTGTCACCGGCGGGCCCCCTGCCCTCAGCATCCAAGGAGCTCCCCTGGAGGAAGGAGGAGGCCCGGGAGGGACCCTCTGAGCCCGGGACCTTTGGGCTGGGGGTCAGAGCCGGGCTGCGGGCGGGAGGGTGGGTGTTCCCCGCCCCCGGGGTCCCGGCGCGCTCAGCGGGCGGGCGCGGCCGCACAATGGCAGGAAGCGGGGCTCCGCGCTTTGTCCGGCGGGCGGCGCAGACCGCCGCTTCCTCCGGCCGCCATGGGGACGGGACCCGGCGTCTCCGGGCACCGCGCGGCCTCCAGGCCGAGCCCCGGGCTGCCCTCCCGGGACTCCGAGCCCGGCTGGGCGGGGGGTCGCGGCCGCCACGGGGAAGGCCAGGTAGGGGAGCGGGGGGCTGGGCGGGGAGGCCGGGGCGGGTGCGCGCGCCCTCGTCCGCGCGCGTCTTTAAGCGGATGGGCAGGCGGCGGCCGAGACCCCTGCCCTGGGTGCACACCGCGGGGTTGCGGGGGGCGATGAGGGGCTGGGGGCCTGGGATGTATCCCCCACCCCGGCACCAAGGGTGCCAGGCAGCGGAGGAGACCGCCAGCGCCTGGCCTTTTGTGTCTGGGGCTGACTCCGGACACACCTGTGGGTCTCAGGCCCTGGACTGGGCCACCCCTCCCCCTTTCCTTCCTCTGCCCAGGCCCTGCCCACACCCCTCCTACTCCTGCCTCTGGCCAACACCCTGGTGTGACAGGGAAGACTGACTTCTTGTGCCCCCATCCTTGTGGGGATCAGCCTAGACCATGCTCCCCAAAGGGCCCGGCCCCCTGTTATTTGTAAAATTGTGGTCCATTCTTTGCCTTTGGAGATGCAGCGTGACCTGGCTGTTCCATCTGGTGGGCTCGCCCCTCTTTGGCTGAGTCCTGGGAACGTTTGGTCCCGGACCCTGCTATCCGTCTCTGGCTGGCTGGGGTGCTGTTGCCCTCAGAGGGTGGGTGTGGTGGGCAGCAAGGAGGTGGGGAGTAGACCCTGGGTCTGAGAGAAGAGGCCCAAGGGTCTGGCTTTGGGAAGGGCCTGCCCTGCTATAGTGCTGGGGAGACCCCCAACCCTGGAGGGGGTGGAGGTGAGAGAAGGGGTGGAGGTGAGAGAAGGGGTG
The DNA here is from genome assembly GCF_949987535.1 of Balaenoptera acutorostrata. NCBI lineage: Eukaryota > Metazoa > Chordata > Mammalia > Artiodactyla > Balaenopteridae > Balaenoptera > Balaenoptera acutorostrata. The sequence continues at coordinate 4,768,820 of NC_080064.1, read as the reverse complement.
GAGGTGAGAGAAGGGGTGGGGAGCAAACAGTGTGGGCTCTGCCCACCCGAGCCTCCGCCTCCCAGTTGGGCTGGGGGTTCTCGGAACTTCATCCTCAGCCAAACCTGCTGAATACTCACCTGCTTCCGATCCTGGGCCTGACTCACATCGTCCCTGGTGTCCCTGAGCCTGGGGGCTGCTGGGAGGATGGGAGCAGAGGGGGTCAGCCACCAGCTGGGTTCCCGTCGTTATTATTAGCATTAGTGTCTGGTAGTAACAGTAGTAGCAAGAGGAGAAGGAGAAGCTGTGGCGGAGTTAAACAAGGCCCACCACGGTGCTGGGAAATGAATATTCCCGAGTCTCTCAAGCCCAGTGTCTTTGCAGGGCAGGGTACATAGTAGGTGCTTGATAAATATTTGTTGAATGCTAAACCTGCCTTAAAGAGTGAATCTTTGTGAAATCTGCCATCTATATACTGGATTGGTTTAAAAACGAGATTGTGGCACAGAACCAGGGACTTGGGCTGGAAGGGTCCCAGAGACCCCCCCAAACCCTTACAACCTAGCATGGCTCCTGCCATGTCACCCCCCCACCCACTGTGAGACCAGGGCCTGGGCAGCTGGTAGGTCCGCAGTCCCACTGCCCAATGCCAAGCCTGGAACCAGAAAAATGAAGCTGTCAGGGAAATGGCGAGAGGCCTGGAAGGGGTCAGGGGGGCACCTGTGCCAGCCTGGCTACCAGGCTGGACACAGAGGGCGAGAGGGCTGCCGAGCTGGCAGTCTGTGGGACTCCTGGGAGGAAAAGACAAGTGCTTTCCCCAGATTTGTTGTCAAGAGGCGATGCTCACGGCCGTGGGTCCCAGCATCTGCAAAGCTAGGCCGTCTGTCAGAAGTGCCCCGGGGATGCCAGAGGGTGGGGGGCAGAGTCATGGAGGAGAATAGGGGTTTTCACACTTTTTAAAAAATGGTTTGTTTGTTTAATCTTTTGGCCACACCATGCGGCATGCAGGATCTTAGTTCCCCGACCAGGGATTGAACCCGTGCCCCCTGCAGTGGAAGCGCGGAGTCTTAATCACTGGATCGCCAGGGGAGTCCTCACACTTTAGCAGTAGATCAAGTGAGGATAGAAACAGCTGCTCTGCTTAGAGTGCCCCTCACCCTTGCCTCCAGCACCGAGAACACACTTGAAGACCCCTCAAGAAGGGTGTGGAAGTGCGGGGCGCCTGATGCCCAGGCTGCCATCGGGAATATGGGCCATACTGCCCAGGGCCCAGCCCCCCAGAAGCCAGCGCCCCCTGGAGCAAGTGGCTTCTGTAGTCTGCCCCCTGCCAGTTGTCATTTCTGTGTCCATGTTCCCTTTCTGTGTGATGGAGGAGTGGAAGGGACACAAGAGCCAAAACAGCAACCATAAAACTATTCAATATAATTGATTTCCTCTTGTCTCCTTAGCCCCCCAGGCTGACCCGAAGGCAGCCTTCCGCACTCCTCTCTCCCTTCTCCACTACCCAAGAGATGGTGTGAATGTGGTGAAAATGTGGGCTCTGAAGCTACATACCCTGGGTTCAAGTCCTGACTCCACTGGCTGTGTGACCTTAGACAAGTTACTTAACCACTCTGAGCCTCACTTTCCTCATCTGTAAAGTACAGACAATCATAGCCCCTACCTTCTGAGATGAGGAGCCCCCCAGTGCAGCCCCAGGCACATGAGGACCATGTTATCAATGATCAGACTTTTTCAGTTCCCTCTTTCCTCCTCTCTCGGGCCACTTTCTCTGCTGTCTAACCCATCCTCACCCTATCTGTCATCTTGAAGATCTCTGATCGGGCTCTCTCCAGCCAAGATCTCCAGTGATCCTCCATCACGCTACTTAATAATTGAACCAGTATTTATTGAGCGGCTAGGACTGGCGACCAGGCAGCGAACCCAACGGGCCAAAATTGCTGTCCTTGTAGTGCTGGCGGTGTGGAGGCAACAAAGTGAAGCACACAGACTGTCCACCAGTGGGAAGCCTGAAGGAGAGAAGGGCGGCGGGGTGGAGGAGGTGACCGGGAGCGCGGAGGAATGAAACCTTAGAAGGGTGAGATGAGGACTTTTGAGTGAAGGTCTGCAGGAAGGGAAGCGGCTGGTTATCTCAGCGTCTGAGGAAAAGCATTTCAGGCTGAGGGATTAGCAGAAGCCAAGGCTCAGCGGTGGAGCACGTCCGAAGAAGCACGTCAGAAGGCGGGAGGCCAGTGGGCGCGGTGGACAGAGCCAGGATGGGAGAGCAGGACCGGAGGCCCCTGAGGTCACCAGCCTCGGCAGGAGATGGGGAGCCGCTGCGGGGTTTTGAGGAGGTACGTGTGACTCCTCTTTGACCTGGATCCACTGTGGCCGCTCACGGAGAGCAGACTGGGGTCAAGGGCGGAAGCAGGGAGACCAGCTCTGAGGCCTTGTCACCCTGCTAAGAGGCCATGGGGGCTGGGGCCAGGGCCTGAGGTGGCCTGGAGAGGGTGGCCGGGTTGAAGCTACGGATATTAAGGGTGGAGCCCGCAGAAGTGTTTGCCTGAGTGGGGGAATAGCAGAAAGATCACGGGTGACCCCAAGGTGTTTGGCCTAATGTATTCTTTTCCTGGGGCTGCCGTAACAAATCAGGGTGGCTTTAGAACAACAGAAGTTTGTTCTCTCAGTTCTGAGGCCAGAAGCCTGAAATTAAGGTGTGGGCAGGCCGTGCTCCCGCTGCAGGCTCCAGGGTAGGATCCTTGCTTGCTTCTCACAGCCTCTGGCACGTCTAGGAGCCTTTCAGTGTTCCTTGGCTCGTAGATGCATCAGTCTTGTTGCTGCCTCCGTTGTCACATGGCCTTCTCCCTGTGTGTCCCATCTCTGTGTCTATTCTCCTCTTCTTTTAAGGACAGTAGTCATACGATTACTCCATACTCTATGCTGTATGATTGCAGACCCCAGTATGACCTCAACTTAACGAATGACATCTGCAATGCCCGTCTTTCCAATAAGGTCACGTTCTGTGGTGCTGGGGGTTAGGACTGAACCTGTCTTTTTTTTTTTTTTTTTTTTTAATTTATTTATTCATTTATTTATTCATTCATTTATGGCTGTGTTGGGTCTTCGTTTCTGTGCGAGGGCTTTCTCTAGTTGTGGCAAGTGGGGGCCACTCTTCATCACGGTGCGCGGGCCTCTCACTGTAGCGGCCTCTCTTGTTGCGGAGCACAGGCTCCAGACGCGCAGGCTCAGTAATTGTGGCTCACGGGCGTAGCTGCTCCGCGGCATGTGGGATCTTCCCAGACCAGGGCTCGAACCCGTGTCCCCTGCATTGGCAGGCAGATTCTCAACCACTGCGCCACCAGGGAAGGGAAGCCCTGAACCTGTCTTTTTGAGGGACGCAATTCAACCCATAACATCACCACACCCGGAAGGCGTTGCTAGTAATTGAGATGGACGGAGCTGCGTGGAAAAGTTCAGGAGCTCATGCAGACGTTTTATTTTTTTATTTTATTTTTATTTTATTTTTTAATTAATTAATTAATCAATTTATTTTTGGCTGTGTTGGGTCCTCGCCTCTGTGCGAGGGCTTTCTCTAGTTGCGGCAAGCGGGGGCCACTCCTCATCGCGGTGCACGGGCCTCCCACTGTCGCGGCCTCTCTCGTTGCGGAGCACAGGCTCCAGACGCGCAGGCTCAGCAGTCGTGGCTCACGGGCCCAGTAGCTCCGCGGCACGTGGGATCCTCCCAGACCAGGGCTCGAACCCGTGTCCCCTGCACTGGCAGGCAGACTCTCAACCACTGCGCCACCAGGGAAGCCCTATTTTTTTTATAAACGTATTTATTTTTGTCTGGGTTGGGTTTTCGTTGCTGTGCGCAGGCTTTCTCTAGTTCTACGCGAGCGGGGGCTACTCCTCGTTGCAGTGCGTGGGCTTCTCGTTGCAGTGGCTTCTCTTGTTGCGGAGCACGGGCTCTAGGTGCGCGGGCTTCAGTAGTTGTGGCACGTGGGCTCAGTAGTTGTGGCTTGCGGGCTCTAGAGAGCAGGCTCAGTAGTTGTGGCGCATGGGCTTAGTTGCTCCGAGGCACGTGGGATCCTCCCGGACCAGGGCTCCATTGGCAGGTGGATTCTTAACCACTGCGCCACCAGGGAAGTCCCTGTGCAGATGTTTTAAGTTTGAGATGCTTGGTCCCGACTGGAGAGTTCACTGTGGGAGCCTGCCCCATGAGACTGACTGAGTCACTGGAGGGTGGATGTGGATAAAATGAGAAGGGGTCCACGGATGGCGAGAGATCAGGAAGCAGGCAAAGGGACTGAGAGGGGAGGGAACCAGCAGAGCACGGGTCCTGGGGGCTGAGGAAGAAATGGTTCCCGAGAGACCACCTGTGTCAAATGCTGGGTCCTGGGAGAACAGATGAGAGGACTCAGAAACGTGGACATCATTGGGGACCTGAGAAGAGTGAGTTGGGGAGGGGGCCAAAGCTTGATGGGAGAGGGTCTGAGGGAAAATGGAAGAATTAGAAAATCTCCAGTTGCAGCCATCGTAGTAATAATTGATTTAGGCAAAAGCCATCAACAAGGGCTAAAGCCCTGGAGTGTGCGATTGCTGGGGAGCAGAGTATCTCAAAGTGTCACCCCGATATGACTTCCTCATTACAAAGGGAGAATGCGACTTTACAAAGTACAGCGAGATCCCCAGATGATCTGACGCCAGGGCACACTGAGGAGGGCACAGTCCACTCTCTGGCGTCCTGGCCCAAATGCTCAGCCTGAAACTATCCCAGACCTCCAGACAAGTCCACGTGGAGGACCTTTCTGCCAGACTGCTGGCCTGGCTGCTTCAAATATGTCAGTGTCATGAAAGACGGGGGCAAAAAACTAGGGCGTTCATTCTTTTTTTTTTTTAATATTTATTTATTTTTGGCTCATCAGGTCTCAGTTGTGGCATGCCGGCTTAGTTGCCCCGTGGCATGTGGGATCTTAGTTCCCTGACCAGGGATCGAACCCGCGTCCCCTGCATTGGAAGGCGGATTCTCAACTACTAGACCACTAGGGAAGTCCTGGGCATTCATTCTTTTTTTTTTTTTTTAAGTGTTTATTTATTTATTTGGTCGCACCGGGGCTTAGTTGTGGCAGGTGGGCTCTTTAGTTGCGGCTTGCCAGCTCCTTAGTTGCAGCATGTGGGCTCCTTAGTTGTGGCGGGCAGGCTCCTTAGTTGCGGCACACGGGCTCCTTAGTTGTGGCATGCGAACTCTTAGGTGTGGCATGCTTGTGGGATCTAGTTCCCTGACCAGGGATCGAACCCAGGCCCCCTGCATTGGGAGCGTGGAGTCTTATCCACTGCGCCACCAGGGAAGTCCCTGGGCATTCATTTTTTTTTTTTTTTTTTTTTTTAAATTTATTTATTTATTTATTTATTTTTGGCTGTGTTGGGTCTTCGTTTCTGTGCGAGGGCTTTCTCTAGTTGAGGCGAGCGGGGGCCACTCTTCATCGCGGTGCGCTGCCTCTCACTATCGCGGCCTCTCTTGTTGCAGAGCACAGGCTCCAGACGCGCAGGCTCAGTAGTTGTGGCTCACGGGCCCAGTTGCTCCGCGGCATGTGGGATCTTCCCAGACCAGGGCTCGAACCCGTGTCCCCTGCATTGGCAGGCAGATTCTCAACCACTGCACCACCAGGGAAGCCCTGGGCATTCATTCTTAAAGGGATAAACAGACAAAACCAAATGTACATGTGAACCTTGATTGGATCCCATGTGGGAAAAAAAAATCTATAAAGGACATTATTTAGACAGTTGGGAAAATGCCAAGGTAGACTCTAGGTGGACTGAGTATCATCGCTCAGTTTCCCAAGTGTGACAGTTGTGTTGGGGTTTTGCACGAGCACGTCTGTGTTCTCAGGTGGTGTCATGATTTCCTCCCCAGGGGAAGGGGGGTCATGAGCCAGTGCGGCAAATGTGAACAACTGGGGAAGCCAGAAGGGTGTATGGATGTCATTGTACTATTCTTATAACTTTCTGTAGGTTTGAAATATTTTGAAACAAGAAGTCAGGGAGAAAGAAAATAGAGGGTAATGGGAGGAAAGAACAGGAAGGGGTGAGTTTAGCTGTAAAGGGAAGGAGAGAAACAGGTTGGTTTGCCTGTGGGAATGATCCGGTGAGAGGGATGAATGCTGAGCAGGGTCCCTGTTCTTAGGCTGGAGAGGGGGGTCTCGGTGGAAGGCTGGCCTGGGATTGGAGCAGGGCAAAGCCCCTGCAGCCCGGGGCAGGTGGGTGGACGTGGTGGTAGGAGCTCGTGGACCGCCTTCTGATGGCTTCTGTTTCCCTAGAAAAGTAGGCAGTTGGGTTGGTGGGGAGTGAGTTAGGGAGGGTTGGGGGACGGAGAAGATAGGACAGTCATCCATGGTGGTGGGGATGAGAGTAGCCTGGGGCGATTGGGTAAGTCTGGGATCCTGTCACTAAGCAACGGCCCGTGGGTACCACATAGGCACCCAGAGGCCAACACCATTCCCTGACTCCTCCATAACCCCCTTCACACCCTAACTTAGAAATCCAGGCGGGGTCAGCTGTTCGGGGGCCACACAGGTCATAGAATTGAGGGCAGAGGCCCTGGGCAGGGAGGAGGGGGAGGCATTCTGTTTCAGACAATGAGTTGGGCAAACCAAATGTCCTCCCCAGCTCCACTTTTTGGTGCCCTTTCTGCCTGCGCTCCGGAAGAGGCCCTGGTAGCACCCGCCTCGTGGTTACCTACTTGAAATCTCCCCTTTGGCATCGCATTCCTTGCGGGCAGGGCTTTGCTTTCTCTGCATCTCCCAGAATGGACACCTAGTAGGTGCTCGGGAAGCATTTGACGGGCGCTCTGTGGGGCGTGGATGGTTGGACCTGAAGAGTTGCCCCCGTAGGGGCCAGGAGCCCCGTGTACTGCAGTGGTCTGGGTCCACCCCACCACCCCATCCTTCCCCTCACAGGTATGCCACCACGCCGACTGCCAGCAGCTGCACCGCCGGGGCCCCCTCAGCCTCTGCGAGGCCTGTGACAGCAAGTTCCACAGCGCCATGCATTATGATGGGCACGTCCGCTTCGACCTGCCCCCCCAAGGTGAGCACAGAGAGGGGGCCCAGCCCCCAGAGCTCCCTGCCTGGGGGCGCAGTGTCCTGCTAACTGTCGGCATCACGACAGGGCCATCAGAAGGACACGAGTTGACTGTAAACGATGAAACCCAAGTCCACTGCCATCCCTTTTGTTCCACAAGTTTTTTAACAAGAGAAAAAGTTGGGGACCGGCCCAGCTCGAAGGCAGGTCTGTCTCCACCAGGTGCCGGGTCCTTCTCGATGGGTCTGCACCTCCCACAGCTGCCCCCGCCTCTGTGCCTGCCCGGCCCAGCACGGAGAAGGTCCCCTTCCCTCTTGTCCTCAGGGCAGGGGATCTCTGGGCAGATTCTCCAGCCAGGCAGCCAGTGAGCAGTGGGTGGGTTGGGGATGGGCAGGTCGGAAGGAACTTGAAGCAGGAAACAAGAAACCCCTCCTGCTGAACAGAGACCTGGCCCAGGCCTACCGCCAACTGGCTGTGCTGGGGTGGCTCTGGTCTCCTTTCCCAGCTGGTCAGAGGGACCAAAGGCCTCGTCCCCTCTGCCAGGGCCTCCTGGGACTTTGGGTGTGGTCACCGTGGTGGGGGAGGGGACGCCTGCAAGAAAGAGCCATGGACTTGGGTTCCTTCCTGCAGCAATCCCAGAGGCAGGGCGTCTTTATCCCTAGTTAATAGATGGGTAAACTGAGGCGGACTTGCACTGGGGGCAGGGCATCACCCGGGGTGTCATCCCAGGGCCCTTGTGTCTTTTTGAGTCTGGGGGTGGATAAATGATAAGCAGTGACTGAGTCCCTCCCTTCACGGAACTGAGGGGCCCTGGCTAGTTTGGGGTGGGGTCCGAAGGTCGGTAGCAGGCCCTGGTCCCTCTGGAGTCGGCCGTGTTGGTAGGCTAAGGAGGGGGCCAGGGAGGGAGCGGGCACAACCCCACTCCCACTTTACACCGAAGGCTCTGTCCTGGCTCGGAATGTGTCCACCCGGTCATGCCCCCCGCGCACCAGCCCTGCAGTGGACGTGGAGGAGGAGGAGGAGAGCTCTGTGGATGGCAAGGGGTAGGTGAGGGGTTGGTGGGCACGGCAGACACCTGGGGGGTCCCAAGGCTGGGTCTCAGATCACAGAGCCAGGGACAAGAGGCTTCAGAAGAGCTGACTGGAGACCCCGCCGGGCCCCTGCTGCTGCCCGGATTCCTGGAGGGTGGGCCTCCAGGGCTTCTGGGATCAGACTCTACCTGATGAGGTACCGCTGGGTGTGACTCCCGGGTCGGCCACCAGAGGGCGAACAGCCCCTCATGAGTCCTGGCTTGCCTGAGCGAACCTGAGTTACCTGGTCACCTAGGGCCAGCAACGGGTGGGCAGCCAGCTGGGGCCCGCCCATATCCCACCCTGGTGAGGGCCCACCCACGCCTCCAACCTCTGCCCTCACCGGCTTCCTTGCAGGGACCGGAAGAGCACAGGCCTGAAGCTCTCCAAGAAGAAAGCCTGGAGGAGACACACAGACGTAAGGAGCCCCCAGGCTGGCAGAGCAGGCGCCCACAGCCGCTGCCCCTCCCGGGCCCTTTCCGTTCCCGAGGCTGGGCCCGTCTGCTCTAAGTTCCAGGACCAGGGATGGGGCCTGGAGTGAGCGTGTGCCTCCCTCGCCCCCCAGCCCTGTAGCCTGGTCCTGCTTACCTTAGCCCAGGTGGGGGATGCTCCAGGAGCTCCTGCCTCCACAGAGGGATGCCGGGTGCCTCCCTGGGGCAGAAGAGGGCTGGGAGACCCCTGCGTTCACTTCCCTGCTGGGGTTCCCATCTGGAAACCTGGGGTGGGGAGGCTAGGGGGCGAGGGGTGCGGAACTGAGACCCCTGTCCTGTCAGGACCCAAGCAAGGAGTGCTTCACGCTGAAATTTGACCTGAACGTGGATATCGAGACAGAGATCGTGCCAGCCATGAAGAAGAAGTCGCTGGGGTAGGGCTTGGTGGGGAGAACGGGGCTGGGGGGCAGGTGTGGCCTCCTGCAGGTGTGACTGTGTGTGTCTGTGTGGTGGCCTGTGAACAAGCATGTCCCCCACCTGTGGGCACCCCACCCATGTGCAGTGACGGCCGGGGTGCCGTGTTTGTATCCCAGCCCCTGCGCGTGGCCCAGTCCTGCGGGGGTGAACGGGTGTGGACGGACATGCAACGGTGTCTGTCTGCCCTGGTGTGTAGACGTGAACATGTGAGGGCAGGGGCGTGTTGTCTCGTGTGTAGATGCACGCAGGAGCGTGTGAACCTCTGTGGGCAGGTGTGTGTGTGCGCACGGACCTGTGTGTGATCCCCTGGGTGTCTCCCTTTTCCTTTGGGTGGGCGGGGTGGCGCTGGGGCTGTGGACGGGGTGGAGGTTCACGTGACTGCCCCCAGCACACACGCACCTCCTGTCCCGGGCAGGGAGGTGCTGCTGCCAGTATTTGAAAGGAAGGGCATTGCGCTGGGCAAAGTGGATATCTACCTGGACCAGTCCAACACGCCCCTGTCCCTCACCTTTGAGGCCTACAGGTTCGGGGGACACTACCTGCGGGTCAAAGGTGAGCAGATGACTAGATGGGCTGGGTATCTGGGGCATGGCTGGGTCCCTTGGGGAGGGTGCTTCTTCCCAGGCTCAGGTTCCCATTGGCCATGGCCTTGAGCAAGCTCATTACCATACAGGTGTCTCTGCTGGGCGGCAGTGCCAGGCGTTGGCAGGGCGGGGCTTCAGGGGAGGGCAGCCAGGCCTTGGTTTGGATCCTTGGGGGAGAGGGTACTGGGGCCCCCTTCTCCACTGGGCCTGGACGTTGAGGACCTCTACTTGTCCCTGATGCCACCCCAGCCAAGCCAGGGGATGAAGGGAAGGTAGAGCAGGGGGTGAAGGACTCCAAGTCCCTGAGTCTGCCAATCCTGCGGCCAGCCGGGGCCGGGCCCCCCACCCAGGAGCGCGTGGACCCGCAGAGCCGCCGGGAGAGCCTGGACATCCTGGTGAGGAGGGGCTGTGTCGGGGCTGGGGACGGGGAGGGGCCAGAGGAGAGGTCACCTGGGCGCCTCGCTGCTCCCTCTGAGGGCTTTACTTTCCGCTTCTGGGAAATGGGGCTGGCCTTGAGGATACGGGGCCCTCTCTGGATCTAACCATACCCCACGGTGATGGGCCTCGTCTCTGAGAATCTGCTTGTACCCGAGGACTCTGTGTGTGTGTATGTGTGTCTAAGCAGACATTGCGTGGGGAGCGAGACTTTGTGTGTCACTGGTTGTGTTCATGAGTGTGTGTCGGGGATCCGCTTGGATCTGGGCTGCTGAGTGCATCCGAGTGTGTGTGTGACTCTGCGTGTTCTCCCCACCCACTTCATGCTGCTGGCTGGGGCGGCAGGCAGGAGGGGGATCCAGCTGCGTCTGTCTGGGCCTTCCAGCCCCCAGAGCACGTGTAGGTCTCAGGAGAGGCGGCGCCCCAGGGTGCGGGGGCGTGCAGAGACCCTCCTGCCTCCCAGGCTGGCCAAGGTCCCGGAAACCCACCCTGACGCCTGCTCCCCGGCCAGGCCCCTGGCCGCCGACGCAAGAACATGTCGGAGTTCCTGGGGGAGGCGAGCGTCCCTGGGCAGGAGCCCCCAGCGCCCTCCAGCTGCTCTCTGCCCAGCGGCAGCAGTAGTGGCAGCAGCAGCAGCAGTGGCGGCAGTGACAGCTGGAAGAACCGGGCGGCCAGTCGCTTCAGCGGCTTCTTCAGCTCAGGCCCCAGCACCAGCGCCTTCGGCCGGGTATGTGGGCGCGTGGGCCCTGGGGCAGGGCAGCTGGCTGGCCTTGACCCCTGACCCTGACCACAGGCCTGCTTTCAGGAAGTGGACAAACTGGAGCAGCTGGAGGGCAAGCTGCATGCCTACAGCCTCTTCGGGCTGCCCAGGCTGCCCCGGAGGCTGTGCTTTGACCACGACTCGTGGGAGGAGGAAGGTGACGAAGAGGAGGACGAGGACGACGCCTGCCTGCGGCTGGAGGACAGCTGGCGGGAGCTCATCGACGGGCACGAGGTGGGTGCCGCCCGTGGCCTTCCCCTCCCCCCTCAGGGAAAGGGGGACGTTATCCCCCTACTCCACGGGGCCCTTCCTAGGGTGACGGGATGTTCCACGGGACAGCCCTGCCAGGCTGCTCTCACCGTTAACCCGCTTTGGAGGAACTCAGGCGAGGTGAAAATGTGGCTGGCCCAGAACTTGGGGGACCCCTGTGTCTCAGCTGGGGAAAAAGGTTGCGTGCAGGGCCGCTCACCCTTCTCCCCCTGCTCCGGCCATCCCGGCACGCGCCGGGGCTCCTGGAGACACCCTGCCCTTCCCACAGAAGCTGACCCGGAGGCAGTGCCACCAGCAGGAGGCGGTGTGGGAGCTCCTGCACACAGAGGCCTCCTACATTAAGAAACTGAGGGTGATCACCAACGTGAGTATGGGGTGGGCCCAGAGTCACTCCGCCTACCCACCCCCCGTGGCCTCCTCTGGGTGCCCCTGAGCAGAGTTTGGGCCTTTGCAGAAGAAGCAGGTGCCAAGCAACAGAGGGGAAGGAAAGTGGGAGAAGGGCCACACCCTGGGGTGGAGGTGATTCCCAAGGGCCCCGGGGAACCTGCGAGGGGGCTTGGGGTGAGTTTGCCAGGTTGAGCTGATTAATACAGACCTCATCCTTTCACTCATCCTTTCATCGGCTGTTTCTGAACACCTGCTATGTGCCAGGTGCCCAGCAGCCCACACCCTAGACGAGGAGGCAGAATGGGTAGGCACTGGGGGATGTGTGTAGGGACTTCGACCTTGGGGGAGCACCTGTCCTGGGCTTGTGGGTTCAAGGAAGGCACCCTCGGGGCAGAAGCTCCAGACTGAGCCAGGGCAGAGGTGGAGGAGAGAGTTCCAGGTATGGCTGCAAGGGCAGTGTCCCAGAGCTTCCCTCCAGGAGGGGCCTGGGCAGGGGGACCCCCAGGTGGGCCGTTGGGGCCGTCTTTTCTCAAAGTGTGAACCCTCTCTGTCCCAGGCTGCCTCAGGGCCTCCCAGGATGGGGAAAGGGTAGAGGGGAGCCTAAGAGTCTGGGTGGGGCGTCGGGACTGGGACCTCCCCTCCCCTCCACCAGCTGCAGTGCTCCCTGCCCCCCACAGCTGTTCCTGTGCTGCCTCCTGAATCTGCAAGAGTCAGGGCTGCTGTGTGAGGTGCGTCAGGGCCTGGGGGTGGGGGGGACAGTACCAGAAAGTAGCGGGGGAGGGGGGAGGGGCTAGAGCAAGGGAGGGGACAGACAGGGGCAGGGCTGACTGGTGGAGTAGGTGAGGGGGGGGGGCCTGGCCTCAGGGGGTGGGGCTGGGGCTGCAGAAAGGGTGGGGCGGCGCCTGGAACCAGGGGGTGGGGATGGGAGCGTGCTGAAGAAAGGTGGGAGCGGGGCCAAAGGGTGGTGGGAGGGGAGGGGAGGGGGACGGTCAGGGGCGGGGCCCGGTAGAGGGGCGGGGCCCGGTAGAGGGGCAGGGCCGAGCGCACCTCCCACCCACCCACAGGTGGAGGCGGAGCGCCTGTTCAGCAACGTCCCGGAGATCGCGCGGCTACACCGCGGGCTGTGGGGCAGCGTGATGGCGCCGGTGCTGGAGAAGGCGCGGCGCACGCGGGCGCTCCTGCAGCCCGCGGATTTCCTCAAAGGCTTTAAGATGGTACGGGCCGGGTCGGACGCAGGCAGGGACACTGAGGCGGGGCTGGGCGCCGATCCCATCTGCCCATCACCCCAGCCTCCCCCTGACCGCTGGCCCGAATGACCCTTAGTGGTCAGAGGCGTGGAATTCAGAATCGGTTGCCCTGGTGTGAACCCCACCTGGCCATGTACCCTTGCTACCTGGCCGAGGGTGATCGCTTTCGCTGAGGCTTTCCTCACGTGGAAAACAGGGATAATAAGCTTGCCCCCTGCGGTGGTCGCGAAAGGCAGTAAGGAAGAGCGAGTGCCGAGCCCAGCCCGCGGGGAGCGCGCGGTAACCGGTGCTGTGCTTGTTCCGCCCTGCGCCAGTTCGGCTCCCTCTTCAAGCCCTACATCCGATACTGCATGGAGGAGGAGAGCTGCATGGAGTACATGCGGGGCCTACTACGCGACAACGACCTCTTCCGGGCCTACGTCACGGTGAGGGCGGGTGGGGCTCGCTGGTGGGCCCACCTGGGCGGCAGGTGCAGGGGGGGCTGGAGGTGGGCGTGGCCTGCCATGAGCCCCGCCCCCGCCTCCCCGCCACAGTGGGCCGAGAAGCACCAGCAGTGCCAGCGGCTGAAGCTGAGCGACATGCTGGCCAAGCCCCACCAGCGGCTCACCAAGTACCCGCTGCTGCTCAAGTCGGTGCTAAGGAAGACCGACGAGCCGCGCGCCAAGGAGGCCGTCGTCACCATGGTAACTGGGGCGGCGGGCAGGGTCCCTCCCTGGCTTGCGGCCCCTTCCGGCCCTGTACCTGAACTGCCCTGGCCCACCCGTAGATCGGCTCGGTGGAGCGCTTCATCCACCACGTGAACGCGTGCATGCGGCAGCGACAGGAGAGGCAGCGGCTGGCGGCCGTTGTGAGCCGCATCGACGCCTACGAGGTGGTGGAGGGCAGCAACGACGAGGTGGACAAGGTGGGTGCCTCCGTCTGTGGCCCTGCTGGGAGCGAGGAAGGGCCAAACTGGCAGACAGATGGGAGGCTATGCTGGGAATCTCTCTGGAGGACTCCCCGCTGAGATGAGGAGTCAGACTCTGACCTCTCCCGCACCTGCCCCCCCAAACCCCAGCTCCTGAAGGAATTTCTACATCTGGACCTGACGGCACCCATCCCTGGCGCCTCCCCTGAGGAGACACGCCAGCTGCTGCTGGAAGGGAGCCTGAGGATGAAGGAGGGGAAGGACAGCAAGGTGACTCCACTCCACACCCAGGGCCCTCGCCCCACCTCCTCTTACCCTGTGGGTTTCGAACACCCCTTCCTTGGGACCTCTTGTGATTCTTAGCTGCCCGGTCACTTGGGTGGCAATTTTTTTTTTTTTTTTAAATAGACATTTCAGCTGCCTCTAGTAGAAACTTCCTCTGTCACTTTTTTTTAAAATTAATTAATTAATTATTTATTTTATTTTTGACTGTGTTGGGTCTTCGTTTCTGTGCGAGGGCTTTCTCTAGTTGCGGCGAGCGGGGGCCACTCTTCATTGCGGTGCGCGGGCCTCTCACTGTCGCAGCCTCTCTTGTTGCGGAGCACAGGCTCCAGACGCGCAGGCTCAGTAATTGTGGCTCACGGGTCCAGTTGCTCCGCGGCATGTGGGATCTTCCCAGACCAGGGCTCGAACCCGTGTCCCCTGCACCAGCAGGCAGACTCTCAACCACTGCGCCACCAGGGAAGCCCTTGGGTAGCAATTTAAGAACTGGTGACTTTATGATCGTATGAGGGATGATTATCTGCCTGCCGCTTGCTCTTTACAAATACAGCAGCCGGGTCCCAGCCCATCAGGGGCCATTCTGGCCCACTTGCCAGTGCCACATGTGTTCCTGGTGGGAAGGAGGGGGCACCTTCCGTGAGCAGGACAGGAACAGCCCAGAGTCTTGCTACTGAGCTATTAATTTTTCAGGCACTGTGTAACCCAGAGCCTACAAAGCGTGATTTTAAAACCACCTTCCTTTTCCTCTTTAATGTAAACTTTTAACTGGCATAAATCACAAGTATATCGCTTGATGAAAGAAAATCAGCTTGCCCTTCGTTTGAATTTTACTCTCAGATTCGTGGGGAGTGGGGGAAGGGAGGTGTTTGACACCAGTACCCCCAGCAGAGGGTGTTGCCGCAGACAGGCTGAGGGTCCCTGCCATGGCCCTGACCTCTGGCCTCCCGCGGCCTCCCGTCCCCCAGATGGACGTGTACTGCTTCCTCTTCACTGACCTGCTCTTGGTGACCAAGGCGGTGAAGAAGGCAGAGAGGACCAAGGTGATCAGGCCACCGCTGCTGGTGGAAAAGATCGTGTGCCGGGAGCTTCGGGACCCTGGTGAGGAGCCCGGCCCCGCCACCCCTGTGCAGGGCCTGGGACGGGCAGGGGCCGTGGTCTCAGCCAGCGCTGAGGCGAGCCCTTCCTAACCAGGGTCCTTCCTTCTCATCTACCTGAACGAGTTCCACAGCGCCGTGGGGGCCTACACGTTCCAGGCCAGCGGCCAGGCTTTGTGCCGTGGCTGGGTGGACGCCATCTACGATGCCCAGGTGAGAGCAGAGCGGTGGGCAGGCTGGCAGGGCGGCCTGGTGGGGGCCGCTGCTCACAGCCCGCTGGGGCCCTGTGCACCCACACCCGCAGAACCAGCTTCAGCAGCTGCGTGTGCAGGAGCACCCAGGCGGCCAGCAGCACCTGCAGAGCCTGGCAGAGGAGGAGGATGAGCAGGAGGAAGAGGAGGAGGAGGAAGACGAGGAGGAGGAAGGAGGGGAGAGTAGCACTTCGGCGGCCAGTTCCCCTACCATCCTGCGCAAAAGCAGCAACAGCCTCGACTCGCAGCGCTGGTACGTTTGTCCAGGACCACCCAGCCAGCCAGAGCAGGGCAGGTACTCCAGCCAGGACTCTTGACCCCAAGGCCATTAGCACTGGACAGGGCTGGTCACATCCGTTTCCTCTGAACGGCTTTATGATGTGAACCCAGTGGGGGTGGGGACGGGGGCTCTGTCTCCTACCAGAGTCCGGGGGAGGATGGCAAACGGTTTTCAACTTGAGTGCCAAATCTGGTACATTAGTGGTAGCTGCCTGGAGCTGAGCTGAAGATTCTTAGACTGTATCCAACAGGAGATGCCGTGGTCACGACAGACACCATTATTGATACCTGTGTTGTGGGCTCAGGTGCCACCTGCTTGCCATCTCTTGAGCCTTGCGCTCCAGGAGGGCAGAGGCTGTAGACTTCTGCATTGCCCAGCGTGGGCTGCACCAGGCCATCTCGGTTTCCTTCGGCTGGGCTGACTCTCCTCTCGGCTCCACAGTGTCTCGGATGGCTCCACGGAGACCCTGGCCATGGTGGTGGTGGAGCCTGGGGACATGCTGTCCTCTCCCGAGTTCGAGGGCGGCCCCTTCAGCTCCCAATCAGACGAGACCTCGCTCAGCACCACCGCCTCATCTGTCACGCCCACCAGCGAGCTGCTGCCCCTGGGCCCAGTGGATGGGCGCTCCTGCTCCATGGACTCCGCCTACGGCACCCTCTCCCCGACCTCCCTGCAAGACTTTATGGCCCCAGCCCCTACGGTGGAGCCAGCACTCCGGCCCCCAGAGTCATCACAAGCCCCTTCACCCCCACCCTCGCCCCGCCTCCGCCGACGCACTCCTGTCCAGCTGCTGCCCTGTCTGCCCCACCTGCTCAAGTCCAAATCTGAGGCCAGTCTCCTCCAGCTGCTATCGGGGGCCACCACCCGTGGAGCGCCCCCAGCCCCTAGCCGCAGCCTGTCGGAACTCTGCTTGGCTGCTACCGTCCCTGGCACCAGGACTCAGGGTTCCCCTCAGGAAGCTGGGCCCAGCTGGGATTGCCAGGGGGCACCAGGCCCTGGCAGTGGCCCCGAGCTGTCAGAGCTGGAGGGTGGAGCCGGCTGCCCAGGTGGGGAGCCCAAAGGACCCACCAGGAGGAGCAGAGAGCTGTCCTCGGGGGCCTCGCCCAGGGTCCAGCCTGAGCCCCCTCCAGGGACCTCTGCCCAGCACAGGAAGCTGACGTTGGCCCAGCTCTACCGAATCAGGACCACCCTGCTGCTTAACTCCACCCTCACTGCCTCGTGAGTGGCCTGGCCTGGGGCGGAGGACAGGTGGCCCAGTGTGCTGGGGGCACTATCACGGCGGGGAGCAGGTGGCATTTGGGGACGGGTGTGGGAGAGGGAGCCTGAGACCGGCCTCAGCACCTGGTGAGGATGGAACAGTGGGCAGTGGTGAAGAAGAGGCCTGAGGGTTCCGGTCGGGAGGAGAGGGTGGCTGGAGCCCCTCCGAATGCCTTCAGCCAAGGAAGGACCACCTCTCCCCTCCTCTCCACTGCAGGGAGGTCTGAGCAGAGGGAGGCTCCCAAGGGTGCCACTGACCAAGGGACAGCAGACAGCACGCCTCCCGGGGTGTGCCGGCCCCTGCTCCAGCTGCCGCCTTATGTGTGCACGAGCCGGAGTGCTGGGCAGGACCCCTGCCACCGCCCCCAGGGCCCAATTTGCACTTTGCCAGACTGGATGGAAGTGGAGGAGGGCTCAGCAGAGGCCCAGGCCCAGGCTGCAGGACCCCCTCACAGTCATCACTGTCACTAACCTGCCTGTGCCTCTGCCCCCCAGCCTAGGCAGGGTCCCTTGCCCCCTACTCCCTGAAGTCACCAGCTCCTAGCCTCTGGGCTGGGCTCCAGGGCTGGGATCCCACGCAGCCCTTCCCACCTCCACCCTCATCTGGCCCCAAATGGGATGGTTCCCGTGCCCTCACCTCCCTCCCTCCCTCCCTCCCTCCCTCCCACCTACTCACCCACCTAGTCCTTGGGTTGGGCTCTGTGTAAAGTTGCATATTTATTGAGCTTTTGATTCTTTTATAAAGACTTGTATATACTCCACCGGAAAAAGTCCTTTGCTTTTGGGACGCCCCCCTTTCGGGACTCAGGTGCACTTGGGCGCCTCCCTGGGCTCCCGCCCCCTCTCTCTGGTGGGGCCCCGCTGGAAGAGACTGTGGGAGAAGTGAATTAGTGGGGCGGAGATCGCCTGACCTGTACTCCCAAGATCAACCCCTGTCCCCTGCCGCAGACATGAGGTCCACCACTAGAGCCCCCCACGAGGTGCCCTCCCCCACGTGGTACCTTAGAGGGCCCTGCCCTGAGCCACCCCTCTGAGCTTATGCCAGGGTGGGCCATGGTCTCAGGCTCTGCTGAGAGTGCCCCCTAGGACTCCCCTCCAGGGCGGGGGTGGGGGGTGGGGCACGCAGTACGTGGGGAGGGTGGGTCTCCCACCTGGGTACTTCTGGCCCAACCCTTCATGGCTGAGGGCGGGCTCTGAGGCCCAGAGAGGGGAGGTCACCTCCCTAGGAAGCGTTGGTCTCAGGGTTGAAGCTAGAACCCAGGCGTGGGACCTGGCTGCAGCCCAGTGCTGTGTGCACCTCGCCCACCAGCCGCCTCAGGTGAGCTCAGGTACGGGCTTCGGCCTGGGGGCTCGCTTCCCGGTACCGGCGGCCCCGCCCTGCCCCCTCCCCCTCCCCCTAGGCGGGGTGGGCGGGGCGGGCCTGCGGGCGCCGGCCTGGGCCCCACCCGCGGCGGGCGGAGCGGGGAAGCCCGGGTCGGGTCGAGGGCCCAGCGTGGCGCCCAGGGCCATGGAGCCGGGGCCCAGGGCGTGTGCGGCGGCGCTGACTGCGGTGAGTGGGGTCGCGGGGGCACGACCTCGAGCCTGACCGGGGCCTGAGTCCCCGAGGCGGCGGAGGAAGGGGACGCGGGGATGGGGTGGGGGTGGGGATAGGAGTCTCCGATCCGGCCTCGCTGGGGGCTGGGCCGGCCCCTCTTCCGACCTAGTTAGAGGTTCAGCCGGGGTGGGGCCCTTCCGCCGAGAGGAAACACCCTCTCGGGGGCCGGAGGGATCTGGGGGCCCCAGACAGAGAAAGATCAGGGCCCCCCACCTTACCAAGGGCGTGGGTGGGGGTGGGGACCGCCTGATGCCCAGCCTTGTGAGAGGGGCTGGCGGGAACCCTCTTCTCTGCTTCTCCCAAGCCTGGTCTGTGCACAGGGGAAGGAAATTAGTCCAGAGCCCCACCCATGGGCACCCCTTTGGGGCAAGAACCTGAGAAGTGGGCTGCTCTGTGGGCAAGTGCTGGAGCCTCTGAAGGGTGGGGAGACCGGGTAGAGAGAGTCCCCTGCCTGGGCAGCCAGGCTGGGAGCCAGCAGCCCCTGTCCCCCAGGCCCTCCTCCTCCTCCTGCTGGGTGCCCAGGGCCAGGGCAGCACTCCCAGCCCCAGGTGTGACTGTGTGCACAGCTTCCAGAAGAGGAGTGGTCTGGTCTGCTGCAGGGGCTGTCCAGCAGGTGAGCGGCTGAAGGGGTGGGAGGGACGTGGCGGGAAGTGAGGGCCCATGGGGCAGGCGGGGGTCAGGAGGGCTGGGGAGTGGTGGTAGGCAGGCCAGGGATGGGGCGAGGGGAGGCTGGGGGGGAAGTAGGGAGCCCGGGATAGGAAGGCGGAGGGAAAGGCGGCAGCCCTCTTTGACCCCAGGTTGGGTTCCACAGGGCACTACCTGAAGGCCCCCTGCACAAAGCCCTGTGGCATCCCCACCTGTCTCCCGTGCCCCCGGGGCACCTTCCTGGCCTGGGAGAACCACCACAAGACCCGCTGTGCCCGCTGCCAGGCCTGTGATGAGGAGGGTGAGGGGCTGCCTAGTGCTTGGGGGCAGGGCGGCTCTGGAGGACAGGCCCTGGTCAGGGTCTTTCTGAAGAAAGTGGCTGGCTCGAGCCCAGCCTTTGGCTGGGAGAGCCCTGTGCCCACCCCACCCCGGGGCCCTCTACCCTGATCCTGCCTCAGGATGCCTTTGTGCCCTCTCATCCTGGTGACCTTCCAGCCTCTGGTCTGTGGTGATCCCCACATTTCTCTCACTTTGGGGGTGGCCCTGTCTCTGGTCTCCTCATCTCCATTCTCCAGGGGACCTGTCCTGCCTCTCTGTGGGGCTCTTTGGCTCTGACAGTCTCTGCTCTCCCCCGTCTTCCCAAATCCCCCTGCCAGCCTCCCAGGTGGCCCTGAAGAACTGCTCGGCGGTGGCGGACACCCACTGCGGCTGCAAGCCAGGCTGGTTCATGGACTGCGTCGTCAGCCAGTGTCCCCACAGCTCTCCCTTTCACTGCCACCCGTGCCCAGACTGTGAGGCCCTGCACCGCCGCACACGGGCCCCCTGTGGGTACCCCCGATCCGGGCCGTCTACTCCCACACCCTTCCCCTGCCTCCTTCTCTCCCGTCCTGACCCACACCATCTCCCGGACCACAGGTTCCAGCGGAGACACTCACTGTGGGACCTGCCTGCCCGGCTTCTATGAATATGGCAACAGCTGCGTGTCCTGCCCCACGTAACTTCCTGGCTGCCCTGGGCTGGGGGAAGGGAGGCTGGGAGCAGAGTGGGGATCGAGGGTCAGGGAGGAGGGGGCTTGGCCCTGTGGTAAGTGGGTCCCACTTCAGGCAAACACTGGATGGTAAAGAGAAATTTGAATTCACCTTATGTCAGATAAATAAGGGGGCATATCTTCACTTTATGTCATACTTTCCTTTAGTAATCCTTCCAGCCCTACATCAAGGATAGGATGTGTCACTTACAGAGAGAGTCGCGTTAATATAGTTTCAAAACTTGGGCTGAGACTCAAGATCTGCCCCTTGTTCTCGGAGGGATCTTGGGCAAGTTACTTCACCTCTCCGATCTGTGGCCTCCCCATCTGAACATGGGGGTGTTAGTGGCTCTCCCCAGGGCTCTGATTAAGGGGTGACTAACTTTATTCACTCATCTGCTCCACAAGTGTTTCTTGAGCATCTGTCATTTCCAGACACCGTTCTAGGTGCTGGGGAAACAACAGGGAACAAAACAGGCAAATCCCAGAGTTGACATTCTAGTGACCCTCAGTCTAGTCTAGAAGAAGCTCAATAAGTAGTGTTTGTTGTTATTGTTATGGACACCAGTGACGTTTCAGCAGTACTTGGGGAACATTCTTGGGTAGAGTGAGGCTCTCTGGAGGGAAGGGCCTCCAGGATGGAGAAGATGTCAGGTGGTCCTGAGCAGTCCCCCCCGGTGTGTACTCCCTCACCCTCCACCGCATCCCCTCCCCTTGCAGGAGCACCCTTGGGGGCTGTCCTGTGCCCTGTGTGGCTGTCTGTGGCTGGAGGCAGGGTAGGTGGTGAAATGGAAACGCCAGTGGGAGAGCTGGGAGGGGCTGAGGGGAGGGTGGGGGATGGCTACCACCCACCACCCACCAGCTGCTCTTTCAGTGTTCTGGGTCCAGGTGCTCCTGGCAGGCCTGGTGGTCCCACTCCTGCTTGGTGCCACCCTGACCTACACATACCGCCGCTGCCAGCTTTGCAAGGCCATGGTTCCTGGTAAGCGCACACGTGCCCACGTTCCTAGAGGCCTGGGGTCAGGATGGGTAGCCCAGAGCCCATTCAGCCTGATGCAGTGGGGGAAATTGAGGCAGGGAGTGCTGGGAGTGGGTGCAGAGAGACGCAGGTTCCGGAGGCTTGCCTGGTGGCTGATTAGACTCTCTTTGTGTCTCTCAGCAGGTGAAGCTGGGGTGGAGGCCCTGACTCCGCTGCAGGTAAGATTCTCAGTAGTGTTCTAGGATGAGAGTGAGCAAGCCTTCCGGAGCTGAGCGGTTGGGCCTTATTATAAATCGTGATCCCAGCGCAGCGCCTGGTAGCTGGCACGGAGTAGACCTCACGAACACATGTGTTGAGTTATCCGTGAGTGAGAGCAGCTCAGGGCCCGTCCTCAAGTGGCTCTGAGTCTGCGGGGGTCCAGACCGGTAAACAGAAGCCAACAGTTCAGTAGGAAGAGTGTCACCACGGCGAGGCCTCTACCAGGATTGGCGGAACAAGGAGGGGGCAGCAGGGGCAGGGCATTCCAGGCAGAAGAGATAGCTCTGCTACTGGGTCACAGTGAGAGAGCACGGCCACTGGGGGATGTTTGCTGACTGAGCCAGGGATGCCCACCCCTGGCCAGAGGCCCCAGAGCCAGGCAAGCAAGGCTGACCTGGGGCCTCTCTTGGCTTCCAGGCCACCCACCTCTCACCCCCGGACAGCAGCCCCACCCTTCTGGTAACACCCAGCAGCAGTGAGAAGGTCTGCACCGTCCAGCTGGTAGGCAGCAGCTGGACCTCTGGCTCTCCCCAGGCCCAGGAGGCGCCCTGCCCGGAGGTGACCTGGTCCTGGGACCAGCTGCCCAGCAGAACTCTTGGTAAGGGATTTCAGGGGCCTGAGGCCTTGACCCCATTCTCCTGAGTCCGAGGTGATAAGCTGTGCTTTCCTGAGGCCACTTGCCCACTTCCCGTCCCCTAACTGACCAGGTGGACTTCCCTGCCCTGCCGGGCCCCTGCCCCTTGGCCCCTGCCCGCATTCCCCATTGGCTCTCTCTGGCCGCAGGCCCGCCGCCCCCGCCCTCACCAGCGCCCCCTGCAGGCTCGGCGGCTGCCATGCTCCAGCCGGGCCCGCAGCTCTACGACGTGATGGACGCGGTGCCCGCGCGGCGCTGGAAGGAGTTCGTGCGCACGCTGGGGCTGCGCGAGGCGGAGATCGAGGCGGTGGAGGTGGAGGTCAGGCGCTTCCGCGACCAGCAGTACGAGATGCTCAAGCGCTGGCGCCAGCAGCAGCCTGCGGGCTTGGGCGCCGTCTACGCCGCCCTGGAGCGTATGGGGCTGGACGGCTGCGCCGAGGACCTGCGGAGCCGCCTGCAGCGTGGCCCGTGACGCCGGGGCCCACCCGCCACTTCGAGGCTCTGGTGGCCCTTGCAGAAGCCCTAAGTACGGTTACTTATGCGTGTAGACATTTAATGTCACTTATTAAGCCCCTGGCACGGCCCTGCGTAGCAGCGCCATCCAGCCTCACCCCTGCGCGCCCCCAGGGTTCCAGTTAAGGCGAGGAAGCGCCAACGACCATCAGCTGTTTCTCGGCCTGTGTTTGGCTGAGGCCTTGGTATTATTAAATCTATGAAAAAAAGCTGCTGCTTGGTGTTTCCGCGGAACAGGGGGTGTTAAGTGGCCCAGGCTTGGTTTCCCAGGGGCGTCGAAAGGGCCAGAAGTCTTGCCACCCACGGTGGAGGCCAGTGTGGCCCTTAGCCCAAGCCTACCCCTCCGGCTCCGCCGTGGCCCAGTTACCCCGAGGAGAGGAAGTCACGGTGACGACGAGTGAGAGTGAGCCTGAGCCCCGGGCGGCTGAGAGAGCTTTAATGCGGGTGCGAGATGGCGGGGACCGGGGAGGCAGCCGTTGGAGACACAGGTTCAGGATCCCTCGTCCTCCACTCACTCCACCAGGACAGTGAAAGGGTCCGGGGAGTGCGGGGCCTGGCTGGGGACGGCGCGCAGACTTGGAGGTGGGGCGCTGGGAGCGGCAACTCTGTCCCGACGGGCAGTTTGCAGTTTTCATCGTTTCTGGTAAACAAATGACTGAGAGGAAACCCTCGGCGGGGATGGGAAATGCGGCCGGGGCTGGGCCGGGCGCTGATCTGGGTCAGGGAGAGAGGAAAACCCCTTCCCCGAGCGCGGGGCCTGCCTCCGCCCAGGATGCGCCAGCGACGCGGGTTCCGGGGTGCAGGGGAGGGGGCGGCAGCCGGGCGCGCGACCCGCAGGAAAACAAAGTCACCACCCACGGGGCTGGGGAGAGCTCTGCACACTTTGACATTCAACGGACATGCAAATATGTGTAAGTAGGCATGCAAATAAGCAGCGTCTTTTTGCGTCAACAGCTTGGGCACTTTTTCTGGGCGACTGCGGCGGCGGGCACGCTCCGGCGTCGCCCGGGGCAGGGGATGCGGGTGCCGGGGGGTGGGGGTGGGGGTGGGGAGTGGGTTGCCCGGGGAAGGGGTCAAGGAGGGGTTCCAGCGCGGGAGGGGAGGGCGGCGCGGCTCCCAGCTCTTCGGCCCGGGCCTGGCAGGCCGGGGCGGGGTCTGGGGGCGGCCCCAAGCTCTCGAGGCTGCGAGCAGGAGGGCGGCGTCTAGTACTTAGCGATGTCCCCCTTCTTCAGGATGATCTGTCGCTGCCAGGGCGCCAGCTTGCTCTCGTCGTAGCCGAGCGTCCGCAGCTTCTCCGACTGCTCTTTCTCCCGCTGCATCTCCTCCTGCTTCTGTCGCGCCTCCTCTTTCCTGGGCGTGGGGTGGGGGGCACAATCCCGGGCAAGGGTGAGAGGGTGGGCCAGGCCCCATGGGGGGGGGTCACCGGTGGCAAGGAGTGGGTTACTGAGGGCAGGGATGGGGTTGCTGGGGACAGAGGCACTAATGAATGGTGGGCAGGGCAATGGGTTGTAGGGGTAGAAGGTGACTGGGGACAGGGGGTGGGTTAGGAGGCATGTGGGCGGGATTGCTGGGGACAGAGGAGCTTGACTGGGGGCAGACTGGGGTCACTGGGGGACACACAGGAGCTGGGACAGCGAGAGGCTGTAGCTGGGTTATTGCTGGCTGGGGGTGTTACTGGAAACAGAGGTGCTGGGTCACAGTGTGACAGAGAGTGAGGAGGGCGTGGTGCGGGGGCTAGGACCAGAGTTCGTGGGGACTGGGGTTGGGCTGCTGGGGAACAGAGGGACCACATTATTGGGAGACAGGGGCTGGGTGATTAGGGGCAGGTTATTAGACCATGGCTAGACCTGCATTGCTGATGAGGTAGCCGCTAAGCACGTGTGGCTGTTGAGCATATGAAATGTCGGGACTGAGACGCACTGTAGGTGCAAAATGCTCATCCCATCTCGCAGACTTAGTTTTAAAAAAGAGTGTAAGACATCTCAATGATTTTCATAATTATTATTATTGGGTTAAGTAAAATAGACTATTAAGTTCACTCATCCTTTTATTTTTTCACTGTGGGGGCTAGGAATTTAATATTACATATGTGGCTCAACTTATACATCTATCAGACAGCACTCGGCTAGATTACTAAGGGCAGAAACTAAAGATCTGAGGGGCAGATGCTCTAGGTTATCGATACTGAGGTTGGGTTAACTGCAAGGCAGAAAGGCTAGGTTAACGGGAGATGGGGGCTGGGTAATTGGGGACAGGGCATTATAGCGTAAGAGCAAGACTTTGAGGTGCAGTGGATAAGTTCCTGGGGGAGAGGGGTCTGGTGGCATTACTGGGAGCAAAGACACTGTGCTAACAGGGCTGAGTGACAAGGGGATGCGCTCAAGATGGGGCTGGAGGAAGGGGCAAAAGGACTGCGACTGGGTGGGCGGAGGGGACACAGGTTGGGCCCAGCCCCACACTCACCGCTTCTGCTCCCTGGAAGAAAAGAGATGGTGTTAGTTGGTGCCACCACCTCAGGGACACGATCAAGACACCCTGCCAAGCCCCGCATCTTCCTCAGCTCACCTCTCCTCTTCTAGCTTCTTCCGCAGGATGTCCCGCCTCCAGGCGGGCATGCTGGCCAGCCAGGCCTCCTCCTCCTTCTCCTGAAACACAGCACAAGGCTTCAGGGCCAGCATGGGCTGGGACACGGGGGTCAGCGGGGGTGCTCCCCCACCCAGGGGACCTGCATGAGTCAGGGACAACGGGACACAGATGGGGTCGCAGGAAGAGACTCTTTTGATGCCCTTCTATAGGGCAAATGGATGAAGACTCAGGCCCCCGTGTCCCAGAGGCGGCGCCAGAGAGGTCAGAGCTGAGAGTAGGAGGTGTGGGAGAGGAGCAGAGGGGGAGCCTCCCCAAGGTGGGGGGCAGGGGGGGTGGATAGATGGCTCCAGGCCCCTGGCCCAGAATCTCTGGGCAGACTCATACTTGGGCCTCCACAGATCCTGCCTGCTCAGAGAGGCTCAGGCCGGTCCCTGGTTCCACTGTGAAGGACCTTCTGTCCCATGCCTGTCCTATTCTGAGAGGGGGTAGACGCTAGCTCTACAATCGTGTGGCTGCAATGACATGGGGGTGGGGGCATCCAACACAGGCAGCTTACAGCAAAGTGTTTTATTACTTGCATGTTACAGAGGAGAAAGGGTCTGGACACGTCACACGAACACCGCACATGTGGCTCCCTTGACCTCAGCCAAACAGGTAGCTGTGAACTCCAGTGAAAAAGCAAAGAGAGAAAGAGAGCCACACTGCCCCAAGGGGGACCCACAGTCCCGCACTCAGAGGGGCTGCTTCTTCCACCTGGCTCCACACGGAGCCAGGCATCGCTGGAGAGCCAGAGGGGGACACCTGGTTGGCTCTGTGCCGTGCCCTGCCCATTCCGGCCAACACCCCACAACCGGCCACCGTGGGATCTCAAAGGCTGAGGCAGCCTGGTTCTGGGCACTCTGGCTTTTCCAAGGCCACTCGTCCTGTCCTGGTTTCTTCCTGCCGTATTCTGACCTCTGGAGGGCATCAGACAGGCATCCAGGCCCGGGTTAAGACGCTTGAGGGTAAATTCCGAATTCTGCGGCTCAGATGTCAAAAAGCTCTGCCTCCTTCTCCTTCCAGAAGGAGAAGCTGCGGTCGATGTACCGGCAGATGTCCTCATTGCTGAACTCGCCCATCTCAGATACCAGCTCCAGGGGTTCTTCGGCGGGGACTTCGGAACTAGGAGGGTCCGGCGTCGGGGGAGGCGCGGCTGGCGGGGGTGGGGACGGGGGCTGCGGCGCAGGGGCCGGCGCCTCTGGCTGCCCTTCTGGCCAGTCGCCCGTCTGAGCTGGAGCGGCGTCTTCGGTGGGCTCCCTCTCTTCCTTATCTGTCCCTTCCTTTTGCTCTTTCTCCACCTTTTCTTCCCGGGCCGTCTCAGCCTCTGGGGTGTCTCCGAAGAACTGGCGCCTGAGGTCCTCGAAGCCGTCGCTCCAGCCGCGCCGGCCGGCCTCCACCTCCTCGAGTACCACGCGGTGGAAGAGACGGATGAGCTCCCACGGGTGGCTGCCCAGCCGGTCGAACATCTCGTAGCACAGCAGGTGGCGAAACTTGCGCTCCTCGCGGCTCAGGCCCATTTCGAGCAGCTGGAAGTAGCCGAGCATGAAGAGGTCGAGCGTGAGGCTGTCGTAGCGCCGGGGCGCGCCGCCGTCGAGGGGCGGCAAGAAGTGCTCGGGCCAGTACAAGCCGTGTGCCAGGCTCGGGCCGAGAGGCTGGCGTGCCGGCACCTGCCGCAGCAGGCTCCGCCAGTGGCCCAGCAGCTTGCCCACCACCTGCCGCTGCTTCAGCAGGCGCAGCAGCCGCTCGTCCGGGCCATCGCTCGCCGGCGGCTGGGAGGCGTCGGCGGCCTCCGGGCCGGGGTCGGCGCCGGCGGCCACCACGCGGGGCAGCAGTCTGCGCAGGCGCACCTGGGCGTGGCGCCCGGGGCCGCGGAAGGTCCACTTGCGCCAGTGCTCCAGGAAAAGGTAGACGATGCGCTCCTTGCGCATGTCGATGTAGTCCTGGACGCCTCGCAGCTCGGTGGAGGGTGGCGGCCTGCGCGCCAACTGCTCGGGCTCGGGCAGCGCCGCCTGGCGGCCTGGCGCCTCGGGCGGGCCCAGGACGCCCAGGGGCTCCCCCGCGGCTGGCAGGCCGTTGGCGGCGGCGGCGCTTGGCTCGCCGGTGCCGGCCGCCACGTAGTCCTCCTCGAGGATGGGCTCGCGGCGCGGGGCGCCGGCGGGCAGCGAGAGCTTTCGGGGCGGGCCGCACGCGGGCGCCGAGCCCTGGGCGCGCCGCTCGTAGGTGGCGCGGAGGTGCCGCACCGAGACGCCGCACTCGAGGATCTCGCGCGCCACGGCCTCGCGGCACCAGCTGAGCGAATGCGAGCGGCCCAAGCAGAGCGGACCCGGCCGCCAGGGGGCGTCGGTCAGCGGCGGCAGCGGCTGGCCTGTATCGGCGGCAAGTAGCTCGGCCAGGTGCGCGGGCCGTCCGCCCAGCGCGGCCAGCAGCGAGGCCATGCTCTTGAGCAGCGTGGAGATCTTGCTGCACCAGGCAGGCAGGCTGGCGGCGCGGCCGTGCATGCGGCGCGGGTCGACGGTGAAGCGCGGCGCCGACAGGGCGGCCGAGATGGGCAGCAGCTGCTCCAGCTCCAACTCCAGCTGCTCCAGGCGCGCCTCCAGCTTCTGCGCCTTGTGCAACACTTGCAGGTTCTCGATTTGCTGCTCGATGCGGAGGATGTCGGCCTCGGTCATGAGCTCGCCGAAGGGCCCGAGGATGGCGTTGTGCTCGCGGGAGTACCTCCAGCCCTCGCGGGGGTAGCAGCACGAGCTGGCGGCCGTCAGCTAAGGCGGGGAAGACAAGAGAGGGGAGGGAGGCGCGTCTCCCTCTGGCCCGGCTCTCGCAGCGGCCGCCGGGGGCGCCTTTTGCATGTCCCGGGTGGTGTAATGGCTCCGCGGGGCTGCGTTTGCAGGGACGGGCCGCGCCTGGCCGGCGGGCGATTACACTGGGACGAGGCTTCGGCCCAGGCCGCCGCTCCAGGCGCTGGGCAGTGTCCACTCTGGTCGCTGGCGGGGACACAGCCGGTCGTTGGGCGCTGTTGCAGAGGCAGGGCCGGCAGATGGGGTCTCCACACCTGGCTCGGTCGCTCATTACACCACCAAAGGAACATGCAAAAGGCGTTGAAGCTGCGACAGACGGCAGCCCTCTCCCTCCCCATCCAAGGTCTGCGATTTCGAGGCCAGATCCCAGCGAGGCCGCTCCTCACCCCAGACAGATGACCCCTAATCAAACTCCCCTGTGGCCCAAGACCTCCCTGTCCATGCTGTCAGTTTTACTGCTGAATGAGAGGCCCTTAAAGTGGCTGAAGCTGTGGCTTTCACCCCTGTTCCCACCCTCTCTGACTCCTGGAATAATAATACAACTTACAGAGCTAGGTTTGCCAGGCACTTATAGTCTCATCTGTTCCTCATTTTAGTGCCAGGTTTTCCCAGCCCAGGTGGGGGGGGAGGGGCTGCCGTCACCTCCTCACAGGCCTCCCAGTTCATCCTGGCCCACCACAGTCCTACACACAAAAGTTTCCCAAATACAAATATGCCGATGCCAACTTCTCCGCTTAACCCCACTCCCAGGCTCCCCACTACTCCAGGAGAAAGTCCATCGTCTTCAAGGCCAGGCCTTAGTGATCTGGCCACTCCTGACGTCTCCACTCCACCCCCTTCAGTGGTACTGTCTTGGAGCTACCACACCCACTCTGACCGTCAGACCTCCCCGGTCCTTCCTGCTCGCTCTTTGACCCATTATTTCCCCTGTCCACTTCTTCCTCATCTTCCAAGTCTACCTGAGACATCACTTTCTCCTCGCCTACCACCACCCCAAACCCGAACAGGATGGTCGGTTTAGGGCTGCCCCAGTCCTCTGCCCTCCCCATCAGAGCACCTCCCCACTTGCTCACTCTCTCACATTGCCCTGTTTTGTCTCCTTGGGGGCACTTATCACTCGACTAAGGTCCTGTGCTTGCTTGTTGGTTGACACCCCCCGGCCCTGACATATTCACCGTGAATCCCCAGAGGCGACAACAGTGTGTAACACATAGACGGCGCGGGGGGATGTCTGTTGAGCAGATCAATGGCAAACTATCCTGCCAGCCAGGGATGATCAACCCATCCGACAGATGAGAAACCTGAGGCTGGATGAAGCTCAGTATCAGTGGAAAGTGGTAGTTCAGGGAAAGAGCCCAGGCCAGTCTGACTACGACCAAAAGCCTCTTGGTTACTCATGTGGTCCCTTGGATGAGTCAACCTCACCCGGGAGCTTGTCAGAAGCGCAGAATCCCATCCCCACCCAGAGCACCTGAATCAGAAAAAGCATTTTAATAAGATCACAGGCGATTTGAGGGCATCTTAGACTTTGATAAACACTGCCATCTCATTAAAGGACAGGCTGTTGGGGGGTGGTGCTGGCGGTGGAGACTAGGAACCGTCCCAGGAGAGGGGTGGTGGCCCAATCGTGCTTTTTCCCAAAGGTAATGGGAGCCCTCTGAGGCTGAAAGGTCCCGGGCAGATTGGGGGATGATGTAGGGCATGGGCTGTGGACCCAGGTGCGGACCCCAGGGCCCTCTGGGAAGCCCAACCCCGCCCACCTTCCGCCTCTGCTCTTCCTCCTCCTGCATCTTCAGCTGCAGCTTGCGCACCATCACCTGGCGCTTCCACTCGGGGATGGGCCGGCCCTGCTCGTCGTGCGTGGGGATGAGCGCCTCCACGTCGAGCTGCACGCCCGGCGCAGGGGTGGCAGGCGGCGCCGGCGCCACACTGCCGTTGAGCAGTGGCTGGGACCCCGCGGCCGGCGGGGTGGGGCTCCGCGCCCGTGACGGTGCCGGCGAGGCCAGCGGCAGCGGCGAGTCGGGCTGCGGGGAGAAGCGGCGGGGCTGAGTGCCGGGTGGGCGGGGTCGAGGGGCTGGGGCGTCTGTCGCATCGCCTACCTGGGAGGCCGGCTGCCCACTGCCCGAGAACACCGTGGTCAGCCCCTTGCTCTGCGGCGTCGGCTTCAGACTCTTGCCCGCCTTGATCTCAGCCAGTAGCTCTGAGTTGTCGCCCGTCGGGGACATCATGTTGAAAGACTTGGTGCCTGCGCGGAGGCAGGAGAGGAGACGCTGGCCTGGTGTGAGGCCCGCGTCCCCACCGCCCCCTACCTGCCCTCTGCTGCCCCCTTCCCCAAGTCAGCGCAGGCCGGGGCCTTCCCTTGGGCTCAGAGGGCAGCTCTCCAGGTCCCGGGTCCCGCAGGCAGCTCTCGGGGACCCCAGAGGCGGGTCCTCAGCTGGCAGCCCGCGCAGCCCAGCCATCCTCCCGACCCTACTCACGGGGTGTGGAGCCCCCGCCTGGAGGCCCCTGGGAGTTCATGATGGCTCCTGGGCCGGCCCTGGGGCCTCTAGCGAACGTCTCCGCGCAGCGCACTGACTGCCCAGCTCCAGAACACTACCCGGGGCCAGCCACCCGACCTTTGTCCCGGCTTGCCCGGCCCGGCCCCGCCAGGGTGGAGCCTCCCTCTGGCCATCTCCCTGCACCAGCAAACCCCAGTGACCCTTGGACTGAGTCACCTGGGGCGTCCATGGCTATAGACTCGGGACCCTGGATGCCAGAAGCCAGCCGGCCCCCTCCCCCACCACCACCCACAGACAGACACACGCGCAGACGCACTGGTTGCAAGCCCAGACGGAGCACACTTATGGCAAAGCGCAGCGCAGCTCTGGCGGACCCGGGAAAGCCGAGACCTTACTAAGGATATGGGGTGGGGGCACTCAGGACGAGGGGCCAGGCGGACGACATGCAAATGCGCGGCGCGGAGTTTGCATTTTCCGACGAGGCCGGCGGAGGTGAATGGAGTTGGGGGAGGGTTGCCTTTAGAGACAGACTGAGGAAGGAGTCAGGACTGGGTGAGAGGAAAAAAGGGGGCCAACAGCTTCTGGGTTCCCCGGGCTGGGGATCCCAGAGCGCGGTAGTGGGAGGGGAAAAAGGGAAAAGTGCCGGTGGGCCCCGGCTGCGGGCTCATTTCTTTAGGCAAAACCGTCTGCCCGGCACAGAATGCGGGTAGAACCTGTAGTGTCCAGGACCCCTCGCCTGCCAGACCCTGGTCCCGTCCTTTCCTCAAGACCCCAGCCCGTCAGCCTGGCTCTTCCTGAGCGTGCCCTGTGCCCCGCCCCCGCGCCTCAGCCAGGAGCCGCGCACGCAGCTACTCACTCTTCCTGTGTCTCAGCACTCTCACTTCTAGGGACCGAGAGGAGAGAAGTGACAGCGAAGTTAGGAGGGGGGGGGCTGGGGTGAGGCTAGGACATCACGGAGAGCAAGAGAGGGCCAGGGAGGGCAGGAGGAGGGGAGATGCGCGGGGGCAGGCGGGGGGGGGGCGGTGGTGGTGAGAGGAGGAACTTTCCGGTCCATCTGACCCTGGCTCAGGCTGCTCTGGGGCTCCACAAGGGTGGTCCGCTCAGTTCCCAGCTTTGTTGGTGCCCCTGAGGGCTGGGCTGGGCTGCCATTGGCCCTGGCCCCCCTAGCAAGGGCCTCAATCTTGGCATTGGGATGGGATAGGGCACCCAGCCCAGGCGCTGCTGTGAAGGGGTGTCTGGAGAAGCCCAGAGTCTATTTTTCTTCTGTTCCTAGTTTCAGCCTTGCTCCAGTCTGCCAAGGGAAGACACTGACCTCAAAGCTGGGGGCCTTTCTGGAGGCTCAGCTGACGGTGGACATGCTACCATGGGCTGTGGTCTGCAGGGGCCGCGGCTCCATAGGTACCCCAAGGAGCCCAGGCTGGCCCTACCCTGGACGCTACTGCAGCCTTGCATCCCTAGTCAGGGAAATGAAGCTTTGGATGCTACCACTAAGCATGGTCCCCGAACCGAGCGGCTGGGTGAGGAAGGCAGCTCGGCCACCCCCTGCCAGGCTGGAGTGGACGCATCAGCACCCACATACCACCTCCTGGGCCTTCCAGGAGCCCTGGCATGCAGGAGACTGTCCCGCATTTCAGAAGAGAAGCCCAGGAATCCTGGTCACCAGTCTAGCTCTTAAAAAAGGATGCTCAGGGGATTCACCAGGAGGGGGAGGGCAGAGTATGATGGGTTACTAGCCTTGACCCTATAGCCAGGCCCTGGGCTGTAGCTAGCTTGGGAGAACAAGAGAAAGCAGCCAGGAGTGGAAGAGTGACTCAGGATAGACGTGGGGCAGGAAGAAGGTTGGCCAGCAACCCTGCCTCCTTGAAGCTAATTCTACTTCTCTGAGCTTCCCTCTAGCACCAGCTCATCAGAAACAGCAGCCACCAGAGCTGGGAGGCCTTCCCTACTGGGTGGAAGGCAGGGCCAGAGAGGGAAGGGGACTTGCCCCAGGTCACACAGCCCAGTCCTGCTCTGGCAGGACCTAAAGCAACTCCAAGCCTCCCCTTAGGGTCAAGTCTTCATTGGGGTGGGGCTGCAGAAAGATCAAGGAGGAAAAGAGGAAGCATCAGGGCAGTGGCAGCTGCCCGGGGCGGGGGGTGGGGGGTGGGGAGGAGGGGGGTCTTGGTTTCCCTCCCCCTTCAGGGCTAGCGCCGCCCCCCACCCCTCAACCCGCCCCTACTCACTGCCAGTGGACGAGGAGGAGCGACGCTGCCCGCAGCCAGGGCCAGAGCCCTCGAAGGACAGAGGAGGAGCGGGCGGCGGCGAGCTCAGGGCCTCGGGCAGGGGCGGCGGCGGCGGGGGCGGCGGGGGCAGTTCCCTGGACGTCTTGGGGTCCGCGCCGCAGCCGTTGTGCACGTGGTTCCCGGGGAGCTGCGCCGCCTGCGGGGGAGCGGAGGGGCCAGCGAGTGAGACGCGGGCGGCCCGGCCGGGTCCCGGGCGGCCGGCGGGTGCGGGCTGGCGGGCACGCACCTCCTCGCTGTGCGCCATGCCCGGGCGCGCGGCCAGCGGCTCCCCGGGGTAGCGGCCCAGCTGGCGGTAGTAGTCCCCCGTGCTGGGCTGCTTGCTGAAGGCGCGGGGCTTGCGGCTGGAGTCCTGCCTCCGCAGCCCGTTGCGGCCGTCGCGGGAGCTCAGCTGCGGGAAGACAGCGGGCGGAGTGAGCTTCGGGCACTTGTCCCTTCCACCTCCCACATCCCCCCCCCCACCGCCCGCCTTCCCAGCTCTTAACCTTCCGGGGGCTCGTGGCCAGCCGCGGTCCCAGACCCTCCTGTTCTCAGAGCGGGGATGGGGCGAGGGTCCTGCGGGCCTCGCTGAAAGGGCACTCTCGGTCGGCCCCACAGGGAGGGGTTCGGGGCGCGGGCCAAGGGGCGCAGGGGCCCCCACTGTGGCTAGAAGGGGCGGGCCGAGGGGCGGGGTGGCCCAGCCCAAACGCCAGGGGGAGCTGGAGAAGGGGTAGCTCCCAGCCTAGGCAGCGCTAAGGACTCAGCCGCACCCCACTCCCGGCGACCAGACGGTCCCACGCGAAACCAAGGCTTCATGGAACCCTCTCTCGCGGGAGTTCCGCCCGGAGGAAGTCCACTTCTTGCCCAGGGCCCTCCGCCGCCCGGCCCCGGCCTGGGGCTGCTCCTACCTGCGACCGTGCCGGTGGCCCCCGCTGTGCACCTGGCAGCGGGGGCGGCATGGACTCGACACTTGCGCTACCTGATCCTTCCTCTCAGGTTACAGCCCAGCCCGCCCGCCCGCGCCTATGAGCGCCTAAGAGCTCTGCCGGCCTGACATCACCCAGGGCCTGCCAATCCCGGGCCGAAACCCCCAGCAGTCGGGAATGCCACGGGGGCCCACTGCTCCGCCAACACCTGGCCGCTGCGCCGCGCCTACCCCGCAGGCCAGATGTGGCCCCGCCCCCCTGCCCCTCTCTCCCTCCGTTCTGGGCTGAGCGCCCAGGCTTCATCCCCCCACTCACCCCCTCCATCCGCCAGAGACAGAATTTGGGCCTCACCACGGGCAGTGGAGCCCCCCACGTCTGGCCCCCCGGGTTCCGGGTCACGCCCCCACCCTTTCCCTCCCGCATCTGGAAACCATCGCCGGCTGCGTAAGGGACACCGACACCCGCGCCCAAGCCTCGGGTTTCAGGGGCGGCAGGCCGGGCTCGGGTGACAGCGCGGGCAGTCCACTCCGTCGCAGCTGCCCCCCACTAAGCCCAGCCCGGGAAGAAAGACAGGAGGCGGAGGGGCCAAAGACCAAGTCACCTGGCAGGGGCTGTCCCCCGCCCCACCCCCAGTCCGAGCGTCCCCACGGTGGCCCCGGACCCTCCAAGCCCCACCCGGCCGGGTTCACGTTGCAAGGAAACGCGACACCGCAGGATTTGTTTTCTGGGCCAGCCTGCCCCCTCGGCGCCCCCTGCAGCCCCGAGGCGCGGGAGCCACGACCCTGCTCCTGCCCGCGGTCCGGAAAAAGCTGGGGAGTTGGGGGGGGGTGCGGGGCACACAAAGGGCCCTTGTGGAGCGGCCCAGCGCCTGCCGCCGGGCACGCACACACCGGGAGAGGCACGGGACCTCGCAGTCCTGGTGCTCTGGCTCAGGGGAGGGGCCTCAGGCCGGGCCGCCTGTCCTGTGGCTTGGGGCAGGGCCCACACGCCTGGCCTGCAAAGTCCGCTGGCCCTAGGCCCCCTGCAGGCCTCTCCTGGGCCCCCTTCACCTTCTGGAGATGAAAGAGGAACCCACTGAGAGCCTGGTCTGAGGCAGCAAGAAGAGTTGCAGTGGCGCTGTGTCCTGCCCCTCCCCCAGCCGGTGGCCCTGCGATGTGGGTCACCTGTGGGAACTGTTTACTGAGCTTGGCCCTGGAGCAGCTTGCCTTGGGCTCGAGAGAGAACTACAAGGTCGGGGCTCCCACAGGACCCTAGGGGGGCTCTGTCTGCTATCCCACACTCAGCCGCCTGGGGCCTCAGGCTGCCCTCCCCTCTCAGACCAGCCTCCCTCTGTCCTCTTGGCCAGAACCCCAGGGCTCCCTCTGGGCCTCCTTGCCCAGGACTCTCAGAGCTACGCAGACCAGCCCTC
Organism: Balaenoptera acutorostrata; assembly: GCF_949987535.1. Classification (NCBI taxonomy): domain Eukaryota; kingdom Metazoa; phylum Chordata; class Mammalia; order Artiodactyla; family Balaenopteridae; genus Balaenoptera; species Balaenoptera acutorostrata. The sequence goes on along the minus strand of NC_080064.1, from coordinate 4,733,890 downwards.
TGCCCCCTCCCCTGCTCCAAAGCCTTAGCCAGGAACCTACAGGCCCTGCATCCGGGTACCCCACACTCAAAGTGCCCGCACCGGATTCGGCCCCTTCTTACAAGCTTGCTTCTCCCCAGGGCTCCCATCTCAGGACTGGCTTGTCTACCCACCTGGGAGCTGAAGCCCCAAACTGGGGAGCCAGCCTCCATGTTACCCCCACGTCCAGCCCCCAATGCTGAGAGGGTGCTGAGCCCTGCGGGTGCTCCCTGCCCTTGCCTCCACCCTCCTCCTCCCAGCCCTCACCTTCACACCGCCTGCATCTCCCACCTGGAAGACACTCCCTTGGGACCCTTTCTCCACCTGAGCCCGGAGCTGGGCACATGTACGTCTGTGGAGAGGCAGTTTGCACGTATTCTCTGCCGGTTCCATGAGCTCCCTGCCACTCTGTGCAAGAGCTCCCGGAGAGGCATGGCTATCTGGGTATATGTTCCTTCCCCCCGCCCTGCCCCCCAACTCCCCAGAGGGTGCTGGCTTTGTCTTCCTCATCTCTCTGTCCCCAGTGCTCAGCCCTGAGCCGCCATGGGGCTGACCAGAAGCTTTGACTCCTGAATAGGCCATTGGACCAGGGACCACCGCCCCCCGCCCCCCGCCACCCGCCCTATATCCACGAGCTGGGCCACTTGTTGGCCTCTGCTGCCCCCGCATCAGCCCACTCCCGGGGCCGGAGGGCAGGCAGGTTGGGGAGGGTTCACTACCTCCTTCTTGAAGGCCTCGGTCTCCACGTGGCGGAGTTTGTTCTTCGTCTGCGTGTAGATGTCAGCTGCCTGTAGCCCCGCGGGGGGCTTGGGAGCTGGGTAGCCTGGCGGGGGTGGGGGCAGCTGGGTGCCTGGGGGTGAGGGCAGTGGAGGGAAGCTGGGTGGTGGCGGTGGTGCTTTGGGTCTCTCCATCCTGCTCCGGGGCAGGCCCGGCTCTGGGCTCAGCATGTCCATGTAGCTCTGTATGTCTGCAGCTCTCGTGCTGGGAAGCCCTGGGACAGAGGGAAGGCTGGGTTTGGGAGTTTGCAAAGAGGCTGCCCCCAGGCCCAAGACCCCCTCCTGCCCGGAAACGACCTGCCACGGGAGTAGGCAGGCTCCGGTGCAGCCTGACACGGCCCCACTGTGGGCCCCGCAGGGCTGGGCCCACCCTCACCCTCACCCTCACCCTCACCCTCACCCTCACCCTCACCCTGGCCCTGCCCACCTGCAGCCCTGCACTCGTTGGGGAAAGGCCTGTGCTCAGGTTTGAGGGGAACTGGCAGGGGGCCGCGGGCTCCAAGACAGGGCTGCGGAGCAGAGCCACCTGGAGGGTGGAGGGGTGGCTCCTCGGGGCAGATGTGGCCGGGCAGGCGGCAGGAGTATGGACGGCCACACCGCATCTTTGCAGGGGGCCCCAGCAGCTCTGCAAGCCACCACCTGGCGGCGTAAAGCAGGCATCGCAGGTGGACAGACACCTAAGCTCAGGGCACGGTCAGCATGTGTGAACACGTGTGCCTGGCTTCTGCCTGAGTGTGCATTTGTGTATGTTCGTGAATGTGTGTACGTGCTTCTTTGTACTTATGAATGTGTTTGCACTGGTCTGTGGACCTGGGGTGCGTGAGTGCGCACATGTAGCGTAGGTGTCTGTATGGTTCTGTACGTGTAGCTGTGCATTCATACCTGGATGTTGTGTGTACACATGTGTAGGTGTGCACTCTTGAGTGTGGGTAGGTGTGTGTAATGTCTGGGGAACATTTTGTGCGTGTGTAAGTGAGGATACTGAATTGCTTGTGGGGTGCATGCGGCTTTTGTTGGTGGGAGGGTACCTGTGGATGTACAGGCATGTCTGTGACGGACACCCACAAGCGTGAGTGTCACCTGTCCTCACCAGAACCAGCCCTCCTGGTGACCTGGGCAGCCTCCAGTGTCAGCTGCGGGCAGAGTGGGCCCAGGGATGGTCCTCAGGGCGCAGTGGTCTGACTCCAGTTTGCTCTCCCTCCTCCCTCTTCCCAGGCCCACTCACCATGCAGGGGGCACCGGCCCTTGATGCTGGAGTGGCTGGAGGAGCAGGAGTCGTAGTTGGAGAGGGTGCTGGTGGGCGAGCTGAGGTCAAAGTTCGGTGGCTGGACCGACATGGTGGTGTTGGGTGAGGACATGCCCGAGTCAGGCTGCTTGGTCTCCAGGTCAGCGGATGGATCCCGTGACAGCACGCGGTGCTCCACGCTCTGAGCGGGAGAGGGGGCTCTGAGGGCAACCCCGCTCCAAAGACCAGCACACCGTGGGCCAGGGTCCTGCTCGGGCACACCCTCGCTGTGTGACCTCAGTCAAGCCACTTCCCTTTCTGGGCTCCCTTCCCCATCATCTCTCAGGCTCTTCCCAGGCTAAGATTCAAACCTAGCCCCCCAGTGGCAGGACCATGGATTCCTGGGAAACTCCCAGCCCTGGCTGGTCTCTGCTCAGGGGGGTTGAGAGGCTAACAGAAAAGAGGGAGGACGCTGGGTTGGACCCCAAGCGAGGGCGGCCACGTCACCAGTCTTACTCCTTTCTCATCAACGGGCAGAGGGCCAGGCTCTGGCGTGGCAAGGAGGCACAGGCACTGCTGCAGCGGGTGGGAACATTTGCAGCAGCTGGGGCTAGGGGAGGGGTGCACGGCACTTGCAACTTGCAGGAAAGACTGATCCCCCGACCTGGCCAGCAACCACCCTGTCTCTCCTTGCCGGACTGGGGCAAATCCCAACACGAGCCTAGCCCCTGTCTCCTGATGGGGCCTTTGGGGAAAGGATGGGGCCTGGGGTGGCCCAGCTGAGCTGGGGGTGGGCAACCTGAGCTCAGCCATCCCCCACCACTGCCTCTCCCCTGCCCACAGGCCTGACCCTCCCGCCTGGGAGCGGGCTGGGGTGGGGGCCATGCTTACATTGCCCATGCTGGCCCTGCTGCCGGCCAGGCTGCTGCTCGCTTGCTTGCTGCCTCCTGCCCAGGCCGGCTCCTCCCTGCCCTGCGCCCCCTCCCTGCCTGAGAAGTGTCACAGGTCCCCCGGGAACGCGAGGCAGGCCTGGCACCAGGTAACGGCTCAGCGGCCATGCTCATTGGCCCCGTAATTAGGGGCTCTGCGGGAGTGTTTGCCTTTTCTGGGCCAGTATCCTCCATGGCTTGGATCTGTCACTGCCTTGTGAGGGGGCCAGGTCCTCCACACCCCACCCAGTTCGGGGGGGGGCCAGGCCCTGCTGCCTAACCCCTGAGTCAGGAGCTGGGCTTGGGGGGCAGCCCGAACACGCTCTTCCCTTGGCTGGCTGCAGTGGGTACTTGCCCAGCCCTGACAGAGGTTAGGGGCAAAGGCTTTGCAGCCTGGGGGGATGGCTTCAAATTTCATCTCCTCCACTTACTAGCTACATGACCTTTCCATCACTCGTCCTTTCTGTCTGTACCTGAGTTTCTTCATCTGTAAATGGGTATAACAGTACTGCCTGCCCCATTATGTTATAACAAAGATTTTAAAAGTTAGTGAAGTGCCAGGGCATGGTAGCCAGTAAATGCCATATGTGTCAACTGTTAGTATTAATTCACTGTGAAGATGAATTGAGATTACATCGTAAAGCACTAGGCAGGGTACCTTACCGGGGTCAGAATTCAAGGAATGGTGCTTGTTTGCTCATTGCCTGCAGCTAAAGCCTCCATCAGGGGGCGCCAGAGGGCGCTGGGGCTCTGTGGACCACTACTCTCTCCGGATGGCCCTTTCTGGGGGGAAGTTCTTCCTTGGGACCAGATGCCATCTCTGACCCCTGGACCTTGCTGTGCTCTGGAGTCCCCAGAACCAGGTTGCCCCCATATACTCGATGACAGGGCAGACAACGCTCTGGGCAGGGGGTCATCAGCCTTCTCTCCTCCAGCCTCATTCCGCAGCCCCTCTCGTGGCCAGGCTGCCCCCCTTCTGAAGATGCCTGTGAAGCCAGCCCTCTTTCCTCCCTCCTGCACCAAAGCAGACGTTGCACCAGAGGAGCCAGAGCCCAGGACTGGGAGCCACCCACATCTGCGCTCAAGTCCCAGTGGGTTCCTTCATGGCTTTGTAACCATAATAAAATAATTTGAAAAGAGTAACACAGGTTTTCAATTATCAAGTAGCCACACAGTGAGCAAACATACAGAGTAGTGGTGAAGAGAGATAGCTCCAGGCCTGGACACCAGGGCTCCACCATTTAATGATTGGGTGATTGGGTCTCCCCAAGACTCAGTTTACCCACCTGTGAAATGGGGATACAAGCACTCCCTACCTCAGAGTGTGGTGGTGAGAGTTAAATGAGCTAATTAATACCTGTGGGCAGGTGAATGCACTTTACTGTTCCCACTGGTGTGTAAGTGTCGTTGTTTCTCCGAGCCTTGGTTCTCATCAGGACGAGGCTGGTCCTCCTTCCCTCGACATTTCTGCCCGCACACCCTCACTCCCCAGTGGTCAGTGGTTCTGGCCTGAGAGGTCATGTGGGGTAGTGATCTAGGGCACTTACTCGTGTGACCCCGGGCAAGGGGCTTCACTTCCCTGAACCTCAGCTTCCTCCGTGGTAAAAAGGGTAACAACACCTACCCCTGCGGGGAGGTGGAGGCAAGCTGTGGGGGGAATGCAATAACGCGGGGGAGCAGCGCCCGGGGCGTACCAGGTTCTCCACGGTGCGCAGGTAGCGGGTGCAGTGGCTGTGGCCGTTGTAGTCCGCGAGGTCGGCGGCCGTGTACCCGTCGCGGTCGCGGACGTCCAGCTCCGCGCCGTTCACTACCAGGATCTGGCAGCACTGCAGGGGCGCGCAGTGAGGACCCCCGGCCGACAGCCAGGACCCTGGCGCCGGGGCAGCGCTGTGCTGAGAGCGCGGCGCCAGCAGAGGGCGCCCGCCCCTCCCGCGCTCGTCCGGCCTCCCGGCCACGGCCCCGGCCCGCCCTCACCTCCAGCTCCCCGTTCTCGGCGGCGTCATGCAGCGGGGTCCCGCCCCACAGGTCGGCCGAGATCTCGCCGCCGTGCAGCAGGAGCCAGCTGAGCACTTTGGCGTGACCGCGGCTCGCCGCGAAATGCATGGCCGTGGCGCCGTCCTTGTCCTGCTCCGACAGGCTCACGTCGGTGCAGCTCACCTGGGGGGGGAGGGGAGGGGGCACAGAGGGGCGGGGGCTGGGCGCCAGGCCCCTCTTGGCCCCGCCCCCGTCCCGGCCCCGCCTCTCCCGGGCCCCAACCCCGACCTGTCCCCGAGCTCACCAGCCACACGATGACCGGGCTGTGGCCCATCTGCGCCGCGGCGTGCAGCGGGGTCATGCCGTCGTGGGCGCTCAGGTGCGGGTCCGCGCCGCACTCCTGCACCAGGTACTGCGTCGCCTCCAGGTGGCCCTCCTGGCACGCCAGGTACAGGGGCGTGGCACCGTTCTTGGTTTGGGCATTCACTCCCCTGCGGAAGACGCAGCACCCACCGTGGGCTCTCAGTGCCCGTCCCCCTCCAAAGCTTTCTTCACCCCTCGCCCGCTTCCGGGGAGCTCTGGAGGGCTGCGAGGGTGGGTTGGAGAAAAACCTAGTGGCTGGGCCCGGCTGCCCAACTCCCTCTGGACTCAGTCTTGTGCCAGCCTCCCTGGGTGGGGGGGGGCCCTCTGGCTTGCTCCCCACCTCCCCCCCAGCAGCCTTCTTTCTGCAATGCACATCTGACTGAGCTAGTCTCTGCCCTCAGTAAATAGCCCACCTTTTTACCAAGGTCTACAGGGATGTGGTGACCTGGCCTCCTCCTACCTTTTCAGCCACACTGACCCACAGTCAGTGTGAGTCCTCACACCTGCTGTCGGACCTCTGTGCCTTTGATCATGTCCCCACTCTGTCTGGAATGCCCTTCCCGTCTCTCTTGAAGACTCGGTACAGATCCCTCCTTCATGAGGCCTGCCCTGATTTCTCCAGCAGAACAGGCCTTTCCCACCTCTGTGCCTCATACTGCCCTGGGCTCACTCCAGGGGCCACCTGCCATGCTCGATCATAACTTATTTTGGCCTCTGCCTCCCCCAGAAGACTGAATTCCCAGAAGGCAGAGTGGTAGTGTCACCAGATAAAACACAGGATGCCCAGTTACAATCTGAATTTCATATAAACAATAAATAATTTTCTAGTGTAAGTCTGCCCCCAATGTGGCATGGGATGTGCATAGACTAAACCATTATTTGTTGTTTATCTGAAATTAAAATTCAGTGGAATATTCTGGTTGTGGTTGTCATCAGCCTGGCAACACGACAGGTGCCACCGTCCACTGAGCACCTCCCATGCGCTACGACACTAGCACGCAGGTCCTCACTGCATGTCCTAACTTAGGTCCTACTGTCATCCCCATTTTGCAGTGGGGCAATTGAGGCTCAGGGGCTGTGACTTGCCAAAGGTCACACAGCTGGTAAGTGGCATTTGAGCACAATCCGTCTGCATGATGCAGACCCGGACGCACAGCAGGAACGAAGGGAGCGAGGAGAGGGATTGGGGGAAGGGCCATTCCATGTCTTCACTCCCTCAACCTTCCCTCGGGCCTAGCTTGCAGCTGTCACTGCCCCTCATCCCTGCTCCCCAGCTCCCACAGAAGGGTCCTAACTGGGGAATCAGTCCCACGAAGTAGAGTGCTGCTGGGAATTAGGGAAGCTGTCCCTGCCGCTGGCTTAGCCTCAGTTTTTCTGACTTCACAATGGGTGTGGATGCCAGGGTGCAGTTACCAGATACAGACACTAGGTGGAGCGACAATCTAGGCCCAGACAGAGGAGCTCGCCGCGGGTCTAGGACACAGCGGGTGCGGGGTGGGGAGTAAGAGCTGAGTCCCTCTGGGCTGGATCAGCCCTCTGGGCCCCAGGAAGCGCACTTCTTCGTCCGACTTCATATCCTCCCACCCACCCACCTCTCCCATCTATTTGCTCACGGCCTCGATCACACGCTCCACCCCCACCGTCCACGCCCTCCCTCCCTCATCTAAGTGCCAGCCGCGTGTACAGTAACGTGGGCACCAGGCCACACACTCCTCCTCCATCTGCCCCCTCACCCACCCTCTTGTCAGCCACCCACGACTCGGCCCCTCGCTCTCACACAGCCCTCGGACCCTCCCGTCTGACTTCTCCCTGTCCCTAAAGCCCCAGCCCTGTCCACTTCCCTGACCCCTGACCCCAGGCGGCTTGCAGCGCCCACCAGGCACGCAGCCCCAGCTCTCTCCGTCCTCCTGACGTGGGAACACCCCCTCCTCAGACACAGAGCTGCCACTTCGGGGCTGACACCGAGTCTGGGACGGTGCCCGGCTGCCTGCCACTACCCCACCCGCGTCGGGGGCGCAGCGGTGTGCGGAGCACGGCGCACAGCGGCAGACAGGGTCGCGCCCACACGCCGCACCGCGGGAACGCGCGGGCTCTCAGCCACCGGCCTCCACGCCCCGGTGCCAGCATTGCCCCCCTCCCACCTTCACAGGCTGGTGCGTCAGGAACGGCCCGTTTAATATTTCACGACCGACACTCGATGGCCTGAATTATTCACCCCGTAACCAAGGCGCAGCGAGTGCTGGGGTCCTGGGGCTCGGAGACTGGAGGGGCCACCGCCCAGGGCCCACCGGGCTGTCTCGGGGGAGGCCTGAGGCAGTGTACACAGCTCAGGGCGCCGGATCTGCCGGCAGCCCTGTTCTCCCAGGCCACCCCGCCTGGCTGGGATCCATGACCCAGGGGTGCCCAGCCAGCCTGAGGAGGTCTCAGAAGGTCTGATAAGCTGGCACAGGGCAGGAGCCGAGCAGGAGGGGGAAGCTGTGCTCACAGCCTCCTGCCAGGCCACCGACTGACAACCCCAGCTGGCGTCCCTGGTACGGAGTGAGCGCTCAGTAACCCATTCAGGAGTCACAGCCCCCAGCCTGGGAGACCCCAGAATAAGGGGCAGATCCGCTGATGAGCCGGGGTGGGAAAGGGGGTCCTGGTCTTGTTCCTTTCTTCTGTGTCGACCTGGAGGCAGGAAGAATGGGCACCCTCAAACTCACTGGGGTAAACTCTAAAAATATGGAGGAGGGACTTCCTTGGTGGTCCAGTGGTTAAGACTCCACGCTTCCAATGCAGGGAGTGCAGGTTCAATCCCTGGTTGGGGAACTAAGATCCCATATGCTGTGCAGCATGGCCAAAAGATAAAAAACATATATATATATATATATATATATATATATATGGATGAGCACAGGAACAAAGTAAATTAATGAATTTCGTCCTTTTTTTTCTTTTTTTTGGCGGCGCTTGTGGGATCCTAGTTCCCTGACCAGGGATTGAACCCAGGCCCTGGCAGTGCAAGCGCCAAGTCCTAACCACTGGACCGCCAGGGAATTCCCAACACTAGTCTTTAAATTAATGTATTTAGATGGAGAGAGGATGAATTTATATAGTAGTAGAGATGACGATAACGGATAACAGTGACAGTGGGTACCATCTACTGAACAAACTGCTCTGCACCAAGCACTGGGACGCACATAGTACACATGGTCTCTATCTAGTCCTCCTAAAGACCTTACCCGGTAGGTGTCAGCATCGTTCCCCTTTTACAGATGAGGAAACTGAGGCACAGAGGGCTAGGATCACTTGAGAGGCAGAGGGGGACCCGGTGTGAGAAGGACCTGGCGTGTGTGCCACCCACAAGTGGTGTCTTGCCTCCCATCTCTGTTCACAAAGCCGTCCACGAGTGGGGATAATGATCGTCGCTGAGACATGCTTGCAGAGCCCTCAGCAAGGCCTGGCGTTGTCGCTGTATTTTAGGATCCCTCCTCCCTGTGCCTCTGTGAGGGCACTGCTGACCTGGGGTGTCCAGGCCCCAACAAGCATGGGTCAGGCTGGGCAGCATTTCTGTTGCAGAGAGTCGCTGCCTAGAGCAGAAGGATGGGGTCTCGGGAGACCTCTGGCCTCAGGACCCGCCCGGCTCCAGCCCATCGAGTTCTAGCCATAGTGACACCATGGGTGACCGGTCCAGTCCCAGCCCCTGCCCTTGGCCCTGGCCTCCACCCACCACCCCAACTCTCTGGCTCACTGTGCAGGGCCCCGGGGCGTCCTCTAGCCCACCCCCCCAGCCTCAGTTTCCACATATGGCAAATGGGCATCACAACTGTGGCCTCTCCAAGCCTCTTGTGAGAGACAGAAGAGGAGTCTTTGAAAATTGCAAGGTTCCTCCCAGAGAAGGCAGGGCTTGGCTTCCTGGTACCGCTGCCACAGCCTGACCCGCCAGCCCTCTCACCCGTCCCCTGGGCCTCTACACCGTCACCTCCATGCCACCAGCCTCGACTGACGTGGCCACGCCCTAACAGGTGCCCCTCACCCCGCCGAACACCTGCTCCTCTTGGCTACGGACAGGCACACACCGGGCCTTCTCAGCCTCCCTCGATGGGCCTTCAACCCTTGCCCAATCTCCAAATGTTGGGGTGCCCCAGCACCTCCTTTCTAAACACGCTCTGCCCCTGGTGAGGTCACCTACTTCCCAGGGTTAAAGGTCACCTGCTCCCAATGCTGCCCATCCCCCCAGCTTGGACCTGGAGTACATGCGGCCCCTACATCAGCTCACAGCTCACTCATCCATCTGTGCATTGAGCAGCTTCTTGAATTTTACTTGCCTTTTTTTCTTTTAATTAAAAAAATTTTTTGGCCATGCCACGCAGCTTTCGGGGTCTTAGTTCCCCGACCAGGGATCGACCCGTGCCCTTGGCAGTGAAAGCAAGGAGTCCTAACCACTGGACCGCCAGGGAATTTCCCCTTTACCTGCCTTTACATGGAGCAAATCTCTCCCTCAAACTACCTTCCCCCCTTACTGTCCCCATTTCAGTAAAGGACACCAGGCCACCCTCCCTTGAGTCCAAGCTCTAGGAGTCTTTGGCAACACTTGACCCTTGAGTTCTTTATAAGTCTGAGTCTCCCTAGCAAGCATCACATAAATCATGATACTTTTCTTCCTCTTGGGAACAAAGATGATATAGACAAACTGTAACTATTAAGCAAGTCACCCTGATGACACAAAAGAAACATGGAATGCTTGTAAACGTTTGATAGAAATCTCCGTCCAAGATTGGCGCCACCTTACTGTGACCGTTGCCACTAGGAAACAAGGAGTGATCTGCCCACAGAAGCAGACTCCGGTCAAAGAACAGCATTTCCAGTGGCCCTCCCCACTGGCAATCATTTCTGCCCCAAGGGAGGTCTGGCAGGGGATGATCTCCACAAGGATTAGTTCTGGCTGTGAGGTAAGTCCCGCTCTGAACAAAGACTCGGAGCCTTTGGCGGTTCTACCTCTCTTATCCTCTAATCACGCCTCCTGACTTATTTGAAATGAACCCAAATGAGGCCTGGCCCAGTGAAGCAATGCAGCCCTGATTCAAGGAAGATTCTAGAACAGTCAGCTTTACACCCAATCCATCAGCAAGCCTGGAATATCCCCAGAAGCCTTCACTGGTCTGCAATTCTCCCAGCCTTCCAGGCCCTCCTGGCTCACGATGAAGCCAAGCAGGATACCCCCCTCAGGCCTCTGCCCCGGCCAGTTTCACCTGCAACGCTCCCAGGCCAGGTCTTGGCACGGCCTGTCCTCTCCCATTCAGCTCTCACCTCCTCAGTGGGGCCTTCCTGGACCCCCTCGATTTAAAGAAACCCCCCAACCACTTCCTACGAATACCCCGTTTCACTTCATAGCACTTGTCCCTCTTGAATTGTCTTGGCACTTTTTTCATGCATTCCAGGGATACATATCACGAGGCTGCCACAGGCCAGGGTGGGGCAGAGCTTGAAAACAGTGGAGACCTGCCCTCTCAAGCTTGGTTCCACCAGGGCTGCCGGACACACCCTGACACACTGGAAAATAAGCAAGAACGTCTCTGTGTGTACACGTGCTCTTGACCTGGCTCCTTCTTTGCCCCTGGGAGCCCCCCCAAGTTGGCTCCATGAAGTCGTGAGGACTCACTACATCCCTAACGCTAGCGGGGCTGGGCACTTAGGGTACATGTGGATGCTAGTTGTTGAGTGGATAAATGTGGGGGTGAGCGAGATGGGCAGCCAGGCCCGGAGCTCTGTGATGCCGCCTCGCACGTGGCCTCAGCTGGTCCATTTGCCAGACGGGCCCTGGGAGGCCCAGAAGGGAGTTCCGTCTGAGGTCACGGGCAGTGAGCTGCTTGCAGGGCCGGACAAGACCCAGGGATCCCAGACTCCTCAGTCCTTCAGTGAGTATTTTCTGAGTATCAGGCACCGGGCATACAGGATGTAGAAGAAAAAGAGATACTCTCATTGCCCGGGGAGACAGACGGTAAGAGGATGTGTTGAGATGCACAGAAAGTAATGCCAGGTACTGAGGAGGGTTCGGGAAATAAGGCGGGAGAGGAAGACTGGGAGGGAGGGCGTGTGGAAATAAGGCAGGAGAGGAAGACCGGGAGGGAGGGCGTGCGTCTTCTTCGGGGCAGGTGATGATCTGAAGGAGGTGTGGGGCCGGCCTTACTGAGAGGCGGAGATGGAGCAAAGACTTGAAAGGGAGGAGGGAGGGGCTGTGGGCTCTCTGCGGAAGAGAGTGAGGCAGTGGGAATGGCCTGTACAAAGGCCAAAGGTCGGAGGGCAGGAGCAGCAAGGAAGCCCAGGAGGTAGAGTAGAGGAGGTGATTAGGGCGCAGCCGGAGGTCAGGTATGGGGGTGCCAGAGCGAGGAGGGCCTCTGGGCTGCTGTAAGGAAGCAGCCTTCCCTGTCCGTGAGACAGGAGCCTGTGGCCGGTCCAGGGATCTGACTTGTGGTCTCCCAGGTGGGCACAGCTGGACAGGAAGCGGGCAGGGGGAGGGCAGAGAGGCCAGCTGGGGCCCCAGTGACATGACAAGCTTGGACCAGGAGTTTCCGGTGGAGGTGAAGGCTGTCCCCACTGAGAGGGGCTTCTCATGACCCCACCAGGCCCCTCCTTTCTCAGAGCCTCCACCTGGGTCAGGGCCCCCAGTGTGCCAGTGTGGCTCCCCCCAGGCCCTGCTGCCCAGGGGACCTCAGCAAACAGCAACAAGTGCCCGGCAGGGAAGGGCAGTCCCAGGCCCGGGCCTTCTAAGGGGGAGCTGGGGCTCCCTAACAGGGGAGCAGCTAAGGTTTGCTGTTCAAGGCAGGGGCTGCCTGAAGCCCTTCCCTGGACGGGGCCCCAGGCGCAGCCAGGTTCCATGAAGCCTGGCACTAAGGAAGGAAAAAGGGGGCCACCCAGGTGAACTTGAAAAGGCCCTCAGAGGTGAGCGCCTGGCCCAGGAATGGGAGACAGACCCAGAGAGGAGGTGCAGTTTGGCCCAGGCCACACAGGGAGCTGGTGGGACCCCGGGTGGTCAGTTAGCCTCTCGGAGACACCATTTCTGTATCTTCAGCACCATGAGGCAGGGACATTTGTCTGTTTGGTTCACCGATGTATCTCTGACATTTGGAATATCACCTGGCCCAGAGCAGGTGCTCAAGAAACATTAGTTGGATGAGTCAATCTGTAAAATGGGCTGATTATAGAGCTACTACCTAGTAGCAGGTGAGGTTCAGACAACTGCTTGGTGTCAGACTCCTAGTAGGCATTCAGCAGGTGGGAGCTGGTCCGAAACCTTTGCGCAGACTGGTTTTCCAGCTCTCTATGACTGGTAGACCACGGTGGGGCCCCAGGAGGAAGGAAAGGCCTGGAGCCCTGCCCCCAACCCTCCCCCACCTCAGTGCTCAGGCCTAAGGGTCCCAGCTGAGCCCAGGGCTCCCCTCTGGTTACTGAGGCCCCCAGCAAGCACATGGTCGAGGCATGAGATGGTTCCTGGGCCCCAGGACCCTGCTGGCTGGATGGTCAGGAGCTCTGAGGGCCACCTGCTCCTCGTCCCGTCTGAGCCCCAAATGGGGATGTGGACTCGTGGCTCTGCTCCACCAGCCACCAGAGCTCCTGGCCAGGAGGGCTGACCCTCCTGACTCTGCCTCCCTCAGACCCAGGGCCTGAAACAGCCCCAGCCCAGCTCCTGCCAGCCCCCGTGCCGCTAGCTGAAGGACTCTTCCCCAGGGGGCTCAGAGGGCGGGTCCCATGGGGCAGCAGCCCCTGAGGTCACGGTGGCAATTCCTCTGCCTCTGGGAGGACTTGCCCAGTGGACGGGGAGAGATTGGAGGAGGGGTGGGTGGGTACAGGCCACTCCTGCAATCCTTTCTAATTCCCCAAAGTGCAGCCCAGCATTAGCTGGGCCCTCCCCCGAGGCCGCCCAGCCCTCCTGCCCCTCTGTAGCTTGTCATGGCCACGGCTCATGGCTGCCCACAGCCTCCCGGGCAGGATCGGGTTTCCCACCGGTAGGAGCTCTCCCTCCATCACCTGCCGCCAGGGAGAGCTGAGCCCTTGTGAATAATTCACAGTGTTTCACAGCAGGCCAGGAGGCTCAGGAGAGCGGGGCAACGGCGGCCTCTAAAGCCAGGCTGCCTGGGTCCCCTGATTGCACCCTGCGGCCTGGGGCAGCCTGCACCTCTGCCCCTCCCCAGCTCCCAGCCCTGGGGTCCCCAGCCTTGGGGGGGCAGGAGTCGCTACCTCCGAGTTAGGGTGTGGGCACTGGCCCCCAAAGCCCCCCGCCAGCAGGCCCTACCTCAATTCCCAGCGCCCCCTCCTGCCTGAGCCCAGCCTGGCAATCACACAAAAGTGCCTCCTTATCAGCCAGGTCACGCATCGTCACCGTGGGAATGGAACCCCAGGCCTCTGTCCGCTTCCCTGAGATTCACGGGGGGCTGGTGAGGCCATCTGGCCACAGAGTCGGCGCCAGGGCCCAATCACGGCCAGCACCACAGCCTGGCCTGGGGGCAGCAGGGTCTCCCGGGCCCTGAGCCTTCGAGGGTGCCCCCAGCACAGCCAGAGCCTTCCGAAGGCTGGAACCCCAGCCGTGGAGGCTCATCCTAGGCCCCAGCCTTCTCAGGGAGGAGGGGCTCAGGGGCCAGCCTGGGGCTTCACCCCTGCCCCCCACCAGCACTTCCCGGGGCGGGGCAGAGCCCCCTCAGTTCACACCATTGGAGCTAAGTTGGCATGGCCATCAGCCTGACTTCCTGGGGCCCATCATGTGTGATGCCGGAGGCCGGCGGGTGCGAGAGGATGACCACCGCCTGTCTCTCTTCTCTTAGGGTCTCGGTGTCCTCCGTGATAAGTGATAAGTGAGGGGGTGGTGTCAGAACCACCTGGGTGTGGGGGTGGGGACATGCACAGGGGCAGCGCCCTAGCCCCTACCTGGGGAGTTTACGTCGAGTCTGGGACCAGGCCCCCAGGGTGCTGATGGCTGCAGGTTGGGAGCCTGCACTCGAGGGTGTTTGGGGCCTCCTCCTTGAAATCCCACTGATTTTGGTGTCACCCAGACCCTAGCTTGTCCAGGAGCAGAGGATTCACGCCAGAGTGGTGCCCAGTGGCCTCTGGCAGGGACGGCTGTGAGGAGACCCCCGGCTGGTCTCCCACGAATCAAACCAGGGAACCCCCTTGCTTAGCAAGAACGAGCCAGGCTCAGGCGTCCTGGTCCCGGCCTGGGGGCTTTAAGCTGCTCTGTATCCACACCAGCGTGCCTGCGCCCAAGGGGCTGCCGGACGCAGCCACCCTGCCACCAGGCCACAGGGCCAGGCTGGCCTCCTGCTGCTCCCTGGTGCCCAGTGGCCGGGCAGGCGCCCTTAGGAGTGGAGCCAGGGGTGGGGACAGACCCTCCCGCCTTGTGACTGCTCTCCTCCTGAGGCTGGGTCCTCTGTCACTACTTATTTCCCAGGTACCCCCTTGAACTGATGAAGGTCACCAGTCAAAGCCCCGGTCTGTTGGGTCCCCAGGGCCACTGATGTCCCACTCCCTCAGATAGGGTCTGGGTGGCTTCCCCCCAGGACCCCTGCCTCCCTCTGGGTGCACCTAAGACCTGGCTCCCTCCCTCCCCCAGGACCCCCTCCCCACGACTCCCATGCTCTTCAGTGAACCCCATTCTTCTGCACACCCCACCGCACCCCGGGGAGTGCCCAGACTACTGCTCAGCTGCGTTCTCAGACCAGCCGCTCACCGAGGGCCGGGGAGGTTCGGGAGCCCCATCCCCCTGGGGAGTGGGAATGAGCTGCGGGCCACAGGAGAGGACAAGCTGCCCTCTGACAGGCCGGGAGCTGAGGGCCCAGGAGGCAGGCTGGGGGTCTGGGCAGGGGGCCTCTCCCATCACTGCTGGATAACTGACGCGGCTCCTCCTCCTTCCTGACTGGGGGTCCAGGAGATGCTCTTCACCCCTACGCCCCACTTAGGACAGTCTCGCAAATTAGCACAGGTCAGAGCCAGAGAGGCGCCTGCTGTAGGCTGTAAGCACCCTGGGGACGAGCAAGGGGTCTGCGTGCACAGCCGCTGCAGCTCAAGTGCAGCTCGTACTGGGGGAGTGTCTGCTTGCAGGGCTCTGGGGCATGTGTCTGTGGGCAGCCCACCAGGAGGGGAGAACTATCAGCTTGGGTGGGAGCTGTCTCTGGCCGGGCCCCTGGCCACGGGGATGGCCCAGAAGCACTAATTCCCCTGGCGTGCTGGAGGGGCACGGCTGACTACAGGCACCGTCCCCCCTCAGAGCCCTGGCCCGCCCCACCCAGAGGCCCCCTGAAGCGGAGGGTCCTTACTCAGGGTGGTGGCCGACGAGAAGCCTCAGGGAGGGGAAGTCTCCTTTGGCGGCGGCGTAGTGAACAGGCAGGGCGCCTGTGTCTGTGGCCACCGTGGGGTCCCCACCGCCGTGACGCAGCAGCCAGTCCACCACCTCAGGGTGGCCGAAGCGGGCAGCCAGATGCAGGACTGTGGCACCAGAATTGTCTCTGTCCTGTGGGAGGAGAGCCCGTTAGTCCTAAGGCCTGGCCCTGCCCCCATCCCTCGCTCAGACCACGTCCTGCATCCCACCAGCCACTGGGCAGTTCTGTCCTCGGGCACCTGACTGGCCCTCTCGGAAGCTCAGTCCATAGCGGCAGCACGGGGCCATCCATGCTGGGCTTTCTGAGGCTGCAGGGCACCCTGTCATCGCCCCAGCAGGAGCACCTGCCTGTCACCCAGGTGCTCGGGGAACACCTGAAGGAGCCGCTGGGCCAGGAAGAGTGGGCTGTTGGGCCCTGCTGTCAGGGGTCACGGGAGCAGCCCCTGTGCCCACCCCCTGCCTCCTCTCTCTTCCTCCCCAGGTCTCACAAGGGAAGAGGCCTCCGGGTTGACGCATCTCCAACGACCCAACCTCAGTGCAGAGGACTGCCCCACGGCCAGCAGACTCCCTGCTCGCAGCCCCACCCCGAACAGGCTATGTCCTTGCCTCTGGCTACTGGTGGGCAGGGCCGGGGCAGTCAGCCAGTGGTGGTACGTGTGGGATAGAGGCAGCCCCTGGGAAGGGCTTGGGCAAGACCCCTCTCAGGCACCCCAAAGGGGACGGGTGGATGGTTTAGGTGCTGAATGAGTCTTCTGTGAACATCCAGGTGTGTGTGTCTCTTGCGGGAGGGGGTTGGCAAATGCTGTTTATGTGACCTGCAGGCCAAGACGGGCAGACACCCCAAAGCCTGGACTCAGAGGCTGGGAGTTTGGGAGAGTGGGCACCGGTTCTAGAACAGAATGAGCTCCCAGCACCAAGCAGGTGGGGTGACGGAGAGGTGGGCAGGGAGCTGGGCAGGGGCACGGGGAAGGGGGTGGGGCAGCCGTGGAGGTGGGCACGGGTTACCGGGGTCAGAGAAGGGAAGCTGCTGTACACGCCCACCCCCGCCCCCGCCCAGAGAGAGGGCACCATGGGAACAGGTGTGGCCGAGGCAGGGGGCGCTGGAGAGACCCTGAGCTTCAGGAAGGTGAGTCTCAGTAGTGTGAGAAGCTCCTCTAAGAAATGCAGGGAAAAGGGGGAACAGAGGGAACGGGGCCCAGAGGCACGACGGGGAGGTCACAGTTAGGGGATACGGGGTGGGGGGCAAACAGACCGGCTGTTGGGCAAGAACAGAGGCAGGGAGGAAGGGGAGGCAGAGAAAACAGTCCAGAGGAAGCAGAGGCCGATGCTGAGACTCCTCTGTGTGTGGAATGCCTGGGGAAGACCAGAGACAGGTGCAGTCTGTCCTCCTGAGCCCAGGGGACAAGGCTGGCTAGAGGTGACCCAGACAGGCCCATAGTGAAGTATGCCCTGCGCCCCAGCTCTTGAGAAAGGCCCTCACTTCCCACTGGCCTTGGGGACTGTGGGTCTGAGGCTCCAGGGGGTCCTGATGGCTCTGGGCCTCTGGGTGAGGGTGGCAGTAAGGAGAGAATCACAGGCCTGTGACCTGTCCCCAAGGCTCCAACAGCTACGTAGGCCCCAGGAGCCTCCCGTGCTATGGCCCGCACCCTAAAGCTGCTTATCTCCCTGAGTTGAGCAGGGCCCCGGATCTAGGTCATCCTCCCCCTACACACACACTTCGCCCCCAGCACCCAAGCCCTCCGGGGCGAGGGGACGGGAGACTTGATAAGCTGGGCACAAGGCCGCCTGCTCCTCCACCTCCTCTCCAGTGGCTGGGGAGGCTTCTGGCCAAGGCTGGACACCGGGATGGGGGAGGCATGCCACCTCCCAAAAGAGTGGGCAGGGACCATGTGCCAGGAACTCCTGATAACAGAGCTGGCCCGGAGATAAGGGGCCGGGCCACCTCCCAGGAAGGGTGGGATGGGAGGCCTGGCCATTCTGAGGCCAAAAGGTGGGGGGATGGGGTCTGGGCTCCGCCATGACACAACCAGCCAGCTCAGAGTCGGCCCTGCTTCCTCTTCTTCTCTATCCAGTTAACACAGCGGTCCTTGTAAGTGGGAAATCAGTTCTGTTCCTCCCTCCACTGGCTTTGCCCTACAACCAGAGTATCGTGCAAATTCCTAACACCAGCCTATGAGACACTCTGGGACCTGGCCCTGCGGGCTTCTCCCTCACCCCGCTGCAAACATGCTCGCCTCCCTGCCGTCCCTGCTACAGGACAAGATGCGTCCCCCTCAGGGCTTTGTACTTCCTGCTCCTTGGGCTTGGTCATCACCTGGCCACTTCCCTCCCATCAGCCAAGACTCCCTTCAGAGGCCACTCCTCGGAGGGGCCTTCCGTGGCCACCTTGCCCACGCAGCTCCTGTCGCTCCCCACCACGTGGCCTAGCAGTACCTGGCGTTACCTGGTTTACTTTCTAGACTGCGTGTTTGCTGTTCATTGCCCCCATGGACCGGCAGCTCCCGGAGGTCAGGAGCACACCTGAATCCCCGGGCCTAGAACCTGCTGGATGCTCTGTGTCCAGCAGGACTGAGCAGGAGAGCTACACATGAGGGCCTGAGCTGCCTTCTCCAGCTCAGGAGAGGCCAGGCTGGCTAACACCAGCCTGGTGGCCACTGAATGAGACCCACTGGGGTCTCAGGGCAGGAAGACTCAGGCTGGGCTGAAGAAGCTGGGAGGCCAGAAGGTGCTCATGTCCTGGATCAGCTCAGGTCCTTGGGAGGCCACCCCCCCCATTACCAGCCTCCACCCTCCCCTCACCTTAGGGACACATGCACCTCAGCCTGGGGTGGGCTGTAGGATTTTGTGCAAACCCCCCCACCCCGCCGCCACTTCCCAGACCTGATCCTGGAAGACATGGGCTTCTGACTCCAGGCCCTTTGTCCCCCTCCCCTGCCCACTCTCCGGGATTCCCTGGATCACTGTGTTTCCCCCACCCCCCAGCTTAAATACTATCCCAGCTGAGCCCCATTCCATTCTGGTTTCTTATCACCCAGATGGTCTTCTAGGCGGTGGCCAGGGCTTGCCAGGGCATCTGCCCGGGTACTCTCAACCCGGGGAGCCCACCCCGCCCCAAGCCCTCTGGAGGGAGCTCCCAAGCCCACCCACCCTTAAGACCCGAGGGCTCCAGACCAGAACTCTCTCCTGGGGAGGAAGCCCCCCCCGGGTGCCCCGAGCGCGGCGCGGACTCACCTGCACTCCGCAGCCGCCCTGAGAGAGCAGCCACTTCAGGCAGCAGAGGTGGCCGGTGGCGGCGGCGTCGTGGGCCGGCGTGGCGCCGTTGCGCGCGCTGGCCGCGGCGGGCAGACCGGCCTCCTCCACCAGGAAGCGCAGACAGTGCAGCTTGCCGGCGCGGGCCGCGTGGTGCACTGGCAGCGCGTCCAGCGGGTCGCGCAGCGAGGGCCCCAGCAGGCGGGCGGCGTGCAGGGACCTCAGCACGTCCAGGTCGCCCTGGCGCGCCGCCTGAAGCGTCTGCTCCAGGGCCATGGTGCCGCCCGCGGCGCCGCGACCCGGGCTCAGCGCGTCTCCCGGGGCGCCATGCGTCTGTCCTCGGGCACCCGGAGAGCCCGCGGCGCGACCGTCGGGGCCTGCGAGTGGGGAGGCGGAGCGGCTGCCGGCCCGGCCTCTGCTCCGCGCTGCCTCGCCCGCTCCGCTCCGCCTCCGCCGAGCTCTGGGGCTGGGGGCCCCCGCGGCGCCCAGCCTAAGCCTCGGGCCCGCCCCCCGCGCCGCCTCCGCCCGGCCCCGCCCGCCGCAGCCGCGCCGAGGGCCGGACTCCGGCGACAGAGGCGGTGCGCCCAGGGATTTCTCTCCAAATTTACCTCCGGTCAAAAAGCAGACCCCGGGACTTCCCTTGGTGGTCCAGTGGTCAAGAATCCGCGCTCCCAATGCGTGGGGCGCGGGTTCGATCCCTACTCGGAGAACTAAGATCCCACCGGCCACGCCGTGCAGCCAAAAAATTAAAAAAAAAAAAAAAAAAGCGGACCCCGGTGATCAGAGCCGTCCAGGCGCTGGCGGGCAGAGCCCCCAGACGAACTGACTCATCGACCCAGTGCCAGTTCCTAGGCGCTGGGGACACGAGCCAGCAAACGATGACCGCAGTTCCAGAGAGTGACAAGTGTGATCAGAGCCGGAAAACGGGGACTTAGTAAGTTATAGGGGCTACGTGGGCAGTCGGGGAAAGGGGAGGTGCGGTGGGCTGGGCTTTATTCAAAGGCACGTACCTAGGCGCATTGCAGGCGTGGGCGACTTCGAGGACAAAGGCCGTGTGCTAGGAACAGGCCTAACAAGTCCCTCAGGGGCTCTGGGGCTCTGGGTCTATGCCCTGGCAGGTGGCATGGGTGCTGGGCCCTCAGCCCTCCTCGGTCCCTCCAGACCCCCCAAGAACTGCCCACGTAGCCTCCCCGAGGCAGGGAGGGAGAGAAGGGAAAAAGGGCAGGGATGCCTGGTGGGCTCTGGTTTCCGGATCTAGAGACCCTGGCCTCAGAGAGCACCCAGAGCTGCCGCTGGGTGTCTGTCTGAGGCGGGGGAGTCAATCGTGAGCTTGAGGGCCCGGGGCTGCCGAATGGAGAGAGACGGGAAAGCAAGGGCTGGGGGGCAATGGGGAGGTGCGCCAGAGCAGTTGCCCGGAGAGCAGGGCCAGGACCCCTCCCCAAGGGGGCAGGATGGCCCTGGGAGGGCAGCGGGCCAGGAGAGCACACGTGCACCAACCACCCTGCCTGCTTGGCCGGAAGCCCTTCGCGGGAGCTGGAGGGAGGCTCAGCAGGCTGGACAGGAGGAAGAACTGCTAGAAGATGGGGGCTGTGTAGCTGTGGGAGCACAGTCAGCACATCCTGTGCCCTTCCTCCCCGCCCTCCCCGTCACCCCCCACCTCCCACTGAAGCCCCGTGAGGGCTCTGCACTGGGCTGTTTCACCCAGCGGGTAGCGGGGCAGGCACAGGATAGTGCTGGAGATGCCTTAGAGGGAAGCGGCTTCCAGGAACAGTGGGAATCCAAGTCCCTGGGACCAACACCAGGTGGCGCCACGTGCAATGGGCTCCAGCGCTCCACGGCACCCTCCTAAACTGGAGCCTCTGGGCCTGAGTGGCCAGGTGGGTTTCCAGCCACTTTCACCACGCCAGACCCGCCTCACTCCCCCATGGGACCTATGAAGGCTGGGGTCTGGGACCCCTACCCAAGGGGACAAGGGGAGGGAGGAGTCTTATCCTGGCAGCCTCAGTGCTTCGACTGGCTCTTGGTGCCTGCCAGAGCTGCCCTCCTCTAGCCCACCGAGCGGAGCTGTACCCTGAGGCCTGCGAGTGGCAGGGGTGCTTCGATGACAAAGAGCTAAAATGGCTTATCTTGAGGGCTCCTCCCTTGTGCTTCCTCCATGAAAAAAAAAAAAAATCCCTGCACTCCCATGTTGGCTCCCCTGGTCCTGGACACCCTCAACTATCACATGGTTTTGTCATTTTGGGGTCCAGATCAGGGTGATGTGCTGCTGCTATGGCATTGGGCAAGGCAGGAGAGACAACCCTGAGCCGCTCCCGCTGCTGATAGGGACATCTCCATAAAAATCACGTGTGAGCACTCATCCTTGCTGACCATCTTCTCAGACTCCTTTCTGAGGATGCCACTCAAAGTCAGGCTGAGATCCAGGCCTTCTCTGTCCTCTCTGGGCTGCACTGGGTCCACGGGGTCCTGCTCAGCATCTCTAGCGAGCCCACGCCAGCAAGAACACATTTTTGGAAACCCTACTGCTTACCAGGCACCATGCCAGGCTTCACCTGCATATTTAGCCCCATAGGGATGCTATGAGAGAGGTACAACACTATACCCATTTTACAGCTGGGGAAACTGAGGCACAGGGAGGTTTTGTTTGTTTTTTAATTTGTTTGGTTTTGTTTATGGTTTCCTTTGCTGTGCAAAAGATTTTAAGTTTAATCAGATCTCATTTGTTTATATTTTCATTACTCTAGGAGGTGGATCAAAAAAATCTTGCTGTGCTTTATGTCAGAGGGTGTTCTGCTGATGTTTTCCTCTAAGAGTTTTATAGTATCCAGTCTTACATGTAGGTCTTTAATCCATTTTGAGTTTATTTTTGTGTATGGTGTTAGAGAATGTTCTAATTTCATTCTTTTACATTGTTTGTTTGGTTTTACTTTTTAATGTATCTTGTCCACACTGGCTCTCTGTCACTGTGGCAAATAGAAAGGGGCAAATTCAGGGGCTGACACTCACAGAGGCTGACCCTGCTGTGCCCTTCTTCCCTCTGCACCTGAAGTTCCCCCTGCCCAGAGCACCCCCAATGTCTCCCACCCTCCAGATGTCAGTTGAGGGGCTCCCTCCCCCACCAGGAGGCTTCCGCTCATTCTTCTGCTGGGATCAGGCCATCTGCCCACCTGTTATGTGGAAAACACCTGTTCAGACCTCTCCCCCCACCCAAGAGCAGGCACCCAGGTGGAGTGCGTCCCCACTGTACCCTAAGTGGTTCCAGCTTCCCTAAAACCTGCACCCCCATACTCCATCCACTCGGTTGTCTTACCTAAGTTCCCCTGGTTATAAACGACTCCTTCCTCCAGGTAACCAGCAAAACCCCCAGAATCCTTTGGTTGAAGGGAACAGCAATGGGAGAAGACAGGAGAGACTTAAAATCTGGGGTAACTGAAAATGCAGTCTGCTTCCCCACCCTCCAGGCTTCAAATGGTGGTCCACAGGCATGGAGGGGGATGTTCTAGGAAGAACCTTCTTCCCCAGGAGCTAGTTTCAGGGTATCTCAGCAAGGATGCAGAGGTTGGTGCAGGGGGGCCTGTCGGCACAGAGCTGAGTGAGCCAGTGTGTGCGGCCAGGGGTGGCATGTGGGGCATCAGTTAAGGATCCATGAAGTCCTTTTCTTGAGCCCCTAAAGAATAATTAATGAGGGAATTCTATGGTGGTCCAGTGGTTAGGACTCCGCGCTTTCACTGCCAAGGGCAAGGGCTCAGTCCCTAGTCGGGGAACTAAGATCGCAAGCCTGGCGGTGCGGCCAAAAAAGAGAGAGAGAACAATTAATAACCTTGGAGGAGGCCGGCCCATAGGTACCCTGAGCTCAACGATTCAATTTGAGGAGACAGTGGCTCAGGCATGCCCAGGCCCTGCTCCGCTAGATGTGTTGACTTATTCTCATAGTTAGGACTGTTACGGGGGTTAATGGAAAGGAGGGCCAAAAGGCGCTTGACATACAGCATGTGCTCCGTAAGTGGTGGCCAGTCAGGTACGGGTGGCGCGAGCTCCCACTCGACCGGATGCTCCGGGCCCCTTCCTGATGGGCGCGCTGGTCTTCTCAAGCCCTGCTTGGGGAGCACGCGGCCGGGGGGACTTAGGCGGAGCGTCGAAGGTGGGGCGCGGAGATGGGGTTTGCGCGGCGGAGGGGAGGGGCCCCATCCAGCACCCAGGACAGCGCCGGTCGGCTCCGCCCTGTGGTTCCTCCTCCCGGCCCGGCTAGGTGGGTCCAGCCCGCCATCCGCCCGCGGGTCGGCCCGCCAGTCCGCCGTGCTGGCCGTTGCCCGGCCAGCCGGTTGATGGAGGGCAGCCCCGAGCAGATGGGCGGGGGACGCCCAGCCAGTTTGCGGCAGCACCGGCCACGCGGCGAGGAGGCGGGCCCGGAGGGAGGAGATGGGCAGCAAAGAGCTGGCACCCAGGACTGCCCCGCCCCGCCCGTCACGTGAGCTCCGCCTGTCCTGTAGGTAGGAGCCCGGAGCTGGAGCCAGTGAAATGAAAATGAGCTCCGGGCGCCCCTGGGTTGCCTCGTTTTCTCTGGGCCTCAGTTTCCCCGTTCAAAACCGAGGACAGGGGAACCAGGTGGTCCCTAACTCGCTGAGGGCCGGAGGATTCTCTGGAGTCACCGGGGCCCTAGTTCTGCCTGGCCAGTTTCCAGCCGTTAGAGCCGGAGCAAGTTGAGGTCTCTTTCCGGGCCTCAGTCTCCCCTTCCAGCCCCGCAGAACAACTGGTGGGGCGAGTCCCTCCCCATAGTAGAAACCCGAGTGGTAGCTCCCTGAGGCCCGGGACTTGGGGGTCCTGCCGCCGCTGGCTAACCTGCCCAAGCCCAGGGCGGGGCTCAGAGGAGGCGCTGGTCCCGAATGAGGGAAGAAGGGCGGCGTTGGACAAGAAGGGACAAGGGCCTGGCGCCACCCGCTCGCCTCCTGCCCGAGGGTCAGGGCAGCGAGGGCTTCGATGGCGCCCACACACACCCCTGCAGGTGCTCTGGGAGGAGGGCGCCCCGGGCTCGCAGCAGATGGGACTCGAAGGCCTGGAGCAGGAACCCGGGGCCTCCGCTGTCCCCCCTTCCGCCCCAACCCCGCGCAGGAACAAAGGCGGAGGTGGGACCCACAGGCGGCCTGACTCCGCGGGGCGGGACGGGGCGGAGCGGGCGCGCTGCCTCCTTAAAGCCGGGCTGCGGGCGTGGCGCGCGCTCCACTGGCGCCCGCTCCGGCCGCGCAGCAGACCTCTCTGCGGGCCTCGGTCTGCGCTCGGTGTCTGGGCGGGCACAAGTCTCCCACGCGCGGGCCCCGCAGCGGCGCCGCTTTCCCGCCGAGCATGGGGCTGCCTCGGAGGGCAGGGGACCCGGCGGAGCTGCGCAAGGTAGGAGCCGGGGCCTGGCGTCTGGGGGCAGAGCGGCGGGGGCGGGGGCCTGGACAGCGACCCGCGTAACCGCGGCCTTCGCGCCCGCCTGCAGAGCCTGAAGCCACTGCTGGAGAAGCGCCGCCGCGCGCGCATCAACGAGAGCCTGAGCCAGCTCAAGGGCCTCATCCTGTCGCTGCTGGGCAGGGAGGTGAGTGCCCGGGCGCTCGGGTACAGGCCGGGCGCACTGGGGCTGGGGGTAGGGGGTCCCGGGGCGCGGGGCGAGGAGGCCGGGCGGGCCGAGATACCCTTGCCGGAGAAGCCGATGAGGGGACAACGCGCGGGGCCCAAGGCTGAGCCCGGGTAGGACAGGCTCGGCCGAGCCGACCCACCGCGGGCTACGGCAGGCCCGGCACCAGCTCCTGGGAGCGCGGTACTCACGGCAGCCTGCCGGAGGTCTGTCTTGTTTGTCCCTTTCTCTGTCCCTCTCCTTCGTGGCCGGGCGCAGAGCTCCCGCTTCTCGAAGCTGGAGAAAGCGGACATCCTGGAAATGACCGTGCGCTTCCTGCAGGAGCTGCCTGCGTCCTCCTGCCCGACGGCAGCGCCCAGTGAGTGACCCTGCCCCGCCCCGGCCCGGCTCCGTGGCCCGCGCCCCTCTCTCCACCCCGCGCCTCACGCCGCTCTCCGTCCGCAGCGCCCTCCGACAGCTACCGCGAGGGCTACCGAGCCTGCCTGGCGCGCCTGGCCCGCGTGCTACCCGCCTGCCGCGTCCTGGAGCCCGCCGTGAGCGCTCGCCTGCTGGAGCACTTGCGCCGGAGGGCGGCCAGCGCCACCCCCGACGGCGGGCGCGCGGGGGACTCCTGCGGCCCGCCCGGGCCCTCCCCGCCGCCCGCGCCCTCACCACCTGCGCCTCCTCGGGACCCAGGCCTCTGGCGGCCCTGGTAGTCCCCTGGCCGGTCCATGGGACCCTGCTGACAGCGTGGGACCAGGAATGCTGGACAGACTGAGGAAGCTCTTGGTGGCGGCTCTCCTTCACACCACCAGGGACCAGCCTGGTACCTACAACCTGGCCAGACCCGGATGTTTGTGAGCTGTGTGGCAGACTGACCTCCATGCGGGCTCAGGAAATAAGAGGAGAGGCCCACTCTCAGCCCCAACTTGGGGTGTCTGGGCTAGAGGTAGAGGGGCAGGTGGCTGCAGGGAGAAGAAGAAGCCTCCCACCCCAGTTGGTGGAAGGGTTCTAGGGCTGGGCCAGCCACTGCTGCCTGAGCAGCCCACACACCTGCCCCAGCGCTGGCACCAGCCCAAGGGCTGGGCCAGGAGCTCACCTGAGCCAGGTGCAGCAACCTGCTCTGACTGGTCACCACTCTCCCAACGCTGCTTGAACCTGCCTTCTCGCCAGCTCAGCTTGGTAACCTCTGGGCACACAGCAGCAATGGCCCGAGGGGCTCTGAAGGCTGGGGAGTCATGACCTCCCCTCCTGGGCTCCCTGCCTAAAGCTTCCAATTATAGGGACAGGATGCAGCCAGGGCTCTGTGTCCCGGGGGGTGGGGGCTTCCTTAGGTAGTCTTGGGAAGGATTTATTTCCCCAAGCATTAAGTTAACACCTGTGTACCACACACCAGGCCAGGTGGTCTTGGGGTGTGAAAAAGGGGTGGGACAAGAATGAGGGTGCCCTGTGGCCTCAAGGAAGCTTGCCACCTTGAAGGGCCCAGGTCCAGCACAGAGCTGGTGCCAGTGTGAGGTGAGCAGGTCCCGTGTCCTGGAGCAGCAGAAATTCAAGGGATAACACAGCAGGTTAAGGAACAGGAATCCCCCTTTCTCTTCTGAACTGCTCTCTGCTACTGTCAGGACAGATAGCTGGAAGCAACTTGTTCTTAAGACTTTTCTTTCTTTCCCATGGAAGCCAGAGAGCCTTCAAAGGTCCAGTGGTGGTGGTGGGGTGCTGTGGATCCCAGCAGTGGGTGCCCAGGAGAAGGCCAGAGCATCTGTGGCCCACCCTCAGTCGTGTTCCCAGCATCTCGTGGGGATTCGCTGAGCGTTTGTGGGAGGTTGCGAGTCCTCCCTCCAGTCCCCGGTCCAACAGCCTGTGCGAGGGACCAGGGCACTAGGGGCAAGAAGATAGAGCTGTTGGGGGGGTCACTAAATTGAGCTATGCCACATAAACCCATGATGACCATGGCACTGATTCTGGTGGCAGGATGTGGGGAAGCGGTGGGCATTACTGAGGAAGTCAATGTGAAGACAGCAGGGTGAGCCCACAGCAAGGGGGGCTGTCCTACCGCCTGTCTGGGCCCAGCTGGCTGGACTGCAAGCTCCTGCGGGGCAGGGCCAGGGCTGAGTGTACCACCTTGTCCCCAAGGAACTCGGCACGTGGTGGGTCCTCAATAAACATCGTGAGCCAACGAATGGGTGATGTGACGGGCCCGCTCCACTGGACCCCGACAGACTGGTTGTTGCCTCAACGCCTATCCCCAGAGCCCTAATATCACTTTGAAAAGCTGCTGCCCCAGAGCATGAGCTCCCCGGGACAAATGTGGGGAAGGGTGTGGAGAGTAGGGAGGGCAGTTCCTTGGAATGCAAGCCTGCTTTCCTGAGCTGCCAGGAGCGAGTGGAGGGGGCACGTAACCCACAAGCCCATGCTTGCCACGAGAGTTCAAGTTTCTCCCTTGGGTCAAGGACGCCCATCCATCGGCACAAACTGGGCCGACTCCCTGTCCCTTTAAATAAGAGCTTTCAGTATGGGTTGAAATTCGGTAAAAACTGACCAACCAGAGGCCCCTCTCCTCCTTTCGACCACTGCTTGCTTCTGAGCCCCATCTGGGTCCCCAACTCTGTGACTCTCGTTGATCTGACCCCAATCAAGCCACAATACAAGCAGTCAGGGACGGGGCGTGTAGGTAGGCCAGTGACACACAGGGTCAGGCATTCCGGGGATCTGAGCTGGCGGCCAGCCAGGCCTTGGCAAGGAGCTGAGACATGCCTGGGTGGGTGAGGCTCTGGGCCTGAGGTGAGAAGCCAGTTTCCCAGCAGGGACGTGCAAGAGCTGCCTAGAAGGTCTCAGCTGGTCCTCTGAGTTGGGCTTGTGAAATAGGGACGCCCACATCCCTCCCCTACAGGGCCCCTGCAGGTGCCTCCCCCTGGCAGCTCCCCAGGTATTCCCAGAGCCCCGTCTCATGGCCAAAGGTGAGCCCAGGGCAGAGCGGGCTTCTTCTGCGTGGGAGGGAAGCCGCCTCACTCAGGGGCATTTAATGATCCTTATAAGGCTCACAGAGTGCCCAGTGAACAGCTCTTGTAATGTCCTCTCTGTTCTGGTCCCATGACTCAGTCTAACTCTGTCTGGTTATCATGCTTGGTTAGAGGCAAGGCTCCCATGTCTCATAAACCAGTGGGTGAAATCGTCCAATGACCTAAGCACAGTCAGAGCACTGAGCTGTCGGGGAGACTCAGGCTGGGGCCAGGCCCCACCTGTCCCCCCGCACCAGTTAATTTGGAGAGGGCAGATCTCGTTTCCATGAGGGTTGCCAGGGAGGACTCCCCTAATAAACATTTACAAATTACTCTGCTCCGCCTGTGAAGCCCAGACTCTGAGGATGAGTGTTCCGCTGGTTTATCTGGAATAGGATCAGAATGAACATAGCCTGCGGGGAACGCCTGGAAGAATCTGTGGCTTTGAAGAATCCTCGCCACCGTGCTTTGGGGTGACCACGGCACCTGGAGACAGCGGCGGCACGTCCCCATCGTGCGCAGGCAGCCACCTCCTACTCGAAACGTCAATAAGCAGCCATATTTACTTTTTATTTATTAAAAAAAAATTTTTTTTTTGGCCTTGCCGCAAGGCATGTGGGATCTTAGTTCCCCGACCAGGGATCAAATCCGTGCCCCTTGCATCGGCAGTGCATAGTCTTAACCACTGGACCGCCAGGGAAGACTCCATATTTACTTTTTTTTTTTAATTAAAAAAAATTTTTTTAATTAATTAATTTTTGGCTGTATTGGCTCTTCGTTGCTGCGTGTGGGCTTCCTCTAGTTGCGGCGAGCGGGGGCTACTCTTCGTTGCAGTGAGGGCTTCTCATTGCGGTGGCTTCTCTTGTTGCGGAGCACGGGCTCTAGGTGCGCAGGCTTCAGTAGTTGTTGCACACAGGCTCAGCAGCTGTGGCTCGTGGGCTCCAGAGCACAGGCTCAGTAGTTGTGGCGCACGGGCCTAGTTGCTCCGCGGCATGTGGGATCTTCCCGGACCAGGGCTCGAGCCCGTGTCCCCTGCATTGGCAGGCGGATTCTTAACCACTGAGCCACCAGGGAAGTCCCCCATATTTATTTTTTAAAAACACACCAGGGTGGGGCTTCCCTGGTGGTCCAGTGGTTAAGACTCTGCGGTTCCAATTCAGGGGGCGCCAGTTCGATCCCTGGTTGGGGAATGAAGATCCCACATGCTGCGGCACAGCCAAGAAATTAAAAATAAAGTGACAAGAGATTGTTAAAGCAATAATTGGTTATTTAACACACACACACACACACCAGCTTGCTATAGCCGGTCCAGAGAACTAACCCACCCAATGGTGTTATTTCCCTTTTTGCCTGGCCCCTTCCCCGTGTGGGTGCATCTCTGGGGTGCTGGGTGCCTGTGTGTGCGTGTGCGTCCCTGTGCAGCCAGGTGGCCACGCTGCAGAGAGCTGCCCGGGCACTCAATGTTGGGGAGAACGCAGCCACCCACTGAGGGTTCCCAGTGAGGAACTGGTTTCACTCTGGGTTTTGAGAGGCCCTGGCAAAGCCCCAGCCACTTAAAGCAGCTGTAATAAAACTCTGAATGGTTTCAGGAGCGTTGAGAAAGGCGCTAGAGGGCACACCCTAGGTGCACTCATGGTGTCTTGTCACCAAAGGGCCATTGGGGGGCAGTAGGGAGCAAGGGCTGGTGGCTGGTCACAGGACCGCGCTTTGTGAGCGAGGGGTTCCCTGGCCTGGGGGCTAAGGAAAGAGATTTCCAGCTGAACAAGTGCCTGCTGCTGGTTCTGTTTGGAGGGAGGGCCCGAGAGCCACCTGTCTTGGTGCTCGGTGAATTAAAAACCTCAGGGAACACAGGACAAAGTTCTTAAAGAACAAAGAACCATTCTGGACCTCAGAAATCAGAGACAGATTCAGGTTTTATGGGGACTACATTTTGAGGCCCTCTGTAAGAAAACATGTAAAATTATGAGTATAGATTTAGGATGGAAGTGAATATTTATTCAGAAGGAAAAAATAAGTCACTTCAAACTAGTGGTGCCTGCAGGTTGACGTCCCATCCCTTTTGGTTTCTCCTTAAGCAATTTACCAACATACTTCCATAAATATGCTTCCTGGTGACAATCCTGGCCTCCCCCTGCTCCTAGAATTATTTTTTTTTAATCCTGGACCCTCGGCAGTGAAAGCACAGAGTCCTAACCACTGGACTGCGAGGGAACTCCCTCCTAGAACATTCTACTACCTGTCCTTGCTTGTGGGCGATCCAAGCTTAAGCCTCATCAGCCTCATGGTAAATCCACCCCTACCCAGAATGGGCTCTGGGTCTCCTGCAATGACAATAACGAGACAAATGCCTTCCATTTGCTTCCTCCACCCATTTCAGGCTAAATATTACAAGGTATAGACTCACACAAACATTGACATCATTCACGGCATTTTTCCCCCTTTGCACCACCTGGAAAGCTTGTTAAATGTAGATTTTTGGGTCCCACCTCCCAGGGTTCTGATTCCCTGTGTCTGAGTCAACAGCCTCATACCTTTCACCTGATGGGGGGTTAATCTGCTTGAGCGGAAACTCCCTGGTTGTCCAGTGGTTAGGACTCGCCGCTTTCACTGCCGAGCGCATGGGGTTCAATCTCTGGTCGGTGAACTACGATCCCATGGTGAGGCCCCCCCCCCAAAAAAATATATATATGCTTAAGCAAAGAGGCCACTCCTGAGTATGGGGGCAGCTGGGGGCTGGGCTGGGCAGGGGTGGGAGGTGGGGGTGGGAAAGGGAAGTTAGCATTCAGCTGGGTACAGAGTGTCCGTTTTGCAGGATAAGAAGAGTTCTGGAGATGGAATGGTGGTCATGGTTGCACAGCACTGTGAATGTACTTAATACCACTGAACTGCACGCGTAAACATTGTTGAGATGCTAAATTTTATGTGTATTTTACCACCAAACAGTAAACTAAAAGATACCTTATCTGGAATTGGGCAGCTACTCAACTGGGTCCTCTGGGATCCATCTGGTTTCCCAGGAACCAGACTGGTCAAGTAAATGAAGCCATGATGCATCCTTTAGGTCTTTTAAGTGTGGCATTAATTCTTGCTACTCTAAGAATCTACATTGTTTTGATTTACTATCTTGGTTGGGGGCAGTTTGGAAGTTTGCACTTTTTTTAAAACAATGTGTTAGTAATTTATTTTTTTTAATTAATTAATTTATTTATTTATTTTTGGCTGCGTTGGGTCTTTGTTGCTGCGCACGGGTTTTCTCTAGTTGCGGCGAGCAGAGGCTACTCTTCGTTGCGGTGCGCGGGCTTCTCATTGCGGTGGCTTCTCTTGTGGAGCATGGGCTCTAGGCGCGCGGGCTTCAGTAGTTGTGGCACGCAGGCTCAGTAGTTGTGGCTCGCGGGCTCCAGAGTGCAGGCTCAGTAGTTGTGGCGCATGGGCTTAGTTGCTCCGCGGCATGTGGGATCTTCCCGGACCAGGGATCAAACCCGTGTCCCCTGCATTGGCAGGCGGATTCTCAACCTCTGTGCCACCAGGGAAGTCCCGGGACCTGGCTATTTAATCCGGAACCACTCAGTCTAGGAATTCAGTCCAGCAGGTGGTCAGAGCCAGGCTTTTTGTGTCCGGGATTTGTCCCCCAATCAGATTTTGAGCTTTCTGAAAAACAGAATGGGGACTTCCCTGGTGGTCCAGTGGTTAAGACTCCACGCTCCCAATGCAGGGAACTAGATCCCGCATGCTGCAACTAAAAGATCCCACATGCCGCAACTAAAAGATCCCACATGCTGCAACTAAAGTTCCCACACGCTGCAACGAAGATTCTGAGTGCCACAATTAAGACCCGGTGCAGCCAAATAAGTAAATAAATAAATATTAGAAAAAGAAAAGAACAGAATGTCTCCAACTCTCCCGGTGACATGCCCACCTATACAAGTAGGGCAGGGCCTCAGTAAATCCTCGTTCCATTGCACTGTCTGGGAAGGGTTGTTTAGAGAGAAAGAATGAGCAGGGAAGGTGAGCACAGAGAGGAAGAGAGGCCCTAACTTATTCGTGTGCTGGGCCCCTTACTTTCATTATCTCATTTAATCTTCCTAAAGGTCTGGAAGGTGAGTATTATTACACCCATTTAACAGATAAGGAATCCGCCTTGCCTAAGGCTCCAAAGCTGGCTGTTGCTCCTGGGTCCCATCATAAGAAATCCATCCATTTCAGGACCCATATTGCGAAGAGGTGGTGGTTAAATAGGCTTGGTGACCCTAGATGCTTGCACACTAGAAAATGAAACTTTCAGTGTAATAATCTTGAAATGATAGGCATGATCCGGTCAGCTCCCTCTGTTCCTGGGACTTAGAGACGTGTGGTGGGCCACCTCGCTGGTCTGGTAATGCAGGAGTAACCAGGATGAGCTATTTAGTTCAGTATAAATGGGCGAGCTTGAGTTCCATGGGTTTTGATTTTTAAAAATCTGACTACAGAAGCAATTTACGTATATTGTAAAAAATTGGGAGAAAGTCAAGTCTCATACGGGGTAATGGCTCTCCGAAATTACAGCACATTGGGACTTCCCTGGTGGCGCAGTGGTTAAGAATCCCCCTGCCAACGTAGGGGACACGGGTTCCAGCCCTGCTCCAGGAAGATCCCACATGCCACAGAGCAACTAAGCCCATGCGCCACAACTACTGAGCCCACGCGCCACAACTACTGAAGCCCGCATGCCTAGAGCCCGTACTCCACAACAAAGAGAAGCCACCGCAATGAGAAGCCCGTGCACCGCAACGAAGAGTAGTTCCCGCTCGCCGCAACTGGAGAAAGCCCGCGCGCAGCAAGGAAAACCCAACTCAGCCCCAAAATAAATAAATAAATAATTTTAAAAAATTACAGCACATAGATGTGATCCCCTTTCCCCTCTTTTCTGGGTGGATTTTGAGACACCGACTTGGCCTGGACTCCACTGCTGGGCACAGGGTGTGCAACAGAACAGATCAGCATCTTTAGAGCTCCTCACTGCAGGACACGCACCCCCAAGCAAACGCTCAGCACTCTCAGGAAGTCTTCTGGAACAACCCAGAGGTGGTGTACATCGGGCGCTGTAGACGGACCCCAATTCCTGGCTTCTCTCCAGCAGCTGCGTGTTCCTGCAGCAGAGACACTCGCTGAGGCCTGATGGTTCCTGGCTCCCCGTTTTGTGCACACACGTGCCTCCCAGCTCGGCCATGAATGCTCCTTTACGGGAAACCGCCCCCAATTTCCTCTCAGGGCTGATCTGAGAAGGCGAGTACCGGTCGCGGCCTCCCGAACTGCCGGGCGCGGGCAGGGGGAAGGCCGCATACAAACACGCGCCACGCGGGGCGAGGCTGACCCTCGAGGTCGCCCAGCCCCGCGCCGGCTCCGCCCAACCGCCGCCGAACCTTCTGGAAGCGGCGCCCCACCGCTGCCCCGCCGCCGCCAGAACCGGACGCCTGGGGAGCCGGCGCCGGCCTGGGGGCGGGACGAGGGCGGGTGCGCGGGGCGGGGCTTCGAAGAAAGCTGCGTTCGATTCGCCGCCGGCGCACAGGCCCCGCCTCTCCGGCGCAATGGCTCCGCCTCTCCCCTCCCCCTCCACGGCACCGCCCGGGCTAATTCATTCAGCGCCGGGCCTGCCAGACACCTGCGCGCTCCCTCAGGCTCCCGCCGCCGCCACCATGTCGGGCCCCGCCGCCGAGACCCCGTCCGCCATCCAGATCTGCCGGTAAGAGGGGCGCGCGGAGGGCGGGCGGCCAGGACTACGAGTTGCCGCCCGGGCCTGGCCGACCCCCACCGGCCCCGCGCCCTCCCCTCCCCAGTCGCCGCCCACGCCGGGCCGGTCGCCTCCGGACCCCGCCCGTCCGCCCGCCGCGGCCGGGATGCGCCTCGGCTGCCGCAGATCCGGCAGCCTCCCCGCGCGCCGCCGCGCCGGCCTCCGGCGCATCTGCGGGGCGGCGCCGAGGTCACGCAGGCCGTTTGCGCGAGGAAGCGGCGCGGCGCCCTTCCCCGGGCGGGGGTCGGAGCGCAGCCCCACCACGTCCCGCCCCGCCCGTTGCCCGAGCGCCCCGGAGCCCCAGCCCAGGTCCCAGTGAGCCCCCTAATTCGGGGTCGTTATCCGGGCGGTGGTGCAAAGCCAACCGGATCCCCCGACATGTGCGGCGCAGGTACCCCGCTCGCTGGGCGGTGGCCGGAGCCGGTTGAGCCCATCGGTGGGCGCCCGAGTGGGCGGGGGCTGCACATATGCGGTCCCTTCAGTGCCCTGCCACGGTTTTGGGCGGGAGGCTGCTGAAAACAGGAAGAAGGGTAAATACCTTTCCTTCTAACAGTTCACGGCTAAGAACAGAGGATGGTCCATTGAGCCCGGAAGCATCTCACACAAAGGGGGCAAGGGGTTGTTCTTGTCAGGGGACCATCCCTGCCTTCCGCCACCGGCACCGGTATATAGAGGGCCCCGGGGACGCCGGAGATCACGAGCCGGCTCATTTCCGACAGATGCGGGAGGGCAGCCTCAAGGTTACTTTCCATTCCCTTGGAAAGAACGGAAGCAGGCATGGTGGCATTGGAGCCTGAGCTAAGGAAAAGCGAGGAGTCTGGCAAGGCCGAACAGGCGCTGGGGCCTGCAACAGGGCCTGTGCTGCTTGATGCACTGTTGATAGTGACCCCGCCTTCCTGTTTGGGGCCCGGTGCCTCAGATTTGGAGACCGGGCGTCACACTGACCTTGGGTCCGAGCCAGGTTGGTTTCCTGTGGATGGTGACATCTCCTCGGAATAGGCAAAGGCTGGGCAGACAGTGCTGGGTCGTGGGGTGCCCTGAACCCACCCCCACTTCTGACTGAGTCAAAGTCCTGTCCTGCCCTCAAGGTCAGTTTTGACTTTTCTAGGGAGAAGAAATCTTTGGGGGAGCCTTGAGCCATTGATTTGTTATTGGCTGTGTGGCCGTTTTGGCGCCACCCACTCCAGGTTCCGAGGGCAAAAATAATAGAAGTAACTGATATCAGGAGACAGACGGGCCTGGAATCAGGTCCTTGGATCGGTCTCTGCCTCATATTGGCCGGGTGACCTTGCAGTTCGTGATCTGCTAAGGGCTCGTAACATCTCTCATCTCGCTTGGTTTGCCCAGCACCCCTGGGAGGGAAGATGGCAGGGAGCCCACCACTCTTGCCAGGGAAGAGGAAACTGAGGTCCCGGGAGACCCATTGCCTCTGTAAGGTCATCCGGCCACAAGAGCCCAGGGCTCTTGCGGGGTGGGGAAGCACAGCTCCTGATGGGTCTTCTGCCTCCAGACCCACTTTCTTTCCACTGCATTCCCAACAAAAGAACATACTGATTTCAATCTACTCGTGGAAGGCTGGGCTTTTATTTACTTCATCAGGATGATGAATAGCCCGTCTATACATATTACCTTTTTAAAAACCAGCTTCTAACATAGTTAATAGGCTTTTGGATAGCCTGGACACTTCCACATGTACGCGCACACTTCTTCTTACCCACGGTGCTTGCTTGCCGGGCTGCCGCTCATATATTCACAATGGCATATTGTCTCTGACTGGGGACACGTGGGCAGGATACCTGGCTGAGGTGAGCCTCAGGTGGCCAACACACCTGCCCAAGGGAGTTGGAGGGGTTGTGATGAGGCCCGTGGTCACAGCGGCTTGGCCCTGAGAAACCCCAGGACACTGGAGTGGATGTAGCAGGGTGGGGAGCCCTTTAAGGACATCTGAGCTGACACCCCATGTTGAAAGAGGAGCCTCCTGGCCTAGGGCAACCCAGCCCATGAATTTAACAAGCTTCACTGGACGCCTCCAAGGGGTGAAGTGCCCTGAGGGAGGGACACGGACATGGAAAATTCAGTCCCCAGCTTAGCGGGTTCACAGTCTAGCAGGGAGAGGATGCCACACCCACCACCATCCTAGACGATTAAGAGGGTCCCATGCTCTCGGTTCAGAAGGAGGTGTTGAAGGGCTAGGGGCCCTAACGTCTGGGGAGGGCAGTGGTCAGAGCCAGCTCTCCAGTCCCAGGCCTGGGTGTGAATGTGGCCTCTGCCCCTTGGAAACTGCCTAACTTTCTGTGACCCGTTTTATCATGGGTTGTTCTGAGTGCTAAAGAAAGTGTATCTAGAGCCTGGCAGGACGGCTGGCACCTTGTAAGTAAACGGGAACTCTTTTTGTCTGAAAAGTGGGACCCAGGCTCAGGAAGCCAAGGGCCTAGGTTCGAATCCCAGCTCTGCCTCCTGCAGGTGTGGGCTTTAGGCCTCAGTATTCTTGTCTGTGAATCGGAGATAATAACAGTGCC
This sequence comes from Balaenoptera acutorostrata, assembly GCF_949987535.1. Lineage (NCBI taxonomy): Eukaryota > Metazoa > Chordata > Mammalia > Artiodactyla > Balaenopteridae > Balaenoptera > Balaenoptera acutorostrata. The sequence goes on along the minus strand of NC_080064.1, from coordinate 4,698,130 downwards.
TGTTTCATGGTGGCTGTGAGGATTAAAACCTTTGGCACGGTGCTGGGCAGTTGAAAACAGAGGGGGGAGTTTACGCCTGAGAGCCCAAGCTTTGGGCAGCCAGACCGCTGCGGTGCGCTGTACCCCCCTGTACCCCCTGCAGTGGAAGCGTGGAGCCCGCACTGCTGGACTGCGGGGAATTCCCATGTCCCTCCTTCTTTTTTATCGAGCCCTACAGATGCAGGCTCTGGGACAGCATTTAAAGTCTCAGAAGAGCACTTTTCTTTTGGTTTATTCTGAATGATGTTAGTTCACATTTTGTTAGCAAATTGCTTTTTTCCTTGTTGGACTCAGAGTTCTAGAATGTCAGAATCAGAATGACTCCTAGGAGCCCCCAGCCCAACTCTGTTACTTTACCGATGGGGGAAAATGAGTCTGTCAGAGGGTAAAGACTTGGCCTAGGGTGGCCTCGGACCCTGACAGCCAGGGGAGCGAAGGCAGCTGGTGGGTTGTTCCCTGTCCGGTGCTCCACTGTCGTGCTTTTCCACTGCTCAGCCTCACGTTCTCGTCCGGTTGTGAGGCTGGATCATGGCATCAGTGTGGGCCCCTAGTAGGAGCCCCTGGGTGTTGGTCGAAGTGAAGTTGAAGGACATGTCCCATACCAGGTTGGTGGAGAGTACAGCGTCCACTAGAACTTTCTGCAGTGATGGAGATGCTCCGTGTCTGCGCCGTCCAGTACGCCAGGCACTAGCCACAGGTGGCCAATGAGTGCCTGAAATGCAGTCAGACATGGAGGAACTGAATTTTTAATTGCATTCATTTAAATTTATTTAAATGTAAACGGGCTGGCCTCCTGTGGCTGGTGGCTACCTTATGGGACAGTGCAATAAGTAGAGGAATTTAAAAACCAGAATTCCTGGTAGGCCTCTGAGGGGCAGGGTTTCCTAAGGGAAGCTTGGAAGCTTTCTGGGGACTGTAGGCAGCTCTCCCAACAACAGAGCTAACGGAGGGGGACCTTGGCAGGTACATGGCCCAGGGCAGATACCCTGGAGTCCTTTGTAGGTAGATGTGTGAGGTCTGCAGAGTTTCCTTTTGCTTGCCCTGCTTGTAGGTGTAAATCTACTAGGAAGTGTCTTCAGCTCAGGGATTGCTTTGTTCACTGCTGTACCATGAATGCCCAGCAAAGTGCCTGGCATCTGGTAGATGTGCCAATAAAGATTAGTGGAATGGACTTGAATTTTAGCACAAGCACACCTCATTTTATTGTGTCTCATTTATTGCACTTTGAATATATTGCTGTGTTGTTTTTTTGTTTGTTTTTTTTTAAAATTATTTATTTATTTATTTTATTTATGGCTGTGTTGGGTCTTCGTTTCTGTGCGAGGGCTTTCTCTAGTTGCGGCGAGCGGGGGCCACTCTTCATCGCGGTGCACGGGCCTCTCACTATCGCGGCCTCTCTTGTTGCGGAGCACAGGCTCCAGACGCGCAGGCTCAGTAATTGCGGCTCACGGGCCCAGTTGCTCCGCGGCATGTGGGATCCTCCCAGACCAGGGCTCGAACCCGTGTCCCCTGCATTGGCAGGCAGATTCTCAACCACTGCGCCACCAGGGAAGCCCTGTTTTTTTGTTTTTACAAATTGAAGGTTTGTGGCAACTTTGCATTGTCAGGTGCTGGTTAGCATTTTTTTTTTTTTTTTTGATGGTTAGCATTTTTTGGCGATAAAGTTTTTTTAACTAAAAAAATTTTTTTATTGACGTATAGTTGCTGTACAGTATTACATAAGTTACAGGTGTACAATATAGTGATTCACAATTTTTAAAGGTTATACTCCATTTATAGTTATTAGAAAATATTGGCTATATTCCTTGTGTGATAGGTATAAAATAAAGTGTTTTTAAAATTATTACACATTTAATAGTGTAAACATAACTTTTACATGCACTAGGAAGCCAGAAGAGTCATGTGACTTGCTTTATCTTCGAGGTATGCCCGTTTGGAATTTTTTCTCTTTGGGGCTTTGTCTTTGGGTTTACAGGGAAGTCAGTGAAAACACAGAATCTGAGTTACAGAAACCGCACTCGGAGTTAGTATTCTGGCACATTCCATAACGCGATGCACAGTGCTGGCTCCCTTCCTGCGGGGATGCGGGAGCTGTGGGTGAAGATGCAGTCTTTGCAGCCCAGGGAGCCTGTGGTGGGCCAGGCTGTGCTCACCCACCGTCCAGCCTCCCCGTCAGTGGGCCAGGCAGCCTGGCATCGCCCTCGCCTTGGCACCACTGTTTCCCAGCTCCCTGGTTTCAGTCAGGCCAGGAGTTGCTTCCCCCTGTGGGTGGCACTTCTCTGGGTGGGGCCCAGCCTGGGATGACTATGCCCTGTGCCTCCCGGTCCACTTTCTTTCACTCTCAGAGGTATCCTGAGGAGGAGGGTAAATTATATGGTCACCCCGCCTGCGGGTTACGTACATCTGAATAACTGAGGAAGCTTATTATAAATACTGATTTTCTGCATGCAAATTATGCTTCAGTAGAAAAGTCAACAACATGCAGATTTTTAAAAAAAAGAAAATTATTTATTTATTTGGTTGCACTGGGTCTTAGTTGTGGAAGGCGGGCTCCTTATTTGTGGCTCACGGGCTCCTTAGTTGTGGCAGGCTGGCTCCTCAGTTGTGGCACGCGAACTCTCAGTTGCGGCATGCATGTGGGATCTAGTTCCCTGACCAGGGATTGAACCCGGGTCCCCCGCTCTGGGAGCGTGGAGTCCCATCCACTGAGCCACCAGGGAAGTCCCCAAAATGCAGATTTTAAAACATTTATGAGATCCTTGGGGAAACGTGAATAGTCCCTTGACAGTTAGGGATACTAAGGAATTTCTGGTGGTTTTTTTGGCCCTGCCATGAGGCCTGTGGGACCCTAGTGATCTCGGAGAGGCAGCAGCAGTGAGTGGTGGCTTGAAGCGAGATCTTAGTGCCCTCCCAGGAACTGAACCTGGGCAGCCTGGATGAAAACCAGGAATCCTAGCCACTAGTTCACCAGGGACTAGAGTCTAGAAGCAAAGTTCCCCTGGTTCTTACCCCCACTGAAAAATGCATTTCTCAAGGAGGCAAAAAGTGTAAAAACAGGTACAAAGTTTATCATTAGAGACACAGCACAACACGTGGGAGAGCTCACAGAGAAACAGTTTGTTTAGTTAAGACAGAAGCAGGGCAGAGATGCACACCCGGAGAGAAAGGGTGTGGGCGTCCCCCCTAATGAGGAGGAACAGTGAAGAGGCGGTTAAGTCACTTATAATAGGGCAGTTCTTCCGGGTCTTTGTTTACCTTTGGCCAATTACCTGGTTTCTTTTTCCACACCTGACCTGCCCTAGGACCCTCCCCAACCTGTGTGCACAACTTTTTTCCAAGATGGATTCCGGCCCAGAGGCCTATGGGGGGCCTTGGCATCACCTATTCTGGGTGATTTTTGACCCCCAAGGAGCCTCTCTGCACAGGTGCAATGTCTCCCTTGCCCCAAGGATGGGAAATTTAAGACCTCTTGATCTTTTACTCAAGCAAGGTTTAGCCCCTCTCTGTTCCTGCCATGACTGTTATCTTAAAGTGTCCACAGGAGACAAAGTCCAGCTATTTACCCTGTTCCTCTTGTTATTTCTATCTCGAAGTGCAGACAGGAGGCTGGTCATATATATCTAACCTGGAGCCCACCTATCTCCTGTCTCAGGAAATGCAAACGGGAGGCTAGATGTAAGTGTCCAGCCTGAAGCCCACCTTTTTCCTGCCCCAAGAAAAGTAAACAGGAGGCCAGTTGTAAATGCCTAGCCTGGAGCCCATCTGTCTCCTGCCTCACTAGTTCCCTGACCAGGGTTCTAGGTATCGAACCCGGGCCCCCTGCAGTGGACGCGAGAAGTCCTAACCACTGGACCGCCAGGGAATTACCACCCCCCCTTTTTTTTTTAATTTTATTTATTTATTTATTTATTTATTTATTTATTTATTTATGGCTGTGTTGGGTCTTCATTTCTGTGCGAGGGCTTTCTCTAGTTGCGGCAAGTGGGGGCCACTCTCCATCGCAGCGCGCGGGCCTCTCACTATCGCGGCCTCTCCCGTTGCGGAGCACAGGCTCCAGACGCGCAGGCTCAGCAATTGTGGCTCACGGGCCTAGTCGCTCCGCGGCACGTGGGATCTTCCCAGACCAGGGCTCGAACCCGTGTCCCCTGTATTGGCAGGCAGATTCTCAACCACTGCGCCACCAGGGAAACCCTGCACCTATTTTTAATGTACAGTTCACTTTTTTTTTTTTTAATTTTATTTATTTATTTATTTATTTATTTATTTATTTATTTTTGGCCGTGTTGGGTCTTAGTTTCTGGGCGAGGGCTTTCTCTAGTTGCGGCAAGTGGGGGCCACTCTTCATCGCGGTGCGCGGGCCTCTCACTGTCGCGGCCTCTCTTGTTGCGGAGCACAAGCTCCAGACGTGCAGGCTCAGTAGTTGTGGCTCATGGGCCTAGTTGCTCCACGGCATGTGGGATCCTCCCAGACCAGGGCTCGAACCCGTGTCCCCTGCATTGGCAGGCAGATTCTCAATCACTGCGCCACCAGGGAAGCCCCTACAGTTCACTTTTGACAAATGTGTACACCTGTGCAATGATCACAGTTGTGACATAGAACTTTTCCATCACCTCAAAAAGTGCCTTCCTGGGGACTTCCCTGGGGGCACAGTGGTTAAGAATCCGCCTGCCAATGCAGGAGACACAGGTTTGATCCCTGGTCCGGGAAGATCCCAGATGTCGTGGAGCAACTAAGCCCGTGCGCTACAACTACTGAGCCTGCGCTCTAGAGCCCTAGAGCCACAACTACTGAGCCCGCATGCCACATTACTGCAGCCCGAGCGCCTAGAGCCCGTGCTCCACAACAAGAGAAGCCACTGCAATGAGAAGCCCACGCACGACAATGAAGAGTAGCCCCCGCTCACCACAACTAGAGAAACCCCGCGTAGCAACCAAGACCCAACACAGACAAAAATAAATAAATAAATAAGTGATAAATTAATTAATTACATTTCTCAAAAAAAAAAAAAAGTGCCTTCCTGCCCCTTTGCAGTTGGTTTCCTCCCAGCTCTGGTCCCTGGCAAACAGGTCTGCTTCCTATCACTATAGCTTTGCCTTTTCTAGAATTTCTCATCAATGGAGTCATAGACTGAGCATAGTGCTTGTGAGTTTCACATGTGTGTGTGTGTGTGTGTGTCCGTGATTCTTGCTGTTGTTGCCTAGTAGTCTTCATTATCTCTTTATCAGATAGTGAACATTTGAGTTCTTTACAGCTTTGGGCAGTTATGAAAACAGTTCACAATTGCAGATTTCAAAACATTTAGGACGTAGCTGAGGAAACTTGAACGCTTACTTGATATTTAATGATATTAAGAGGAGCTCCTGGGCTTCCCTGGTGGCTAAGTGGTTAAGAATCCGCCTGTCAATGCAGGGTACACAGGTTCGAGCCCTGGCCTGGGAAGATCCCACATGCCATGGAGCAACTAAACCCATGCACCACAACTACTGAGCCTGCGCTCTACAGCCCGCGAGCCACAACTACTGAGCCCGCGTGCCAAAACTACTGAAGCCCACGCACCACAACTACTGAAGCCTGCGCACCTAGAGCCCGTGCTCTGCGACAAGAGAAGCCACTGCAATGAGAAGCCCGTGCACCGCAAAGAAGTGTAGGTCCCGCTCGCCGCAACTAGAGGAAGCTGTGCACAGCAACGAAGAACCAAAGCAGCCAAAAATAAATAAATAAATTTATTTTTAAAAAAATAAATGTTAGTTTAAAAAAAAAAAAAGAGGAGCTCCTTTCTGCTTGCTAGATGGGATACTGCCCGATTCACGAATTGTTGAATAAAGCCAATTAGAAAAAAGTTATATTAAGGAGTTCGTATTTCAGGTGGGATAATTGTTTTGTGATTCTGTTTTTATTTTTATTTTTTGGCCGCACCACCTGGCTTGTGGGATCTTAGTTCCCTGACCAGGGATCGAACCCGGGGCCCCCAGTAGTGAGAGCAGTGAGTCCTAACCACTGGACTGCCAGGGAGTTCCTGCGGTTCTGTTTTCAAACGGAGTCTTTATCTTTTCGAGGGAATGCTGAGATATTTACGTTTCATGATCTGAGCACAGGTTGGAAAAGAATTTCCAGACACAAGGCAGAATGTAAGGAAGACAGAGTTTATTAAAGAGAAGGGTTGCTGCAAGAACAGCTGGCCGACTTCCTGGTAGCCAGGGAAGGTCGACAATGAGCATCGGTTGCTTCTCTGTTTTTATAGCCAGGGAACATGCGAGTCATCTGCTAACTGGACAGAGTATGTATACTTTCAGCGTGCTGAGCAGGAGGAAATCTGGGCAAATGTCTTTCCTTATATGGGATGGGAAAGGGACAGGGCATGCTGCTTGGGAGGGCTCTGGGACATGGCAATGGTCCCATTGTGACAGAGTGATGGGAGTCCTGTAACTCTTTGTTCCGGCAATATTGGCCCTTTGAGTTTATCTAGTTCTTTGTCCTTGTAGCACACTATATTCCCCCCTCTCTTTATTTACAGGGCCAATTCTTTGGCCCTATTGGATACCCTGCTCACGTCTACCTACTTGCCTAGCTCCTTCTCAGGCATTCAGGAACCCTTTTTGTAAGGAGAAGCGGGTGACAATCTCTCTGGCTACTTCCTGCTGGACAGGGGCGTTGTGGGGCCCTGGGTCCCAATGCCCACTCTCTATCAGGGTATATTTACAGAGGGAGATGAGATCCTGCAGAATGATTAGGCAGCTTGTTCCAGCGTATTCTGTGTGCCAACTGGCTGGTACTCTTGTTGTAGCACCATCTGGAACTGAATCTTTTGAACCTGTTGAGAGATGAATTTAGATAATGTGTTAATAATGCAGGGACCAAACAACAAAACAAAGGCTATCAGGATTAATGGTCCCAACAAGGGCAATAGCCATGTCCATATCTGGATCCCCATAGAGGAGAGGAGGTTGGAAAGCCAGCTTGGGGCCCTGTCCTGCTCTCTCTTTTAAATCTTCTATTAATTTGATGTTTTTCTTTAGAATCTGGAGGTCTTCTTCAGCCTGGCCGGAGGTATTAATATAGAAGCAACCTGTCTCATTTAGTAGGGCACAGACACCCCCGCCTCAGCTGCTGTAACATTAAGGGCCCTCCTATTTTATAAAACCACCTCGGCCAGAGAGCCTAGGGCTGACTGCTCTTCCTCAGTGGCTGCAACTGTAGCCTTCCAAGGTTCCTGGACCACGATGGTGAGATGGAGAACGCTCCTCTCTAAGGGGTACGCCTGCAAACCAGAAGAGCCCTCTAAAGACGCTACGTATTATTTCAGGCTGATCAAGAACTGGGTTATCATAAGCATGTCCCCACCAAGCAGCGGTTCATTTTTGTCTCTCCAGGACAGGTCTAAGGCCTCTTCAAGGAAGAACCCAAGGCTGGGAATGCCTCCCAAGGAAGCTAAATCCTTTGTAGTCATAATGGTCGCCTCTGGGACCACGGCAGTAATTGTGCAGGAGCCCCTCCAAAGTGTGGGAAGATCCAGATAGACCCCGTTACCACATAGAAATGAAAATCTGGTGCCCCTCGAGGATACCCCTGCTGTGGGTCCCCAGGGCCAGGCTCTGACCTTTTGGGAGTTTTCCTCTGGAAATAGAATGGGGTCCCATGGCCTAGGATTATATTGGGAAGGCCAAACTCAGAGGAAATAATCATCTATACATAAAGGGGAGAATCCGGGCTCTGACTGATGATGAGTGTGATGGGTGGATTGGCATAACAAATTTCTGAATATTAGCTGAATTATGTTATATTTTGGAGGAGAATCTTGCCGGGAGGTTAAACTAAGTAAGTTGTCTGGTGGTCACACCGATCCCCACATATTTAGTTCCCAGGACCGAGCTGTTTATGGGGATATGGTCTTCATTAATATTTTCTTAGTCACATTTTTCCTCGAATTTCCCCAACACAAAGTGAAGTTACCTTCATGTACATCATATTTATTTTCCTCGGACCAGGGATCCCACTCCAGGCTAGTCTGATTAAAATTGAGGGTGTAGTTACAAAGAGAGTCATTTATCCAGCCCCAAATGGGTCCCCAAACCATCCAGGTTTTGGAAACAGAGCTGTGCCTCGTCTGCCCAAGCTTGGGCTGATGCCCATATCCTGTTTTTCTCTTCATGAGTACAGCAAGCGGTCAGGACTACATGAATGTCTCGCCGGGTCAGGTCAAAGGTTATGGTGAGGGCCTGAAATTCCTTCATAAAAGTGGTGGGATCCTGACTGAAGGAACCTAACTTGTTTTGAATTTGAGAAATGTCCGACATGGGAAAGGGAACATGGAATCTAATAGTGCCCATGTCTCCATTTGCTACTTCCCTTAAGGGAAGCATATTAGAATCTGTTTCCTGGCGTTGGGCAATCCTCGATCTTGTGTGGGGAGGGGAGAGGGGGCTTTCGCCCTGATAAGGGGGTGGCTGTTGGGAGCTGTGGGTTGAGGCGGGGGCAGGGGCTGAAGCAAAGGGGGTTGATGGGGTGGGGGACAGGAAAGGTCGAGTCGAGGGTCGCCTAGGAGATCTGATGGAGAGGGAGGCAGAGGGGGTCGGGGGGATAAGGTGGCAACAGAAAGACACATGACGGCATGAGTCCCTCAGCTCCAGATTCTGACTAAGGGCCATAAAGTTCTGGATGTAAGGAACCTCTGAGTCCTCTCCCTGTTTCCGGCAAAAGAGATCAAGTTGGAGGATCGTGATATAATTTAGTGTGCCATCAGGAGGCCATTGTTCTCGGTCCCCCAGTTTATACTGGGGCCAAGCCGTGTTACGAAAGAAAATGCGCCTCCTCTTTTTGAGATTCTCAGGGTCAAATTTTCCCAGTTCCTGATGATACAGCCGCGGGGTGAGTCTGAGGGAGGCTCCCGAGACATACCAGAACCCATTCTTAGCCTGTATGCCATGGAATGGGGGTACTGAGAGCCACCGGGTGACGGAAAGGCGTCCCCTTTGTCCCAGTGATCTCTCCGTGCGACTAAGGCACAAAATGGGCCGACCGTCCCAACAATCGCGTCCGACCGTGAGAGGTGACCCCTGAGCGTGCGACTGAGGCACCTTGTGACTCGGGCAGAGAAAGAAAGGAAAGAGAGAAAGATTCCCGGGACCCACCGGGTGACTCACCGTTTGGCGATGCCCTGAAACGTGAAAAGGCACTGCTGGGATGGCTCAGAGGCAACACTTAGGCTCCTGTAAGTCAATCTGGACTGAGAAGAAGGTGAAAGTAACAGAGAAGAGAGGCCGAGGAATCGGCCTCGTAGTCCTGCGGGAAGGCGGCGGCCAAGGGGAGGGGGCTCGGTGTTCTGCTTGAACCAGTGTGTGCCTCACGGTGCACGGAAGTTGTCTTGCTGGGGGCAGGTGCTCTAACAGCCTGGTCCGTTCCGTGACCCCCTTATCCTTCACGGGAGTCTTCAAGCGGCAGGCGCCCTAATGGCTTTTAAATGCCTGACCCGTGCCCGCACGATACCAATCGGCCTAGTCCTCAGTCAGGAGGAAGGCAGAGGGACCCTCACCGCAGTTACTGGGGCGAAGTGAGCCCCAGTAACTGGGCGGCAGTCACTGGGGCGAAGTGAGCGTGGAGCCTTCGGAACACACCGGGGTGTGGCCCTGGCCAGAGTCCTCTGTTGCTTCCCCGGCAGCTTGCCTGTTCACAGAGAGTCCCAAGGAATGAGGAGAGGAGGTGGGGAAAGAGATCCCCCAAGAGATATCCCCGTACGGGCCACCACAATGTCGTGGTCCGAGCGTGGGCTGGAAAAGAATTTCCAGACACAAGGCAGAATGTAAGGAAGACAGAGTTTATTAAAGAGAAGGGTTGCTGCCAGAACAGCTGGCCGACTTCCTGGTAGCCAGGGAAGGTCGACAATGAGCATCGGTTGCTTCTCTGTTTTTATAGCCAGGGAACCTGCGAGTCATCTGCTGACGGGGCAGAGTATGTATACTTTCAGCGTGCTGAGCGGGAGGAAATCTGGGCAAATGTCTTTCCTTATATGGGATGGGAAAGGGACAGGGCATGCTGCTTGGGAGGGCTCTGGGACATTGCAATGGTCCCATTGTGACAGAGTGATGGGAGTCCTGTAACTCTTTGTTCTGGTAATATTGGCCCTTTGAGTTTATCTTGTTCTTTGTCCTTAGAGCATACCACCCCGACTCCAGTCGCTAGTTCCCCTCTCAAGGGCAATGGAAGCTTCCGGTTTCCCTGGCCTCCCTCCAGGGATGGTCTACACGGGGCCTGCAGGTGTAGTCAGTCACCTAGTTGCCATCATTCTGCGCTTTGCCTTTTTTCATCTAACGGTGCTTCTCCTAGATGGTTCCTCCCTCTTGCTTGGGGCTGTGCACTCTTGTATTGTGTGGATGTAAGTTAATCTGAGTCCCTTATTGGTGGACATTTAGGACACGGCCAGTCTTTGCATGATAAACAGCTTTGCAGTGAGTAACCTTGAACACACTTGGTTTAATCATGTGTGCAGACATCTGTAGGGTGAATTCCTCTCAGTGGAACAGCTGGCTTAGAGCAGCCTATGCATTTGGAGTTTGGACGGATAACGATAACAGCAGGTTGCCCTCCGGGAGGTTGTAGCCACTCATGCTCCCCGTTCGTCGATGAGCCCCTCGGGACAGGTGGGCACAGGCAGGGCGGTGGGAAGGTCCGGGTGTGCCTGGCCAGCAGCGCTGGTCTGGGCAGGTGCAGCTTGGAGCCCTGCAGGGCAGTGGGAGGTCAGGCGAGGAAAGTTCCAGATCCCTGAGGGCTTCAAACGCCTCACTAGGAAGTTGAATCTTTTGTTTTTCTGGCCACCCCACACCAGCATGCAGGATCTTAGTTCCCCGACGAGGGATCAAACCCACTCCCCCTGCGGTGGAAGCGCGGGAGTCACTGGATCACCGGGGGAAGTCCCGGGAGTTGGATGTTGAATCTTTATTCCGTAGGGAGGGCCCTGGAGGGTCTGAGCAGGGGAGTGCACTCCTGCTTAAGAAGAGGGACTCTTGGGGCAGTGGGGTAGGCGGTGGGTTGGGGCTGGGAGGCAAGAGGCAGACGAAGAAGCCCCCCTCCCCTGGTCCCCAAGTGACTCCCCACATACCAGCCCTGCCTCGGTCTCCCTGAAGCCGCCCCGTCCCCCAGGACAAGTCGAGACGCTGTCCCCAGCCAGCCCCAGGCCCTTGTGACAAGCTCCTGGCTCCATCGTCCCACTCCCCGCTTCACCCCCGCCCCCCCACAGGCCGCTGGCCAGCGCTGGCGGGTTGTCATCTGTTTCTGGACCCACCGAGCTCTCCCAGCGCTGGGGCCTTCCCCTGAGATGCGCCCTCTTCTTGGGACAGCCCTGCCCCCCGTCCCCGTCCCCGTCCCCGTCCCCGGCTCAGCCCTGCCCCCCGTCCCCGTCCCCGTCCCCGGCTCAGCCCTGCCCCCCGTCCCCGTCCCCGTCCCCGTCCCCGGCTCAGCCCTGCCCCCCGTCCCCGTCCCCGTCCCCGTCCCCGGCTCAGCCCTGCCCCCCCTCCGGGACTTGGCCCAGGTGTCACGTCCTCTGCGAAGTTTTCCCCCGCGTCCGGGTGAGCGGCTGCCCCTTCTGGGAGTGACTCCTTGACCCGGGCCGCTGCAGCTCCCTTCGCGCCCCTGCCCTCAGCTTTGTGTCTGCTCCGGAGCGGAGCGGAGTCGGGGTGCTGTGTACCTCGCTTAGCCACGGGCCCAGCCCTGGCCATCTCATCCTGTGCTCTGGGGCAGGAGCAGCTGGAGTAGAAGGGGAGGGGCAGTGGGTGACATGGTGACATTCAGAGGCCACTGCTGGGAGGCGGGGGGAGTGGAGGATGGTGAAGGGGATGCGCGGGGTGTGGGCCTGCTCGCCAGAGGCAGTGTCTGTGCCGCCGCCGGCCGAGAGGACGTGAGGGGTGGGAAGCCGCAGGGGCTCCCTGGGCTGACCTTCCACTTTCCTCTGAAGTTTCTGGGGTCCAAGGAGCGAGGGAGTTGCAGGTTGGCATGGGCAGAGGGGCAGAGAGAGGTGGGAGGGAGAATGGGTCACACAGAGTCTCCCCCCAGGACTGGGTCAGGCCCGCCACCTGCTCTGCCCCTCGCCCCCCTGCCCCGCAAGCTGGCCTGCGTGGGGTTGAAACATTTCAGTCGGGTGTGGCCAGTCAAATATCAGGAGATGTCACGTTAGACTCTGGATTGCCAGCTTCTCTTGAAAACCCAGAGCTTCGGCATCCTGGACTCAGACCCCTGCACGGCCGCAGCTGGCCAGCGTGCCTGCCCAGTACTGCCCCGTTGCGTCCCTGCTCAGACACCCGTGGGCAGTGCCGCGTGGCATCGTGCTTGGTCTGCTGGGCTGTCTTTTCTTCTTTTTTAATGTCTTTACTAAAAGTGGGAAAACAAAAGCTCCACAGAGGGGCCACATGTTCTCCTGGCGGCCCTCGTTCCTCACCGTCCTGCCTGGAGGTGACAGGCGTAGGGGGAGCTCTGGGGAAGGCGAGTTGAGGAGGACCCTGCCCAGCAGCTCCTGAGCCCTTTGGAGGGAGGGAGGGCAGGTGTGGGATCACAGCTCAGCATGGGGATGGAGGCCAGGAAGGAACCACGGTGAGGCCATGGGGAAGGAGTCTTGATTTGGGGCCACAGGAAAGGGGTGAGTGAGCTGGGCTCTGGCCCCCCGGTGTCTGCAGGAACTGCAGAGCCGAGTCAGGGTCAGGTCCTGGGGGAAGGTTTGTGTCTGCGCCGCGTGCCTGGGTGGCCAGCCGGCCTGGGGGGTTAGGACGGTCCATGGGGCAGGACCCAGGGTGACCAGGACGGGAGGGGGCTGGAGAGTATGCAGTCTGGAGCGCCTGGCATTTACTCCTAAGTGCCCAGGGACGCCAGGGGCAGTGGGATGTTGACGGCGTGGGGTCCCCAGGGACCCCCAGTGTGGCAGGGTGGCGCAGGCGCCATCCCCTGTTCTCCTATTTCAGAGGCCACCTCCTTATCAGTCCCTCCCTCCTCAGGGCCCTGCCGGATGCAAGCACTTCCTCCTGCACCCTGGGGCCCTCTGTCTGCACTTCTCGCCCTGGCCCTGCATCCCTCTGCACCAGCCTGGCGTGGACAGCCCCACTTTACAGACCGGGAAAGGGAAACCCGCAGAAAGGAACCAGGCTCCGCCAGAGGCAGGCTCTGGTGCTCCTGGTGTCAAAACGTTTCGGTCCTCACCTGTCTGGACTAAAGCCCTTACCCCACCTCGGCATCCACCAAGCACCTGTTCCCTCACGCAGAGATGCACCGTCTGGTCTTTACTAAGTTGAAAACAAATACAAAGGAAAGAGTCTGATACAGCAGTTTTGTTATTTGAATTGGCTACCTCTTAACTACAACTTAAAAAAAAAAACAACTCAGTATAAGCTCGAAGTTTTTAAACTTAAAAAGTTTTTAAATTTTTAAATTATTTTTTCAGCTTTATGGATATATGATTGACATATAGAACTGCACAACATGGTGACCCGGCACACGTGTGTGTGGTGAAATGACCACCACAGCAAGTTCACTTAACACCCATCATCTCACATCGCTATGATTGTTTTTTCTTGTGAGGAGAACTTTTGAGATCTACTCTCTCGGTAACTTTCAAATATATGACATAGTGTTGTTACCTTTAGTCACCATGCTGTACGTTACATCCCCATGAGTTATTTTATAGCTGGAAGTTTGTACCTTTTGACCCCCTTCACCTGTTTTAACCCATCCCCCCTGCACCCCTCTGGCCTCTGGCAACCACCAGTCTGTTCTCTGCATCTGTGAGTTTGGGCTTTTTAGATTCCACGTATAAGTAAAATGATCTAGTTTTTGTCTTCTTCTGTCTGACTTATCTCATGGAGCTTAATTGCCTTCAAGGTCTATCCATGTTGTTGCAAATGGCAGGATTTCCTTCTTTATTATGGCTGAATTATGCACACACACACACACACACACACGCACACACATACACACACACCCCATGTCCGCTTCATCCATTCATCCATCAGTGGACACTTAGGTTGTTTCATGTCTTGACTACTGTAAATAATGCTACAGTGAACGTGGGGCTGCAGATCTCTCTTCAAGAGAGTGATTTCATTTCCTTCAGATTAATACCCAGAAGTGGGATTGCTGGATCATATGATAGTTCTAGTCTTAATTTTTTGAGGAAACTCCAGGCTGTTTTCCACAGTGGCTGCACCAGTTTACATTCCCATCAGCAGTGCACAAGGGTTCCCTTTTCTCCACATCCTTGCCGGCACTTGTTTCTTGTCTTTTTGATAATAGCCATTCTAACAGGTGTGAGGTGAGATCTCATTGTGTTGGTTTTTTTTTAAATGTTTTTATTTTTTGGCCGCACCATGTGGCATATGGAATCCGAGTTGCCTGGCCAGGGATCGAACCCACGCGCCCTGCTTTGGAAGCGAGGAGTCTTAACCACTGGACCACCAGGGAAGTCCCCTCATTGTGGTTTTGATTTGCATTTCCCTGCTGGTTAATGATGCTGAGTATCTTTTCATGTGCCTGTTTGGGAAAATGTCCATTCAGATCCTCTGCCTGTTTTTTAATTGGATTGTTTGTTTGTTTTGCTATTGTATGAGTTGTATGAGTTCTTTATGTATTCTGGATATTAATGTTTTCTCCCATCCCACAGGTTATCTTTTCATTTTGCTGATGGCTCCTTTGCTGTGAAGAAGCTTTTTAGTTTGATGTAGTCCCACTTGTTTATTTTTGCTTCTGTTGCCTTTGTTTTTGGTGTCAAATCTAAAAAAATCATCACTAAGGCCTATGTTTTCTCCTAGGAGTTTTATGGTTTCGGGTCTTGTGTTCAAGTTTTTAACCTATTTCGAGTTGATTCAAAAATCTTTTAAAATGAAAATTTGAGAAGCCAAGTGACGCTTCTTTCCCGTGCTCTGGGGGTTCCCCTGGTCATTGCTTGGTGACCGTCGCGGCTGCCCCTGAGCCAGTGATGCAGGCGAGAAGCAGGGGGCCTGAATGCCCGCCCCCCAGGATGAAGGGGTGACATTTGGGATGGGCGACAGGTGCAGACAGTTGTCAGTCACCCCAGGATGTCGGTGCTCATCTGCTCCAGAAAATGGCAGCTACGGCTCTTTCTTGGAGCCTCCAGCCTTCCTGCGGTCAGTTGGCTGACACTGAGAGAAGAGGGAAGAAGTGCTGGTGAACGTTTATGTCTGACCGCGTGCCAGCTTGTTATCTGCATTGTCTTGAGTGATTCAGTCCTCCCCACCGTCAAGTGCGGTGCTGTTGTTCCTCTTTTACAGACAAGGAAGCGGAGAAGTGAGGGTTTTGGCAGCTTTGCTCAGGTCACCCAGCTAGTGAGAGTGGGAGCCAGGAACGATCTCTGAGTCTGCCTGAAAGGAGCCAGACCCGGAGGGCAGTGGAGCTCCGTGGCCCAGAGTGGGGGGTCCGGCCTTGGGGGCCACGCTAGCCAGCGGGTTGGAACAGGCTGGGTGGGCCCAGGGATGCTGGGCACCCAGGAACCGCACACTCGCTCATTGCCTGGTACCCGTCTCTGGGCCTGAGGCTGGTGCAGGCAGATTTCATCAGCCAGACTGGAGTCTGGGAAAGTGCCAGCCTCTCTGGGGTTGCCCAAGGCAGGAGCACTAGGCTGGCTTGTTGGGACTCCGGGGATTTCACGGGGCTTCCCCACTGCCCACGGCAAGGACAGGGTTTTTCTTCTTGGGGAAATGGGGTGGCATTTCAGTCCTTCCTGACCTTGGGGAGCTCCCAGCTCTCAGTCCAGGGAATCGGGCCCCTCCAGTGCTCTCTCAGAGCCCAGGGGCAGGTGGCAAGCGGGCGTTCACCTGCTGATGGGTCTGGATGCTGCGACTTGTTTCCAGTTCTCAGAACATCTGTGGCCGCACGAGCCCAGCTCCCCTGGGACTCCTGATGGAGGTGGTGGTACTGGGAATTTGTCCATTTTCCAAGGGGTCAGAGCCTGTGTGCTTGTGCTCATTCAGCTCTGCTGGTCGTTGGCAGTCCTGGAAACCAGGAGGGGCAAGTGCGCTGGGCACCCTACAGCCGGGTCGCCTTGCTGCCACGCTCACGGCCTTTGCGGAAAGTGCCCGCCACCCGCCCTTCCTGGTACCTGCCAGGCCGGGTGCCTGCGGCCCTAGGGCAGGAAGGTGGAAACACGTGGAAACACGACCCTGCAGCCCCTTGTCTGGCTGTCAGATCAGCACCCACCCTGAGCAAACACGCGGGAAGTTCTTTTTTCCCTTTCTGGGAGCCATCGGGCCCTTTGGAGGACCTTCTGCCCCTCCCCGGGGTTACTGCTGTTCACGAGTGACGTCCTTCCCGAGGTTCACCCTGCTGCTTCCCCCCCTCCCCCCAGGATCATGCGGCCAGATGACGCCAATGTGGCCGGCAACGTCCACGGAGGAACCATCCTGAAGATGATCGAGGAGGCAGGGGCCATCATCAGCACCCGGCACTGCAACAGCCAGAACGGGGTGAGCGTCACGTGGAAGATCCCGGGCCCTGGGGGCCTAGCGTCCCCTCTGGCGGTGCCGCACCCCTGTCCACTGTCGGGTCAGGAAGGGAGTTTGGGTGGAGGCCAGGCCTGGAGCCTTCCCTGCCCCGGTCCCCGGGCCTTGGGGGTTTTGGGAAGCTCCAGCCCTGGACTGGGGACCCCTTGGGTTGGCAGTTGGTTTGGGGCTCAGCGAGGAGGGGTGGGGACCTCCAGAAACTAAGCTGAGAGCTGCCAGCTGACAGAGCCACCTTTCCAGCCCTCCCCCTGTGTTCAGGGAGAGTCAGCTTCCTGAGTCCCCGGGGGCCCAGCCCCCCCAGAGCCTGCATGGGCGGCAGTTAACCCTGGGTGTCACACGGCCTGGACCCACATCCCTCCCCTGCTCCACTGACCCTGGGTCCACAGGCAAGTCTGGGCTCTCCCCTTGGTGGCTTCCGGGCCGCACAGGCCAGCACAGACTCCTGCGATGGTGCCGGCTCTCCTCCCGCCGCCCAGGCAGGGCCAGGCTGGTGGCTTTAGGCTTCAGGGCAGCTGCGGGGCATTCAGCCCGTCATCTCCTGCCCGGCCCCCAGCCCTGCGGGACCTGCCGTTCTCTCTGAAGCCCCTCCCCTCGGGTGCTGGGGGAAGGAGTCAGTCTTGTGCCCCAACTGCCAGCTCGGCACCAGGCAGCCACGGAAGCGGCTCCAAGGAAGCCTGAGGCTTTGGGTACCTGGGGGCCTCGGCTAGCCACTTGCTGTGTCATCGTCCTCCAGGCCCAGAGGCCGATTCCACGCCCGCGCAGACTGTGTGCACGTGCGCGTGGGTGTGCAGCGCTGCACGTGTGTGTGTGTGTGTGTGTGTGTGTGTGTGTGTGTGTAGGATGAACCGAGCCGGGGTGAGTGTGTGTGGGTGGACGTGGGCCTGGGGGCCTCCGCCTGGGGAGGAGTGGGAGTGGATTGGGCTGGGTTCTCCATGTGAGGAAGGGGCTCTCCCGCCTGCTAAGAGTTTGCCCCTGAAGTTCTGGGGCAAACCCGGCCACGTTCAGAGAGCGCCCTCTGGTGGCTGTGAGGACAGGCCTGAGCCCGAGGGGCCGGGGCTGAGGTGGGGGCCGGGCCCCTGGTAGACCCTCCGAGAGGGAGACAGTGAGGCTCCCAGCCAGGCCTGGCAAGAGAGGCTGGACGCTGGGAAGGAAGAGCCCCAGGACTGGGGAGGGAGGGAGGAGGGGCTCGGGAGCCCAAGTGGGTGACAATGCCCTGGTAACCGGCAGGGTTCAGTGACCACCTAGGGTTTTGCAAAGCTCTGTAGCATTTAGCTTGTGTCGTCCTCACGACACCCCTTAGAGATCGAGGTGGTTACTGTATTAGCCCCACTGCACAGATGAGGAAGCTGAGGTCCAGAGAGCTTGGATACTTGCCCGAGGCCACATGGGGAGGCAGCTGGCTGATCTGGGTCTTGAACCTGTGCTTTGAATCCCTGTTCGTTCTCACTCCTTCCCCAGAGTGAGCCTGGGGTGGAGGTGTGACCTGTTGGCTGGGAGATGCCTCTGGGCTGGTGGCCCCAGGATAGCGATCTGGAATCCCAGGCTCAGGAAGGGGGTGTGAGCCCCAGGCAGCTCCAGGGGGCTGAGGCTGGCCTCTGAATGGCTCTGCTGGGGCTCTGGGTGGGCTGGGGGCACTGCCATCCACACTCCCCTGGTGGTCTCATCCAGCCTGTGGCTTTAGTACCACGACACAGCCCCGAGGTCCTCTGTCCAGCTGGTGCCTCTTGGCTGGCTCCCCCTGGATGCTTAATCAGCCCTCGACCTGGATGGGCCCCAAAAGACTCTCGGGGCCCGCTCCCAGGCTGCTTCTCCCACGGCCTCCCTCTGCTCAGTAAATTTAGACCTCTGGAGCCTCCGTTGACCCCCTCTTCCTGCCACCCGTGGACACTGGCATCCAGTCCTGTCGACTTCACCTTGTGGATAGTTCCAGGTCCGAGCACTGCACACCAGCCCCACCGCCATCTGGGCCGAGCCACTGTCACTTCCTGCCCAAATTGCCTAAACAGCTTCCTAACAGGCCTCCCTGCCCTTGTCTGCTCTCCAGCAGCAGCCAGAGAAACCCGTCCTGTGTGAAGTCAGGGCACGGCTCCTACTCCTTGCCCTCGTCACGCCCCTGGGCCACGCCAGCATTCCTGCCCCAGGGCCTTTGCACTGGCCCTTTCCCCTGCCTGGACCGCTCTTCCCGCAGAGACCCACGTGGCTCCCCCTTCCTTCCAGTCTCTGTAAATACAATCTCCACGCCCCCAACGACCATGCCCCTGACGACCGGCTCCCTCACCGCTCCCAGCTCTCGTCCACAGCACCGTCCCTCCTGGCACGCTGCGTTTTGCTCATTTAGCTCTGGGCTGCTTCCCCCACTAGAATGTAAGCCCCACCAGGGCAAGGACTTTTGCCCGTCACTTCCCTGCTGGATTCCCTTAGCATCTAGGCCAAGGTCTGGAACGCAGTGGGCTCCCATTAGCTGTGTGTCTGGAGTAGTTGTCTGTGGAGAGCTTCTGTTTAATGCACACTTACGAAGCACCAGTGGCCGCACTGCGTGCTTGACCTTCCTTACCTGGGGAATCTCCTTAACCCCATTTTGCAGGTGGGGAAACGGAGGCCTGGAAAAGTCATGTGGCTCCCAAAGGTCACAGAGCTGCATCCTCTGAGTGGGCATCAGCCGAGAGGGCCTGGGTGGGTGAAGGGGGCAGGTGCAGCTCAAATAACAAGAGCAGTAGGAGTTAACCCTTTCTGGGCCTTGATCCCTACGTTCCTGTGAGAGCAGGGCAGCCCACCCCTCCTCTCCACACAGCATCCGCTTGAATCCTGGCAGCAGTCACTGGTACCATTTATTATCTGTATTTTGCAGAGAGACCAGGTCAAGAGCTAGTGTCAGAGCTGGGATTTGAGTCCAGGGCGCAGACCTGTTTTCTCTGGCTCTGCTTCTGAAGCTGCTGTCCCGGCTTAAAGCCCCGTGGCCCCTCAGGAGCCCAGCCCCGTGGTTTTCCAGGCATCTGTGCCCAATGGGCAGTGCAACTCAGGCTGCCTTCGGGAGCATGGCAGAGGGTGCTTCTTGGGCTAGATGCTGATCAGAACCCTCACGGCTGCTTCCCGGGTCGGGGCTGTTCCTCCTACTTTACGCCCCGAAGCAGGGAGTTACGGGTGTGTCTGAGCCGCTGGGAGCCACAGACATCTACAGCCACGGACACCTACAGCTCGGAGACGCTCACACTGAATAAACATTTGTCAGCCTGTGTTTTGAATTTCTGGGTCACAGAGGTCTTTATGGAGTGCCTGGGGTGGCCCGCTAGGTCTTGGGAAACGGCAGCTCCCAGTCATGTTGGAGCTGCCTGGGTCCCAGCCTGTGCCGTCCACACCCAGCTGGACATGGATTCAGCAGCAGCCTCTAGCTCCCCCGGGGTCGCCCTGCCCTCCCCTCTGCCTGCGGTGTCTGCACCCCACACCTTCTCCTGCCTGACACCTCAGCATCCAGGTCTCAGCCCCTCACCTGCAGCTGCCCCTCCCACATCGGCACCTGCACCCCACTTCCCACACCCCACACCTCACACTGCCCTCTTTGGAGCACCTGCCACGTGCTTATCTGTCATCCGTGCCCCAACCAGACCCCAGGCCAGGGGCAGGCACCGAGTGCAGGGCCTGGCTCCGTAGATACCACCACAAGTGAAGGAATGCCTCTGCAGCCTTAAAAAGGCTGGGGTCCATCTAAGGCTCAGATGTTTAAAGGCACAAGAAACGAGCTGCATTTCCATTTAAAATATTAACGTATAGGAGTGTTACCTGTGTGCGGACATATCCATTCCATAGTTTAGCCACCCTTCAACAAAGACAGCTGCTTTATTTCGTTTTGGGTCTTGCAGGTGGAGCTTGGATAGAGGCTTCCAGAAGTGGCTGGAAGTTCCAGCCAGAGGCTGGCCCCGCATTCTTGCCCACCTTGCTTCACACTTGCCCTTCCAGCTTTCTGCCAGTGGGTGGCGCTGTAGCCACACAAATGTACTCGGGGTGACGCCCAGCAATTCCCTCGCGTTGTTTTAGCTTCAGGGGTGACACGTCTGTGTGGGGCGGGGGTGGGGGGACAGGGCCCCGGCAAGTCAGGGGGGGGGGGCGCCACAAGCTGCGCTTGCCTGCTCAGCTCCTGCTCTGCTGCGTTGAGAGCTGATTCCAGGACATTTATAGGAACAGAAACTATCAGAGGACCCCCGTGTGTCTGAGGCTCTCCGGGGAAGGGGTGAAGATGGAGGTCCCCAGGCGTCCCTCCAAAGAGGCAGGTTCTGCGGGTTTGGGGCGGGTCAGGGAATTTGCATGTTTGCCAGGTGTCAGGTGAGTTCTCGCGCAGGTGGGAGAGCTGTGCATTGGTGCCACAGGTGGTGGCAGGTGGCCGGTGGAAAGAGTGCAGACATGCCAGAGCTTGAACTGACTGTCACCTACAAGCTTAATATCTCCAACCCCTGCAGAAGGGGTGCTGTGAGGACCAGCTGGAAAGGTGAAGCCCAGCGCTGACACGGCGCCGACAGGCCCTCAAGAGTGGGCCCATCTCCTGCTCCCTGCTCCCCACCCAGCCCAGGGGTACCCATGCTGTCCAGTGTCCTAAAAACCCTGATTGGTTTCTGGTAGAAAGTCAAAAAAGTGCCAGGTGCTGTGTTTGGCAGTGAAGATCCACGGTCCTGTGGCTCACACATAAGATTGTCTTTTGTGTCATTCGGTTAGCATGGATGAAAAGGAAGCTGATTCCATAATATATGAAGAATTCATACAACTCAACAACAGAAAATAGACAACCCGATTAAAAAATGGGCAGAGGAACTGAATAGACATTTTTCCAAAGAAGATATACTGATGGCCAACAGGCACATGAAAAGATGCTCAACATCACTAATCATCTGGGAAGTGCAGATCAGTACCACAATGAGATATCCCCTCACACCTGCCAGAATGGCTGTTATCAAAAAGACAACAGATAACCAGTGTTGGTGAAGATGTGGAGAAAAAGGGGTCCTCATGCGCTGTTGGTGGGAATGTAAACTGGTGTGGCCACTGTGGAGAACAGCCTGGAGGTTTCTCAAAAGCTAAAAATAGAGTTGCCATATGATCCAGCTATTCCACTTCTGAGTATGTATCCAAAGAAAATGAAAACACTAATTCGAAGTGGTATCTGCACCCCTGTGTTCATGGCAGCATTATTTACAGCAGCCAAGACATGGAACAACCTAAGGGTCCATTGATGGATGAATGGATAAGTAAATTATGGTATACACACAAACAATGGAATGTTACTCAGAGGTAAAAAAGAAAAAAGATGAAATCTTGCCATTTGTCACAACATGGGTGGTCCTTGAGGGAATTATGCTAAGTGAAATAAGTCAGATGGAGAAAAACAAATACCTGATGATTTTGTTCATAGATAGAATATAAAAGACAAAAAATAAACGAACAAACCAAAAACGCATAGATAGGACAAGGCAGTGGTTAGCAGAGGGGAAGGGGTGGGGTGGGGGAGTGGCCCAGGGGCAAAATGGGTAAAGGAATCGACTGTCTGGTGACGGATGGAAACTATACTTTCGGTGGTGAGCACGCTGTAGGGTATACAGTAGAAATATAACGTTGTTACACAGGAAACTTACACAATGATATAAACCAATGTTACCTCAATAAAAGCCAAACGTAAAAAAAAAAGCTGATTTTCAGTGCTGGTGCGGGAGTGCTGGGGCCACGTCAAGCACTCTGCCCTGCTGAGAAGCACTTTGGGAACACACACCGAAATGTTTGTCCCTTCCGCCCAGGAAACAATCCCCAATACTGAAAATGACTTAACTAAAAGGACCCTAATCACAGGGTTATTTATAATGAGACGACTGAGGATTGATACAAATCTAACAACAGAAGAATATTTTATTTGGCCGTTAAGAAATATCTTTGCAATGGAGTATCGTGAAGTGGCAGTCGTAGAAAGTGTCAAGAAAGGAAGTGAGGAAGTAAGTCCCTCACATTCATAGAATGTGAGCTCCCAAGTGGATCCAGCTGGACCCCACGCGCACGTGCTGACTGGCTGCGTCCATCCAGTTACCAAGGGGTCCTGGGTGGCCGGGGACATATACCCTTTTGTTCCTTTTGAATTTTGAGTCATGAGAACGGGTTGCCTATTTGAAGGATAAATAACATTTAAAAAGAAGAACTGTGATTGCTAAGAGCTTGTCATAACACGGGCAGGTTATTTTTCCTCCTGTTGAGTGAAAAAAGCAGATTGTGAAAGTGTATATTTAGTGCTTGCACAACTACGTAAGACTATATATGACAACTATACATGACTGTAAGTGACAACTATCTATGACTAAAACTGCAAAACAAGGAGCCAGACAGCCGAACAAGTGAACCAGTAAAACCCCTGTTCTTGGGGCAAAAAGCCTGGAAAGAAAGATCCCAAAACAGAAACCATGGTTATCTCTGGATGGGAGGAGTGATTTTCCCTCCTCTGCCTCCTTTTCTGTACGTCCCAAATTTTCCATCATAAGTATGTATGCCTTTTTTCACGTTTCGTTACACAAGTAATACGTATCTTTTGTAGAAAAGTCAGAAAAAAGAAACAGGCCGCTCGGAACCCCACCACTCAGAATCGCCTGTATCAACTGCTTTGCCGTGCTGCCCTCGGGCAGTGCTTCATCGCCTGGTTTTGCATGTAGGAGTGTGTGGTGGCAATAACTTGCGTTACTTTAACAGTGGGGAAAAAACCAAGGGCCGTTTTGGGGGAGCATGTCCAGGTTGGGGCCTCGTGGGAGGCCGACCCGCCTCTGGTCTTTGCAGGAGTGCTGTGTGGCCGTCCTGGCCCAGGTGGAGCGCACGGACTTCCTGTCGCCCATGTGCATCGGCGAGGTGGCCCACGTCAGCGCGGAGATCACCTACACCTCCAAGCATTCGGTGGAGGTCCAGGTCCACGTGATGTCCGAAAACATCCTCACAGGTAACTTCCTCTTGCTGAGCCCGCGTGCGGGGTTGGGGACAACGGTGACAGTAGCAATAAGGCGGCAGCCCACGTCCATTGAGGGCTGACTGCCCCTGGATGGTCCTAACACTGTCTGTGGGTGACCTCCCTGCATTTCCACCTCCAGCTGTGAGCAGGGACTTCTGCCGTCCTCGCTTTGTTTGCAGACGGGGAAAGGGGGGCGCAGACGAGTTAGGCAACGAGCCCAGGGTACGGCCCCCCTGCCTTCCTGGGGAGGAAGGGGCCTGGTGGCCAGCTGGTCTGGGCAGAAGGGTGGGAGCGGGCTGGGAGGGCACATGCCACCCTCCGGCCCCCCTGCCGTCTCCCCAGACCCCGCCTTGCCCTTCCCTGCACGGTGGAGCTGCTGCCCCTTGGAAGACGCTGCCCTGGCTTCTGCTCTGCTCCCCTGGGCCCCGCAAGCCAGGCCTAGGCTGGCGCTCCCTGGGCGAACCTTTGACTCTGCTTTGATCTGAATATTCTCTTCCTCGGAGTGGTAGCCATGGAAACCCCTTCTCACCCTCCCACTGGGCACTGCAGGGGAGTGTGGCTTCGCTTCACAGTCGCTGCTTTTTATAACGAAGATGCTGATGAGGCAGGCAGGCCCCTTGGGCCCCCGCACTGCCCGCTGCCTCGTCCCAGGCCACCCGCTGTCTCACCCAGAGGAGAGTCCGTGCTCGTTCTAGAGGGAGGAGTTGCCAGGGTCCTTGTGCCTCCTCCCGATGCCCTCTCCTCGGCCGTGGCTGCCTGCAGAGCTCTGTGCTCAGAGATCTTTAAGGGGCTCCAGGCTTCTCCCCGACACGGGCCAGGAGCTCAGTTATTCATCTGGAGCGTTGCGGTGACCGCAGCAGGCCCAGCCACTGCACAGTGAACGATTTAGCCGAGCCACGGCCTGGGGCACGGGGGTGGGGAGCGGTCAGAGGGCTTGTGCCCCATGTCCTGCGTCTGTGGCCTGAGCCCGGTATTTGGCAGGCAGCTCTGGCATCGAAGGGACCTTGGATGCTGGTCTTGGGCTGTGGCACAGAAAGGGGTCCTCTGGCCCTGACTTCCCACATTGGGGCTGGCAGCCCACTGGGAGGAGGCCCAGTGCGGGGCGGGCCCCTCCCCCCCATCCCCCCTCCACGCGACCCAGCCCTGCTCTCCTGGGCTGTGCTGGGGGCTGAGCCTCCCTGCTCCTGACACAAGAGGGGAAACGGCCGTGCTCTCCTGTTGGCTCATGACAGCCGCGGACTCAGTCACTGATGAGTGAATGAATGAAGGAGTGGATGAGTCAGGAAGATTTGGGCCTCTGTGCTGAGGGGAAGCGGGCAGGGGGCCTTGTCTACAAGGACGTGCTCCAGCCCACTTTCTGCGGGATCCCCCCTCTGGGGGCAGGAGCGGGCAGGAGGCAGGCAGTGCTTGCCCAGAGCTGTGGTGGCGAGATGACAGCCCCCGCCCCGCAGTCAGGATGCTCTCCACCCGCCAGTGTCCCCAGCCGCCCTGACCCTGAAGGATGGACACGCAGAGCCTGAGTTGCCCTGAGGAGGGGAGAAGTGACTGTGAGGGGCACAGCCTCCCGGGACAGCGGGCCGGGCGTTGTGCATGTGAGAGGGACCGAGCTCAGAGGGGGAGGGGACCGGCCAGCACTGCCCAGCCTTTTGAGACGGGGGAGGCCCGAGGCCCCGGGAAGACCCCAGGGCCGGATCACAGGATGGGGACAGTGAGACCTGGAGCGCTGGGGCTGTGCCTTCTCTACACGTCTCAGTCACCTTGCCCGCCTTGCCCTGGAGCCCCTGCTGAAGGGCCGGGCGCCCCCTCCCTTACTCTCACATCCTGGTGCCCCTCTCTGGGTCTCAGCACTGTGTCTGTGCATCTCTCAAACTCTCTCCGTCTTTCCATGTTTGGATCTGTGTGAGTCTCTTTTACTCTGGGACCCCGTGTCTCGAGGCCTTCCTGTCTTGATGCATCTCTGCCCGTGTGTCCACGAGGATGGGAGCCCTACGAGGGCAGGCCATGTGGCCGCCTGGTCCAGGGCAGTCCCAGCGCCCGGGGCAGGGCCGCCCAGCAGGTGCTCTGTGAACACGGGCCGGGTGGGCGGGTGGACTCGGACAGGTGGGGAGACTGGGCTGGGCGGACAAACAGGCAACCAGACTGAACCCTGAAGCTGTTTGTGCGCCGTCTCCGTGTTTCGAGACCCCAGAGGGCAGGGCCCCCGTTCTGTGCATCCCCCTCGCTCGGGGCCTTGCCGCCTGTCGTGAGGCAGCCGGGCGAGCATGCGCCCAGGCAGACAACCAGCAAACCTCAAACCTTTGCTCATTCATCTCCGGCAACTGTCAAAATATTAAGCTAACTGGGACGTGATTGCTGCGAATCACTCCAGAAAATAGCTGGGAGCTCTCAAGATTTCAGAATAGATGTTTTTAGCGCTGTACTTGTCTTTTGATGGTTTTATTAAATGATAAAGTACAATTAGCGTGTTTTGCCTCATTTGCTCCACGGTGTTCATTTGGGTCTGGAGGAGGGCCACTTGGGGTTTCCATGGAAACCAGCTTGTCAGGCTGGCTCTAGCTGAGTCAAACAGGAAATCTTTATTCCCCAAAGCAGGTTGTCAGATTCACTCTCAGTCAAAGCGCAGTGAAGATATTTTTCCGTGTTATTTGCCTGTGGTCCTGGTGGTGCCGTGGAGCCCGGGCGGAGCGGCGGACCTCCTGGCATGAGGGGCAGGCCTGGGCGCCGGGGGCCTCACCCTCTTTCTAATTGACCCGCCAGGGCTTGGCTTGGTCCTTGGGGCTACGTTTAAGGGGAGGAAACTGAAGCCCCAGGTTCGCCTTGGGAAGGCAGGTCAGAAGGAACTGGTAGGAAGTGAGTTACTGCGGGGGACTTTACGGCAAGCCCCCCCCCCCCTCACCCCGGGCTGCTCCTTGCTTCTCCACTTCCTCTCTCCGTCCTGCAGTTCTCCTGTTCTCCGCTGCATTGGGAATCGTCCATGTCGAAGAGGCAACTTTTAAAAGGCATCCTCGCAAACACTTCTCTGAAATTACTGGGACCTGGGAGGTCCGGGTCTGTACTCAGAATGGCGTCGAATTGCTGTGTGAGCCTAGGCAATCCCCTTGACCTCTCTGGGCGTCAAGCTCCTCCTGTACAAGTGCAGGGTGTGGACCAAGTGATCTCCAGGCTCTTTTGGCCCACGGTTTTCAGCCCAGACAGGCCTCCCGCCCTGACGGCACCACTCTGCCCTGAGGCTGGGCTCAGCGCCCCAGAGAAGGTTCTGTTTCCTGTCCTTCAGCCCAGAGCAGAAGCCAGCAGCCCACCGCCCTCTCTCAGCCCCCACATGGAAGCTTCTGCATTGGAGCGCTGAGTCACCAGCAGCAGAAGTGTCTGGTGTGGCGCCTCCCACCTGGAAGGAGGTGGCCCTGGGGAAGGGGGGGCCGCGGGGGGCGGGAGCTGTGATGAGCCGACCCCAGGCTGTGCTCTGGGCTGTGGCCCCGCTGCCCGGGTGGGCTCTGCCTCCACCACCCCTCCGCCTCAGGCCCACGAGCTGCTTCCTGTCCCGCAGGAGCTCCTCTTGGTGGCCAGTCTGCCCCTCCCCACAGCCCTTCCCTCCCTCTCGCTCCGGAGGCTCCCGGGAGGGCTGCCTGGAGTCGGTGCCCTCCAGATGCGGGCCTTCCGAGTTAGAAAGGGCTAGAAAGCCGACAGGCCCAGGCCCCCCAGGCTTAGACCGCGTGACCTGCAGTCTTTCCAGCAGCCTCAGGGTGGGGCAGCATGCTGGCGTTGGGGGTCCCCAGGCTGGGGGCCACGCCTCTCCCCGGTCTGTGCCCACACGTGCACCTCGCGGCTGAAGAAGGCCTTGGGGGTGGGGGCCAGAGGTGGCATCGGCCCTGCCTGCCTTGTGCCCGGCGCCCTGCTGGCTCCCAGCCATCACTCACGTGTTTGTCTTCTCTGAAGGTACCAAAAAGCTGACCAATAAGGCCACCCTGTGGTACGTGCCCCTGTCGCTGAAGAACGTGGACAAGGTCCTGGAGGTGCCTCCGGTGGTGGTAAGGAGGCCCCTCCCACTTCTCCCGGGTGGGCGGCAGGGGCCCGGGTCCTAGGAGAGCAGCATCGGGGGGGGGGGGGCGGCTGGGCCGCAGTAGGAGGCGCCATGGGAAGGGGCGTCCCTCCTGGGATCCTTCATGCTGGGAATGCCAGTGGGGGCTGCCCTGGGCCCCGAAGACACCCCTCCCGGAGGA
This sequence comes from Balaenoptera acutorostrata, assembly GCF_949987535.1. NCBI lineage: Eukaryota > Metazoa > Chordata > Mammalia > Artiodactyla > Balaenopteridae > Balaenoptera > Balaenoptera acutorostrata. The sequence continues at coordinate 4,670,426 of NC_080064.1, read as the reverse complement.
GCCTGGCCGGAGGGAAGGCGGGTGACGGGGCTGTGCCGGGCGTCCCCTCCTGGGGGCACAGGCTGCGACGTCTCTGCTTCAGCCCCGCTCTCTCCCCCTGCCGCGTCCGCTTCCTGCCTTGGTTTCTCTCGTTTTGGTTTTGCTGTGGACAGAGGCATCTCTGGGTGAAGAGACTTGGCCACGTTCACTCCCGGGGGCCCCGCTGCAGGCAGGCTCGGGGGGCAGGCGTTTGGAGGGGGCACATTGGGCTGATAGAGGGATTTAGCGCCTTCCCTAACGGCGCCCCACTCCTCCTCGTGTGGCCCCCCCGGCCCTGGGTGTCCCCAGGACACGCCTGAGCGGCTCTCCCCGGAGGCCTGGTGCTCTGCTCTAACCCCTGTGAGGGAGGGCCGTTCTCAGAGGGCCGGGGCCTGGCTTAGCAGTGTCTGCCCTCAGGGAGCGTTTTTCTGTGGTCGAGATGTCTGTAGAAGAAACTTCTAAGAATAATAAAACTGGGAACCAGACAGGAACTGGATAGAGCAGTAAAAGGTCCCCAGCCTTTTTGGCACCAGGGACCGTTTTCGTGGTAGACAGTTTTTCCGTGGAAGGGGGGATGGATGGATGGCTCAGGCGGTAACGTGAGCGACGGGGAGCGGCTGATGAAGCTTCGCTCGCTCACCCGCCGCTCACCTCCTGCTGCGCGGCCTGGCTCCTAACAGGGGGGTGGGGACCCCTGGTATAGAGCACACGGAGGAACGGCCCCTGTCCCCTCCCCCCCACTGCAAGCCCTCCCCACCCCGTCTCCCCCCTGCGCACCTTCCTGTGGGCCTGGGTCACTTGGGGCGATGGGGGGCTTGCTCCTTGAGCTGCTGCAGATGTCAGCCTGGGGGCGTTCCCTGCCCTCTCCCTGTGCCAGCTCACGTCTGACCTGGGACCCTGCCTGGGCCTCCGTGGACGCAGTCAAGGCTCCGGTGGGGCATCTCCTGGGGGGCGACCAGCTGCTGGGCTCCAGCTGCCGTTTAGTCCAGACTTTATAAAAAAGAATCTTGGTAGCAGGAGCTCTCTCCATGCGGAACAGGAAGTGTGCTTAGACCTTGGTCTGCACTGGGTTGGTGGTCCAGGGTTTGGTACCCTGAGGGCAGGGCGGTAGTGCCAGGAGCACCAGGCCAGCATCGGTGCCACCTGTCCCTCCACATGTGAGGAGAGAGGGGCGCTCAGGGCCAGGGTGTGAGCCAGATGGTTCCCACGCTTCCCACCTGTTTGAGCTTCCTGGGGCTGCTGTGACACAGTCTGGGGAGCTTAAACAACCGAGTTCATTCTCTCCCAGTTCTGAGGCCAGAAGTACAAAATCAAGGCATGGGCAGGGCTGGGCTCCCACTGGAGGCTCTTGGGGGGGATCCTTCCTGCCTCTTCCAGCTCCTGGGGGCTGCAGGCATTCCTTGGCTTGTGGCTGCATCACTCCAACCTCTGCTTCTGTTGTCATCTGGCTGTCTTCCCGTGTGTGTGTGTGTGTGTGTGTGTGTCTGTGTGTCTGTGTGTGTGCGCGTGTGCACGTGTCTTAACTAATTACACCTGCACAGATGCTAGTTCTCAGAAAGGTCACATGCACAGGTCCACGTGGACAGGAATTTTGACAGGACGCTGTTCAACCCAGAACACTGGCCTTCCGTCCAGCCCACCTCTCTCTGTCTTTCTCTCTCTCTCTCTCTCCAGCTCTCTCTCCGTCTCTGTCTCTCTGTGTTCCCCCCCCACCCCGCCCCCATTCTTCCTGGAGCTGCTCTCCTCTCTGCTGCTGGCAAGATGGAAATTGCATCATTTTCAAGCAGCACTAACTGAGGGGTTTTCAAACCCAAGAAGCAGGCGTGTGTCTGAGGCGCAGTGAGGGTTCCCTTTAGAGATTACAAGCGTGCTAACCCCCGCTTTCATCTTTCCCACTAAGCACTTGGTGTTAAATTATCCACATCACACGTAAATACTCAGGCACATTATTTAACTGATTTAATTTTCAGACGCTACACAGTTTAGAAATCTCTAGCAGGCCATATCTCTGGTTTCAGCACCACATGGTGGATCTTAAGGGGTTGCTTCTGAAGGAAGATTCCTGGGCCAAACACATTAGCTTTTGTTTCCTTCTGGCTCCTCAGGGGCCCGTGTGCTGAGAGCCGGTGGGTTTTTAGCCGGTGGTGGGGAGTGAGGACGGGGGGGTGGTGGGTGGGCAGCGTCAGTCTCCGGGGTCCCTGCAGGGACAGGGCAGCTCTCTGCATCACCCCTCTCATCCCCTGCCCTCCCTCCCACCTCCTGGCGGAGACCCCGGTAGCTTTCCCATTCCCTTTGTTTAGCCGAGTTTGATAAGACATAAATATCCACTCTGCCCGTGTTAGAGGGGAGTGTTGGAAGCGTCCCACCGGGTGCAGAGAGAGCTCCAGATGGGAGAAGCCACACGGCTCCCAGCTGCAGCCGTTGCTAATGTTTATTTGCGCTTTCTTCCCCCCATACATGCTAGGCCCACGTATAAGCCTTCAGTTGATTTGAACTGTTTTCGTTTCATCACTTCATTTGAAATGTTTCATCCTGCTCTTTTCATTGGCATGGCCCAGCCGAGTCCTCACGCGATGGTCCTGGAAAGCTCAGGTCTGGCTCTCATGGGCATTTAGGCTCAGGTGCTGGTAGCTTGACCATCAGACTTCCTTATGTCCTGCCAGCATCCTCCTGCCGACCCTTCACAGGTAGCGGTCATTTATTAAGAACACATACGTCTCTCTGTCTACATGTGTATCTTACACACATCTCACACATGCACATATATTACACACAGGTTGATCATACGTATATCTCACACGTACACGTACATAGATATCTCACACACAGAACACGCATCACACACACACACACACACGCTGTCACACATACATGCGCGTGTGTGGACCGACCACATGTGTGCGTCTCCCCGGGGGAAGCCCACCTCCCCCCCTGCAGTGTCACTCAGTGAGGACTTTGTCACTTTGCTCCACCTCTTCCCCCAGGGAACAGCGACCTCAGTGGCCCTGTGATGGAAAAAGAGACCCCTGCGGTGGCTGGGGACAGCTGTGGCCCCCGAGAGGCTGGGGGCCATTGGAGAGTGGACGCTGGTTTTTATCGGTGTCTAAACATGAGCTTGGGTTAAAAGGCTCGCACTGACTGTCGCCTTGGACGTTTGAGCTGAGCTGCCTCCTGCTTCAAAACAGCTGAGTCTGATGAGTCCTTGGGGGTGCGAGTTGGGTGCCAGCCCATCATCAGGATGTCCTCGTGATGTTGTCCCCAGATGTAAAGCCAGCAGGAGGCGTTTGTTTGTGAACAGGCTGCGTTTTCTTGGTCCTCGTCGCCCATGTCAGGACCGGGGCCCCCATCGGTCCCCGTGTCACTGCAGAGGTCTGAAGCATGTGCTGGACATGAGGATTTATTAGACTGGGGAGCTTGGCTCATTTTTTAAAAAATCTCTTAAAGAGGCATTTCTTGAGGACACGTAAGACATCCGTGAGTTTTACTAGAAAGGCACAGCACAAACTCTACTCTTAGAGGCATTGCTCTGCGTGCTGGGACGTGGGGGAACCATCTGTTTATGGAGGAAGAGGCTAATTGTCCACGGCGACTTGAATCCTCACCATGCTCTGTTTCTTTTGAACAAACCACTCAGCTCCTTTCACAGCCTCCTTTAGAGACGGGGGTCGCAAGCCCAAGATAATGGTAATTAAGCCATGGAATGTGTTCAGACCTGGGCAGTTTTGGAGCAGAGCCACGAGCAGGAAAAGCAAGATGTTTAAAAGCGGCTTTTGGAAGAAGGTCTGAAATTGCAAGGGGCAGAGAGGAGCACACGGGGCCCTGAGCCTGGCGGCTATTCCGCAGGCTCAGCGGGAGATGCAGGTAGAGGGGATGGAAGGGCAGCAGTCGGAGCCCAGCAGAAGGAGAGTGGCCAGGCAGGGGTCAGCAGGGAGGGTGAGGCCGGTCAGGGCGCCTGTGGACCCCGGGCCTGTCTGATGGATCCCAGGGTAGGGGGTGTTCCCTACACTGGACCCCAGGACGGTGGGCACCAGAGGGCCCAACATTCTCCATCGTGCCAAGCTTGACTGTCACCTTTATTTTTAACTTCTTGGGTCAGAACCCCCGTGATCCATCAGGAAAGCTTCAGGGGGGCTGTTTTAGCTTTGGCGGGTGTCGGCTGCCCAGGAGTCAGCAGAGTGAGGCTGCCCAGTGTCAGGGGCACACGGGGACCTGTTCCCTCCTCTCCCTGTTTGTGGGAGAGGGGGTGCAGCCTTCCTGGGGCTCCCTGACTCTGTAGCTCTATGTCCAGGAAAGAATCCCAGGAAGGAATGGGGTAGGTATAACATGGTAAGTGGCTGAGATTGTCAGTATGATTTTTTTTTAATATATATATACATTTATTTATGTATTTATTTTTGGCTGCATTGGGTCTTCGCTTCTGCGCACAGGCTTTCTCTAGTTGCGGCGAGCGGGGGCTACTCTTTGTTGCAGTGCGCAGGCTTCTCATTGCGGTGGTTTCTCTTGTTGCGGAGCACGGGCTCTAGACGCGTGGGCTTCAGTAGTTGCAGCGTGCAGGCTCAGTAGTTGTGGCGCACAGGCTTAGTTGCTCTGCGGCATGTGGAATCTTCCCGGACCAGGGTTCGAACCTGTGTCTCCTGCATTGGCAGGCAGATTCTTAACCACTGTGCCACCAGGGAAGTCCCTGATATTGTTTTAATGGTGAAAAATTGGGAGCAAACTAAAGGCCCAGATATGATGGATCCATCACATAAATTATGGTAGGAGGATACAGTGAGAGGAGGAAATACCATGACTTTGAACTTCACATACAGCATGGCAGAGCCTTTTATTTATACACGGGCATGAAAATAATTCTAGGGAGGACGTAAGGCAAACATTTGACCCAGGCACTCTTGCAGGGGGAAGAATTCATGATATTTTCCCCTTCTCTGTGTTTTCGTTATTTATATTAAACATATACTATCAGAGAAAGAATAGATAGTTCCAGTCACAGAAAGGCAGCGCACACAGGAGCCGAGCCTGGGGGCCGGACCTGACCCTCTCCCGTGCCCCCCGCAGTACTCCCGGCAGGAGCAGGAGGAGGAGGGCCGCAAGCGCTACGAGGCCCAGAAGCTGGAGCGCATGGAGACCACGTGGCGGAACGGGGACATCGTCCAGCCCGTCCTGAACCCAGGTAGGGGCTGGGGAGTGGGCTGGGGCCGAGGCAGCGCGGCCACTTCACCAGCGTCCTCTTCCTGGGCCGGTGCGTCCCCTGGCGCTGTCTCCCGGGACAGGCCCAGGGGTCCCGGGGGCGCTGTCCCCTTGGCCCTGCACCTTGCAAACCCCTTCCCAGTCGCACAGCCGACCACGGGGATGGGGGGACAACCCCGCAGGCCTCGGTGTGTCTGCTCCCGTAGAGCGCTGACCTGGAGGCCCCCGTGGGGAGAGGCCCCGCTGCCCAGGCAGAGGAACGCACGCCCGGCCACGGAGAATTTGTCCCCCAAGTTCGCCCGAGAGTGTGTTCTGGACGGGGTTTCCAGCTCATGAAAAAGCCAAAATGGCAGCAGCGTTTCCCACATGGTTGTTCCCCGCCCGCCGCCCAGACGCGGCCTCACGTTAGACGGACTCTGAGCGCCCGGCTGGCCGCGGGGGCCCGAGGGCTCTGCCGGGCCCGGCTCCTCGCGGGGCTGCTCCCTTCCAGCCTTCATCCTTGTGCCTGTAAGTCCGGGCTGCTGGCTTTAACAAGACGCGCCTCCACAGTCCAAACAGGTGAGGCAGGGCTCCCGAGTCCCTGACAGCTCAGGACGGGGCCTGGGGGCTTCGGGGCCGGTGACGAACATCACGCTCCTGTGCGCATGCGCACGCCGTGAGCACGGCTCACCCGCAGCCTCTCCGGTTGGCCGGGCTCCTGTGTTGCGTGTCCATGTCCCATGCTGGGCTCCAGAGCGACTCCTCAGGGGCCCTGCACGCGGCTGCTGGGGTTCCTGATCTGGTCCTGGCCTGCCGTCTGAGGACCGGCCCCGGGCATCCCTTTCCCCTCTTGGTGCTGCTCCGCGTGCCCCGGGCGCTGCCCCCTCGCCGCTACTGAAGAGTGCAGTGAGCTCCAGCGCAGGGGCTGGAGGAACTCCGCCTGCCCGCCCACCTGTCTTCCTGGCTGCGGGACCCTTTGGCATCAGGGTGGGCGTAGGGGGCTGGGACTGGTGAACACCTCGCAGGCGCGCAGACTCGGACAGGGCTTTCTGGGTTTCGAATTCTGTCGTTCATCGGGTGTGCACTTGACTCCTCTGGCAGCGTCTGTGCCGTTTGTGTAGGGGTCTGCACTTTGCGGTCTCCTTCCTGAGTTCCACCCTCAACTGCCCACAGTGAAGGCCAGGGCACTGCAGGTTGGTGTCTTTACTGTTCTGCTCTTTTATTTATTTTAGTTATTTATTTTTGGCTGCATTGGGTCTTCGCTGATGCATGTGGGCTTTCTCTAGTTGCGGCCAGCGGGGTCTTACTCTTTGTCGTGGTGCGCGGGCTTCTCATTGCGGTGGCTTCTCTTGTTGTGGAGCACGGGCTCTAGGCGTGCGGGCTTCAGTAGTTGTGGCACACGGGCTTAGTTGCTCCACGGCATGTGGGATCTTCCCGGGCCAGGGCTCGAACCCGTGTCCCCTGCATTGGCAGGCGGATTCTTAACCACTGTGCCACCAGGGAAGTCCACTGTTCTGCATTTTCAACAAACACCCCCCCCCCCCCCAAAAAAAAAGAAAGGAAGAAAAGAAAAACCTATAGGTATAAATAGAATGTTGCTGTTTTGATGAAACCTGATAAAGTTGTATCTTTTAACAATAAAATGTAAATAGATGCTAATCCACAGGCCTGCGGGCTCTTGTGATGACTCAAGTGTATCCAGGCCCTGGGGCACATGTCACCATCAGGCAGCGACCTCAGGCCCAGCCTCTGCTTTTCCGGAGGCAGGTCAGGCAAAGGCACGGAGGACTGCAGAGGGACGCAGGGGAGCCGAGAGCTCTCGGGAAAGGCACAGACTCGGTGCCGGGGGTGTTCCTGGGAGAGAGGCTGGAGCGGGCCCAAAGGCAGCACTCCCCACCCTGGAAGACAGGTCCACGCCCAGTCCCTGGGCCCTGTGACTGTGACCTTATTCACAGAAGGGGCCTTTGCAGGTGGAATCAAGTTAAGGACCTCAAGATGAGGTCATCCTGTGTTACCCACAAACATGGGGCGGGCCCCAAATCCAATGAGCAGTGTCCTTGTAAGAGACAGAAGGGTAGAGACAGTGTCAGCCCAAAAGCAGCAAAGAGGGGAGCTCAGAAGAGGCGCTGGCTGGCATCTGGGGGCTGGACCTACCCGTCCTTGGGCGGTTACTGGCCAGTGCTGGATGGAGGCCGGGGCCGAAGGCTCAGTCTCGGGCTTTGAGAGCCATGAGGTTCATCCTGGTTTACTCCTTTGACTGACTGTCTAGGGAACTAAGATTACTCAGGATTTTCAGTCAGTTTAAGTTCCTTCACTCATGAGATAATTTTCTGTTTGCCGTCCTCTGATTGTAAATCTGATCCATAATATTTTTCAGAATCTGTTATTCTCTAATGATATTAATGGAAAGTGGCATTCTAAATCTCAAGATTTCTTGATAGATTTTTACAAGCTTTTATTTTTTCCTTTTCTGGCCCTAATAAAAACGCATCTTTCTCAGCAATAGGGGCTGGCTTTTAACTACTTCTTAAGGGAGTCACATATCCACTCTCTGGTCTTTTTGAATACTGCAGTGTGCGCTTGTCACTGGGGTCTTCTAACACTCTCCCCTTTCCTGGGAGAACCCCCGCCCCGCCCTGATGAGGCAGGCTTGGCCCGAGAGTTGCCACCCCCCGCGCCTGCAAGGCCCTCTGGACCTGCCGCTCTCTGTTACTTTTGAAACCAGAATCACATTTCAGCCTCTGTGGCTGTTGCCTAGCAATCCCCACGAGGGGCCGACCTCCTCTTTCAGGTGTCTTTTCAGAGAGTCTGGGAGTTCTTTAGAGGCCCAGTTTTTCTTATTGTTTTCTCCATCTGATGAGACAGAATACAATTACCTTGAATTCTTCAACCCATGGCCATTAGTTGTCCAGCTTTAACTGTGTAGGGACTATTTGGCCACGTGACCCACTATTCTTTCTGGGAGCTGTTGGGTTTATGACAAAATCAGCCCTGGGACTTCCCTGGTGGTCCAGTGGTAAAGAATCCGCCTTCCAATGCAGGGGACGCAGGTTTGATCCCTGATCAGGGAACTAAGATCCGACATGCCGTGGGGCAACTAAGCCCGCGCGCCACAACTACTGAGCTCGCGTGCCTCAGCTAGGGCCCGTGTCCCATAAACTACAGAGCCCACGCGCTCTTGGACCCGCGTGCCGTCAACTAGAGAAGAGAAAACCCGCACGCCACAACTAGAGAGAAGCCCGCGCACCACAACAAAGAGCCCGCGCGTCACAACGAAAGATCCCGCGTGCCTCAACGAAGACCCTGCGTGCTGCAACTAAGACCCGACGCAGCCAAAAGTAAATAAAATAAATAAATAAATCTTAAAGAATCAGCCCTGCCTCCTCCCTGGCCTTTGTGTTTGAAGCAGTGTTCACCTCTAAGTCCGGTCCCCACTACCGGGACAGCCGGGGTCTTGGCGAGTCACACCCGCCCCTCATTCCTGCTCAGGCCCTGGACCCTGCCTCCCTGAGGTCAGCCAGTGCCCGGCCACCCCCGCAGGCTGATCAGCCCTGAGCCGCCCCTAAGAGTGCTTGGTGCCCGTTAGGGGCTTGCGCTGGGTGGGAGAACCTTCTCCCCAGGGTCTGGCCAGGCCCTGTCACCCCGCTCCCAGCAGCACTTGACCTGGGTCAGGGGGGAGGAGGGAGGCAGGAGGGAGCAGGAGGAGGAATACAGGGTCTGGAGCCGGACCTCTGGGCTTGGATCCCAGCTCTGCTCCGCGGGGACTTAGCCCTTCTGTGCCTCAGGTTCCTCGGCTGCAAGCACGGAAGAGGGAGTTCTGTGCTCGTCTCTGGCTGCCCTGGGGACCTAACTCAGGTTCTGGACCTCATTTTGAAATCGCAGGCTCAAAGATTAGGCACTGCATTAGTCAAGGTCATTGTAGCTGCTTACACTCTAAAATCCTAGCTCCTAACTCAGTAGAGGTTTATTTCCTGTAAACTCCTAATCGGGGGATCTCCTCCAGGAGGTGGGGACTCGGGATTCAGGTCCTTTGGTCTTGTAGCCCCGCACCTTTGATCAGGTGGCTCTCGGGGCACCTCGGGAGGGGAGAGAGCAGGGAGACTCACCTCTCGGCGTTTTGATGCCTTGGGCCTGGATGCAGCACTTCCACCCACTCTCCTGTGTCAGGAGAGCAGCCGTGCAGTGGAGGCTGGGAAACGCGGTCCAGCTGTGCACGGGGGAGGGCGAGGAGAGGGGCTGCCCGGTCCTGCCTTCTGGTCACACGTGGTACACCTCACCCTCAAGGACAGCGACCCGGAATCCTGTCCAGCCCCACCATCTATTTGTTAAGGCAGCACTGGCAGTGATCACAGATAACGCCCAGATGTCTGTGCCTTGACCTTGAACTTCGAAGATCCTCTTCACATTTCCCTTTAGTTCCCCTAAGAAACAGGACGTGAGGAGCGGGGAAAAGGCCACTGAGGACAGGAAGTGCCTGATCCAGGGGCTGTGAACCCACAGACATGGTCCCACCCTGCAGAGCCCCATGAGTTACGGGCCACGGCCCAGGGAAGGAGGACTTGGGTGTTGGGTGTGTGGGTGTATTTTTTTTTTTCCCATCAGAATTTTGGTGTTTTCCCTCGTTAAAAGCTCATCAGTGCCAGTTCCAAGAACACTAAATCATTAGACACAGCTTAACTGATATTTTAAACATGACTGCAGAACAGTGGGGACATCTCTTTGACTGGGTTGTTATAGTCATTTCAAGTGGCTTGTCATTTGAATAAGTAGATAGTTGACATGACAAAGATTTTTGTATGCTGCTTCCATTGTTTGAAATTTAAAAAAATTCTTTTGTCATTGTGCACACGCAAACCTCTTAGCTGGTCAGAGCAGTTCCTGAGAGCAGGCCAAACTTGAGGCTTTTCATTTCCATTCATGCTGTAAAATAGCTACTTTGATGTCTTTTATGAGTGGGACCCAAAGCAAAGAAAGCATAGTAGGGCACCCTGTGGCTCTCGGGGCCTTTTTGTTCTTTGAAGAGAGAGGCCGAAGGGAGACAGTCCTTGGAGATCAGGGGTGTCGTGGGCCGGCAGAGCTGGCCTAGAGTGTTTCTCTGATGGCTGTGGTGGCAGAGGGACTTTGCTGGCATCTTCTGTGGCCCTTGGGCTGTGCCCCTCCACCCAGTCTCCCCAGGCCGGGTCCAGCCGTCTGAAGCCCCGAGGCCACAGTAGGCGTGGCCCTGGGTGCACCCTGACCTGCCAGGGCTGTTACCCGCACTTCCTGAGCACAAGGAGGGTTTCGGGTGCGTCTTCTCCACGTGGAGTGAAATTAGGAACCGGGCAGGGCAGAGTTCTGGACGCCTTCTCAGGGCCTCCCTTCTCATCCCATGCAGCGTGTCCGGCGACATTACCCGAGGCCCAGCGTGGTCTCGGATGATCCAGGCCATTCTGGATGCCCCGGGGCCTGGGAGGCAGCTGCGAGAGGAAGCATCTCCTCCCTCCGGTCGTCTGCACTGACCGAAGCCCCCGGGGATGCCAGGGGACCCTGGACCTCCCCTCCCAGAGCCTTTGGAGTCGTCTGCGTCATCTATTGGCTGGTTTTAGATAGCATCCTTGCGCACCTGCTCCCGCGGGGCCCACATGCAGGTGGGTGGGCTGGATGGCGGAGTCCTCAGACTGTGGCCTCTCGGGAGGGAGTTCTCCACTCGGCTGCTGACCACCAGCTCCTGACGCCGCGACAAGCTGCTGCTTCCGACGTCCCCGGCTTGAGGGTTCACCCGAGGCAGGAGCTGAGACCTCCCGTGGCGGCTGGCGCCCGCCTCTGCCAGTCACACTGAGCCAGGGAAGCAGGCAGAGAGGGAGCAGGCCTGTCGCCAGAACCCCCGGAGGTGGGAACTGACTGTGGGTAACAGTGAGCGACCCCTCCCCCCACCCCAGCCCGCACCCCAGGCTGGAACCACTTCGTCGCCTCTGACACAGCCGAGGGCCCTCCCGGCTGGGAGCATCCCAAGATGCTTGAGTCCTTCCCGCAGGGACCTCTCAGAGCAGGTGGCACTTCACACACGAGCTCGCAACTTGAGTCTAAGTCTCTCTAAGCCGTGAGGCTTGAGAACAGATAGAAAATATCTTGAGTTTGGAAGTCAATCCTTAAGGCCCCAGCTCACCGGAACTCCAGTTTTTCCTGCTTCGTGACCCCTTCAGGCAGCCACACAGTCTGAGATCCCACGTGGGGGAGCATCAGGAAAAGTCTCGGAGGCAACTGTCGATGCTTAAGAGACCCAGGCCCCGACCTCTGGGTGGGCGCCCCTCCTGGGTCCTGAGCAGCGTTACTTCCTGCACAGACTTTTCTGTCTACCGGCAAACACAGGAAGGACCTTTCTTCACCTGCAGGGTGTCCCAGCCGTGCGGGGGCCCCGCAGGCTGGCTTCCTCGGCAGCTTGGTCTCGCTGGGGCAGGAAGGGGCACACCAGCTGTCCAGGCCGGGAACAAGTGGGCGTCATCCCTCCCGGAGGCTTTGGGAAGGCGGAAGCAGGCACAGCAGTGGGGTCTGCTCAGAAGACCCTACGCTGGTGTTACCCACCCCGTTGGAAGAGTCTGTGTCGAGGGACAGTATCGATTTCTGGAGACGGGGCTTTATCTCATCTTTCTTTTGACGTGCAGCCTCTTACAGATATTTCAGCAGCAGCAGTGCCGCGTGGGTGAGGGATGCCCCCAGAGACTTGGTGCTCTGGGAAGATGAATGGGGGACACTGGAGGAAAGGCCAGCACACCTTTCGGTGCTGTGTCTCCGGGGCCGGGTCGGGACTGAGGGCTGGCAGGAGTCCCAGGGTGAGGTCTAGGGATGCACGTCTGTGGCGTCTCTATCCAGTTCCGAGTCTCCACCTACCGTTGTGTCTAATGAAGTCGAAATTTAAACTTTTGAGAAGTTGCATAATAAATTACTAAAATATTGTCAGTGCCTGTTTACAAACTTGAGAATGAAAGTCAGATGGGTGACTGTCCCCTAACCGAGGGCCATACCAACCCTGGGGGCTTATAGGCAGGAGGTGTTCACTGGCTGCTCGGGAGTCAGGGCAGGGCCTCGCTGGGGACACTGGTGTCCCCAGGGAGTAGTGTCATGACCCACTAGCAGAGTGGCTAATTAATCCTCGAAAGCCTTCCCCCCTCACGGACTGGAGCGTTTTGAGACCACGGTTTTCCTTAGAGAAATCCCACCTAAGGTGATGGCAGTGGGAAGCCTTCGGGGACCACGCGAACATCAGGGCACTGTCGCCACTGCTGGGCCCTTTGGCCGTGGGAATCGATCGGTCCCGCGGCCTAATCTCTCTCCTTTGTGATTCCAGAGCCGAACACGGTCAGCTACAGCCAGTCCAGCTTGATCCACCTGGTGGGGCCTTCCGACTGCACCCTGCACGGCTTTGTGCACGGAGGTAAGGACCAGTGACTCTCGCTGTCCCCTTCCTGCTCCTGGTTCCTTGTTAATCCCCCCAGGAGGCCATGCTGCCATCTGACCCAGTTTAGGCTCTTGTGTTTAATGAAGTGTAAATTTAAACTTTTAAGAGGTTGCATAATAAATTGCTGAAATACTGTCGGCGCCTGTTTTCAAAATTGGGAATGAAAGTCAGATGGGTGACTGTCCTAAGGGAAGGTCACACGCAGCCCTGGGAGCTCATGGCCACGAGATGTTTAGTGGCTGCCCGTGGGTCAGGGCAGGGCCTTTTGGGGGACAGTGAAGTCACCAGGGAGTGACAGTGTGACCCGCTAAGAAAGAGGGCTTAATTCAGCACGTTTTTGCCTCTGGCGTTTGCATGTGTTTCTTCCTTTAATCAGATTCCACCTCAGACAATACAGGCCTTGAAGTTCCCAGCTTGGGAACCACGGCTGGAACACAAGAGGACTTAGCTGCAGGCTCACAGAGGGACACTTTTTACTTTAACAGTGTGTAGTTATTTTTTGTGTGATTTAGGGAAAATATAAGTAGCACATCAAACCTATAATTTAATGGAGATTATCATCTCAGATGAGATCAAAGTAAACCTTAAAAAACAAGTCGGTTTAAAGAAAAACATAAGGGGAAATGTTGCTAAGTGGTATACCCGTTAGCAGAAGTTGTGTCGGTGGTGTGTGGGCGGTGTAGTCTGGGCACCGCTCCTCCGGGGGTACTGAGCAATTCATCGTCCCCCAGGCATGACTGGCACTTGCACATGCCGTTCATCTGCACTCTTCATTTCCAGTGGCCTGGAATGCCAAGTTCTCCTTTCTTCTCCACTCTTGAAAACTCCTATTCATCCTTCAAAACCCAGTTCCAGGGGTAGCACTCTGTGCAGGATTACATTGATACTTCTACCAGGGGATGCCTCAGGAGCAGGGTTCAGTCTTATTCTTTGTGTTGGCTCCAGGGTTTCACACAGAGCCAGAGAGGTGCTTTGCAGAAGCTTGTTCCGTGAACAAGAGGCACAGGTCAGGCTTGGGTTGAAAAGCTTGGGATGAGGGGCCCTGGACCTGTCAGAATCAGAGAATGGGGCCTGATTTGAGATATATTTTTCAAGTTTGTTTCTTTTTTTAACTAATCCTCTTCTGTGTATTTCTTTTTTCAATTTCATGATTTTTTCCCTCTTTCAACTAAACGCTGCTCGCGATGCCCTTAGATATGATTAACTTAGTCCTACCTAAGGGAAGCTCTACTTTACAACAAAGGGTGCTTTCCAGCCCCATGAATGTTGTGACAATCAGGGTATCTTTCTTCTCTGAGAGCAGCCGTGGCCTTACCAGCCTTCTTGTTCTTCGCCAGCCCTTGCCAGCCAAAGGCCGGGCTTCTGTAACTGCTAAGAACTGTCTTTGAGCCTCATAGAGCTCCGCTCTACCTGAAATTTGTGAAACTCTATGCTAGAGTTTTTGCTTATTTCATGCAGATGTTGGAAGTTCACTAAATGTGGCATTTCCATCATCACTGTCTCCTTGGCAGAAAGTTTATACTCTTCAGTCCCATCTTTCCTCACATGCTGAGAGACGCCCGTGAAATGCAGGAAGCGAGGGAATTGTTGGAATCCCCTGGAAACCTACAGCACATCGTGCTCATTTACGGAGCCTGTGCGGCTGCATTTAAAACAAACGCGTTTTTTAATGTGTGTTAAAGAAGTGTTTACAATGGCTTTGCAATATTTAGTGCCTATTTTAGTAGGGGTTTTGTGCTCATGATTTTAAAACCATGCCTAATAATTTTACGAAACCTAATCACTTCTTATAGTGCCTCGTAACTCACCAGGCGCGAAGGAACAAAATAAATACCGTACTGAAAACACTGAGCGCTGTGATTTTATCGTATTTTCCTATAGAGAGAATACTGTCGGCAAGAATGGTGTCTAAGCCATTTGAATGAACGTCTCCTGTAAACTGTAATTCAGTAGATGCCAATCGCAGGAGGAAACGGTGCACTGAGATGGATGCTAATTTGGCTTTTATTCAGTAATTCTGCACTGCGTATGGGTCTTTGGAAACCTCCTTCCCGTCCTGTTTTCTGTGATTTTCACACATTGGATAGTCTTCATCTTGAGGACTGGCTCCTACCCTGCCACTTAAAAAAACACACACCATACAGATCTTGGCAACGCCGAACTGGTGAGAGATGTAGTGGGAAGGGTTGGAAATCACAGAGGGAATCCAGGACTCCTGTCAGACGCTGGGTCGTCCCTCCTTTCCTGGCTGCAGGGACAGAGCCTCCGATAATTCATCGAGGGGATAGAAAGGATGCAGGGAGTGAGCAGAGGACGCTCGTTTTGCTGTGTGGGAAGGCGGGCTGGCTGCTTCTCCGTGGTTCTGAATTTCAGGGCCTCTGTGCAGAAGCACTGGCCGGGCTTTTGGCTTCTGCCCTCAGAGTCCTGCATGAATCCACGTGCAGTCCTCTCTTTCTCCTCTTGGTAGTTCTGGGATCTCAGCCCAGAAAAGGCCGTTCCCCCTCCGCTCTCCCCTCCCCCATGGCCGGCTGAAAGGGGTGACCCAGCAGCTATCTGCGGGGGTGTTTATGTTCTTGCCACAGTCAAGACCTTTTTATAAACTCACCCGGACACCCATCCTTGATAAAAACACCTGGAGTAGGAATTGATTTTACTTCCCGGACATGATAAAAGCCCTAAAGTGAACATCTTACTCAGAGGGGAGCTCGGAGGATCTTCCCCTGAGGTTAGGAGTAAGGCAAGGGACCCCAGTTAACGTTGTCTTGGGGATTTTAGCCACTGCAGTAAAACAGGAGGAAAAAAAATAAAGGCACAGGAAGTGGCAGAAAAGAAGTAAAGCTATCTGGCTTTGCAGATGGTGCAGTGACATACCTGGAGAACCCAAGAGATTCAGTGATAAAAATAACTCAAATAATTAAAAATTCAGTAAGGTAGCAGCACATAAAATGAATAATAATAAAAAAGGCTTGCCTGAAATAGAAAAACTGCTTTTCATTGTTTTTGCTTGCAGGTCTGTTTGTTTTCTAAGGTGTGTTTTGTGTCGGTGAATTTTAACTCGGATCATGAAACATGACTTTTTCATAATTTGATGAAAAGGGGGCGTTGGTTTTGTGTGTGCGCCTTTGATTCATCTTCTTGAAGATGGCGTTCCCTTCTCCCGTGTTGGTTCCTGAGATGTCCTGTGCTCTGATTTCTTTCCTGGGGGACTCTCCTCGCCTGGCCCTCCGTCGGCTGTTTCCACGTGGGTTTCCCAGCCCGAGGGGGGTTGTTGATGCCACAACTGGCCGGATGTGAAAGGAAGCGTGCTCCCCAAAGCCGGGACCGCTGTGCTCTGCCAAGACCCATCTGGCCGCGAGGGCCGGATCGGAGAGGGGGGCACCACAGCTCTGCCCGCGGCGTGTGTGGCTCTCAGCCGGGGGCCCCTGCCGCCTCGCGGCTCACGGCTCCCTGCGCTCACCCTGTGACTTTCTTTCCCTCAACGTGCCTCTTGCTCTCCTGCCTCGGTGTCTTTGTTCACCCTGTTCTTCCCACCTGGCACCGTCCGCCTGCCCATCCCAAATCCCGCGCCCTCCTGGTGCTCCCTGAGCCCCTCCCTCCCAGGCAGCTGCACGCCCTTCGCCAGCCGCCACGCCACGGCCTCTCTCGTCCTGCCCCCCCGTGCTGGTTGTGGTTTTCTCAGGCGCTCGTCTCCTGGAGGTCCCCATCTCCCTTGCCGGTCTCCCATGGTGCTCTGCAGAGAAGGAGCTTGGTGAACGGCCACTGAGTGAATGAAAGAAATCTTTTGGAAAGACGGTTTGAGTTGACGCTGCCCGGTGGCCACGTCCTGAGCCATTGGCAGCTTTTCTCTGTTAGAATCACGGGCCGTAAATCCAACTGGGCACGTGGCTCCCATGTCCTCAGACTGAGCTGCCGGGTTGGGCCCACTCGTAGGACAGGCTCTGCCCCGTGCTTCACAGTGCCCTGTGGTGCCCACGCTCCTGCAGGGGACGCGTGTCCGTCTGCCTGACCCCCCCTCCCCACCCCCAGCACCGGCGCTCTCTGCTCGGCGCCCTGGGGTGTCTGCACTCCCGTCCCCCGAGTCCAGTCCCTCTCAAGGTCCTCCTTGGAGCCGGCTCCAACTCGTGCCTGCTGTCAAGCTCATTTCTGACCTGCCGTTGCCAAAACCGGCGGGTGGGTCTGGCCCTCACGGTTCACACGGCTCCCCTCCACCCTGCCACCTCCTTCCCAAGGCCCAGGATCGCCCTCCCCTGCTTTCCTCCGCCCGCTGCCACCCCTTCAGTCCCTGTGCCGTTCCACCTTCCTTCCTGTCCTGCCCGGCGTCGGGTACCCGGGGCCCCATCCTCGCCCCTGCACTCCCTCCCCCCGGGACTCCTCTGTCTCACGCCAGCCTAGGCCAGTGGCTCCTGACTCCAGCTGCTTCTTCGGGACGGGCGTCTCCGACTTGATGTCAGGCACGGAGCTCCTCTGCTCCCCCTGTGGTGGCGGCCAGGCCGCCCTTCTGGTTGTCGAGCCAGAATCCCTGCGGTCCTCCGGGACTCGGTCTCTCTTCAAGGCTCTCTGTCTCATCTGTCAGCCAGTCCTTCGGGCTCTACGTTCAAAACATCAGAACCTGAGTTCTCGCCACCTCCACCGTCACCTCACCTCCGGGACATGCGCGTTACCGTGGAAACGGCCTCACACCTGGTCTGAGTTCCGTGACCAGGAGCAACCCAGCAGCCTCACGGGTCCACTCAGAGCCGAAGGCAGGTCAAGCCGGGCCTGCTCAGCCCCCTCGGTGGCTCCCGTCTGACTCCAGGTAGAAGCCCGGCCTTCCGTTTGTGCCGCTTCTGCGCTCGCAAGGCCTCCGGGACCCGTCTCCCCACACGCCTCCCGCTCCGCCGTGTCAGCTCCCGGGCTCTGCTCCTCGGCTTCCCGGGACACGGCGGGGGCGGCGGGGGCACTTCCACCTGCGGGCTTTGCACCTGCCCTTCCCTCTGCCTGGGTTGTGGTCCCCAAACAGCCGCGCAGATACCTCTCTCTGTCTTCACGTCTCTGGAGAAAAGGAGAGGGCTTTCCTGACCACCCCATGTAAAACGGCCCCCACCCCGGCCTGCTCGCTCCCCGGGCCTGGACGGATCCCTTCCCTGCGGTGTAGACGGGCCACGTGCTGAGTGAAGGGGCCAGAGAGAGTGAAGATGAGGGAGGGAAGATGGTCCCTGAGTGGGCAGAGGGGCCCCAGAACTGACAGGGGCAACAGCAGGTCAGCCCCCCCAGCCCCCCAGAGGACGCATGATGACGGCCCCTGACTTGGTGAGCGTCCGGCAGCCCCTCCCATGTGCCAGCCCCGTGTGGGGCTTGGGGACGCAGTCACTGCCCCGCCTGAGACGTCCAGAGACAGAACTGCTCCTGCAACACGTCCTGCACACGAGCATCGAGCCGCCGAGGGGACACGCACAGCTGCCCCAGGATCCCGAGGCCGGGGGACCTCGCGGGACCTGAAGGAAGAGGGGGAGGCAGAAACGGCAGCCCCGGGGTGGCAGGGAGCACGCGGGCCGAGAGGAGCCCCAGCCAAGCGAAGGAGGTCTGGGAGGCGAGGCGAGGTGAGGCGTGCGACCCCTGCACAGCCGCTCGTGTCTGCTCGGGTTTCGTGGGGCGGTTTTGAAAAAGCGGTCCTCTACACCTGGAAGAGGAACCGATTTCATGGAAAAATGCAGAAGGAGGCACAGATGCTCCTCTCCAGCTCTGTGACCTCGTTTCATCGGAGCCCCTGCTGCGTGCTGGAGTGGGTGTCAAACCTGTGGCCGGGGAGGAAGCAAGGAGGCCAGGAAGGCGTGTTTCCTCCTTCTGAGAAGCTTCTGGTCTCATGGGGTCAAGAGGTGAGGGCGTGAAGGCCGGTCTGGGCCCCCGTTTCTTCATCGTAAGGCTGAGTTGTGTCAGGCGATGGCCCCCGTTCCTTCCAGTTCTCACTTTGCAAGAATCCTTGTTTCTGAAAACACCATTCTCTGCCGCCCAGGCTCCAGAGAGCAGCGTCCTGTCCATCTGGACGGAAGGGCGGGAGCCGGGGTCTGGTTACAGCCCTGGAACCCCAGGCGCTGTGAGCTGCTCGTGAGCTTCCTGCCTCCCCGCTCAAAGGACCTGCTGACACCCATCCCGGAACTGGTTTCCTCCTGCCCGCGCTGGTCCCCTGAGCGGCTGGGGACCTGTGTGGCTCCCGGCCCATCTTCTTCCTGAACTGCACAGCATCTCGCTTGAGAAACCCAGTCAGCTCTACAGCCTGCGCACGTCCTTCCCTACGAATGCACCGGTGCTTGGGGTTTTGGTGCCCCGTTAATCAGCTTTTGCTTCCCCTTTGGTTGTGATCATTAGGGGCACACAAGGCAGATGTCCCCTAACGGTGTCTTTCCTGTTCAACGTCAGGAGCATGAATTCTTCCGTGTTAGCCTTCACCCCTGACTGCAGCCTGGACTCCTGGGAGGAAACTGACACCCTCCAGAGTGGTTATGGGCTGTCAAAGGCGTGACCTTGCCTCGTGTGGACTCCGGCGAGGCCACCACGTCCCACTGGGAGGGGCTCGTGCGTAACCACTGCCACCTTTCCCTCTTCTCCATGGCATTTGGGGCAGGAACACGCGTGCCCTACTTCCCCTGTTGCCTGTTCAAAACAGGGAAGGCATTGATTCTCAAACAGCAGTAAGCGAACTTAATTGTGACCTTCTCCAGTTCCCTGACACAGAAGTAAGACGTGGCCTCGTGGCCGGGCAGCCCTTCCCCCGGCTCCCTGGGCCTGCGCTGCCCCGGGGCTGTGCCTGAGGCCTCCGCCAGACCCCACCCTTGACATTTGTCATTAGAAACCAATCGTCTTCGCCCTTGACATTTGTCATTAGAAACCAATCGTCTTCACTCACTGTGCATTAATTTCCAAAAACAACCTTTATTAGCTACCTTAATTAATATTCCTCTGCCCTTGGTCCCGGTTCCCAGAGACCTGCAAGTACATTTGGAACCTGAAGGGGGAGAAGCCAGTCTCGGGAGGCTGTTGCCTAACCGGCTCTTAGAATAACTCCCCCTGTGCTTTCCAAACGGTGGGCTAGTTAAAATAAGATGAACTTACTAGCGTTTTCTTAATATAGGAGGCCGGCACCCACACTCCGTCAGCTGGGATTCAATATCGAAATGGGGGCATCACGAATCGCCCCCCACAGCGCAGCCGGTGGCGCCGGGCTCTGAGCTGCCGACGGCTGCTTTGGGTTTGCAGCAGGCGTGACCCAGTCAGCCAGGCAGGCCGGGAAAAGAAAATTCAGCCTCTATGTTCAAGCCAGTCAACATGTTGTCAGTACTTTAAAAACAAAAACAAAAGCAAACCTGTAAGCAGTTAGGTGTTAGATTCCAAAATATCTCTTGTACCCGATGTTTGTCTGGCATGTTAGTGGCCAAGCAAGTCTTACTTTTTTTCCTTCCCGTAATTCCTGAAATGAACGCAGTATCCAAGGGCGGCAAATCCTACAGTTTTGTTGTCATCTTTTAAATGGCGAATCTCGGGTAATAAGAGCAGCTCACGACAGACTAATTTGCCAAAGTCCTTTTCCCATCGTCAGCGGCACCTATCGTATCTAAATGGGAAGGAATTGATGAGGTTTTTCAGTGGGAACCTGGAAAGAGGCATTTTTGAGAAAACTCGGATACTTGATATTTTTAATTAAAGCGTAAAAAAGTGAAGGGGAGAAGGTGACTTCCAGTGTCCAAGAGGGCTGGTGGCTCCCTCTGGCAGGACAGGGGGCCCGGCTGGGCAAAGTTAGAGGAAGGGCAGTTACAAACCAGGCAGCTGGGTTTCTGGTTGTTTTTGTTTTTAAAGAAAATTTACTTTTCTCAGTGGACACATTGATTGTAATGTCTCGTGTCTACAATCATAGATAAGGGTATTTTGTGATAACAGTCTTTCTTTACAAATGTCATAACGGGATGAGATTATGTGGATTTTATTGTCTGTTTTCTGCAAGGGCCATTTTCCCTTAGCAACAGAGAACAAGAATGTCTCAGCCCAGACCCATGCAGCGATGGGTCCAGGGTTGTTCCTCACCGGGAAGAGGAAAGAGGGCTCGTAATCAACATTTTATTATACAGGCAGACCTTGTTTTATTGAGCTTCACTTTATTGTGCTTCACAGATTTTTTTTTTTTTTTTTTTTTTTTTAACAAATTGAAGGCTTGTGGCAGCTCTGCATTGAGCAACTCTGTCCAGCGCCCAATTTCCAACAGGATTTGCTCCCTTCATGTCTCTGTGTCACATTTTGGTAATTCTTGGAATATTTCAAATTTTTTCATTATTCTTCTATTTGTTATGGTGATCCGTGATCAGTGACTTTGGTTGCAGCGGTTGCTGTTGCAAAAGATTACAACTCACTGAAAACCCAGATGATGGTTAGCATTGTTTAGCAATAAATTCTTTTTATTTAAGGTATGTACATTGCTTTTTTAGACATAATGCTATTGCACACTTAATAGACTACAGTGTAGTATAAACATAACTTTTATATGCACTGGGAAACCAAAAAAATCGTTTTGACCAACTCTATTTCTAAATTCCCTGTATTGCAGGGGTCTGGAACCGAGCTCGCAATGTCTCCGAGGTGCCTGTAATCTCGGTTTTACGAGATCAGTTCCCTTCCCTCTAAGTAGCCGCCAGAGTCCACTTTGCACACAGGACCCCAGAGGGCCCGGTTATGCTTCACGCTTCTCCATCGCATTTGTGAGAACAGACTCGGGGCCGCCGGGAGCCACGGGCACAGGTTTCTGCTCCCAGCGCTGACCCCGTGTTACCCGCACGCAAAGCGGGGGGCCAGGAGCCCTGCCTGTAGAAGGCCACACACTTGAGTTCTGCACAAGTCTAAGTTTTTCCCCCAGAAAGCTTTTCCGTGTAGTGAGCCCTAAAATCTACCTTGCTGTCACTTCCCACTGACCCCACCGTGGTCCCCGGGAGGTGGAGATAACGGAGGTGGGCGGAGATGGTCCAGGTGAGGCCTGTCTGCAGCTCCTCTCCTTGTGGAGCAGACCTCCTGTCCCTCAGTGCTGGGATTCCTCCTCAGCCTTGTCACCCGCTGCCCGTATATCACTGTCCCAGTACCTGGGATCGACCCCGATTCGGGGTATCATCTGATAGTAGACTCACGTGGTGGGGTCATGTCTGCCCCCTGACCTGGGCACTGGGAGGCCAGGGCCTCGGTCCAGGAGCCGTCACTGTAACCACTTGTTTCCTGTGGGTCTCAGCCAATCACAGTTCTCTCCCTGGTCTCCCAGCTCAGATTTGTGTGCTGGCTCTTGGGGTCGGCAGGGGGCTGTCTCTTCAAGTGTGAGATGAATGGTGATTTTGTCATCGAACACGTCCCCTAGCAGCTCACCTGGCTTTTCCTGGCCTCACCTGGACTAACTGTGATTGTTACCCAGGTTTGGGCCCTGTGACTCGCTATTGGAGCTGCTTCCTGGGGTCGATTCAGCGTTCCTTTGGTCCCTGACTCACTTACTCACTTGCGGCCCTTTCTGAGCGCTGTGTGTCAGGTTCTGAATTGGTCAGGACACGGGGACAATAAGGCGTGTCCCCACCCTGTGCCAGCGTCCGTGTCACGTGATGCGGTGGCCTGGGGATGCCACACGGGGCTGATGGGGCGTCTGGCACCAGGAGCTCAGCCGGCTGCTCACGTTCCGCCGCCCCACCCCCTGTGCCCTGGGCTCAGCGCCCATCCTGGCTAGCACACGCTTTGGATCCGGCAGTATATTTCGTAACAGTGAAGTCCCTCGTGGAACCTCTACCTGCATTTTTAAAATTTTTTTTATTTTTTATTTTTTATTTTTGGCTGCGTTGGGTCTTGGTTGCGGTGCGCGGGCTTCTCATTGCGGTGGCTTCTCTTGTTGCGGAGCACGGGCTCTAGGCACGTGGGCTTCAGTAGTTGTGGCTCGCGGGCTCAGTAGTTGTGGCGCATGGGCTCAGTTGCTCTGTGGCATGTGGGATCTTCCTGGACCGACGATCGAACCTGGGTCCTCTGCATTGCCAGGTGGATTCTTAACCACTGCGCCACCAGGGAAGTCCCTGCATTTTGGATAAATGGAGCAAAACGCTGGTTGAAGGAGCTGATTATTATTTGTTCCATTTAGTCTTCCATTCTTAGCTTCTGCTTTTCAGGACCTACAAATAAGGGATTAATTGTAGGTACTTTCTGTGTTCTAAACATCAATCCCAATATAAATTCTTTCTTTCCGACCTCCAAGCCACACCTCCCCGATGACACCGTCAGGTGACTTGGGAGCTCTGGGTCCGGGACCCCCACGCTGCACACACGGATGTCGCTTCCACCACCACCTCTCAGCAGGACCTTGAGCTCCATTCTCCACTGTCCTGTCTTAGTCTCAGTACCGTGGGATCTGGGTCGAGAGGTGACGTGGCCTCTGGTGGCCTGTGGTCAGGGGCTGGTCCCCACCTCTGCCCGAGGGTGTGAGCCACGGACACGTGCCTCTCTGTGCCTCTACTTCCTGCTTTGTAAAACGGAGACAATAAGGGCCCCTCCCCCTCCGAGGCTGCTGTCCAGGGAGGGCCAGCACTCATTCATTCGTTCGTTCATTCATTTGTTCTTACACTCCGTATGTGCTAAAGGCCTACCATGGGGCCGGCCCCGGGGGGCATCAGTGAACAAGGACAGTGTCCTTCCAGCCCGAGGGGCTCTGAGCCACGCGCTGGAGCATTGCCTGCGCCTGGACCTCCGTAAACGCCCGCTGTTTTTCGTCTAGTTCTCTGCTCCCACCACCATCCTGCGCCAGACTCCAGTGTCGCCTTTCTTTGTTTTTCTCTCGAAAAAAACCTCTGGCTATCTCTGTCTCGTCTGTTCCCAGAAGGACCCTGACGTGGCTGAGTTCGCTGGCGTCTCCATCGAAAAACAGGACAGCCGCACGTAATACACATTCCGCCATAAATTTCTAACATCCTCTGGTTAAAATGCCCGCAAACCCCCCTCCCCCGTGACACACGCATACAGTTTCTACCAGAATCCCCTCTGTCTCCTCATCCTTCTTGCATTCAACTGTTTCAAGACTCTGGATCAGCCTTTTCTTAATGTAATAAATTATCGTCTTTGCAGCTGTGTTTCATGGCAAATACAGCCGACCCCAGACACTGAATGAGCTCTGTTGGTCACTTACTGCACTGGGAGTAAGTCTACGGGAAACAGCTTCTGAATTCAAGCCTCCAGCTCATGCCGAGTCCTTTCGAGAGTGGGACCACTTGTCCAGCTGCTCTAACGACGTGAATTTTATGAGGCAGTTCAGCCTAGGAGCACTCAGTCTGGGCTCTCTCACTCCCTCTGGGAAACAAACACACACGCACGTGCACACACACGCAGGCGCAAACACGCACACTGACCCACGGCCTCATCCGCAGGCGGTGTGTGTCGCCCTTGCCCAACGTGTTTCCTGGTGTTCTGAGACATTTCCCTTGTCTTTCTTTTTCTGTTGATGTTTATCCTCTAGACCACAGCTCTCTACCCAAAGCCCCGAATTAAATCAGGGTGGAGTTCAGCGACATCCACTAGCCCCTGAGTCTCTGAGCTGTAGCTGCTGGGCTCCTCCTGTTTGCTCCTCAAAGCCACCTGCCTGTCACCGCTGCCACCGCTTCTAATTTGCAGATGCAGCACCCAAAGCTCGGAGGATGATCTGCCCGCTCAGGGTCCCCAGCCAGGCGGGGGCAGGGGGCACTCAGGCCCAGGCCGTCCCAGCTCTGAACCACCATGTGGGAGGGACAGTGCCCTCCCCCGCCAGGTGACCTGTATGCTGGCCTGTGTTTTCACCTCCTTGGAGCCCCGGGCCGATGAGGGACTTGGCTGCTAAGCCAGCACTTGCCCCGCCTTCATCAAGGCCCCTCCCTCACTGTGGGTAGAAAGGCCAGGAAGGACTCGTGCTGGGCTTAGGCATGGCTTCCCGGGTCCATTTCCAATATGACTTAAAATAACCCACCAGAGGCTCCTTGCAAAGCCAGGTGTTACCCCTTGTCTCAGACCTTGAGCGCCGAGCTGCTTGAAGCCCGGAGCCTCCCTGCCCTGCCAGCCGCCCAGGGTTAAAACCTGGCACCAGTGGTTCTGTTTTCTGCCGAAGAGCCTTTCCCCAGCCTCTCATTTGCACTCTCTTTAGAATTGGACCTTGTGTGACTTTGAGCCTCCGTTGAGCAGAATGACGCAGTATCTTTGAAAACGCTTTGAGAGTGGCAGGTGCCAGCTAACTCTGCCCCATTGTCTCCATGCTTTATCGTCATCATCAGGAGCTTGCATGAGAAAAGTCATGGTAATAGAAGCATAATTTTAAAATCAACAACCCTAATGTTTTTTTTAAAAAACTTTTTTATTATGGACATGCTCAAATATACACAAAAGTAGAGAGAAGAGTATACCAAACCCCCAGGTATGCCCCTCCCAGACAGAGGGCCCCTCCCTGTCTCCCATGTTCCTTGTAAGTAGTGTCTTCTGCTGTAGTATCTGTACGAGGCCTCTGGTCCATTACAGAAGGGGCTTCTGTCCTGTTTTTAGTTTATTGTATTTTGTTTTCCCTTCACAGTAAAGAGAGTTTTAATTAATCACCAATGTTTAAAAATTGGTAGATTCCTCATAAACTCGTAGGTTCCAGGCTTCTCTTGAAATATCGTTAGTCTGGTCGTGCTGAGCCCTTGTTCCTGGGGGTGAGGGACAGTAGGAGGGGCCGAGCAGCAGCTGTCCTGTAGAAGGGTCCCCGCCAGCTCTCCTCGCTGTCAGCTGTCCGGCGTCACCTGCCTGGCCCTGTAGGCACTGAAGTCCACGAGCCCCACCTGAAACATGACTCCCTGGGAGCCAGGGTTTTATGAGCCTGCCTCTCTCTGCATTTTTAGAAATCATTCTGTATCCTTGGGTGGATGTACATAACTGTTTTGTTTTTTGGTTTTTGGTTTTTTCTTGGCTGTGTTGGGTCTTCGTTGCTGTGCGCGGGCTTTCTCTAGTTGTGGTGAGTGGGGGCTACTCTTTGTTGCGGTGCGCGGCCTTCTCATTGCGGTGGCTTTTCTTGCTGCGGAACACGGGCTCTAGGCGCGCGGGCTTCCATAGTTGTGGCTCGCGGGCTCTAGAGCGCAAGCTCAGTAGTTGTGGCGCACGAGCTTAGTTGCTCCGCGGCACGTGGGATCTTCCCGGAACAGGGCTCGAACCCGTGTCCCCTGCATTGGCAGGCAGATTCTTAACCACTGCGTCACCAGGGAAGTCCCCATAACTTTTAAGTTTTCTGATAGTTATCAGGTAGATCGATATCATTTTGCTGCTTTTATAGGTCAAAAATGGTTGAACATTGGCCATTTCATGTAGTTTGACCTAATATAAGATATGGTTTAAGGTTTTAAATATGAGATAAGAAGAAGAATATTGTGTTGCCCTTGGTGGGGCAGGAACGGGGGGTTGGGGGGTTAGCAGCAGGTATGCCATCCTGATCCCGTCAGTTAAGGGGGCGCGAGCAGAAGAAAGCGTCTATGGCCTGAGGTTTTAGACACCTTGGCCCGACAGTGCTCTTTCGGTCAGCCCACTTGTCTAGTTTTGTTTGTTTTCTTATGTAACAGCTTTATTGAGATGTAATTCACATGCCGTACAGCTCACCCATTACAAGTCATTGATTTTTAGTGTATTCAGAGTTACACAACCGTCACCACAATCAATTTCAGAACATTTTCATCACCCCAAAGAGAAGCCGCGTAACCACATTAGCAGCCGTTCCTCACTTCTCCCGAACCCCTATCCCTAGGCAACCATTAATCTACTTTCTCTATCTGTGGATTTGCCTATTCTGGATATTTCATATAAGTGGAATCCTCCAATATGTGGTCTTTTGTGTCTGGCTTCTTTTACTCAGCATGATGTTGTTAAGGTTCATCCATGTTGTAGCCTGTGTCAGTACTTTGTTTCTTTTTACTGCTAAATAATATTCCATTATATGGCTATGCCACATTTTCCTTGTGCATTTATTGGTTGGTGCACATTTGGGTTGCTTCCATTTTGGGGCTATTATGAGTAATGCTCTCATGGGATCAAAAACTCGTGTACAACTCTTTGCGTGAACACATGTTTTTATTTCTCTCCGGTGCACACCTGGGAGTGGAATTGCTGGGTCACGTAGCAGCTCTGTGTTTAGCCTTTCGAGACCCTCCCAACTGTTTCCAAAGCGGCTGCACCATTTCCATCCCCAGCAGCCGTGTAGAGGGTTCCGATTTCTCCACATTCTCACCGGCGCTTGGCATCTGGCTTTCTGATTGCGGCCGTCCTGGTGGAGAGTGTGACGAAGCTTTCCTGGCAGGATAGGATGCCTGTAGAGGTTAGGAGAACGGTCGTCACTTTGTCAGTGGCCTAAAACCTCAGCCACAGTCATCTTCCAAAGCTCTCAAGGCAGACAGGTTTGCGGCCCTGCGGGTGGGAACGGGGGCACTGTTTCCCACAACTTGTTTCCAGGACGGGCAGTAGGCTTCCCTTCCCCATGTCTAACCTGCCGCCTGCCCTTCTCTGCAGGGGTCACCATGAAGCTCATGGACGAGGTGGCCGGGATCGTGGCCGCGCGTCACTGCAAGACCAACATAGTCACGGCTTCCGTGGACGCCATTAACTTTTACGACAAGATCCGAAAAGGTAAGAGAACTCCGCCGACAAAGAGGGGCGCTGCCTCGGCTGCTTGGGTCCCGTGTACAGTTCGCTTTTTCACCCTGCCTGTCCTGGGCCCTGGCCTCTGCCCATCTGCCAGGACACAGGAGCCAGAGCCTCGAGTCTGCCTTTGGTGATGCATCTGTGAAGTTACGGTTTGCCGGTTTGACTTTTCAGTCTGGTAAATTCTGTAACTCAGATGTGATTGGAGCCTTTGTCCTGCTGAAGAGCAGCATAAACTTGTTCTCTTAAACTGCTCCAGGCACGGAGCCCTGCGAAGACCCTACGCGCACGGTTGCTGCGACCACTGCCACCAGATCCCGTGGCGGCACGTAACCTCTCTGGAGGGGGCACAGGTCACCCGTGCCGTACGTAGTGGCGGGGGCAGAGCAGAGAAGCCTCCGGCCCTCTCCTCGGCCAGCCTGCCTGCACCACCCAGGGCAGCGCTGGTGTTGGTGGTTTTCCCCGACACCGAGGTCCAGTCCCAGCCCCGCCCAGAAACAAGACGGTTCCCATGCTTGTTTCACATTAATGCTTATCTGAAGAGGTACAGGGACTGTCCCCTCCTGGCACGTGGTGATTTCTGTCTGTCGTGTCTTCTGAGATGAGGCCACGCGCCCCCGGAAAGCAGCCCTTCACCGTGGGGTCGGGGGTGTCTGGGCTGCGAGAGCCTCACTGGTTCTGAAGGAACCTCACCAGGGAGGCAGCCGTTGGAAAAGCTGAGTCAGACCCGTCCCCGGGCCGTGGGGGCACAGAGGAGAAGGAAGGGAGGCTGACTCCTTGCCCCCGGCCTCGAGGGGCGCCGCTGAGCGGAGCAGTGCTGGGTCCAGACCCACAGAGGCCTCCTCCGGGCTCCGAGGCCCCGGCCTGGTCCCAGCCCGGCCGCGCGCTCTCTCCTGCAGACACGCCTGTCGGTTGAACGCCTGAGCGCTGGGGACAGAGCGTCCTGAGAGCGGAAGGGTGAAGGGGTGCCTCCCCTTCCCGGCCTAACTGAGAGCACGTCAGTCTGACCCACACTGGATTTGGGGTGCTTTTAGGGGAACGGTGGTCTGCAGAACTGCTTTCCTCTGCTTTGCAGAATCCCTTCCCAGCTAGGAGGCGATTGCCTCAGACACAGAGCACAGTGTCATTTTAGGATTTGCCCAGAACAAGTGGATCTTGTCTGTCTTGGCTGGTCCTCGCCAGGCCTTGGTGCTGTGTGTGGTGGTGGTGGGGGGGACGTTTGGGAAGGGAAGACTCCTGTCGTGCCGCGATTCCTGGCCTCTCCTTTTCTGGAGCTGCTCCCTGGGTGAATTACTGTGATCACAGCTCCACTGTTAAACGTGACTTCAAAACCCACTGTGCAAAATGCGCTTACGTTCCACAGAGCTCGCTTGTTCACTGTCTCCCGGGTGCCCTTTGAGCGCCGCCAGCTAAGAAACAAAGTGGGCCTTCCTCGTGAGCCCGCCAGACTCCTCAAGGTCAGCCCTGTTGGCAAAGGTGCTTTGCAGTTGAGGGAAGCTCCCAAAGAATGAAAGTTGACCTTCGTTAGAAAAAAGGAGACGATGAAACAGCCCTCACCCCCGACACTTCACCCTCAGTCCCTCGTGTGACCAGAATTACCTTTCAAAGAGGTCAAGGAGGGGCCGCGTTGGTTCATTTTGGGTGGAGACAGTGAACCCCGGCTGGAGGAGAGCGCTTTTTCTAGGGGTACATTGAGGGGCCTGGGGGACGTCAGGGCTACGTGGGTGCAGAGAGGACTTTGTTTCTAAAATGTTACTCGTATTCCAAAGCACAGAAAGGGACCTCCATTTTCACCAGCCGCACTTCCTGGCGGAACATTCCACCGTGGATGGAGTGAGAGTGCGGGGCGGGCTGGGGGCTCACCGGCTACCCCCTGTGGCGCTGAGCCCTCCGCAGGCCCCCCATGCGCCTCGTGCCGTCACAGCCTTGGCCGTGGGCCTGTGCGGCCCGGGGCCCCAGAGCTGGGCCTCCTGGCCTGGGGAGCGCCCCAGGGAGCAGAGAGGTTGCTTCTGTTTTCTCAGGTCACATCTTGTTTTGTGTATAGAGGAATTTGGGCCAAACTGAAATAACAGTTATGGAGTCCCCTGGGGCCGTTGGACAGTGTCACACCTTGTTTGTTGTTTTCCAGGGAGTGTCCCCGCTCCGAGGAGCCCGGCCGGGCGCTGCCAGGCTGAGGTCGCTGTTCGGCCGCCTCGCACACAATGTCACATGCCGTGTTCGATGCCAAGGGGCAGCGGCCCCTGTTCCCCCGTGCTGTACTCTCCTTTCTGGGGAAGCACAGGGCGAGGCCGGCTGCGCCTGGGGTGGCCCCGTGGGCTCTGGGTTCTTGGCACTGGGCATTGGAAGCGTGTCAGACACCCGGTGAAGGGGTGGGGTTGACATTCCCGGTGGCTCTGCTCTGATTTTCTGAAGCCAGTCTGCTGAGACGGCTGTGAGCCCGCGGGGCTCTCCGGGGCGCGGCCTGCGAGCTGGGCCGGTCCCTGGCCTCGTGGTTCTGCTCCAGCGCGAAGGGGCCGAGAGGTGAGGACGCGGGGCAGTGAGAGTGTGTGTGCGTGTCCCCGGGCGGCACAGCCGCCACCACAACCTGGGGGCTCGAAGCACAGCAGCGTGTTCCCTCCCGGTTCTGGAGGCCAGGCGTCCGCGCCCTCCAGAGGCTCCGGGGAGGATGCCTCCTGCGTCCCTGGGCTGTGGCCCATCCCCCGTCTCCCTCCCGGGGCCGCACCCCGCCTCTCTTCTCTTCCTCTGTGACTTATGAGGATGCTTACAGAGGATCTAGGGCCCACCTGGGTGATCCAGGAGGCTCTCGTGTCAGGTCCTTAATGACACCTGCAGAGACGCTTATTCCGAATAAGGTCACATTCTCGGGTGCTGAATGGACTGATCTTTTGGAGGCCACCGTCAACTCACTACAGATGCTTTCTTTTCTTACAGTTTAACCCTTGTAGACACAAGCTCACTTTCTCTTCTGCAAAACTGTAGGTGGGTAAAGTCTCTTCTGTGCCCCAAACCGCCCTTTCCCTGTCCCGTTGCCCACATGGATGTGGGTCCTGCCCTGGTGAGAGCCAGCGGTCAGGTCAGCGCCAGCCCAGAGGAGGAGCAGCTCTGAGGGGTCCAGAGGGAGGTGCCCCAGTTCTGAGACAGGCAGTTGCACAGCTGGACGGGGGGCACCCCTGGGACCTGACTCCAGAGAACAGCCCCCCTAGGGCAAAATCGAGAGGCCGTGTGCTCCCGGCATGGGGACACTGAAGAGGGACCAGTGGCTTTCCTCCAGGTGGCAGAAGAAGGAGCCGAGAAGCAAATGTTTAGTGATGACAGGAAAGCACAATGGCGTGGACCAAGGGGTCACACTTCTTCTTCTGGAGGTGTAGAATTAACTTGTCCCTAGGTCGAGGGTAAAACTTAGCACAAGGACTATTTCTTAAGTCATGTTATTTTCATGGAAAAGGTGCCAGCAGGTGGTCCTGGGCACACACAGGTGACTGAGCAGGTGGGCACCCTGGGATGTGGCCATGATGCAGCAGCTGTCCATGCCAGCGCCCGGCCTCATCGGGCAGTGCCCACCCGTCCTGTTGGGGAAATCCTTGAATGTCACCCTGGTCACATCCCACCTCTCAGACACACACCCGGGGGTCCTCTCCTTTCTCCCCCCCACCACTCATGAGCAGCCTCCTCCTGGTCCTCCCGGGAGGGGTGCCCCCCACCCCCTAAGGCTGCTGTGACACAGTGGGGGAGAGCCCAGAAGTTACTATGCGTTGCCAGCCGCACATGCCGTCCGTATGAGTTTCCCATCACTGTTGTTTGAATTTTCACAAACCAGTGATTTAAAAACAAAAAGCATTCTTTTATGGTTCCCAAGGTCAGGTGTCTCAAAGAGGTCCACAGGCTGTGATCCTTCTGGAGGCTCTAGGGGAGGGTCTGTTTCCTTGCCTTTCCAGCTTCTAGCAGCGCCTGCATTCGTTGACTTGGGGCCCCTTCCTCCAGCCTCTGCTTCCATCACCCCATCTCCTTCCCCTTGCTCTGACCTCCTGCCTCCTTCTTATAAAGACCCTTGAGGTGACAGGGGGCCTGCCCGGCTAATCCGGGATCCTCTCCCCATCTCCAGGTCCTTAACTGAATCCCGTCTGCAAAGTCCCTTTTGCCATGTGAAGTAAAGTATTCACAGGTCCCCTGGGTTAGGGCGTGGGCATCTTTGGGCATCATTATTCTGATGACCATAGGTGGTGTCTTAGCAGATGGGGTATGACTTTATGACTTACCCATTTCAGCATATTTCATTAGAAAAACAGCTGGAATGGAGAGGAAGCCAGGCCCTTGGGTTGACCAGCTTCTTCAGGTCTAAGGCAGGAAATGCTTTGCTCTATCTCCGTTCAGCCTCTGGTGAAACTCCTCACTCAGAAGGACAGTGCTTTGTATGCTTTCAGCCAAACGCCAGCCTGGCTGTGGCCTCACCTGTCACTCGGGTGGGGTGTCTGTCAGGAAGCCATGCCTGCAGCTTAGCAGCCTGAAAACATAGCCCCAGAAGGTCGGAAGATGACTTTGAATTTCAGCCACAAAGGGTGTGCGCTGAGAGGGGAGCCTACCGCACCTGCACTTACGACACGGTGAGGGCAGCCCGCAGGGGCGGGGACTGTGCCCTCTCACAGGGTGGCAGGTTTGCTGTTACCACTCAGATTCCTCTAGGACGCTGTCACTGCCGGCCTGGACCATGGCAGGCCCACCTCTCTTACACCCTCGCCCCCCGCCCCCAGACCAGCCCATATCCACGGTCTTTAACGCTGGTGACCTATCCTTCTGATCATGGCCTTGATGGCTGCCCGTGACACACCAGGCTCAGCCCAGCCCCTCCGCCGGCACTGGAAGTCCGCCAGGACTCGCCCCCCTTCCCGCCAGGGGCCAGCGGGTTCGGGGACCTCGGCAGTTGTGCACAGAATCAAACTCAAGCCGGGAAGTTGAGGTGAAGGAGGAGCGCTTTGTCCACGAGCCGGGATTGTGTGGGATCCCAGCATCACAGGCCCTGTGACCCATCAGAAGATGGGTAGCAGTGTGAGGCCGCCTGCCTCACTGGTCCGTGGCCAGCAGTGTTCTGAGCACCCTGTGCTGGCGGGGTGGTGGGAAGAGGGGCCCCCCCAGGCACCCGCCTTATAACGGGGCTGCCAGCATCACTCAGGGCAAGCTGATGAAGCCCAAAGACCTGAACTTACTTCCACTTGCTCCATTTCTGAACTGTTTTTTAACTGAGATGCTAAAATGCTAAGAAAAGTTAAAAGGGGAAAATAGTTGCCTTTGATATAGTGGTTTTGGAGGCCTTGGGTAGGAAAACCTAAAGCTGACCTAGTCCTCTTGTGGAGAACTAATCTCCCCAGACTATCAGGGTAGGAAGGGAGGAATCTCTAGAAGATGCTTTGGGTGTGTCATGTCAGAAATACCGAAGTTAGGTCCCCACGGTGAGCCACAGCCACCCCCCGCCTCTGCAGGAGACCCTCCAACACTAGCAGAAAGATAGACAAGATGAAAAGGCAGAGGGCTATATACCAGATGAAGGAACAAGGTAAAACCCCAGAAA
This sequence comes from Balaenoptera acutorostrata, assembly GCF_949987535.1. Lineage (NCBI taxonomy): Eukaryota > Metazoa > Chordata > Mammalia > Artiodactyla > Balaenopteridae > Balaenoptera > Balaenoptera acutorostrata. The sequence continues at coordinate 4,637,586 of NC_080064.1, read as the reverse complement.
AACAACCAAATGAAGTGGAGATAGGCAACCTTCCAGAAAAAGAATTCAGAATAATGATAGTGAAGATGATCCAGGACCTCAGAAAAGGAATGGAGGCAAAGATTGAGAAGATGCAAGAAATGTTTAACAAAGACCTAGAAGAATTAAAGAACAAACAAACAGAGATGAACAATACAATAACTGAATGAAAACTACACTAGAAGGAATCAATAGCAGAATAACTGAGGCAGAAGAACGGATAAGTGACCTGGAAGACAGAACGGTGGAATTCACTGCTGCAGAACAGACTAAAGAAAAAAGAATGAAAAGAAATGAAGACAGCCTAAGAGACCTCTGGGACAACATTAAATGCAACAACATTTGCATTATAGGGGTCCCAGAAGGAGAGGAGATAGAGAAAGGACCCGAGAAAATATTTGAAGAGATTATAGTCGAAAACTTCTCTAACATGGGAAAGGAAATAGCCACCCAAGTCCAGGAAGCGCAGCGAGTCCCATACAGGATAAACCCAAGGAGAAACACGTCGAGACACATAGTAATCAAATTGGCAAAAATTAAAGACAAAGAAAAATTATTGAAAGCAACAAGGGAAAAACGACAAATAACATACAAGGGAACTCCCATAAGGTTAACAGCTGACTTCTCAGCAGAAACTGTACAAGCCAGAAGGGAATGGCATGATATACTTAAAGAGATGAAAGGGAAGAAGCTACAACCAAGATTACTCTACCTGGCAAGGATCTCATTCAGATTTGACAGAGCAATCAAAAGCTTCACAGACAAGCAAAAGGTAAGAGAATTCAGCACCACCAAACCAGCTCTACAACAAATGCTAAAGGAACTTCTCTAAGTGGGAAACACAAGAGAAGAAAAGGACCTACAAAAACAAACCTAAAACAATTAAGAAAATGGTCATAGGAACATACATATCGATAATTACCTTAAACGTGAATGGATTAAATGCTCCAACCAAAAGACACAGGCTTGCTGAATGGATACAAAAACAAGACCCATGTATATGCTGTCTACAAGAGACCCACTTCAGACCTAGGGACACATACAGACTGAAAGTGAGGGGATGGAAAAAGATATTCCATGCAAATGGAAATCAAAAGAAAGCTGGAGTAGCTATACTCATATCAGATAAAATAGACTTTAAAATAAGGAATGTTACAAGAGACAAGGAAGGACACTACATAATGATCAAGGGATCAATCCAAGAAGAAGATATAACAATTATAAATATATATGCACCCAACACAGGAGCACCTCAATACATAAGGCAACTGCTAACAGCTATAAAAGAGAAAATCAACAGTAACAAAATAATAGTGGGGGGCTTTAACACCTCACTTAAACCAATGGACAGATCATCCAAAATGAAAATAAATAAGGAAACACAAGCTTTAAATGACACAATAGACCAGATAGATTTAATTGATATTTATAGGACATTCCATCCAAAAACAGCAGATTATACTTTCTTCTCAAGTGCTCACAGAACATTCTCCAGGATAGATCACATCTTGGGTCACAAATCAAGCCTCAGTAAATTTAAGAAAATTGAAATCATATCAAGCATCTTTTCTGACCACAACGCTATGAGATTAGAAGTGAATTACAGGGAAAAAAACGTAAAAAACACAAACACATGGAGGCTAAACAATACGTTACTAAATAACCAAGAGATCACTGAAGAAATCAAAGAGGAAATCAAAAAATACCTAGAGACAAATGACAATGAAAACACAACGATCCAAAACCTATGGGATGCAGAAAAAGCAGTTCTAAGAGGGAAGTTTATAGCTATACAAGCCTACCTCAAGAAACAAGAAAAATCTCAAGTAAACAATCTAACCTTACACCTAAAGGAACTAGAGAAAGAAGAACAAAGAAAACCCAAAGTTAGCAGAAGGAAAGAAATCATAAAGATCAGAGCAGAAATAAATGAAATAGAAACAAAGAAAACAATAGCAAAGATCAAAAAAACTAACAGCTGGTTCTTTGAGAAGATAAAATTGATAAACCATTAGCCAGACTTATCAAGAAAAAGAGGGAGAGGACTCAGATCAATAAAATTAGAAATGAAAAAGGAGAAGTTACAACAGACACCACAGAAATACAAAGCATCCTAAGAGACTACTACAAGCAACTCTATGCCAATAAAATGGACAACCTGGAAGAAATGGACAAATTCTTAGAAAGGTATAACCTTCCAAGACTGAACCAGGAAGAAACAAAATATGAACAGACCAATCACAAGGAATGAAATTGAAACTGTGATTAAAAATCTTCCAACAAACAAAAGTCCAGGACCAGATGGCTTCACAGGTGAATTCTATCAAACATTTAGAGAAGAGCTAACACCCATCCTTCTCAAACTCTTCCCAAAAATTGCAGAAGAAGGAACACTCCCAAACTCATTCTATGAGGCCACCATCACCCTGATACCAAAACCAGACAAAGATACTACAAAAAAAAAGAAAATTACAGACCAGTATCACTGATGAATATAGATGCAAAAATCCTCAACAAAATACTAGCAAACAGAATCCAACAACACATTAAAAGGATCATACACTACGATCAAGTGGGATTTATCCCAGGGATGCAAGGATTCTTCAATATATGCAAATCAATCAATGTGATACACCATATTAACAAATTGAAGAATAAAAACCATATGATTATCTCAATAGATGCAGAAAAAGCTTTTGACAAAATTTAACACCCATTTATGATAAAAACTCTCCAGAAAGTGGGCATAGAGGGAACCTACCTCAACACAATAAAGGTCATATATGACAAACCCAGAGCAAATATCATTCTCAATGGTGAAAAACTGAAAGCATTTCCTCTAAGATCAGGAACGAGACAAGGATGTCCACTCTCACCACTGTTATTCAACATTGTTTTGGAAGTCCTAGCCATGGCAGTCAGAGAAGAAAAAGAAATAAAAGGAATACAAATTGGAAAAGAAGAAGTAAAACTGTCACTGTTTGCAGATGACATGATACTATACATAGAGAATCCTAAAAATGCCACCAGAAAACTACTAGAGCTAATCAATGAATTTGGTAAACTTGCAGGATACAAAATTAATTGCAAGAGATTAAGAAATCTCTTGCATTCCTATACACTAATGATGAAAAATCTGAAAGAGAAATTATGGAAACACTCCCATTTACCATTGCAACAAAAAGAATAAAATACCTAGGAATAAACCTACCTAGGAAGACAAAAGACCTGTATGCAGAAAACTATAAGACACTGATGAAAGAAATTAAAGATGATACCAACAGATGGAGAGATATACCATGTTCTTGGATTGGAAGAATCAATATTGTGAAAATGACTATACTACCCAAAGCAATCTACATATTCAATGCAATCCCTATCAAATTACCAATGGCACTTTTTACAGAACTAGAACAAATCATCTTAAAATTTGTATGGAGACACAAAAGACCCCGAATAGCCAAAGCAGTCTTGAGGGAAAAAAACGGAGCTGGAGGAATCAGACTCCCTGACTTCAGACTATACTACAGAGCTACAGTAATCAAGACAATATGGTACTGGCACAAAAACAGAAACATAGATCAATGGAACAAGATAGAAAGCCCAGAGATAAACCCACACACCTATGGTCAACTAATCTATGACAAAGGAGGCAAAGATATACAATGGAGAAAAGACGGTCTCTTCAGTAAGTAGTGCTGGGAAAACTGGACAGCTACATGTAAAAGAATGAAATTAGAACACTCCCTAACACCATACACAAAAATAAACTCAAAATGGATTAGAGACCTAAATGTAAGACCGGACACTATAAAACTCTTAGAGGAAAACATAGGAAGAACACTCTTTGACATAAATCACAGCAAGATCTTTTCTGATCCACCTCCTAGAGTAATGGAAATAAAAACAAAAATAAACAGATGGGATCTAATGAAACTTCAAAGCTTTTGCACAGCAAAGGAAACCATAAACAAGACGGAAAGACCACCCTCAGAATGGGAGAAAATATTTGCAAACGAATCAACGGACAAAGGATTAATCTCCAAAATATATAAACAGCTCATGCAGCTCAATATTAAAGAAACAAACAACCCAATCCAAAAATGGGCAGAAGACCTAAATAGACATTTCTCCAAAGAAGACATACAGATGGCCAAGAAGCACATGAAAAGCTGCTCAACATCACTAATTATCAGAGAAATGCAAATCAAAACTACAATGAGGTATCACACCTCACACCCGTCAGAATGGCCATCATCAAAAAATCTACAAACAATAAATGCTGGAGAGGGTGTGGAGAAAAGGGAACCCTCTTGCACTGTTGGTGGGAATGTAAATTGATACAGCCACTATGGAGAACAGTGTGGAGGTTCCTTAAAAAACTAAAAATAGAATTACCATATGATCCAGCAATCCCACTACTGGGCATATACCCAGAGAAAACCATAATTCAAAAAGACACATGCACCCCAATGTTCATTGCAGCACTGTTTACAATAGCCAGGTCATGGAGGCAACCTAAATGCCCATCGACAGGCAAATGGATAAAGAAGATGTGGTACATATATACAATGGAATATTACTCAGCCATAAAAAGGAACAAAATTGAGTCATTTGTTGAGACGTGGATGGATCTAGAGACTGTCATACAGAGTGAAGTAAGTCAGAAAGAGAAAAACAAATATCGTCTGTTAACGCATGTATGTGGAACCTAGAAAAATGGTACAGATGAACCGGTTTGCAGGGCAGAAGTTGAGACACAGATGTAGAGAACAAATGTATGGACACCAAGGGGGGAAAACTACGGTGGGGTGGGGATGGTGGTGTGCTGAATTGGGCAATTGGAATTGACATGTATACACTGATATGTATAAAGTTGCTGACTAATAAGAACCTGCAGGGGCTTCCCTGGTGGCGCAGTTGTTAAGAATCCTCCTGCCAATGCAGGGGACAAGGGTTCAAGCCCTGGTCTGGAAAGTTCCCACACGCCGCAGAGCAACGAAGCCCATGCGCCACAACTACGGATGCCTGCGTGCCTAGAGCCCGTGCTCTGCAACAAGAGAAGCCACTGCAATGAGAAGCCCACGCACTACAACGAAGAGTACCCCCCGCTCGCCACAACTAGAGAAAGCACGCACGCAGCAAGGAAGACCCAACGCAGCCAAAAATAAATAAATAAAATAAATAAATAAAATAAATAAATTTTTTTAAAAATTAAAAAAAAAAAGAACCTGCAGTATAAAAAAACAAACAAAAAAACAGCTGGGCTTCCCTCGTGGCGCAGTGGTTGAGAATCTGCCTGCCAATGCAGGGGACACGGGTTCGAGCCCTGGTCTGGGAGGATCCCACATGCCGCGGAGCAACTAGGCCCGTGAGCCACAACTACTGAGCCTGCGCGTCTGGAGCCTGTGCTCCGCAACAGGAGAGGCCGCGATAGTGAGAGGCCCGTGCACTGCGATGAAGAGTGGCCCCCGCTTGCCGCAACTAGAGAAAGCCCTCGCCCAGAAACGAAGACCCAACACAGCCAAAAATAAATAAATAAATAAATAAATAATTTTAAAATAAAAACAACTAATACTAAACTTTCTTTGGGTTATTTGTATGGAAATATGTTAATATAAATGTTTCAGACATTACATGAAATTTCTAAAAATCTTATATGTTCTGATATAATGTTATAAGTCCTAATTCTAGTTATTACTTTAAAATGTATATCTCAGAAATAACTAAAAGAAAATTTATAAATAAATAAATAAATAAATAAAAATTTAAAAAGCAATACCAAAGTTGCTTCGCTGATTCCACGCTTTCCTTAAGGACAGTCACTGCCCCGGCTCTCTGGAGCTTAAACGCTGAGCTGTCCTTAAAGTTTGCAACACTTGACAACGTGGCCTTGGGAAGAACAGTGTTTTATCATTCTGTTTTCTTTTCCAAATCCCTGTCCTCTTGCTGAGATCTGCCCTGGAAGAGGCCCCGGGTGCTGGGGGAGTCGGTGAGGCACCTGCCAGCCCTCCTGGGTTGTGCCACTCCAGGCAGCTCGACCGGGATTTAGAAACCGAGATGAGCTCACAGCTCTGCTCACCGCAGGCGCTCCATCTATTTAAATTTAACTCTGGCAAACGTTGCTCACTTTCAAGTGCCAGACATTGTGCTAATAAAGTGCTTTTTACGATTACGCCTCACTTGGGGGTGTGAGACAAGAGCTCTTGTTATCCCCGTTTTTCCGATCTGGAAACTGCCGATGGAGGGGTTAAGGAAACTGCCCACGGCCGCAGGGCTGGTCCATGGTGGAGGCTGGCCGGGAGGCCGGACAGTCGGCTCCAGGGCCAGAGCTCTCAGCCCCAAGCCCTGGTGCCTTCCCACCACCGACCGGGCTTGAACCACACGGCGTCCGCTGCGCGGGCCCGGGGGCGTCCGCCTCGGTGGGTGACGCCGATCAGTGCAGTGCCATCCATCTTAGACGCCCGCACTGGACCGCCAGAGCCGCCGCCGTTTCTCCCCCCCGCACCCCCCGCAGTTGTGTGTGAAACTCCTGCCTTCGTCAAGCAGCTTGAAACAGGGCTGAGGGTTCTCGCAGTCAGGGGCGTCCAGTCCAAGGAAGGCCCGGCTCTGCTCGCGTCCCCCTCATCGGTCTCAGCCCAGGGGCCCCCTTTCCTGCTGAATTCGGACGGCCAGAGGCAGACAGTTCAGTCTCTGCTCCCAGCAGCTCTGTCCTCTGGTTACGTCAGATTTGCCTGCAAGAGCCCGTCAATGCCAATGCCGCCTCCCACAGCGGTCAGTAGCCACACGTGGCTGTTCCCATTATAATTAAAAGTAAGTAAAATGAAAAGTGCTGTTCCTTGGTCAGCAGGGCTGCGTTCCTTCTGGAGGCTCTAGGAGAGAACCGTTTTTTGCCTTTTCCAGCTTCTAGAGGCAACGTGCATTCGCTGGCTTGTGGCCCGTCCTCCATCCTCAAAGCCGGCAGCCTCTCTCTGACCCTGCGTCTGTTGCCACGGCTCCTCGCTCTCCCGTCCTCTTGTGAGGACCACTGTGATGACCTGGGGCCCACCTGGTGATCCAGGCTGAGCTCCCACCTCAAAATCCCTAACCTCGTCACACCTGTGAGGTCCCTCTGCGTGTGAGATAACATTTTCACAGCTTCTGGGATTAGGATATGGATGTCTTTGGGGGCCCTTGTTCCACCTGCCACGGTAGTTAAATTCCAGCTGACACAGAGAGGCAGGTAGGGCTCCAGCCCACTTCTGAGCTCTGCCTTTTCCCTGCCCTGTGTCTTACCCTGTGAGCCCTGTGGACAGGACGCTGGCAGAAAACTCGGAGGAGCAAGGGGCTCCCCAGCTCTTGGGGTTTCAAGGCAGCATGAAAAGAAGTGCCCCTCCCTGTGTCCCAAGCCTCCCAGCCGAGGACATGGCATCTCTGAGGTTCGGGGATTAGGGGTGAGCGTGGAGGCAGCAGACTCGTCCCCGCCCCTCGTAGAGCGTTTGCGCTGGAGCTGGGGTCCCCGTGAGCGCAGCTGAGTACCCGCCTCTCCGACAGGCTCACGTGCTGCGGATGCTGAGCTGTGGCCCAGGCCTTCTTCCCCTGCGGGCCGGCCACGGATGTGGTCACACCTCAGTGTCAGGTCCGCACAACTGCTAATGTCCTGGGGACCCAGGGAGGAGGGGCAGGGGTTCGTTGCCGTGTTCTTCACCAGCTGAAGAGCTGGAACTCCCTCGCGGAGATAGTCGCCCATTTTATTCATTTAGACAGCGTCAGAAGCAGCTTCTTGCCCAGTGTAAATGTGCCTGCTGCAGAAAAAGAAAAAGGAAGGGAGTGCTTTGTTTTAAATGTCACTGCTTATTATTACCTTGTTGGAATAACTCTTTTTTTTTTTAATATTTCCACTTTTAATTTATTAGGCTTATATTGACAAAGAAACCATAAGCTCATTTATTTATTTATTTGTTTAATTTATTTATTTTTGGCTGCATGGGGTCTTCATTGCTACACGCAGGCCTTCTCTAGTTGCAGCCAGTGGGGGCTACTCTTTGTTGCGGTGCGTGGGCTTCTTCTCCTTGCAGTGGCTTCTGTTGCGAAGCACAGGCTCTAGGCGTGTTGGCTTCAGTAGTTGTGGCACGCGGGCTCAGTAGTTGTGGCTCGCGGGCTCTAGAGCACAGGCTCAGTAGTTGTGGCCCACAGGCTTAGCTGCTCCGCAGCATGTGGGATCTTCCCGGACTAAGGCTTGGACCCGTGTCCCCTGCATTGGCAGGCGGATTCTTAACCACTGGGCAACCATGGAAGCTCTGGAGCGATTCTTTTCACCCCCTGCAGACACAACAGGGAGTTCTGCGGGCACACTCTCCCTTTGGGTTTGAGATGCCTTTCCCCGGAGGGCTGTTGCAGAAGGGCACTCAGACCCCACCAGAAATGACTGTCCTGGGCTTCTGTCCAGATAACCTAACAAGCGGGAGTGACCTCCCCCGAGAGACGGCCACTCCTGCACCCATTTGCAGATGAGGAAACCGAGGCACAGCAGGTTCCTGGCTTGCCCCCTGCCCACGTTCAAGCCCAGGCCTGTTGGACCCCAGAGCCCGAGGACCGCAAGGCTCCTCCCCAGGGCACAGTAGCCTGAGGGAACTGTGGGCCCCGGGGGCTGCTCTGGGCTCAGAGAGGCTGCCTCTCGTGGAGACACTCGTGGGGACTGTCTGGTTGTGTCAGGGCTAATCTGTCCCTGCTTCCGAGGCTCAGAGGAGAGCTGGGTGGTCCCTTCCTGGCCTCCTTCCCTGGATCCGGAGTGGCCCCAACACCCCACCCCTGTCCAAGGTGGCACATGGCGCCGAGTGCCACCAGGAGGTGCTGTTTCTCCCCTTGAGCAGGTCACCCCACTCTTTTTTTTAATATATATATATATATATATATATATATATAAATTTATTTATTTATTTATTTTTGGCCGCGATGGGTCTTCGTTGCTGCGTGCGGGCTTTCTCTAGTTGCAGTGAGTGGGGCCTCTCTTCATTGCAGCACGCGGGGCTCCTCCTTGCAGTGGCTTCTCTTGTTGTGGAGCACGGGCTCTAGGCGCACGGGCTTCAGTAGTTGTGGCTCGTGGGCTCAGTAGTTGTGGCTCACGGGCTCTAGAGCGCAGGATCAGTAGCTGTGGCTCATGGGCTTAGTGGCTCTGTGGCATGCGGGATCTTCCCGGGCCAGGGCTTGAACCCGTGTCCCCTGCATTGGCAGGCGGATTCTTAGCCACTGCACCACCGGGGAAGCCCCGGTCACTCCACTCCTAAATAAACTAGTCGTCCTCTGGGCGGATTTGGATGTGTGACCTAGTGGAAAAGTCCCCAGGCAGCGTCTCAGCACTTCGGACCGCTCAGTCAGGGCGGAACGCACCTCCCCGCTGCCCCACGGAGCGCCCTGGAGCACGTGGCAGGTCGTGCCCGCTCTGGCGGTTTCTGAGACAAAGTGAACAGCAGCCAAGCTAGACTCGGGCTGGGGTCGTCCCCTGCTCATATGGGCCCCCAGGGTCCCCGGCTCTGACCCCTGTGCCTGGGGGAGGGTGGAAGGAGCCCAGCCTTGCTGGACTGCTCGGGCGGAGGGTGGCCACGATGCTAGTTGAGGCGAAGTGTCTACAGAAGTGTCCCCATCCGGCTGGAGTCTGCAGTGGCCCGCTGTCCACACAGGGCTACGTGTTGGTTCAGGGGTGATGGGGCGCCCGCTCTCATGGGGTTCCCAGGCTGGGAGGGAGGCGAACATCAGACAGGCCATCAAACGGGTTGGGTACCCTGAAGGAGAGGAGCTCTGTTCTAGAAAGAGAGCGACGGGGGGCACCCGAGCTGCCGTGAGAGGGTGGACCGGGCTGGGCAATGGGGCAGGGGTGGCGTGGGGTCTGTGGGGTGGAAGGGGGGGGACTGTAAGGTGGAGGGGGGGTCTGTGGGGTGGAGGTGTCTGTTCCCACAAAGCTGGGACCCATTGCTGGGGACCCTCCACCACTGTGGATTGGCCGCTCTACACTCTTGGGTGCTGGGGGAGCCTAGTGATGTTGCAGTGGCTGGTGGCAGCAGAGGAGGCAGGAGCTGAGGGATTTGGTGGGAGCCTTCCCAACATCTGGGAGCTGACGAACCGTGGACGTGGCTGGAGCTGCCCTGAGGTGCTTCTGACCACCCCATCCCCTGCGAATGACCACAGACCCCGGAAGGGGAGGCCCTCAGCAGCACGGGGGTCTCTCCTTGTCAGTTTCAAATTAGGTCCCAGCCCCTCAGTGACCTAGTCCGTCTTCCAACCTTCAAGCACCTTCCCGTGGTGGCCAGCCAGTGGTAAATAAAGCCTGTGGGCTGTGAGAATAAAGATGTCACCATCTCTGAGAAGTGAAGAAGCTGGTGTTTTGGCTATAATTGAAGTTTTCCCGACTTTTAAGAAGTGATCAGGGACTTCCCTGGTGGTCCAGTGGTTCAGAAACCACCTGCCAATGCAGGGGACAGAGGTTCGATCACTGGTCTGGGAAGATCCCCCCTGCTGTGGGGCAGCTAAGCCTGTGCGCCGCAACTACTGAGCCCGCGTGCCACAACTACTGAAGCCCGCGTGCCTAGAGCCCGTGCTCCGCAACGAGAGTAGCCCCTGCTCGCTGCAACTAGAGAAAGCCCGCATGCAGCAACCAAGACCCAACGCAGCCAAAACAATTTAAAAATTTAAAAAAGAAGTGATCACTGTGTCTCCTACCATGAGTGACACTCGAGATGGCGTCCTCTTGTGTCTAATGCTCATAATCAACTTCTTCGTTGTTTGAAATCACTTTTGATTAGAAGTTTCTTCGGATTTCTACCCGAAATGAGACGTGATTAGCCACGTGGTTGGTGGGGGTGCTTACACAGGAGACAAACAAGGGTGTGTTTCCATTTGTTCTTTGAACAAACGGTCAGTGCTGAAATGCCCCGAATTCACTGCCCTGCATCCCTGCCCCTTGCCCAGGGAGTTCTGGCAGGTTTCCTCTTGAGGGGGGGGGGGTCTTGTCCCTCCCTGCCTCTCGGCTCTTGGGCGCCAAGTCTTCTGTCTGGTCGTGGGTGAGAGGGTGCTGGATGGCACTAGGGGTGGCATGATGGGGACAGGCAGGGACGTCTGGAGACCTTCGGGGATGCCCACCTCCCCTTCCTGCTCCCCTGGAAGCGGCCCATGGGGGCTGTATGGGGGCTGTTCCCAGGGTGGGCTCAGGCGCTTTGCATGCCACAAATAACTGCTCCCGCTTCTGGCTGCCCACGAATAACACGGATAACCGCTCCCGCTTCTGGCTGCCCACGCGCTCACCACCTTAACAGCCACCCGCTGCCCCAACTTGTCTGTCTTCCTGGTCTCTAAACATGTTTTGTGGGGGCCTGTCTCCATGGAGCTGGGACATTGGGGTTCCCGGGGTATTAAAAGGTCCCTGCAGTCAGCACCGGTCAGACCTGGCCAGGGATTTCCTTGAGCCCAGCCCGGAACCAGGCTGCATTTGGGGTGGTGGTCCTGACCACATGTCAGTGGAAAGGATAGTGCTGCATCAGGGTCCAAAACAACACTGCTGGCGGTAATGACCGCACTGCATGCCTCCTGCCACCAGGCAGGAGCCTCGGCACCTGGCTCGTTTCATGCCAGCCCCATAGTTACCCCGTGAGGCAACTTGCTTCTGTTTGTACGAGAAAAGCTGGGCTCCATGAGATGAAGTCGAGGGACGGGAGGGCAAGGCCAGTGGTAGTTGGGAGCCCGTGACCAGGAGGGCGGGGGCAGAAGACATGCTCTAGGGTAGATGTTCAGGACCCAGGGGCATGGGGAGTGCAGAGAGGTTGGGGCGGGGTGGAGGGAGAGCGGGACCCCCAGGACAGTGTTACAGGAACGTGTGACTGTCTACAAGGGAAACTGCTGGTGTGGACGGTGGGGAGCACCTGGGGACCCTGACCGTGGGCAGGGCCGCGGGCGTGTTGTCGGAGGGCAGATCTGCAGCTCAGAGGAGAGCGCTGGTCCAGTGGGCAAGACTGACGGGGCGGGGAGCCTGACGGGACAGACGCAGTCCCGCCTGCACAGAGGGTAGGAGGACGTGGGCCGAAGCGCAGACAGTGGCTCCGGGGGACTTAGGACCATGGTCAGCGTGGCAGCTTGGCCTGACGGTGCATGTGACGCTGCCCTCAGACCAGCATCGGGAACGCTGGAGCCAGGGAGCTGGGGGGCGGGGGGGGGGCCGGGGAGGGCGGAGGAAGGTTCTTTAGTGGCGCTCAGAGCAACTTGGTGAGACAGCCGTGTGGCTTCAGTGGCACAAGTAAGGCCAAAGCATGGACAGTGCAGATTCGTCCTTAACCTGCGGAGGGACCTGAAAGCAGGTTGGGGGCTGGCCCCGAGGGGCGGGACTGACTGGAAGCATCCTTCCAGCAGACGCTGCCTCCCCCGGGGAGTAGAGACCCACGCTTGGGTGGCCACCAGGATCCCTTCGGCTCTAAATGTTTCCCCAAGTGAAGGAAACGCCCTCTCACTGACTAGAAAGGTGAACACTCAGGGGGCTCCGACGTGCTGCCGTTGTGATGTCCTGGCAGTTAGCAGGATGGTCTGTGCCGTCTAACCAAGTGTCTTCCAGCATCCTCGGTACTGCTGATTTCTGCAGCCTCCCTGCCCAGCCCGACCCGGCCGCCTGGCCTCCCTGGGTCGAGGCTTCCCTGACCCGCTGTCTGTGCTCCGCAGGCTGTGTCATCACCATCTCTGGGCGCGTGACCTTCACCAGCAATAAGTCCATGGAGATCGAGGTCTTGGTGGATTCCGACCCCGTGGTGGACAATTCCCAGAAGCGCTACCGGGCCGCCAGTGCCTTCTTCACCTATGTGTCCCTGAGCCAGGAGGGCAAGTCTCTGCCTGTGCCGCAGCTCGTGGTGAGTGGCCCCTCTGGCCCGGGTGTCCCTGGGGGCAGCTGCCCCCGCTGCTGGGCCGGCCCCCTCGGCGCTCGCGGGGCTCCCAGGAGAAACCGAGCTACATGAATCCATTCTGGGCAGCTGGGTCCGCTCAGCTCCTGAGGGGCCCGCGACCTTGGCTGCGGGGCAGGTCAAACGTGAGGCCCCGTCCCTGCGGACTGTGGGGGAGGGACTGGGCAGACAAGGTGAGAGGCGCCCCTTACGAGCTCCTTGCCGTGGGATGAGCACGCCGCCTTGCGGGTCCTGGCACCGTGTACAGGCGCTGGAGTGGGGGTGACGACCCTCCCAGGGTGAGCTCTCGAGGAGGCCCTGGCCTGTGTGTCCTGCATCATGGGGCCAAGCCAGAGCCCTGCACCTCGGGGCTGGGCGTCTGGGCCTCGTGGCCTTTCCCTGCCCTGGCTCCCCAGCCAGGCTCTGCCCTGGGTGTGCAGAGGGCAGTGGCAGGTGGGCGGCCGCCACCGGGAGCAGAGCTGGGGGCTCTGGCCCAGGCACGGATCCTGGTGGGTCTCAGCCACCAGCAGGGTTTGCTCGGCTGCCGTCCTGGGCTCCACAACCCAAGAGGCTGCTATTGGAGCTGCGGGGAGCGGGGTGGGGGGGTGGGGGGGTGGCGGGGCACAGGTGAGTCACTAGCATTTTCTTAATTTGGAAAAGAGAAGGTTGGATCCACTGAACATGTAAGGGTTTCCCTCCCTCTCGCCCCCGGCCCCCTCCTCAGCTCTCGGCGCCCACGGGCCCCCAGCGCTCAAGGCCACAATCCCCGGAGACTTCCGGGGCTCCCACCCCCTCACGCCTGCCCCACGCCAGACCCCCATCCACAGTCTGGCCTCGTCCCTGCCCTGCTTTTCTCCAAAGCACCAGCCCCCCGGCTTGCGGGAGCTGCTCATTTGCCGGTTGTCCCTCCCCCACTGGACTGAGCTTCACCAACTGGAACACATGTGCTCCTAGTGGCTCACTGGGGCTGGAACAGTCTTGGCACTTAGTGGGTGCGGTTGGGAAAATGCGTGAATCCTGCTGTGTGCAAGGCCTGAAGCCAATCCCAGGAGAGACAGGCGGCGTGGACGCTCGGGGGAGCCGGGGAAGCGCGCTGGGCCGGTGGCCTCCACCTGGGGTGGACGTGAAGTGGTGCCCGGGGAGTGGGCAGGAGCCCCCAGGAAGGCCAGTGGGGCAGGGGGCCGTGTTGGGCGGTCGTGGGAGCTGTAATCCCAACACCTTGGCGCGTGCTAGCTGTCGGGGAGCCCGGGAGTCGGGGAGCCCGAGGCGGCCAGCGTCAAGGGGGGGCGCGGGGGGGCAGGGTGGCGAGGAGGCCCAGCTCAGAGGCACGGGGCGACTGTGTGTTGGACGCAGGAATGAACGAGTGAACGAATGAACGATGCCTCCAGATTCCCCTTGAGGCTGATGACAGCTTATGAGCCTCACACATTCCTTACCTATGCCAGTCAGGCTAAGTGCCCCCGCCTGGAGGACGGCCCTGTGCCCGCTGGTTCTGAGTCCTCTGCCTGCTTCTCTCGGCCACCCTCAGCCCAGCAAGGCTGAGGCACTTGGGGAAGGTCACACAGCCGGTCCGCGGGAGCCTGGGTGTAGAGGAAGCCTCCGTTCAGGCTGCTCCTGGTTTGTCTTGAGCCAGACCCTGCGTCTGTCACTAGGGGTCCAGGAGGAAGCCAGAACCCTGGGCGGTGGTTGAGGTGCGGGTGCGGAGCCGAGAAACCTGGGGAGGGGCCAGGGGTTAGGGTCTCGAACGCCTGACGCTTGTGTGGAAGCGACTGGCGGGCGACTCAGGCCCCCCGCCAGCCTCCCAGGGCCCCTGCAGCATCTGCTCCCACGCAGCTCCTGTGCCTCCTGGCAAAGAGCATGTACTGCAGGCCTGTGTAACGATAAACATACCGCGCTTCGGAGCACTTCCTCCTCCAGGCGGGCACGAGGCCCCCGCTTGCTCCTTGCTGTGGCTGAGGATGGCCGCCTGGCCTGCCGCGTAGGTGAGCCCCGCTCCTCTCTGGGGCCTCGCAGGCCCACGGGGGCAGCGCCTCGGTTTGGTGGGGGAGCCGTCTGGCCTCGTCAAGGCCCCTGACGTGGCCGGAGGAGCCTCGGCTGCCCACTGGGCCCTCTCCTGTCCCTCCCCCGTCCTCTGCGGGCCGCCCCCCACTCGCTCTTCGCTGGCATTGGGTCCCCACCCTGGGGGTCCAGTGAGTCGGGGGGGTGCGTGGGGTGGGGCTGTACAGGGCAGGGTTGGTGAACCTGGCCTTAAAGGATGGGGGGCTCCACCGTGTGGAAGGAAGGAAAGGGGAGCCAGGGTGGGCACCGTCCTCAGGCAGGCTCTGCACCGTCACCTCCCCACGTACGACCCCAGGCTGCTGGGGAGGGGTGGACGGTCCGGCAGCTTCGGCCTCTCCCTCCCGAGTCCCCAGCGCTGTAGCCCCCGGCCTCGCATCCCTCCTCCTCCCCACCTCCCACCACTGCCGCCCCCCCCGCCGGAGGGGCCCTGGGCCCGCCTCGTCGGAGCACAAGGACCGGGGTGCCCGTCCCGCCCTCCATCCTGATGGCTTAACAGGATGGCTTCCATCCCGCCTTGGCCCCCCGGCTGATGCACACGCATCCGCCCGACCTCTGTCCACAGGCCTGACCTCTTCCTGCCTTGACCTTTGCAACCACGTGTCTCTGGGTCTCAGACCCCTTCCTCTGGGAACCTTGCCTGCTCCTCTTGGCCCCCAGATGCAGGCTCGCCCTCGTTCTCCCCCAGACCCTTGCTCCATCTCTCTCCATATTGCCACAGGGCCCCTGGGGGACACCTGTCGGCACGGCTGCCCACAACATCTCCCTCCTGGATGCTGAATTCCCGCCCCACACAGGCGAGCCCCTGACCTCTGTCCTCCCTGCCTCCCCAACCTCCAGGCTCCAGCAGAGTGGCCAGATCCAAGGACACTCTCCGTCTTTATCTCACTGGCCTCTCCCTGGCGTTGGCACGCCTCACTGAGAGGGCCTCTGCTGAATGTCCAGATGGCCACCCCATGGCCCCGAAACACGGGGCTCTGACAGATCCCAACCTGCACCCTGCCCTCCTTGGGTGGTTGGGACCAGGCCCCGGGCCTCCTTGCTTTACTCTCCCATATGGGCTGCCACGGCTGCCTCTCTCCACAGGGTCTCAGCAGGCGTTTCAAACGTAACATTCCAATCTGAACCGTTGTCTCCCAGCTGCCTCCCCCCAAAACTCCCACTCCTCCTGGTGGATTCCCTCCCGGTGAGCCTGGGAACTGGGCTGGCCCCTCTCTCCCGCTTAGCCCCAAGCTGTATGCCCTCCCCCATTCCTGCTGCCCTCGCCCTGACTCTGCGCTGCATCCTGGCAAGTTTTTCAGAACAGAATTGCGTTGGCCGCCTCTCCCGCCTGAACTGCTCAGCGGCTCCTCGGTGCCCTTGGCACGGGGTCCAGCCAAGCCGGCCGCCTCTGTTCCTCAAATCCCAAACTCAGTCCCGCCTCAGGGCCTTTGCACTTGCTGTTCCTCTGCCTGGACACCTTCCCTCAGATGGTCACGACAGCAGCTCCTTCCACCGTTTCTCAGATATTTCCTCCTTTGATGACCTTCCCTCCCCTCTCTGGATAAAGCCTTACTCCGCACACCCACCCCATCACCCAGAGACTCTTTGCCGTTGCCTGGAAACCGGCCTGGAGTTGGTGAGAGAGAGAGCAAAAGGAACTGAGAGGGCTGGGGGCCGAGCTGGCCTCTTGTAGCGGGAGAGGAGGGGCAGGGACACACCCGAGGCCCCCCAGCTGCTAGAGGGCAGGCCCGGCCCAGGACCAGCCTTCCGGCCGTCCGGGCCCTTTCCTCTACCATCAGCTGAGGGAGAGTGGGGCCTGCGGGACACCCCAAATGGCCCTGAGACCAAGGATAGCCAAGGAGTCGGGACCATCTTCATTTTGAAAAGGCTCCCACAGAGTACATGCCGGTGGACATGGTGTCCCGGCAAGGTCTGCATTCCGGCCGTAGCCGGCTGTAGTGTGCGCCCTCCCGGGAGCCCAGGAGCTGCCTCGGGCCTGATTGGAGCTTGCTATGGCTACCCCCTCCGCCCTGCCCGCACCCCAGAGCTCAGGCTGCTGGGGAGCCCAGTGCCGCAGCCAGGGTGGGGGGGGCAGCAGTCTGGGCTCAGGGAGGAGAGCCTCCGGCCCCGGGCTCCAGTCCGCACGGAGAGCCCTTTGTGGAGGAGCCCGTGACCTTCCCAGAGCTGGGACGCTCTCATGGGGCCGGGCTGGTCTGTGAACCCTGGGGGCTGTCTGTGCCCTTTCCAGAAACCTAGGGACCTGGGGGTCAGGGGGTCGGTGCAGGAGGGGCTGCAGGGGGTTAGGGGAAAGTCACCTGCTTGAATGAAGGGGAAGGGAGGGTGACCGAATTCCCGGGTCTGAGGGGCCGGTGGTTGGCAGTGGCCACATCTTCCCGCTGGCCGGCTGCGTGTCGATCCAGGCTATTGTTGCTAATTAAAGATGGGCTTTGATTCTTCACTGAGGTGTCCTGGGGCCCACCGATGTGGATAAAAATAGCCTCTGGGGGGAGGGCAGACTCCCTAGCCTCCAGCCCAGCCTCCGCGGCGCTCACTTGGGAACCACCGACACCACGTTGTCTGCCTCGCAGCCCACGTGTGCCTGCGTCGGGGCTCAGCCCTCCCCACCCCTGCTGTCAGCACTTATCCTCCTGTCTATTTTTAGCTCCGGTCCCCAGGGCCCGGCTGACACGGAAGGCAGCGTGGCTGTTGGAGTTCTTCTTGATGAATATTTTATGCTGGGGAGGGCCTACTGCACCGCGCCCGCCCGGCAGCTGCCGGCACTTCCAGGCTGCTTATTAGAGGAGGCAAGCGCGGGACGCGGAACCAGCCAGGCCCAGGCCCTGCCTCCCTCTAAAGGCCTCCCTGTGGCCGTGCCCTCTGACCTCGGGGGTGGCGGACAGACCCACCCCACCTTCCGGCGCTGGAGAGGCGGCCCGTGCAGAGGGACGTGGGGGAACGCCACCGAGGTGGCTCCCTGGGACCCGGCTCCAGACCGGCCCCAGCACCTCCCAGCACCTCCCAGCACCTCCCAGCACCTCCCGGCACCTCCCAGCACCTCCTATGGGCGACTTCCCAGCCCGGGTGTGGGAAGCCTTTTCAGTCTCCAGAAGCGTGAGAACCCGATGGACAGACTCTGTGTTGAAGCCAGAGCAAGCCCGTCCTGGGCGCAAGGCCGGCCTCTGTTCTCTCTGGTTCACATGTGGGCGCTGCAGCCCCCGAGGCCCCGGGAGACTCGCGTGCGGGAGAGGTCGCGCTCTCGACAAGGGAGAAGCCTGGGCTCCATCGCAAGCACGCAGGCGACGTGGGTTTTGAGAGAGCACGTTCACAGCTGCTTCTGTGGGTCATTTGGAATAGGAATGTTTTCCCCAGCGGGCCGAGCGGCACGGCCACGGCACGTGGAGGAAGCGGAGCAAGGTCTTTCCAAAGCCGGTTTGCTTGGCTCCCAGAAAACCCAAACCACAGAGCGGCCTGCGGCGCGGGGGTCTCGGCCGCTGCTTGTAGACCCTCGCCTCCCGGTCCACACGGACAGCTGGCGTGCAGAGGACAGGGGCCCGGACCCTGGGACCTCCGTCTTCAGCCACTGAAGTGACAAGTCGGGATGAAAGCGGGGGCAGTGAGGAAATCGGGGTGGCAGCCGGCCTTCCCTCTCGCAGCCAGTGGAGCTCTGCCAAGAACACGGCAAAACGTGTGCTTCTGCGCTTTGCTTCCACTGTACATCACACCCGGACCTCAGGGCACCCTCGAGGGCCAGTCGCCACCAGGTTTCCTGAGCGCCCACTCCCTAGGGCCAGGTGCCCGCCGAGGCCATTCTCTGTCTCCTGGGAGGGGGCCGGCAGGGTGGATGCCCGCGGTGCCCACAGCAACGATGGTCCCATGGGAGGCAGCTGAGCGTTCACGAGGTGCCGACCGGCCTCCCCGGTGGGTGTCAGGGTGGGTTGTCCTAGCCCAGAGACAGGCCACAGTGACAGTGATGGGCAGGGACTCGCCCAGAGTCCAGTGGCCGGCCCTGACATGGAGTTGACCTGGAGCAGACCCTGAGCCCCTTGGCCATGGCAGCCCCTTCCAGTCTCTGAGCCTCCGTTTCCCCACCGGAGCCCCACCCCGGGCCGGCAGGTCCTCTGTGGTCTCGGCACCATCTCCGTGATCTAACCAGAGAGCTCCTCGCTACTTTGCACCGAAGAGGAAGCACGGGGCCAAGGCTTCCGGCAGTGGTCAGCTCCTCGACCCTAGGACCCGGGCCTGGCGGTGAAGGGGCCTGGCATGCTCCCAAGGGCCCGTTCCTCGAGATGAAGCAGCAGCAGCGGAGGCGGCCACCACCTCCCCCAGGCACGGCCAGCCCTGCTCTTTACAGCCTGTCACGGCGAAAGGAGCGTACGTCCCGCCCCCAGGGAAGGGAGAGGGCCCTCCCACGGGGCTTGTTTTGGACTGGGGGCCCCAGGTGGCCCCACGGCTCGGGGAGACACCTCTGTCCCGGACATTCGGTGTGCTGGAGTGATTTCTCCTGGCTCCCTGATTGAAGACGCTCAGGCGTACTGGCGCACAGCAGGACTGACGCGTCTGTTCCCGGAAGGGCCCGGGGAGCCACGCCAGTGAGGGAGGCTGTGCCCTTGCTGCCCGTCCTCAGGAGCGAGTCGGGGACTAGAATGTTCGCGAAGCTTCTTGACCCCATGTCCTCTCTCTCCCTCCCTTGGCTTTGGAGGCCTAGCAGGGAGTCTGCCTTGTCATGGGAAAATGCCAGAATCCTGAGGCTGCTCCTGTCCCCTGAATGGGTGGTGTCTGGGAACCTGTAGTGGCCTGTGAGTCGCACCTCCCCCTGGAACCAGGGGTGTGGGTACCACAGGGGTCGTGGATGAGAGGGTGCGGCCCCCGCCAGCCTGGCTCTCACCTCCGCTCTGCCATGAGCCCAGACTCTTCCTCTGACCTTCTTAACCCGTCCAGTCTTCACGTCTCCTGAAGATCCCGGGTCCCCGACGGCTCTGGGCTGGCCTCTTTGTGGAACAGCAGTGCTCTGGAGAACACTCAGTTCACATTCAACAGTCAGCTCCAGAAGAGGGCCCAAGGCACCGATGACACGCTTTTTCTCGTTAAAACGTTGGTAGGTTCTACCTCTGGAACATCAGCTTCTTGTTGCTTCAGTGCTCTGTCTCCAAATCCAGGTGACCCCAGCTGTTGTGATTTCTATAGAAGGTGAAAGCCCGAGGCAGGCTCTCAGGGGCCCTGTTAGGCCTGACCCCGGATGGTGCTGGAAACACGGCTGCAGGAAGAGAGGCCCGTGGGCAGAGGGTGCAGCGGAAAGAGGAGAATCCCAGCTAGAGTCGGGACAGCTTTGATTCACTGTGGCCCCCCTGGAAGGTGACTTCGAAGCTGGGGAGAGGACTGTGAAGGTCACTGGGCCCAGGCAAGGGCCACGGCCGCAGGACCTGAGAGGGTCTTTCAGGAGGGTGAGCTCATGCCCGATGTATCCTGGGGTGGACCACAAGGCCGCCCCCCCATGTGAGAACCGTGGCTTCTTGTCAGCCTTGTGCTTTCTCTGTGAGGTGGCGTGGAGTCCCCTGGCAAAGGCCTGCCAGGGACAGGGATACTTCTGAACCCTGTGCTCAAAGATGCAAGGAAGAAACAGACCCCGGAACCCCGCAGTGGGAGGAAGAACGCAGAAGGATCTCCCCGCTCATGTGCACACACAGAATCAGAGAACAGCATGCCGGCCCTGCCAGCAGGAGAGGAGATGCTTCCTCGGGGGCGGGAGGGGGTTGTCCCCGCCTAAGTGTGCCGGACGCCCCACCTTGTGCCTCTGTCACCAGCGCAGGCCCCTGCCGAGCCCCTGGGTGGTCTGAGCCTTCTGGAGTTGCTTGGGGACAGAGGTTGCCTGAATGTGTCCATTGAGCAGACTCTTTAACACACAGTCACACTGATTTGGAATTAAGGCCTTCTTGCTGCAGTCTTTGTTGGTTTGCTCGTTCACTCAGCAAATGCTTTCCGGGCCCTGCCGTGTCCCAGGCCCCGTGCTGGCCTCAGACAGACAGCAGGGAAGACGCCGACACGAGTGGGCACACGCAGGGCCAGAGGCTTGCAGTGAGGACGCCGCCCCTGGCCGGGGCCCAGCCCGTGGGAAGGGCTCAGAAAAAGGCGGCGAGGACCTTATAGCTGTCGTCTGGTGGGGACAGCCGTGTCCACACAGCTGGTACAGGGGCCAGTGCTGTGAGCAGGGCCTGTGTCCCCTCTCCCAGCGGAGACTGGTACCCGTCGCTGCCCTTTCCCAGGCAGCGCCGGAGCTCCCTGCCTCTTCCGTAGCCTCCTCTTGGCCCTTCCGCAGGGGAATTTCATGACCGCACACAAGGGCAGTGATTTCAGGGGCTGAGCTGGTGCTATGGCGTGAGGGGAGCCCCTGGCGAGGGTGTCTACAACTCCCCATGGCGGTCCCATCATTAGAGGCTTGGGGCTGCGTGTGCTGGTGGTGGTGGTGGTGAGACCCAGCCTGCGGCCGCTGGGAGCTGGGCCCCCGGACAGCGGCTTCCCGGGTGCCCAGCCCAGCACCCCTGGGGTCGGGGTCTGCAGGTGGAGCTGCACTTGGGGGACACAGCTGCCTGCGGGGCTGGGGGCTCCTGGACACCCCCATGCACAGAGCCCCTCGCCATGCCACGCCACGCCGAAGGGCCCCAGTAGTTGGAGGACGTCTTAATTGCCTTCATGATTGTCCCAAGATCCCTCTTGTCTCCTGTTATGAAGACCGGAGAGGCTGTGCTGCATGGCTTCCTAATTAAGAAGGTCTGTGTCCCTCAGGCTCACAGGAAGTTGTTATATCACCACTGGGAACCCGCTTCGCACCAGACGTTCGTTAATTACAAAAAGGACAAGCTCTTGATTTTACTGAGGGTGGAACTTAGTCACTCATCCTCCCTGCCAAGTTCCAAATGTGTGTTCTGGAAGCACAGAAAATGCAAAATGGAAAACATTTGGTTTGCACTGACAGGAGCCCGGAAGACAGCGTTGGCAGGAAGCACGGGGGGTGGGGGAGAGAGGGGGAGAAGATGCACATCGGAGGCCCGGAGCCAGCGGGCGGGCGGGAGCCAGCGGGGCGCCCAGAGCACAGAGGGGCCGGCCCTGGGACCCTCCCCTCACCCCCACGTCCCTGGGGCTGTGTGACGTTCCAAAGGCCCAGCTGCCTTAAGGTGACCCCCAGGGCCATTCGCCCTCCTCCCAGGGCAGTGGCTATGGGTCGGCAGACAGGAGCGCACTTGGCCTCTAAGGCCATTTGTGATGACAGTAGTTCACGAGCGTGCACGTGCGCACGCACACACCTGCGGTGTGACTGCCGTGCGCAGAGAGCGGCCCGCACTGGCAGTGCAGGAAACCCTTTGCCACGTCACCTCCTTGAGAACCCCATTTTACAGGTGGGAGGACCTGGCCCTGGGGAGGTGGGCAGCGTCTCTTGAGGCCACACAGCAGGTCCCTGTGACCCTGTGGTCTTCACCACCCCTCCACTGTCCCTTCCACCAGGCAGGTAAACAGGGGTCACCACGCCTTGAGCGGCCTGTGGGCCCCTTTGCTGTCACCTCTCCTTTTTCATACCCACAGGGGGCCCCCCAAGGCTGGGGGAAGGGCTGCCGAGAGCCACTTGCGGTGGGCGGGGGTCGTGAGCCCTCCTCCCTGCCAACAGCTTCAGGCACTTGAGGGAAAATGTGATTTCCCACGGAGGAGCTTTGTCCTTCTCCCCATCACCTCCAACCCCCATTAAAAACAGCAACAGCCAACAACTTATGTATTTATTTACTTTGCCGGATGGAGGGAGACGGGCTGCGAGGAGGCGAGGAGGCGGCAGCTGGGCCGTGGGCGGGGCCGCGTGCAGGGAGCCATCTGTCTCGTTCTGTCCGCTCCGTGCCCAGCAGGGAAGTGGTGGCCCCGCTTAGTCACTTGGCCAGGAGAGCTGTTTATCAGAGCTCGTGGCCCTGGGGAGACTGAGTGTCCACCAGCCAGCAGGGCAGGGCGCCCACCTCCCCAGAGAGCAGAGAGGCTGCTCTGCTCACCTCTGGCTCTGTTTCCCCCTGGGGTGGCGGCCAGGGCCTGTCTTCATAAACGTGTGCCCTCGCTGGGCACCTTCCAGGGCAGGCCGGTGAGGAGGGCCGTCAGCATTTGGGGTGGCAGCACCGAATCCTCAGAGCCTGGAAGGTGCAGCACAGGCCGCCGTCCCCAGAGGCGAGAAGAGGGATGAGCCCTTGTCTGGCTCCTTCCTCCCGGGCCTTGCAAGTGGCTCGGCCACGCTCTCCAGCTGGCCAGCTGCCTGTGCACCCATCATCAGGCGGCGTGGGGTCTGTCCGAGGGCAGCTCCTGGCTGATGAGTTAGCTGCAGGATACCGAGCGTCAGAGACTCAGGGCCGCAGCTCCGAGCCCAGTGCTGGGCGCGGGCCCCTCCCTCCACTGAGCAGAGACTAGAATGTACCCTGTCTTGTACCTGCACCTTGGCCTAGGCCCCTCCTCAGGTCATGCTTTGAGAGGAGAATCCAGAGCCTTTGGTGCACCCGTTCTGGACACGTGGTGGCCCATTGGCTGCCGAGGGGGTGAGTAGCTGCAGTCGTCTGGAGTGACCCGGTAGAGGGCTGGGCTCGTCACAGCTGCACATCAGGGCCTGGTGGGACAAGGGGAGGCAGATGAGGTGCCCACCCTGTGTGGCACGACCCGGAAGTGGACACCCTGCCCACTGCCCCAGAACCGGCCCTGATGAGGACCCAATATGGTCCTCCCCTGGCTTCTAGATGCTGTGCTCCCCCCAGACATTCACCCCTCACTCCCAGAGCTTATGACCTAGAGAGGGCATTCCTCGTGAGTGTGGGGGGAGCATGGGGGTCGTGGCCCCAAATGTGATGGAAGGGCCGGCACTCTTGTTCGCGTGTGTGGAGATCCGGAGGACGCTCGGGCAGCCGCATGTGGCCCACTGGCACTCACAGGACCTGGCAGAAAGGGAGGGCGCAGCGCCCGTCTGCTCTTCGCCTCTAGTGCCCAGGCAGCTCCTCGGGGAGGCGCCTGGCTCCGAGGCTGGGACAGGAACGCACCCCTGCCCCGGCCTGTCCCCTCCCGGATGGAGAAGAGCCACGGGCGCTGGGCCGCTGCAGGCCCAGGGGGCTCTGGCTCATTCTGGAGGGTCCCCAGGGTGACACAGGAGGGCCACTGCGTGCCCTGCTGCCCACCGACAGGCCCGCCCCGAGAGCCCGTCAGCAGAGGCTGGTCTGGAGGGCGGCAGCAGCTCAAACCGAGGCTCTGCCACTTAGCAGCTGTCGCTTGGGCCGCTCGCTCAGCCTCTGCCCCGCGTCCTCATTGGTGGGAGGGGAGCGTGACAGCTCTGGACCCCTCCTGGGTTGTTACACAGACTCTCATGGGCTGGGTGGTGCCCGCACGCCTTCCCAGGAACCCTCCCCAGGACCTGGCCCTCGAGACCACCTTGCCCTGCTCTCCTCTGTCTTTGGTCCCTGCCATCGTCACGTTCCTAGTGCTGCGTCGGCTACCTCTCTTCCCGTGTGTTGTCAGCTAGCGGGTCAGCTCCCCAGGGCAGGGTCCCGCAGGGGGTGGTCTGTGTGCTTGTGGGGAGTGCACGCGTCCAGGCCCGGGCGCCGTGGCGGGCAAAGTGCCTGGTTTAAATCAGTGAGCATCACCCCCGCCCTGGTGCCCCTCCCTCATGTGCCCGGACTTGGGTGGGGGCACCGCCCTGCTGAACCTTCCCTTTGACGTTCTGTAAACTAGGATGGCACTTGTGCCTCTGGGGTGCTTTTGAGATATAATTACACACCGTACAGTTCCCCTGCTTAAAACGTACAATCTGCGCTTCCCTGGTGGCGCAGTGGTTAAGAATCCGCCTGCCAATGCAGGGGACACGGGTTCGAGCCCTGGTCCGGGAAGATCCCACATGCCACGGAGCAACTAAGCCCCGTGAGCCGCAACTACTGAAGCCCACATGCCTAGAGCCCGTGCTCCACAACAAGAGAAGCCACCGCAATGTGAAGTCCGCGCACCGCGACAAAGAGTAGACCCCGCTCGCCACAGCTAGAGAGAGCCTGCGCACGGCAGCAAGACCCAATGCAGCCATTAATTAATTAATTAATTATTTTTAAAAAGGAGGGACTTCCCTGGTGGCGCAGTGGTTAAGAATCCGCCTGCCAGTGCTGGGGACACGGGTTCGAGCCCTGGTCCGGGAAGATCCCACATGTCGTGGAGCAACTAAGCCCGTGCGCCACAACTACTGAGCCCGCGAGCCACAACTACTGAAGCCCACACGCCTAGAGCCCGTGCTCCACAACAAGAGAAGCTGCTGCAATGAGAAGCCCGCGCACCGCAACAAGGAGTGGCCCCCGCTCGCCACAACTAGAGAAAGCCCGCACGCAGCAACGAAGACCCAACGCGGCCAAAAATAAATACACAAATAAATTATTTAAAAAGAAGACGGAAAAAAAAAAAAAAAAAAAAGAAGACGGGGACTTCCCTGGTGGTGCAGTGGTTAAGAAACCGCCTGCCAATGCAGGGGACACGGGTTCGATCCCTGGTCCGGGAAGATCCCACATGCCACGGAGCAACTAAGCCCGTGCGCCACAACTACTGAGCCTGCGCTCTAGAGCCCACGAGCCACAACTACTGGGCCCATGTGCCACAACTACTGAAGCCCGCGTGCCTAGAGCCCGTGCTCTGCAACAAGAGAAGCCACCACAATGAGAAGCCTGCGCGCTTGCAACTAGAGAAAGCCCACGCACAGCAACAAAGACCCAAAGCAGCCAAAAAATAAATAAATAAATAAATAAATTTATAAAAAAAAAAAAAAAAAAAAAGAAGACGGAAAGAAATGCTTGCATTTCTTTAAAAAAAAAAACCCGAAAGACACAGTGCACCGCCAATCTTCATCCCTCCCCCAACCCCTGGCCACCACTAATCTGTGTTCTCTGTCGAGTTGCCTGTTCTGGACGTTTGTGTAACTGGGCTCACACGTGAGGTGGGCCTTTGTGCCCGGCTTCTTTCTCCCGGGGCTGTCGGCCAGCTCTGAGGGCGTGCCACAAGCTGACCTCAGGAGAGGGTGGGCAGCGCTTCCCATTCAGCCACCCCCAAGATGGGAGTGAGGTTCCTTAGGAAAAGGGGTCCCCGGCTAAATCACTGTGGGACAGCCCTGATTAAACACCGTTAAACAGGTTTATTTGACTTCAAGATTTTGACCTGTGTGCATCATTAGCTGGGAGAGGCTAATTAGCATTCAGGTTTCCAGACCCATTTGGCCACAGATCATCAAGAAGTCTTCATCTCCCTTTTGGAGCTGGGAGACAGAGACCCGGGATGCAGGAGGCCACAGAGCCCGCACTCCTGCCACAAGCTTGCGGGCAGTGGTGTCAACGCAAACGGAACGGTGGTGTGCGTCCTCGAGGGAAAGAA
The DNA here is from genome assembly GCF_949987535.1 of Balaenoptera acutorostrata. Taxonomy (NCBI): domain Eukaryota; kingdom Metazoa; phylum Chordata; class Mammalia; order Artiodactyla; family Balaenopteridae; genus Balaenoptera; species Balaenoptera acutorostrata. The sequence continues at coordinate 4,611,238 of NC_080064.1, read as the reverse complement.
CCCAAGTGCGCAGTGTGGGCGGCCCCGAGGGGTCAATGGCTAGGTGGCCGCAGAGGGTGGGCTGCTCCCCGGGCGTCTCCCGGGCCCAGCAGCCCTTCCTCAGTCCCAGTGCCAGCCCCCCCCCCCAGGCCCTGGCCTCACGTGGGCCATCCTTGCCTGACAGACAGGACGCCAGCTCCTGAGCTCACGCCAGCACCTCCACGGGGCCGTTTGCCACCCTCCCTGGGTCCCCTCCCTGCTCCCTGGAGCCCCAAGGGCACTTGGCTGATGACCCTGGCACTTAGGGACCCAGTTCTCACCCGAATCCCACATCTGCTGGTTTCCAAGACCACTGATGGGCTGGAGAAACAGGAAGCCCCTCTCGCGAGGCAGGTCCTGGCTCCGGGGGGCTCTGCAGAGGGCCTGGTAGCCGCCCCCTCTTGGTCCTGCTGCCTTACCCAGGCCAAGCTCACACTCTCTTGCTTCTGAGAAATCTTTTTCTTTCTAATAAGCCCTTGCCTTCTTTCCCCTGCCCCCGAGATGGCAACTCCACCAGCTAGAAGGAGGGCCTGCTCCAGAACCCCAGCGGAGAGGGGCGGGTTTTTAGAGCTGGCAGGAGCCTTGGAACGTGGTCCAGACCCTGCACTGCCCTCCTCCAGCTCTCCTCTCAGCCAGCCCCACCAGGCCCCGACTCCCCGGTTCCCAGCTCTGGGACCCCATAGGCACTGATGGGGTCGTCTGCAAGGCAGGCAGGAAAGCCGGCTACACCCCTCCTCCCACTAAGGAAGGGCTGTGCCTTCGGGCTGCAGGTGGATGGGAGCCACAGGTCTCCTCAGCCATGCCAAGCAAGTTCCATATAGGGGAGGGGGAGGAAAAAGCCCCCACTGTTCTAGCCTGGTGGCCTTGACCTTGCATTCTTGGCCGCTTTGGCTGTCCCCCATTTGGAACAGGGATGGAGATGGGGAGGGGCCAGGGTCCTGCTACCCAAAGTGCTCTGCGGGCAGCAGCATCGCATCACCTGGACCCGTGTTAGAAACGGGTCTCAGGACTTCCCTGGCGGCGCAGTGGTTAAGAATCCACCTGCCAGGGCAGGGGACACAGGTTCGAGCCCTGGTCCCGGAAGATCCCACATGCCGCAGAACAACTAAGCCCGTGCGCCACAACTACGGAGCCTGCGCTCTAGAGTCCGCGAGCCACAACTACTGAGCCCGTGTGCCACAACCACTGAAGCCTGCGTGCCTAGAGCCCATGCTCCACAACAAGAGAAGCCACCACAATGAGAAGCACGTGCACCACAAGGAAGAGTAGACCCTGCTCGCCACAACTAAGAGAAAGCCCGTGCGCAGCAACGAAGACCCAATGCAGCCAAAAATAAGTAAATAAATTTATGAAAAAGAAAAAAAGAAAGAAACGGGTCTCAGCCTCTAACCCCCAGACCCACCGGGTCAGAATCCACATTTACAAGATCCTCAAGTGATTCGTGCATACGTGAACATTTGAGAGGCCCCGATCTAGCACATTCTGCCTGGATGTGTGCAGAAACCTTGGGCTGGGCCCAGCAGGATGTGGACTTGTGTTCGTGGGGTGCCTTGGGCAGCAGGGGCTGGAGGACTGGGGGGTCTTGCCCGTTTAGAACTGACTGCTGAAACAGAACAGTTCATCTCCCTGTGCTGTTTCAAGTCAAATTGAGTAGCCTCAAATTTTATTTTTAAAAAGTCAGCCAGAGGTGAAACCAGAGCAGGCCTTCAATAAAGTGTCTTGGAAAAGCCACCATTTTCCATGTCTGCCCCGAGACTCTTCAGACAGGAACCAGAACCACTATAAGAAGCACAGTCGCAGTGCTTCAGAAACCCGAATGTTCTCCTGGCTCCGAGCCGCAAGGTTTGACGCTTTACACCTGGTGACATTTAGAGAACAATTTCTGAGAAGGCTGAGGGGGAGGAAGTATTTGGTATGACCTGACATTCCATCCTCTGGCTGATCGTTCTCTCTTCTGCCAATATACCATTTGTCTGTAAAACCCTTGGGCCAAAAATAGCTGCTAGGGCTTGGTGTCATTGTGGATGAAGGGCAACTGCCCCATTTCTTTGGCTTTCAGACACCCTCAAAGTGTCGCAAGGCACTGTCATCCCAAAGGAATTCGCACAGCTCTTTAAGCCCGAATCCCTGGCCCCGGGCGGCAAGAGAGAACTTTGCGGTGGGACAGATGGGGCCTTGGGAAGTGACCCCCTGATGCTGCCGCAGTGGACCTCTCTGGCCAGGGCCACACCACTTAGCGGCCAGGCCAGGCCACTCTCAAGAGTGAGAGGGGGCACCGTTCGCCATCCTGCTGGGTTGGCAGGCACAAGCCAGGACTGTCCTGGGCAAAACCCAGCCCTTGGCCAAGTCCCGCTGGTCACTCGGGGACCTGGCTTCTTAGGTTGCTCAGAGGAAGGAAGCAGCAGAGGAGAGGTGAGGAGGACACCAGGTGCCACTTCCTAGGCGTCTGTGCAGGCCAGGGCTCGCTGCCCACAATGTGGTCGCTCACTCTTGGTACAGTAAAGTGGCCTTCTCAAGGTCACCCAGCCCGCACCGCGTTTGTTCCCACTTCCCTTCGGGGCAGAGACGGAGAGCAGCTGGCATTCCCTGGGAATGGCGCAAACGTGCGGGTCCCCCTTTTCCTTGCTCTGGCTTGGCTCTGCTTTAGGCCTCCCCTCCCACGTTTCATCAACTGCATTTTCAGCTGAAGTTCATTACCAAAATGGCGCTGGGCTCAGGATTCGGCCTGCTGTGGAAGGTGACACGGGGAGGGATGCTCGCTGTGGGCTGTCAGGAAGGTGGGGCCTGGGCCGGGTTCTCTGTGCCCTCGGGCAGGGGCGGGGTGGGGCAGGGCCCAGGCTAGCCTGCAGTCACAGGTTCTCTAACCTGCCTGCTTCTCTGTGTGTGGTCCGCAGCCCGAGACTGAGGACGAGAAGAAGCGCTTTGAGGAAGGCAAAGGGCGGTACCTGCAAATGAAGGCAAAACGACAGGGTCAAGCGGAGCCTCAGCCCTAGACGCCCCCTCCTGCCGCTGGGGCCTGGAGCAGCCCCCAGCGTCTCATCATTTAGAAGTTACCCCTTGGCCAAAAACCCAGTTCACGTTGACAGCTGGTGGTGTGTGAAGTATTCGTCTCGCAGTGTTAACCTGTGTTAACCTCTCCTGGAAACCTATACACCAAAGCTTTATTTATATCATCCCAGTGTAAATGCTACACAGTATTGTCCCGATGCCCCAAGGCATTCCCTGGAAACCCTGGGGAATACTGGGGCGCACGCTGTACGGTATGGAAAGAGTCCAGCATCATTAATAAAGCTGCTGTTTGGCTGGACCTTGGTCTGGGTGGTCGCTTGTCTTGCGCGGCTGCTCTCCCCGGGGTGTGGGGGGCTGTGGGCTCCCATGGGTCCCCCCTTCCTCAGGGCCACCCTCCCGCCCCCGCCTCTGGGTGCCTGTACCTGCACGTACCCCAGAACCTCGGGCACAGCGGCACCCACTTGTGTTTGCCCGACGGCTTGCTGGACAGAGAGAGAGCACCCCTTCCTCCCTTCCCACCCTCCAACCCCCTCCCGGGCCCTGGTTCCGTGTCCTGGCTCTGAGGCCCCACCGGTGTCCCACTGGCCTTCCTGTCGATGGGGGCTGGGGTGCTTTTGTGAGGACGCAGGCAAGGAGCAGGGCAGAAAGAGCCGGGCTCAGCCAGACCAGACCACAGCTCAGCATGGGGCAGCCCTGCCCTGGGCCTGGCCTCTGCTCCCTGGAGGCAGCTGAGACACCTCAGAGCAAGAGGCAGGGATCCTGCTGGAGGGAGCCTCCCCAGCTGATGCCAGGGCCCCTGTGCCCGACGTGGGAACCCCCAGCCACTCGGGCAGGGGGGTTATTGGGAAGGCTCATGGGGTGGGGGTCCGAGGGGCAGTGTGTGTGTGTGTGTGCGCGCGTGTGCACGTGTGTCAGCATCCGTCTCTGCACACGTGTGTGTGCACATGTGAAGTATGGGGCTGTGTGTGTGCACCTGGCCAGCAGCCTCAGGGCAGATACGCTGCCAAGGCCACTCCAGCTCCCCAGCCCCAGCCCCAGCCCCAGCTGAGAAAGGCCCCTCCACCAAGCACTCCCGGTCACCATCGCCTGGGAGAACGCTCCTGACCCAGGCTGGTCCCCGAAGCCTGGGGATGAGACTGGCCACCGACAGCTACGGCCTCACGCAGGGCTCCCTCGGGCCCCCGACAGAGAGAACATGGCTCCAGATGTGCAGAAACGCCCGCCAGGACCTTCGGAATCCGTCTCGGGCCCCAGTCCTGGCTGACGGGGTTATTTCCTGCCTGGGAGCAGGGGGCGGGAACAGACCACAGCAGGCCACGGCAGCCCCACCCTGCCCCCCGGCCCCCTGGAGGCTGCCTCAGCCTCCCCAGCTCCACCCACACCCTGTGCCAACTTCCTGAAGGCCATAGGCGGTGCCCTGGGCAGGGAGTGGTGCAGAGGCGAGCCAGCCCAGGCCGGCCAAAGCCTTGGCCTGAGAAACCAGAGTCGGCCATGCCAGCCCCAAAGTGCCTGGGCCCTGGGCTTCCCCACGGTGGCCATCAGAAGCTCATCTCCCACCTGCCCCCAGAGCCAGCTAAGCCAGGGGCAGGGGCACGAGTACAGGCGGCCGTGGTGAGCTGGGCTCGCTCGTGGAGGTGCACTTGGGGCCACAGGCGTGGGGCAGGCTGCCTTCTGCCAGCTGGGCAGCGGCCTGGCCCATGCTCTGGATGGCTGGATTGCCTGTTTGCCTTAGAAATGCCACACTTGACTACCAGCTACCCTGTGTCAGCCTCCTACTGCTGGTGCCCTATTTACAACCAGGGTCACATGGGCAGGGAGCTGGCCTGTCCACGGAGAGCTCATCAGGGGCCCTGACCACCCAGAAGCCACACACAGGGAGTGCATGGCCCAGGACACACCGTTTACCAGCTCTGCTTCACTGCGGAATCTTGCTATACAAACACTTTTACTTTTGTCTCATGAGACTGATCCTGGGGACTTCCCTGGCAGTCTAGTGGGTCTAGTGGTTAAGACTCCACGCTTCCAATGCAGTGGGCGCGGGTTTGATCCCTGGTCAGGGAACGAAGATCCCACGTGCCGCGCAGCGCGGCCAAAAAAAAAAAAAAAAAACCTGATCCCAAGACTCACTCTGGGCCCCCTAAAGCTGCTTCTAACTCCCCAGCTGTTTCTGGGGTGTGGAGGAGATGGTGTAGGTGGGCACAGAAGCCAGGCTATGGAGTGGTACAGGCAGCACTGGCTGCATTTGGTTGAGTCCAGTCCTGAGCAGATGCCCGCCTTCCTCCGGACACAGGGCTGGGCACTTGTGGACGCTCCCAGTTGTGGGGCAGGACAGTGCCCTGCGGGGCAGCCCAGAGTGACTCTGGAAGCCTTTCGTCCAGGGTGTGTGTGGTCACTGGCTTTCTAGAAGAAGCAGGCAGGATCCTCTGACTGGATGGGAGGCCAGGATGCCAGAGGCCACTCTCTCTTGTGACTTGGGTCTCCAGAGACCCCCATCAAGGGGACTAATGGGTTTCCCCACCTAGCCTAGAGGTGACAGCCTGTGCCCCGCTAGGAGTGCTAAGTGGAGGGCAAGCTCCTGAGGGAGGGAAGAGAGAGGGCCAGGGGTGCCAGGTCGCAGGTCCTGGCCTCTCCCAGCTGCGTGGTCGTGGTCTCAGCTTCACAGAGAACACTTCTGAGCCCATGGGGGGAGGGACAACCACCTGGCGGCCCAGTGGTCCATTCACTTGATTCCCGCGGTGGAATCCCCGCCCCCGAAGGCCCGAGGGTAAGTCTGAATCCTTAGCTGACCCAACCTCACCTCTCCCTGCCCTGGCTCCCCCCCATGAACGACTCCCCAATTTCTAGAGGCCACCAGTCCTCAGGGCCCCCAAGTCCTCCTTACACCCCGCCCCTATAGTTCACCTTAGATGTGACTTCCTTCAGGAAGGCCTCCCTGAGCCCCCCACCGCCGGCCCTAGGTTCCCACTGTCCATTCCTGCCCCAGGCCCCTTTGGCCTACGTCTTCCCCAGGAGGCTCGCAGCCGGCGTCGGGAGTATGGACAGACCGGGAGTACGGACAGACCCGAGTCGGCAGCGAGAGGCCCAAGCGTGATCCAGGCGTCGCGGGAGGCGCCGCCCACCCTAGGGGGCTTCGGCCGGGAGGCGCGGATGCGGAGGGCGCGCCCCCGCGGGTACAAGACAAACGCGCGGACAGACACACACACGCGGCGGGCCGCGCCTCCGAGGGGAGGGGATGGGCGGTCCGAGGGGCGGCGTGGAGACGCCCGCGGAGGCCTGCGCCCTGCTCCGCCCCCCGCCCCCGGCCGCCCCGGCGCAGCCAGCCGAGCGGCGGGATCGGAGCGCGGCGGCGGCGGCGGCGCGAGGGGAGGGAGGGAGGGAGGAAGGGAGGAAAAGAGGGAGGGAGGGGCGGCGGGGCCGAACCGAGACGAGCGGAACGCGCAGGCCACGGGCGGCCGCCGCCAGGATGCCCCGGCCCGCTGGCCGCTCCGCCACCGGCCACCCACGCGGTCCCCGGCGGCCCGCGCTCGGCCCGGGGGCGCGGGAGCCGCAGCCGGAGCCGGAGGCGGGAGCAGCGAGCTGGAGCCCCGGGCGCCCGAATGCAGGGTGAGCGCCTCCGCCCTGGCCCGGGGGCGGCCGGGCAGGGGACCCCCGGCGGGAGGACTTTGGGCGGGGAGGGGCTGTCCATGGTCGGTCGGTCACGGGGTCTGTCCGATGGCCAAGGGCTCCGCTAAGGCTGTGCACCCCTCCCCCCAACTTGGGGACCTTCGGGGTAACTTCCCCGGGGTCCGCCCCTTCTTCTGAGCCTGGCAGCGCCGCCCCGGGGGGCTTGCTTTCAGGGGGCGGGGATGGCCGGTCTGGGGGTCCCGGGCCCACCGCTGTCCAGCGTAAGTCGGGAGGCGTCCGGGACCGCAGTCCCGTCAGCATTCGGCTCGCGGCCGACGCTCGGACGCGCCCTCGGGGCTGGGCAGAGCTGGGGGCCCCGCTGGGGCGGGACTGCGCGCCTGGCCGGGCGGGGGATCGGAGGACAGAGGAGCGGGGACCGCGGGGGTGGGGGGCGGGCGTGGCGGAGATGTGGAGGCTACTCGCCGAGAGCTCCGCCCTGGGCGGCGGCCGAGCGGGGCCCTGCGGGACTGATGGGTAGCAGCGCCGGCGGAGAGCAGCCTGGGGGCGGCAGCCTGAGCCCGGGAATCCTTTCAAGTTCTGGGTTCTCTGTGTTGCGCAATAGAGCCCGGGGGCCATGCGGCCTCATTGGCCCGGGGCCGCGACGTCACGCCGGAGCCCCGCCCGCAGACCCTGCGGAGAGAGTACGGTGGGTCCCAAGCCCGCTACACCTGCAGTGTCCTGGGGGGAGTGGGGGCAGGAGCCCCGCCCGCAGTGGGGGCAGGGAGCGTCTCCGGGATGCAGGCGGAGGGGGAAGCCCAGTCCTGAAATGCTGCGGAGCCTGAGTGGGCTGCCGGAGAAACTTCCCAATAGGGGGCGGCAACACCTTTGGAGTGTTGGGGTCTGGACCCTAGTGTCCCCTGCTCCCTGTGATTGAGAATGAACAGAAGGTGTCACCAACCTGGAGGAAGGGGGACTCCTTGTTTCCGCAGAGCCAGCCCCCTCTCACTCTGCATTTGGAGACCTTGCTCTCCACCCCACCCCAGTGACACTCCTCCCCCATCGCAGGACCACCACGCTCAGGAGTCCACAAAGCCAGCCTTCATACTTCCTCCCTGTGCTGCACTGGGCTCTGAGCCTCAGTGTTCCCATCTGCACTGTGGGGACAGTAGGACCCATCTTGCAGGGGCAGGAGGCCCAGAAAGACAACCTCAGCTCAAGGAACAAAAAAATGCCAAGTTTCCGAGCATTTTAATGTTTCAGACATCAGGATTTTGATGTCAGGCGGGTGGAGTTTGGATCCTGGCTCGGGAACCTTAAGAGCTTGGTTACCTCCCCTTAACCATCTGTAAAATGGGAACGATGGCAGTCCTTCAGACAAGATCACTGGGGGTGCGAACTGAGGGGAGTGTGCCTGTCCGAAGGAGGATTGCCTCCTCCCTCTACTTGTAGGGCACATTCTCCTGCCCACAGACCTAGGGCCTTTCCCTGCAGTGAGACATTGCTCGGCTAGACTCAGGGAAGAACCGGCACCAGGAAGGGTTGTACCAGTGGCAGCCTGTGGCACCTTCCCTACCACTCTGCACCAGCAATCAACAGGTGGGCAGGGTGGGCTGGGCCGGGCGCAGGGTCACAGGAGTCAGACAGCCTGCTTGGGCTTCTGAGGGATGGCCTCCCAATCTGACGGCCAAGGTGGCGCGATGCAAGTAGAAATAGATGGCAGGCCACCAGGTGCATGCCGAATCCGGTTTTCTGTTTGATAATGTAAGCCTCTGGCCCACAGCAGCATGCAGACTCTGCCGGCTCTGGACGCCTGGTAGGCTGCCAGACACCCCACCTGGCTGTGTGTAGCCCTGTGGCCTCATTACCCTCCAAGCTGGGCTGTCCCAGGTTCTGGGTGGGGTGACTGTGCGTCTGCCTGCAGGTCTGAGGCTCATGCAGACCTCTGAGCTCAGTGTCTTGAAGAGACAGCATAGCTCAGTGAGCAGGGAGGTCTTTGGTACAGACATCTATGTGGCAAGCATTTATTGAGCACTTACTGTGTGCCTGGCTCCAGTCTAAGCGCTTTCCCTGGCATAGCTTACCGGCTACCCACGCACTTCTCGAGGTAGATACTATCATGTCTACGTACAGATGAGAAAACTGAGGCCCAGCAGAGGCACATGACTGGCTGGGGCGCTAAAGCTGGAGCCTAACAGCTCTTCACCCCACACCGGGTGGCCTCTGTATGCTGAAGTCAGGGAGGCTCGCTGGACACCTGGACGGCTGGGGGAGGGTTCAGTGGGGCCGCCTCACCTCCCACGCTGGGTCTGGGGTGGGGAAGGGGAGGCAGCTTTGCGAGCAGAAGCCTAATGTTTGGGAAGGAAGTTCCCTGGCCCCAGAAGTCCCCCAACCCCCACTAAAAGGCCCTTAGTGGGCACTGGTGTGGTCCAGATTAGACTCCTCCTCTGGGTCAGGGGTCTGGGCAGGCCCACTGCAGGGGCACAGAGATGAATGAGACCCATCAGGACTCAGATCCTTCGGTGTCCATGGGGCTCAGGCCGCACTCTGCACAAGACAAGCAGGCGAGCCTGGCAGCGGGCTGGGAGGTGCCACTTCCCCTGTCCTGAGCGCCAGGGGCCTGCGATGGCCTGTCCACCCCAAGCTGGAAACAGTCCCTGAAGGATCACGTGGCTGTGTCTGGTTCAGTGGTGCCCATAAGTGTTGGGGGCAACAAATTTGCAGCCAATGAGATTACACAGGCTAGAGGGTGAGAAGGCCCAAGTGTAGGCAGCGTACATAGTAGACCTGCACTTAGCACTGCACTTGTGCCCCACGCCACCTGCTCCAGGCTGTGGCCAGAGGGGCCTGCTGTGGGGGGCCTCGCATCAGAGGGACCGGCCAGCGCTCCGCACAGGGACGTGCCGAGCTGGGAAGGGGGACTCACCGCCTGGCCCACTGGCAGGATGGGGCCTGCCCCGCGTCCTAGGTCCCTGGTTCCTGCCTATCCACAGGCTGTCCTTGGGGGCAGGTTCCGGTCCCTGGACCAGCTACGGCCCCGTGCTGCCCACGGCATCCAGAGCAGCCACCGTGCGTGAGAGCGGGCCTGCCCCGGGCGTTAGAGATGTGGCGTCTGTCCACCCCAGCCTCCCCCTGGAGGAAGCCTCATCGTCCCCGTTTCAGAGTAGGACGTGGGTGCAGGGACCTTGCTGGGGCCACATGGCTAGTGCGCTAGAGCTTAGTGTGCCCCCCAGCCCGGGGTAGTGCCAGGGCCTGCCAGGTGTGCACGGCCATGGAAGGCCTGCTGGGGGCTGACCTGGGTAAAGCAGGCCGCCCTTTCCCAAGGTGGGCACGAGAGTGGTCCCCAGAGCATCCCTTCCTCACAGGGGACGTTCGGGGGGCTCATCCTCCGGGCGTGTCCTCGTTGGCCAAAGGAAGTGGGACCAATGGAAGTGAGGGCCCCCAGCATGCACTGGGGGAGCCTCGCGTGGGCTGCGTGAGGATTTGGGGAGTTTGATGGTGAGAGGGCTGGTTCTGGGACAGGACCAGGTACACACGCGGCACAGCGCCCACCTGGGCCCGGCCTGGCGGCTTCCCTGAGGATGCAGGCGGCCTGGAAGGAAGCCTAGATGCCGCACCTTGACCAGGAGTAGGTGGAGGTGAGGGGATGTGCACTTATTGAGCACCCCTGTATACATCCCCTGGGAGCCAGGAGGCTCCATAGAGGGGGGAGGAGGGCGAAGCAGCCCCGCCCAAGCCAGGACCAGACAGGCAGTGGGGCATGCGGGGACCCCCTCTTTCTCCCACTCCCAAGAGCCCCAAGAGCTTCACTGCCGGAGCCCAAGGGAGAGTCACTGAGAGCTCTTTGGCTCCCCCCGAACCCACTGCAGATGCTCACGGCCCCTGGTGTCCCCAGGCCGCCACGTGTGAGGGCTGCTGCTCTGAGCCGAGGCCTGGCTTGAGGAGGATGTCCCAGCCGCCGGCCAGCTCCCGTCTGCACCATGAGTGATGAGCGGCGGCTGCCCGGCAGCGCGGTGGGCTGGCTGGCCTGCGGAGGCCTCTCCCTGCTGGCCAACGCGTGGGGCATCCTCAGCGTGGGGGCCAAGCAGAAGAAGTGGAAGCCCCTGGAGTTCCTGCTGTGCACGCTCGCGGCCACCCACATGCTCAACGTGGCCGTGCCCATCGCCACCTACGCCGTGGTGCAGCTGCGGCGCCAGCGCCCCGACTACGAGTGGAACGAGGGCCTCTGCAAGGTCTTCGTCTCCACCTTCTACACCCTCACCCTGGCCACCTGCTTCTCCGTCACCTCCCTCTCCTACCACCGCATGTGGATGGTCCGCTGGCCCGTCAACTACCGGTGAGTTCCTGGGCGTGTGCCCGTGTGCACCTGAACATCTGGTGTCCTTGCAGAGGGGGACGTGGGTGCCTGAGCGCACAGGTACCCTCGGTGTGGGGACAGGGTCCCTGTGCGGTGTGCCGCACCCATGCTGTGCTGGGGTTGCAGGGGCGAGAGCGCGTGTAGGTGTACGTGGGTGTGTACAGTGTCCGGTACAGAGGGGCTCGGTGAGAAGGACATGTGACGATGTGCCGACTGCGGGGCTGGGGCAGTTGAGGACCCTCTGCCGGTCCCCAGGGGCCTGCGGAGAGACCCTGTGAGTGACACCAGGTCCCTCTGTCCTGCCCCCGCCCCATGCCAGGCTAAGCAACGCCAAGAAGCAGGCGGTGCACACGGTCATGGGCATCTGGATGGTGTCCTTCATCCTGTCGGCGCTGCCCGCCGTCGGCTGGCACGACACGAGCGAGCGCTTCTACACCCACGGCTGCCACTTCATCGTGGCTGAGATTGGCCTGGGCTTCGGCGTCTGCTTCCTGCTGCTGGTGGGCGGCAGCGTGGCCATGGGCGTGGTCTGCACGGCCATCGCCCTCTTCCAGACGCTGGCGGTGCAGGTGGGACGCCGGGCTGACCGCCACGCCTTCACCGTGCCCACCATCGTGGTGGAGGACGCACAGGGCAAGCGCCGCTCCTCCATCGACGGCTCCGAGCCCGCCAGGACCTCGCTGCAGATCACCGGCCTGGTGGCCACCATCGTCGTCATATACGACTGCCTCATGGGCTTCCCTGTGCTGGTGGGTGAGCCCGGCGGGTGGTAGGAGCCCGGCGGGGGGGCGTGGGCTCTGGGGCAGCCCTGGGGCTGGGCGCGCTCCAGGCATGAGGTGGTTGAATCCTCACGCCCGGTCTTTTCAGGAGGCATCATCATCATCCCCATTTTACAGAGGTGGAAACTGAACCTCAGAGAGGTCAAACGACCCGCCTAAAGTCAGGGCATCCATGGTGGGATCTGAACCCATGTCAGGTGGCTGCAGAGACCAGGGTCTTTTGTCACATGGCAGGGGACTTTCCTCTCCTGACCTGAGTGAGAGCCATTTGATGCAGAGGGTATGGAAGGTGGGGTGACATGCCACAGGCTTCCTGGTGGGTCCAGGTCCCAGGATGGACAGAGGGGGGATTTGGTGTGGCAGAATTGGCTTTGATCCTGAATCGGGAGGCAGGGCAGGCCTTGAATGTGTGCTGGGGAGTTGGACTTGATCCCAGGAGCTGAGGAAGGTCAAGGTGAGGGCTGGTCTGAAGACCCTGCCAGCAAGGGTCCAAGGTCCACCAAGGCTGCCTGGGGTTCTGTCTGTGAGGCTGTGCCCCAGGCCTAGCCCAAGAATGGACTCCAAGACAAGCCCTCCCACTGACAGGGCTCCAGCCCAGCCCCTGAAGGCTACGGAGCTGGACAGGGCAGGGTCTAGGGGCACGGACCAGATAGAGGCTTCATCCTAGCAGCTGGGCAGGGACTCACTGCAGGACACAAGCTCCAGAAGGTGACAGGTGGTGTGGCAGCCTCATAGTCAGGGGTGACCTTCTGCCCCACCCTCAGTGGGCCAGGTACCCCCCAGGTAGAGTCCTCCTGTGTGCAGTGGGGCCTGGTGTCCCCAGTCCCTTTGCTGATAGAGGGAAGGCACATGTGTGAAATTGAAGAGCCAGATGGGAACGGCAGTGGGGGAAGGGCCCCCCAGCTTCTCTTCAGGGCCGTTTGTGGAACCCACTCCATGCTGCAGGCATGGTACGGTGTCTGGAATCTTTACCTTACCCTGTGGGGTGTTCTTGGCCCATTTCACAGATGAGGAAACAGCCCTAGAGAGGTTTAGCATCTTTCTGAGGGTCACACAGCTCGCATGGAAGAACCAACATGATGTCTGCATCATGCCCACTTCTGCTCTGAAAGAGGAATAGTTATGTCACTCAGTGGGGGCATGAACTCTCCTGGGAGCAGAGGAATGAGGGGTCCCTAGGCAGTGACCCAAAGGCCACCTGGTTGGATCCTCTGACCCCCAGAAACTGCTTTGATTCTAGACCTCTGGGGTCTGAGGTCTAGACCCTCAGAGTAGGGGCAGGGCCAAGGAGGCCACTAGCTGTGGAGCAGCGGGGATGGTAGAAAGGTCCCTGAACTGGGAGACTTGAGACCTGGCTCTGAAAAAGGGGATGGTAATCCACGCCTCCTCCTCCTTGGGCAGTCACGGGTGAAATGAGGGAGGCCATGCCCAGTGCTACCCGGTACACTGTGAAGGGCTATGCACACACGGGGCTGTGACTGTTCATCTTGGCACCAGCGGCTGTCGGTGGGCAGGGACTTCTCCCCTCACACTCTGTCTCTTTCCTGCCCAAGAGCCCAGAGCTTTGTCCGTCTCCTCCTCCTCCCCCTCCATCTCCCCCTCCACCTCCTCCGGCAGGTGGACACTCAGACCTGCCCCACAGGTGGGAGCACTGAGGCCGGGAAGGGAAGCTGGGTGATGGGGGTCCTGCCGGGTGCCAGGCCCAGCCCTGTGCCCACAGGTGGTGAGCTTCAGCAGCCTGCGGGCTGACGCCTCGGCGCCCTGGATGGCACTGTGTGTGCTGTGGTGCTCAGTGACCCAGGCCCTGCTGCTGCCCCTATTCCTCTGGGCCTGCGACCGCTACCGCGCTGACCTCAAGGCTGTCTGGGAGAAGTGCGTGGCCCTCATGGCCAACGATGAGGACTCGGATGACGGTGAGGATGGGCTGAGAATGCCCCCCAGGGAGAGTGGCGCCTGGGTGAGGTCACTGGGGGTCCGCGGGATAACAGCTGTCAGAGCCCCCTTGTTCTACCCCAGAGGTTCTTAAACCCCTAAAGGACCCAAGCCTGGTGGCCCACGGGGCGTTCCCCTGTATGGCTTGGCCGCCCCCAGGGTTCCAGTTACTCAGATGTTCTGGTTAACAGAGTGGCTGTGGACTCCAGCCTGAGTGGGTTTCGTGGAGCTTCCCACCTTGGGGTCCTGGCGAACTGCCCCGGGGCTCCTGTAGACCGGTGCTGTCTCCCTGCCAGCAGTAATAATGTGACCCTGGGCTGAGCCCTTGCCACCTGCCAGGCAGTGTCAGCTCCTCGTGTCTATTTAGTTCTCACCCCCATAGAGGAGGAAACTGGCTCAGGGTCTGTGACTTCCCCAGTCCCTCAACTAAAAGGTGGCAGAGTCAGGATCTGAATAGAGGACCCCGCCCTTCTCCTTTTCTGTTAACCAGCCCACCAGCCCCGCGTGTGTCTCTGGGGGTCCCTGGGACCCATTCCTGGACGCCCCCAAGTTTCCATGGCCCTAAGCTTCTGCCCCGCCCTGCAGAAACCAGCCTGGAAGGTGGCATCCCCCCAGACCTAGTGTTGGACCGCTCCCTGGACTACAGCTATGGGGGTGACTTTGTGGCCCCGGACAGGACGGCCACGTATGAGCTCTCTGCCCTGGAGGGGGACCTGCCCCAGTTCTGCCCTCCGCGGCCCTTGCAGGACGACAAGATGCGGTACCTGCAGGTAGGGGCAGCCAGCGCTGGGGGCGCAAATAGGCCTCTCCACGGCCTTTCCGCTCTGAGCCCGTCTCACACCTGCCACGGCTCCTGGGGCTGGCTTTCATCCTCCCAAGACGGGCTGGCCCCAGGTCACAGAGCCTGTGCAGGTGGACCCATGGCGGGCACCCCAGCCCCTGTGCCCAAGTTCCCTGGTGCTCTAGGAGGATGGTCCATTTGGTCCCTTGCTGTTTCCTTGGGGCTCAGCACCCTACTCAAGTGGACTTCTCCCCAACTGACCCAAGCTACAGATGACAACACTGTGGTTTGGAGAGATTGTCTCTTGCCCCAGATCTCACAGCTCCAAACCAGGGTGCCCTGGACCAGGCCTGGTCCCTGACCTCAGGCGGCCCTGCTCGGTGAGGGGAGGCTAGGTCCCCCTTTTCCAGGAGGGCAGCCTGGGTTAACCCCTTGGTCCTGACAGGTCCCGCCCACGCGACGCTTCTCCCACGACGACGCGGACGTGTGGGCCGCCGTTCCGCTGCCCACGTTCCTACCGCGCTGGGGCTCTGGCGAGGACCTGGCCGCCCTGGTGCTGCCCGGCGGGCCCGACCGGCGCCGCGGCTGCCTGCTGGCGGAGGACGCGCCCCCCTTCCGCCCCCGCCGACGCTCGGCCGAGAGCCTGTTGTCGCTGTGCCCCCCGGCCCTGGACGACGGCCCGCGCCTCGCCCCCGGCTCGCCCCCCGGCAGCCCGCGCCGCCGCGCCGGGCCCGGCGCCCGCAGCGCCTCGGCCTCGCTGCTGCCCGACGCCTTCGCGTTGACCGCCTTCGAGCGGGAGCCGCAGGCCCTGCGCCGCCAGCCCGCCTCGCCGGGGCCCTTCCCCGTCCGCGCCCTTCCCCGCGACGGCGCCCAGCCCGGCGGGGACGCGGCGCCTCCTGGCGGCGGCAGCGCGCAACGGAGCCCCGGGCCGCGCCCGGCCGCACACGCGCGTCCCAGGACCCTGCGGACCGGCCTGAGCGCGTCGTGGGGCGAACCCGGGGGCCTGCGCGCGGCGGGCGGCGGCGGCGGCGGCGGCGGCAGCACCAGCAGCTTCTTGAGCTCGCCCTCGGAGTCGTCGGGCTACGTCACGCTGCACTCGGACTCGATGGGTTCGGCGTCTTAGGGCCCGCCGGCGCCTCCCCAAGTCTCCAGGCGGCCCGGGCCACCCACGGGGCCAAAGCACCAAAGATGCCATCCTAACCCGGCCCAGGCTCGGGGCGGGCTACGCTGAGACCGCCGGCGGCGCCTGGGCTTGCACTAGCCCTGACGGGGCGGGCTGTCTGCCGCCCCGGAAGCGGCCATTGCCTGGAGGGGCAACGCCTGCCCTGGACGACCACACTGGGCGCGGACCAGCCTCTGGGCAGGGCATCTCCGGGCAGAGTGAGGCTGGGGCTTGGGAAAAGGCGGGCTCCGCACGGGGCAGCTGGGCTGGGGACGTGGGGTGGGGGGGAGCCCGGAGACGGGGCGACCGCCGGACGGAACAAAGCCCAGCCCTGCAGGAGCCACCAGACTGCACCCGGCTTCCCACTCTGCACCGTAATTGTCACACCTCAGGGGGTGGGATACAGAGGGTCTGTAAGCACAGGGGTCTTCAGAGCCCAAGCCAAGTTCTCTGAGCAGGTCTCCCTGCTGACTTGTTCTGCCTTGGTTTCCGCATCTGTAATGAGCAGGTGACCATGTTAACGCTCAGGACTGCGGACAAGTCTCCTGGTCTGTGTGCCCCGGCCGCCACCGAGTGGACACAGAGTAAGAGTAGTGGAGGACCCTCCATGGGTCCTTTGTGGGGGCCAGTTTACAGGGGCCTGGCGTGGCCCCCAAGCCTGAGGCCTCCCACACTTAGTGCCCCTGGCCCCCTTGAGAACTCTCCCCAGCCGAGCTAAAGCACAACACTTCTGCACCATCACCATGGGCACCACACCCACCTTGGCCGCTGTTAGCATCCCACCCTCATCACTGTGCCTCCGTTGCCTATGCACACCATGTCAGCCACCTCTGTGACTCCCACCATGAAGGTCGTGGGTACGTGGTGGAGAAAACTGAAGCAAAGGGGGAGCGGGCTTCCTTATCCTGGCGCCCACCCCCAACCCGTGCAGGTCTGGCCAGGAAGGGATCTTGGCTTAGAGGCCTCGCAGCTTCTGGGTCCAAGGCCTGGTCCGTGGTAAGAGTTCCTCCACCCTGGGGCAGGGGTCTTCTTTGCTCTCCATGCTGGGCAGACCTCTTGCAGGCCTGGGCTTGGCCATGGGCCCTGGGGAGGGCCTGCTGGGTCTTGCATGGAGGAAGACCCTAGACTCAGGCTAAGGAGAAGCCCGGCAACAGCTGTGGACTTCGAGCTGGAGGGGCCGGGGTGAATACAGAGGCTGTCTCCTTCCATCCCCTGCCTCCATGCAGTGGCCCCTGCACGTGAAGATCTGGAGGGGGTTCCGGGGCCCTCAAGGAGCTGGTCTACCCCCTCTTCCCTCCTGCTCTGCAACCTGGAATTGCAGCACTGCTTCTGCCCCTCAGGTGGCCAAGCCTGTCTCCTCACCCTCCAGACAGGGTCCCAGCTCCAGAGAGGCCTCTGGGAGCCGGGAGAACAGGGGGGACTACGCAGCTCTGTCTCACCTTCAGAGGCCCCTTCAGTCTCTGGCTGTGGGGTAACTTGGGGGGAGGAGCTGGCCACAGGTGAGTAAGGCAGGGGGCTCCAGTCCAGCCTCAGCCGTGGGAGGCCTGCCTCGCCAACGCGGCTGTGCCTTCAAGGACCAACGTGTGACATGGGGGCAGAGATAGCCACTGTTCCCCGCCCCCCGCCGGCCGATTTGTCACCTTGGGTTTTTATATCCAATCTGTGTATTTCATATCCAATGGCAATACTTGCAGGGAGGCATGGTCCCCTGAAGTCCCTCCAGTCCTGGTTTTTACAAAATTATTAAAGAGGAGGGAGGCCCCTGGAGCCTGGGGCTCCCTCTCTCACGTTGTCTAGCCTCCAGGCCTGTTTGCTGCCCTGATGAGCAGCTTGACCCTGGGTTCACTGTGGAGGGAGCTCTGTCTTCATACCACCACCCAGCCCAGAGCCAGGGATCCGTTTGTAGTTTTTTTGACAACTGAGCATTTATCTTCTGTACAGAATCTAATAAAAACTTCCTATGATTTGCACCAGGCAATCCAAGGCCGGTTTCATGGAAACACTTAGAACCTAACAGCACCGCTGGCCAGCTGCCCCTTAATGTCTCTCCCTCTCGGTCCTGAATTCCTCCGCTAGTGCACCCTTCCTTTGGGTTGGACTTGCCCCTTTCTCTAGGCAAATCCAGCGGCCCCACCCAGCGAGTGAGTCAGACCTGGAGCAGCGGCAGGATGGAGCGGCCTGGTGGGCTCCAAAGCCCCAGTAAAGGACGGAGATGACCTATGAGTGCAGATGGCAGCCCCTGCCCGGGTTTGGCTTCACGGACCGCTAACCACAGTGAGGCTGATTCTGGAGGGCGAGAAGGGCAGAGCAGTTGGAGCCGTGCCTAGGGGAGGAGGACCCATTGTGCCGGTTGACCCGCCCACCAGCCTGGGTTGGAATTTGGAGGACGTGCCCTGGGTCCGCGATGTAAGATCGCCACCTGGTGGCCGACAGGAGCCTGGTGGCCTGCAGAAGGATTAGTGTCAGGAAGTTGAGACCCGAGAGGCCGCCCCGGGACCACCACTGCAGGACCCCCGCCCCAGCTCCGGAGAGCCCAGCTCCGGAGAGCCCTCTCCCCGCGGTCTGACCAGGACGGGTTTAGCACACGGCAAGGCAGGGGCAGCCCAAAATGAGAAACGTTTTATACAAAGTTGATGTTTGTAGTTCAAAAAGATTCACCTAAGTAGGCATCATGGGAGAAATTAGAACCTTCGTGGCCTCTTTATACCCATTTCAGAAGTTCGCACTGTCCTTATTTTGAATTTCAAGCTGGTGGGAGGAGGTGCTAGGATCTCTTCCTGGGCTCAGCGCAGGACCTGTCCTCCAACCCCAGGCTTCCCCTCGCGGGCCGGGAGCCCCGGGTTCGAGTCCGGGCACAGCAATGACCTCATTTTCGGACGAGTCGCACAGCATTCCCGGAGTCGTCAAGGGTGGTGGGCTCCCTGGAGGCCCCAGAGGTCCGGAGTCGGGGACTCTGCGGGGCCGGGGTCTTTTCCAAGCGGGGAGAAGTGAACTCTCCCTTGAGAGGAGCCGGGGTGTGCCCTAGCAGCCTTCAAGTTGGTGCGACAGTGGGCGGGGTCCCTACGAGAAGCCGCGCGGAGCCAAGCGTCGGGTGGCCGGGGCGGTAGGTGGAGCATCTTACCGGGCGGGGCCACAGCGCTGAGCGGGCGCAGGGCAGGGTCGCTAAGGAGGGGGCTTCCGAGAGGGCAGACTTAGGAGCGCGCGCCAGCGGGTGGGCCGCGCCGCGTGCGGAGGGGGTGGGGATCCCTGGAAGCCGAGTGGGTCCGGGATGGGGATGGGATGGGGGCCCCTTGCCGGGGGGGCGGAGCCTGGCGCGCTTTGTGCCGGTGGGAACCGGGCGTTCCTGGCCGGCTGAATGGGCAGGGGCGGGGCAGCGATTCTCCTCGCTGCGAGGGGTCCGCTCTGTGCCGCTGCCGACGGCGACCTTCCCACCGCGGCGCGGCCGCGGGGCGGGGACGAGCTGCCCGCCAGGGGCCCTGGGAAAGGGGCGCAGCCCGGGACACCCACTCCCAGGCCCACTAGAAGGTGGGAGGAGGAGAAAGCGGGTCCGGCCTAAGTGGGTAGGGCTGGGGTGGGGGGTTGGGTTATGCCTAGACGCGCAGAACCCGGTCCAATCGTAGCTTCGTGTATTTCCCCGAGTTCGAAGAGACGCGGCACCCTCCCGGCCACCCCGTCCCGGGACCAGAACCGATGACCGGAGTCCCGGCCGTCCAAAACAGTCTCTGCGTCCCCAGGCCAGACGAGGGCCTCCGTGAGTCCGAGGCCGCAACAGATCCTCACCAGGGCCGCCACAAGCGCAGCCCTGGCCCCGGGCTCTCGGCGAAGCGGCGAGACGCCGACTGCGGCGCGGGGATGCTGGTGGACTGACCGGGGAGACCTCCAGAGAAGAGGAGCCGGGGTGGCGGGGACCGCGAGCCGCCGGCGGCCGGATCAGGGGCCCAAACTGGGGGGGCGCCGGGGCCGCGCCGCGCGGGCGCCTCGGGGCCGGGACTGGCGCTGTCCATGGTGCTGCCACGAGCGCGCTCGTGCGCCAGGGGGCAGCGCAGGCCGTCGCCGCCCTCCTCTCCGCGCCGCAGAAGTTGGCTAACGCCCGGCAGACAGCCGCGAAAGCCCGAAGGGTACTCGGCTCCTCTGGGGACCGGCCAGAGCCCTGGGGGGAGGGGAGCGGATGAGAGAAATGCGGAAAGGAGGGGAGAGGAGGAGGAAAGGAAAGATGGAGAGAGGAGAGAGCAAGGGAGGGGAAAAGTGTGGAGGGAGGGAAGAGAAGGGAGGGGAGTCAGCCCGAACCCGCTCCGCCCTTCCCGGGTCCAGACCTTCGCCCACCTGGATTACAACTCCACAGCCAGACGGGCTTTTGCTGCCTGCCCACTCACAGCAATATGGGGCCCCCTCCTCACTCAGCTGCCCACTGACCTGAGCAGTTCTTCTCCATCCATCCCTCCTTTATCTGGCCTTGTAGAATCCATGGCTCTGACCCCACAAGTTCCCCCGCCTCTTCGCCCGACCCCCCAAGCCATCCCGCTACCTTGCACCGAGTTCTGAAGGCTTTTCATGTACTTGACGCTCAGCTCCAGTATGTCCGCCTTCTCCAACTTGCGTTTCCGGATCTGGGGATCCGTGGAAAGGGCTCTTAGCGCCGCAGCCTGGGCTGGAGCGGATGAGGCTGGGGATCGTGTCATCCCTTACCTCCACCGAGTCCCCTTTCTCACCTGGTGCGAGTAGTGTTTCTCTAGCAACGATCTGAGCTGCTCCAGCGACACATTAATGCGCGCCCGTCGCTTCTTCTCCATCAGCGGCTTGGAGATCTGTGGGTGAGCAGCAGTTAGAGGGCAAGGCCTTGGCCCTCTCGCCCTCTGCCTCACCCCTCACCCCCGCAGCCCTCAGGACCCCAGACCTTGCGGAAGTTGCCGGCGGGGCCGCCAGAGCTGCCCTGGGTGTCGGACTCAGTGCCCATGTTGTCGTAGCAGAGACCACTGGAGGCGGCACCGCCTTTATAGGGGCCCCTCGTTTACATGTCAATGAGGCGCTCCTGGACTTGTGGAACCCCCAGGGGGAGGGGATGAGAGAGGGACAAACTGGGAAGTTCGCCACCTCCCTCTGCCTCTTCTCTTCCCTTAGTCCAGGTCTCACCTCCAGGACCCCTCCTCCCTCCTGAGGGACCACCTTTACCCTTTCTCAGTCTTTCCTTTTTTTTTTTTTTTGTCTGCATTGGGTCTTCGTTGCTGCGCACGGGCTTTCTCTAGTTGCGGCGAGCGGGGGCTACTCTTCGTTGCGGTGCGCGGGCTTCTCATTGCGGTGGCTTCTCTTGTTGGGGAGCACGGGCTCTAGGCGCGCGGGCTTCAGTAGTTGCGGCACACAGGCTCAGTAGTTGTGGCTCACGGGCTTAGTTGCTCCACAGCATGTGGGATCTTCCCGGACCAGGAACCAAACCCGTATCCCCTGCACTGGCAGGCGGATTCTTAACCACTGCGCCACCAGGGAGGTCCTCTCAGTCTTTCCTTTATCCCTCTCACCCTCACCACTGCCTGAGTCTGGAATTCCTTCCCATGCCCATCCCCTCCCAGTCTCCCTAAGTTCTGGGCCTCACCACCAAGCCCACTGGGGGAGGTCCATGGGCCCAGCTGGCTGCAAGACCCACTAATGACTATGACTGAGCACTGGGCCTTCTCGGGCCTGATGAAGATGCGGAGGCAGGGAGCACCCGCCAGCGAGGCCTTTCTGCGGGCTTCACGCTCGGGCCGCGCTGGCAATGCTGCATTACTCGCCCTAATGTCGGGACAATGCAGCAATTTTCTGCCTGTGGCCACTCAAAGCCAGGTGCAGACCAGGCCCGCGGGGGCCAAGCAGCAACATGTGTCCCATTAAAGCATGCAGCCCGCCCGCGGGGCCACAGCCAGCCTCCTCCTCCTTGGGGCCTTGGGACCGGGAGCAGTCCTGCGTCGGGGTTCCGTCTGGGCTCGGGGCCCTCTGGCCCTGTTAGGACCCAACCCACACTCTTCAAACTGGGGGGCAAGCTGCAGGCAGCCTCAGGCCAGGGCAGTCAGAAAGGCCTCCCCCACCCCCAGTCCTGAGTTTGCAGGCTGGAAAACTCAGGCTCTGAGGACCTTTCCTTCACAGGGAAGGCCTAGGTGTTTATTCCCCCCACCCCTGCCCATTGGCCTTCTCTGGGTCCCAACAAATGGGAGGTGGTGGTGAAGACCACTGAGCATCTGGGGAGAGTGCCGTTCTGCACGTTTGGAGGCCCGGGATGTCAACCCCCTTTTCATTATTCAGGCGGTGGCTGAAGACCCCAGGAGCTCAGAGAGGAGACACCTGCCCCCGGACGGGCTAGGCCCTGGAGCAGGACTCCGGTGCAGTCCCTGCTTGCGCTTCAGGAGGCTGGGCTCCAGGAGCCGTGAGGGACGGGAAAACTGACGTCTGCGGGAGTCCCTGGGTTCAAACCTACACAGCTCCCTTTACTGAGTTCCCTTGGCCTCGGTGAACATGCGGCCCCTAGCGCTGCTTGTGAGGGCGCTGTGGAAGTCGCAAGGGCCCAAAAGTTCGGCAGTGGAGCCCTGCTGCCGAAGACTGAACAAACTGGCCTTCGCGGGGCCCCAGTGGGAGGGGGAGGGGAAATTGCTGGGTCCTTGGTGGGCCCCAGCTCCATCCTCTTACCCATCCACCCCCGCTCGGGGTACTGATGGGCCCCCTGCCCGGCAGTGGCGTTCCCAGGCGCCAAGCAGCGTGGAGAATCGCTCCCCGCCCTCCTTTCAGGCAGAAGCTTCGGCGACAGCGGTTCCCAAGTGTTCTTTCGCCCCGGCCGCAGGGCCCGCCGGCCAGATCCGGGCCGGGCCCGGCCCAGGGCGGGTGGCGGGGCCGCGGCGGGACTGCGGGCGCTGGCACGCGCCGGACGGCTTTGAAGCGCCGGAGCCGGCCGGCCCCGAGTGGCTTCCGCGGGTTCGCTCCGGCTTGGGGCGGTGGCGGCGCGGTACAAAGGCGCCGCGGGGCGGGCGGGCGGCGAGGCCGGGCACAAAGGGGGCAGCCGAGTGTTAAGGGCATTGTGCCGGCCCCACAAAGCCGCGCCCCCGCCCGCCCCCTCGGGGCCAAACTCCGGGCGCCCCGCCGCGCGCGGGCTTCCAGCTGCTACACATCTGCAGGGAGGCTGGGCGCGCGCCTCGCTCAGGCGGTCCCCCTCATCCCCGCCCCGCTCTCGAGCCGCGCGGGCAGCCGGGCAATTTGTCCTCTAATTATGATCCCTCCCCATAAACCGCCGCCCGCGCCTTTCAACTCTGGCGTTATTAGCAAACCAATGGCCCTCGGCGCAGCTCTCGCGGCCCACAGCGGGGGCGCCGGGCCCGCCCCCTCTCCAGAGTTCAGGCCGCAATAAAGGGGCCCGCGAGACGCCCCCGCCTGCACCCTGGCCCCCGCAGCTCCTAGGGCCACCACCCCTCTCGAGCCCGTGCCCCGAGATCCCGGCCGCTCTGGGTGGGGCCGCTCACGTGGGTGGCTTAGTGTTTCTTAAACAGTGGAAAATTGACCGCAAAATGCGCTAATTCGCAATGTTCTGCTTTGGCTGTGGCAGGCGAGGCCGGCCCGGGCGGCCCGGGAGGAATTCGGGCTGTCAAGCTCCGCCCCTGCCGGCTCAATGGGCCTCCGCCTCCGCTGCCCCCGACCCCCACCCCGGCACTGCCCGCTGCGCCCCCTCCCCCTCTGGCAGGTCCTCAGCTGGCGTCTCCCCACCTAGGCCGATCCCCTCCCCCACTTTCCGGGCTTGCTCGGGTCCTCGCGCGGCTCCCTCACCACAAACAGCCACCTTGGCGCGTTCGTCGCCTCCAGCTGGCCGAGGGTCGCGCGGGACTCAAGGCTGAAAGGGATCTCTGTGCAAATTCCATCTTACCTTTTTCCCACCTTCAGAGACAGTTTCTTCGCCACCCTAACCACACTTTACCCCCAATTCGGGTCAGTCTTCTGGGCAGCCGATACCCCCACTAAGTTAAAAGCAGATTTTTGCATTTGGCAAGGTCATTGGAAAAGACCGGAGTCTCCACCGAGATCCTGCTCGGAGACCCAGGCTAGGGACCCCCAGGTCTGTTTGCAAGTTTTGCGTCTGGGCATCCTACACACCCTAGGCAGGCTGGGCTCCGAGGGCGCGTGCAGAGGCGGGGGAGGCGTTTTCCTAGGTAGGGGGAGCGGCTGCGGGTTCACCTTGTCCTCTCTGAGAGCAAACAGGACCAAGCGCTCTCGGGCTGCCGGCAAGGGCATGGACCAACTTAGAAACCCGGCTTATGCAAGCCGGGATGTAGGCCACCGACTCCCTTTCCATCTTTAGCCTCTGGGGTTCCCAGGGGGCTTGGAAAGGAGCACAAGTCCAGGCAGAGCGCTGGGGGGACACAGGCTGCCCTCTGCTCATTCAGGAAAAATTCTTTCTGTAACTCAGGAGAGCTCTGGGGGCTTCCAGGGCTACTCAAAGCCCGTGGCTTCCTCAGGCTGGGGAATTTAAGGCCCAAAGTGACCTGTGCCTTTGTCCTCTCTTCCTCCATTTGGTTTTCTTGACTTTGGCAAAAGAACATTACAGAACGATGCAGGCCCTGGATGGGAACCCCTGCCTTCCTGCAGCCCCCAGGCATTTAAAGCTACCCGAGCTGTTAGGTGCTGCGGAGGCCACTGCCTGTGCAGTGGCTGGAGGGAGAAATGTGCGTCCCCCTCCGGGATGCATTTCTAAATGGAATGAAGTGATTGCTCCATGTAATTAACTATTGGGACACAGCAAAAGCTCAGAAATGACTCAGCCAATTGTCTCCAGATGGGCTTGGAGAGGCTGCGATTGTTTAACTCTCTTTGGCTGGGTTAGGACTCTGAATAGCCCGGCAGCCAAGGGCCCTCCAGGGGACAAAGGCTGGGACTCCGGTGAGTGCATCAACACTGAACCGGGCTGGCCCAGCTCAGAGAGGGTGAATTCTGGGAGACCCTCATTGTCCCAGCCTTTTGTGCTTCTCCCCAGCTGGCTCTAATCTTTAAATATTTACCCGGCCCCTTTGTGCACATATGACTTATGCACGTTGGGCTGATGTTCTCATAAATTACGAGTCATTTACCAGACTCGGGGTGGGGGGCGGCGGGCTCTCATGCCTGGAGTGGGGAATGGCCAGAGGAGGCGAAGAAAAAACAACTTTTGGAGGATCAGAGCGAGCTGCAGCCACACTGGACAGGCCCCTCTTGGCCTCCACGTGGGAAGTGGATGGGGCAGAGGCCTGTGAGTGACAAGGAGTCCCAGGAGGTCACCCACCATCAGGGAGAAGGGAGAGGCAGAGTTCCAGAGCTGTTTCCTACTTGGTGTCAGGCTTGGACAGGAGCCAGCCTTTCATCCTGGGAAGGTTAACACCCATCCTTGCCCCTTCTCCTGCTTGCTCTGCAGCATTCCCCCTTCCTACATTTCCTCTTTCTCCGTAAAGCAACCTGTTTGAGAAAAGGGAGCCTAATTTCACCTCAGCCTGCAGCTTAACTTGGAAAAGTCAACATGGTTCTGATGGCTTTTTAAAACAAGAGGGATCCCCACTTGGGCCCAGGATGGAAAGCCACCTCAGCTGGTGGGTGGATGGCTGGATTGGGGGGCGGGGAGGGGAGGCCCTAGAGAGGGAACTTCCTGCATGAGAAAGGGTTCCCTTTGTGCTTGCCTCACAGCTCCTAGAACAAAACACATTCAAATGCTTATTTAGAGGGGAAAAAATGGAAAGCAAGGAATCCCCAGGCTGACTAGTTTCTTTTCTTATATTACTGTAGGTGTGCTGTTCCTCTAGCCTAGGGGATGACAAACTGGAGTGACACGGGAGAGCTGGGTGCAGAGTGGACGTGTTTGATCAGATTGCTTTCCTCTCTGGTGGGAAAGCAGGCCTCTGTGTTTCTGTCTATATCTCTGTGAATTACTGTTTCTCTGTGTGCCTGTGTATCTCTCTGTGTGACTTTGTTGCTCTGGGTCTATGCCAGTGTGTACATACACTTGCTTACTTGCCTTTCTCTTCCATCACTCCTCTGTGAACCCCCGGGCCCTGACAGATTCAGCAACTCTAGTGACTTCTAAAAATTCCCCTTCCCGCTGGTCTGGCCCTACCTGGAAGGGGACTGCCTCCCCCTTCTTTCTCCCTTCTCCAACTTGGGATTGACGGAGATGTATGGTCTAAGAGGAACTGATGGGCAGAGAAGAGAGAGTTGCTCAAGCCTTCCAATCTGCATTACATGTTACTCTGTGCCCCCCACAACAGGGACTGCCCTTGCCATAAGTCAGCATGGAGAGCAGATACCAGTGGCCAGAAAAGGAGCTTCCTGGGAGCAGCCCTCTGCCCCAGGACCAGACTCACTCCCAGGAGTGAAGATGCAGTGAGCACCCTCTAGTGGCCCTGAGGTGTCCTGGAGATGCAGGAGAGGTTCTGAGTGCGGGAGACAGTAGAAACAGGGGACAGTGGCAGGACCCTGGCTCTCAGCCCCCAGTAACAGTCCAGGCTTCCTTCCCACATGGCGCTGCAACTGGGTGACGCTGGATTTTAAAACATTAAATCTCCTTTCAGTTCCCATCTACCAAGTTTAGCAAATGTCTTCGGAGCACATTTTAAACATGATACTGGGTTTACAGAACATCGGTATGAGACCCGTGAAATCAGGATCCCCATTTTATAGGAAGTTGAGGCTCATAGAGTTGCTTTGCCCGAGCTCACAAAGCTGCTGAGACAGGCTCTCCACCCTTCCCTGAACCCAGCTTTCCAGACACCAGGCCTCCTGCCTGGTCCTGCAAGGACACAGGAAGGTAGGGTGGCCAGGGACTCAGAGGCAGACTGGGCTGACTGCAGCTCACAGCCCACCTGCCCTTATGGCTCTCTGACCCACTACTCTGGGTTCCAGCCTCCCCCAGGGCCTGTCCCCTATACCGCTTCAGGCTTGCTTCCTCCTGCCTCTGTGTCTGCAAAACTCGGTCCCCTCCCTCCTGTAGATGTCCTTGCTCTCATTTCCAGCCTCAGGCGGGCTGCCAGTACCGACTCTTCCGGGGCAGGCTCCTAACGCTCCCACCCACGGGCCTCTCTCTGGGGTCCCTCCCATTCCCTCTCTATCCCTACTTGGCTCCTGACCCACTCCCATCCCACCATAGTTTATTCTAGTCATTTGCTTACTTGCCTTTTCCGCCATCAGGCCTCTGTGAGCGCCCGGAAGTGGAAGCATTTACCTTTTAAAAAATTAAGGAACAGGACTTCCCCAGTGGTCCAGGGGTTAAGACTAAGCCCTTCCACTGCAGGGGGCACGGGTTGGATCCCCGCTCCGGGAAGTTCCGCAATGCTGCGCCGGTAAAGTAAGGAACAATTCCTAAGTAATATAGATTGATTGTGGGCCAGATGGAAAATACAAAAACATATAAAAAAGACAGTAAAATTCTCCCAGAGTCCCTACCACCTGAAGATTACTGTTGTGAAGTAATTTTGGCTTCTATTCCAAACATTTTCCCAGGTTCACACATACGCTTTTCTTTCCCAAGTGAAGTCAGGATCACACTGTAAAGTTTTGCATGATGCCTTATAAAAAAATGTAATGTCTTGAGGATTTCCACCGTCGGCTAACATTCTCCCTCGACACGAACTGAAGTGGGCGGTCACCCGGCTGCGTGCATGCCCCAAGGGTAGTGTCCCCGCAGCCTGGGCGCCAAGCGGGCGCTCGGAGACCCTGCCGAGGGCGGGTGGTCTCTGCGCGCGGACCCCCCGGGGCGGGGTGGGGTGGAGGCGGATCGCCGGCTCGCGCCCGCATGCCCAGGACTGTCGGTTTCGCGGGGGACCGCGCGGAGCCAGTGAGCGGCGGGGGCGGGGTGCTTTAGATTTCACGTGATTTCTCTGGACGGGGACATTCCGGAGTTTGGGGCCGACTCCTGGCAGAAGCCGCCGGCAACTTCTCGGCCCAGGACCCAGCCTCCCCGCTGCCCCGCCCGCCAGCCGCAGCTCTGCCTGGGTCAGGGGGTCCCGGGGGGATGGCGGGGCGGGGCGGGGCGGCGCGGCGGGGCGGGGCGAGGCGGGGCGGGGCGGCAGGGCTGGGCGCTCCTGTCAAATTCGGGCCCCCGCCGCAAGGCGCGGCGGTATCGCGAGAGTTCACGGGCGGTGCGCAGGTCTGGGCAGCTGCCCTTCCCGGCCGGCGTCGGCAGCGCAGTGCGCAGGCGCGGCGGGCGGGTTTCCCCAGGCTACGGTTGGGGCCGCCGCCCGCTGGTCCGCCGCCCTGCGCCATGGCGGGCTGCGCGGCGCGGGCTCCGCCGGGCTCCGAGGCGCGCCTCAGCCTCGCCACCTTCCTGCTGGGCGCCTCGGTGCTCGCGCTGCCGCTGCTCACGCGCGCCGGCCTGCAGGGCCGCACCGGGCTGGCGCTCTACGTGGCCGGACTCAACGCACTGCTGCTGCTGCTCTACCGGCCGCCGCGCTACCAGGTGCGGGCCGGGCTGGGCCGAGGGCCGGGGCGGGGACCGGGGGCCGGGCGGGCTGGGCGCGGCGCGTGGGCACCGTCCCCCCGGGGTCGAGGTCCGGGTCTGCCGAGAGCGCGGCCCGCGAGAGGGGCTGCCTCCCCCGGCCGCGCCTTTTAGCAGCTGCGAGTTCAGGTGGCAGGAGGGCCCCCTCCCTGCCAGTCCCGGGGGGCGTGGGGCGCGGGCCCCCTCCACCCGGCGGAGTGGGTGGGAAGTTGCGGTTGGTGCCGTTCAGCAGCTGCGGCAGATGCACGTGGGGTGGGGAGTGAGCGGGCCCACGAGTTCTTTTATGTAATTTAAGGTGTGGAGAACTACCTGCTGTCAAGTCTGAGGTCAGAGGCCCCCGCAGTTACGTGGAGGGGGCTGGGCGCAGAGTCCCGGCTGCCCGACCAGATTCGCTGCATGGACTTGGGAGAATCCGGCCAATAAGCTAGGTTTAACGCAGTTTTCCCACAGCCCTGAGTGACAATAACAATCATAATAGTAATGGTAGCTAAATCTTACTTACGAAGCACTTCGTGTTAAGTGCTTTACATGGGTAATCTTCACAGCAGTCCTCAGAGGTAGGTACTCTTGTCATCCCCATTGTGTAGATGGGGAAACCGAGGTCCAGAGAGATTAAGTAACTTCCCTAAGGCCACAGAGCCATAGCGGGGTGGGCTTGGGATTTGAACCCAGGCAGCCCTGCTTCACCCTGTTAACCTCTGAGCAAATCGACTCCATGGACTTGCGGGTGGCCTACTTATCCCAGGAAGTAGCATGTATGCTCTGTGGACAACCAGGTGACTGATCCCCTTTTGGGTCCGTTTCAGATAGCCATCCGAGCCTGTTTCCTTGGCTTTGTGTTTGGCTGTGGAGTGCTGCTAAGTTTTAGCCAGTCTTCTTGGAATCACTTTGGCTGGTAAGAAGTGCTTTGGGAATGATAGTTTTGAGGTGAGGGTGGGCGGATCAGAGGGTCAGTAGTGATATTCCCGCATCCCTGGCTGGCTGAAGGCTAGTGAGGGCTCTAAGGGAATGAGGCCTCTAGCTTCCTAGATTCCCGCATCTCGAACCTTGAGAACTTGTGCCCATTGGTTGCTTCTGTCGCAGGTGGAAACAGGTCTCCCTGGCGCCCTTCCCATAGGTGCTCTCATCTGCTGCACCTTCAGTAATGTGACCAGCCCTTCCCAGAAGAGGGTACTGGTCCTCAGTGACAGGAAGGGGCAAGGCTCTGGCTCGTCTTCACAGGCCTTTTCCGTCTCTAATTTCTATTAGGTCACATCTAGTGCCTCCCCCACGGCCAGTGTAGGATTTTTCCCTACACTGTGATTTCAGTCCCTTGAGCCTTCTAGGCCCTGACCTGGATATGAACCAGTGGCTTCAAGGTAAAAAGCTTCATCTCCTATTATCAATACTCTGAGCCATCTAATCCTTCTTTGCTGGAATTATTTCAGTTTTTCGAATTTTTGTATTCGACATACATCACTACTTTATTTTGATACTTCTCTCTTTCATGTTTTACTGTGTGTAGTGTCATTTTAAAAAAGGCTGAAGGCCCATAGTGCCTTCCTAACCTATGTTTTTTTGTTTTTTTGTTTTTTTTCTTTTTTTCCCTCCTGTGACATTCAACAACATAGTCCCTTTACAACCCCCCTTTCTGCAAACCTCAGGGAATAATGCTACATGTGGGTGCCTGATGTCCACTCTCAGACAGGTGACAGCAGGCCCTCATCATAGAATTCAGGGACAGTTCAGACCAAATCTGTACTTGGACTTAACAGCTAACTTGATTCCCTTGCCCCAACTTACCTCTCGTTCTTTTTGTTTTTAAATAGGTATATGTGCTCCCTGTCATTGTTTCACTATTCTGAATACTTAGTCACAGCCGTCAATAATCCCAAGAGTCTGTCCTTGGATTCCTTTCTCCTGAATCACAGTGTGGAGTATACAGTAGCAGCTCTTTCTTCTTGGATAGAGTTCACACTTGAAAATATCTTCTGGCCAGGTCAGTGTACCCTGCTCTCCCCTCTGCAGGGGAGATGGGTGGCTTCCACGTGGGCCTGAGGACAGTGACGTGGGTTCACCTCTCAGGTCTAATCTCCCCGAGTGATTTTCCCCAGACCTCTATCCTCACTAAGCTCTTTATAAAGGACAAGCTCCACTTGTGAATTCTGCTTCTGGATTTTGAATGGAGGATGTGTTGACCTTACGCTTTAAGCCTTGCAGGACGTAGTGTGTACCATTTAACAGGAAGTCCCAACCTCTGATAGCTGTAATACCAATTTTACAGTCAGAAGATTTGGATCTGTTCATTTTCTGTGACTTGAGAAATTTCATGTAAAAATTTTATTAGCAAAAACTACTGCATCTGGAACCTACTCTGACACTGAACTTTCCACAGCAAGTTAAATGAAATGTATATAGTTCCTAAGATTCAGTAAAGGGCCAAGATGAGAGACGCTGGGTCCTTCTCGGCTTCACTTAGCTGTGTTTGTCCCCAGAGGAAGGATGGGAGCCCGTCAGCTCTTTGCCGTGACTCTCTAACTGGGCTGTTGGCGTTCTAACGTGAATGGGTGAACAGCATGACTTAGGGGACTGTGTTTTGTTTATAATTAAATTTTAATGTGATGACAGATGCCGATTGCCCGCTAGCATGTGTTCTAGTGTCCCTGTCTTTTGAAACGTAGGTTAATTTTAAGCATGCAGAGGGGAACTCAGCAGTCCAGGGTCTTCACTCCTCGGTTGTCACCATCCCTCTCCTGCAGAACTGAAGCAGATCACCTGGCTCAGCGCCACGGGGCTGCTGATGGTGGTCTTTGGAGAGTGTCTGAGGAAAGCGGCGATGTTTACAGCTGGTTCCAATTTCAACCACGTGGTGCAGAATGAAAAGTCAGAAACCCACACTCTGGTGACAAGCGGAGTATACGCTTGGTTCCGGCATCCTTCTTATGTTGGGTGGTTTTACTGGAGTATCGGAACCCAGGTATGCTATCAGATACGATACTGGTCTCCTTTAAAGTTTTTAAAAATATGTTTTAAATCGACATAGATTTAAATATCATAAAATTCATCATTTCAAAGTGTATAATTTGGTAGATTTCGGTGTATTCACGAAGTTGTTGGTCTTTTTAATTTTTTTTCCATTTTCTTTTTTTTTTTTTAAGTGTTGTGTTTACTTATTTATTTATTTATTGGCCACGCTGTGCAGCTGGTGGGATCTTAGTTCCCTTAGCAGGGACTGAACCTGGACCCCCTGCAGTGCAAGCACGGAGTCTTAACCACTGGACCACCAGGGAATTCCCTGATGGTCCTTTTAAAATAGGTACACGTGTTCCCTGCCATGTTTCAAGTGATAGTTAAATAAAAGTCAAAAGAACTGATTTAGTCTTTAGCATTTTTTGCTATGTACTTAAAATCTGGGTGTCCTAAGCTTGTAAACTCTTGGCGATTCTAGGTGCCGTTACCCCCCCCGTCGTACCCCTTTTCTGCCTCTTTAACTTAGATCTGGAGCATCCCAGTGGGATGAGGACAGAGATGGGGCTTTGGGGAGAGCCCTCTGCCACTCAAGGGGCAGCTTAGCTGATTTTCATTAGAGGCTGCTGTGGATGAGCCCAGGGTCATGTGTCAGGTTTAACATGAGCGATGGAGGTTTGCTCTGTCTCAGGTTGCAGACCGAGCCTTGTTTCTTTTTTTTTTTTTTTTTAATTAATTAATTTATTTATTTATGGCTGTGTTGTGTTTTTGTTTCTGTGCGAGGGCTTTCTCTAGTTGCGGAGAGCGGGGGCCACTCTTCATCGCGGTGTGCTGGCCTCTCACTGTCGCGGCCTCTCTTGTTGCGGAGCACAGGCTCCAGACGCGCAGGCTGAGTAGTTGTGGCTCACGGGCCCAGTTGCTCCGCGGCATGTGGGATCTTCCCAGACCAGGGCTCGAACCCGTGTCCCCTGCATTGGCAGGCAGATTCTCAACCACTGCGCCACCAGGGAAGCCTCCGAGCCTTGTTTCTTGAGCATTGTCTCTTGAATCTGTTTTCTTAGTCCTAGAAGGACTTGGCCAGAGAATGTGGATAGAGCTTAGAAAACTCATCACCTCTTTGGGAACATCCAGTCTGGGCCCCCAGGCATCCCATTGCAGTGCATGCTATGGGGGGGCACTCTGGTGACCCCCAGTGGTGTAGTAGGTTACTGCACAGCATTTGTGTGAAAACTTGAAACTCTGAAACTTAAGATCACATTCCCCGGGAACAGATTGATTGTAGTGGAATCATGTAATTTGCCGTTAAGTGCTAACTAATAAACCTAAGTGCTCTAGGACTGGAGAGCTTTTCATACTTCTTTGACTATAGATCTTTCTACACCATGACCCAGCACACAAGTGTGTGTAAAAGCTGCACACATCTTTCCTGAACAACACTCACCCTGACTGTGTACAAAACACTCTGTTTCCTATCTTGTTAGTCTTTGTAATGCCGTTTTGGATGCACGGGATTGATCTCCTGGCTCCATGACGGTTGTGGCTTGAGACTGGGAAACCCCTCTCTAGGGTCTGCTGGCGGTGGCGGCACAGGCTCTGGGGTCGCTGGCGGGCGGGTCGGGGCCGGTCCGGCTCTAACATCAACTGATTGGCCTCCGTTTCCTTGTGGGTTAAGCGGGGGTGGCGGCGCTACTCAAGAGGCTTGCTCTGGGCGTCGAATGGCTTACTGGTTGGTGGTAAAGGACTTGGCATGTGCTGGGAACACAGTAGGTGCTCAGTAAACAATGGTGAGAAGAAGTGGCGTCACCCATGTGGGGAAGACATACGTCCCGGGCGGGGGCCGGGGGGCCCGTCGGCGTGGGCAGGGGTGGATCAGTGGGCTCCTGAGCTACACAGAAGTGGGCCGAGGAGCTGCTTTCCTGGACTTCGAAAGCCGGGCTCAGGAGGCGTGGTTGAGGCCTTGGTGCTTTGTGAACAGGGGAGTGATCTGATGGAAGAAGTGGCTTTGGGGGCTCAGCTGACAGCAGTGTATCGGCGTACGCAGGAAGGTTGCGGGGGCCAGAGGCAGGGGGCCAGGCAGCGGTGGGGCGGGAGGGAGCGTGCTAGGGAGGGGGCAGGCTGGGAGCCGCGCGGGAATTCACGAATGGGGGTGGAGGGAGGAGTTGCTAGCACCCCTGCCTGGGGGTTGAAATCCAAGAGGTTGCTCTTTCCTTTCAATTTTTAGGTATCTCTCAGGTAAGAGGAACAACAGAAAAGCATACGAACGAAAGCTGCAGTGATGGGTGTTTAGCCCTGTTGTGAAAGTGATGGTGTGGTTTCCGTTAATGGCGCCCTGGCTCAGGGTCTCAAAGACCCTGGTGATATTTCGGGAGTTTCTCGGGCCCTTGGCAGGAAGTCCTCTGTGGTTGCTGGAGAGCAGCACGTGCCGCTAAAGTTCAAGGTGTCAGATCACACTGACCCCAGTCCACTAACCCTGTGTCCCTTCGTCAGGTGGTGCTGTGTAACCCCATCTGCGGCGTGAGCTACGCTCTGACAGTGTGGCGCTTCTTCCGCGACCGGACAGAGGAGGAGGAGATCTCGCTGATCCACTTTTTTGGAGACGAGTACCTGGAGTATAAGAAGCGGGTGCCCACGGGCCTGCCTTTCATAAAGGGGGTCAAGGTGGAGCTATGATAGGCCCGGGCAGCCCAGGCCAGGCCGGGGGGCCTCCCACTCCAGGCAGCGTGGGACGGAACTGCTTCCTGTCGGCCGCTCTGCAGAACGGACTTTCTTAAATCATTTTGTATGTCACCAGTTACTCTTCTGGAATATCACTCAAGATCAAATGGTCAGAAGGCCTTAGGACCAAAGGACCCCCCTCCCACCCCCACCCCCACCTCCCCCTGCCCCGGAGCAGCGTGATCTCTGGCTGCATCAAGGTAGGACGCAGATTAAAGGTGGACGAGATGCAGATAACAGCAGTACTCGGCAGTGCCCCCCCGACGTGCCTGGGGAGAGCCTAGGCCACACTCCATCCCCCACGAGGCCGGGGCTGTTAAGTTGTGACCAAGACCTCTGGGGAGAGGGGGGCTCGCTCCTGACGCTGAGTGAGGCTCCCGCAGCAGGAGGGGTACGTGGGCACCAGTACCTACTAGCGTTAGCAACCCATTCAGAACCCTTACTTGGACCGAAACACACAGACAGCACAGCTTTAACCTCACTGTTTCTGTCCTTAAGTGCATGAGGATCTCTATAGTTTTAAAGACACTTCCTTATAAGGCACTTTGGCTCTTCATATATCTCATCATGTTTACTTACCTGTTTTCAAAAACAGCAGTATGAACTCGGGGGACTCGATTGGCGTGTGAGCCCCACCTTTCATTTGGCAGAAAGGCAGCACAGACCCCTCCAGATGACTCAGCTGACGCTTTGTGTTACCAGGGCTCCCCGGGCCAGGGAGACTGTGGGCCCCTGTGGCTTTCCTGGGTCCTGGCTCCTCCCAGAAGGGGGCTGTTACCAGTGACAGGCATGTCAAAGATGTGTCATTTCTCCTTTATCCAAAAAAATGCTTCCTGGACACCTGCTCTGTGCAAGGCATTGTTAAACGTTGAGAAATACTGCTCTCCGTTTACTTGGGGTTTATTCTTATTCTATCATAGCTTATATTTTTGTGTTTTGACTTAAATCTATTAACCATTGATTTCTATGTTCTGTTCTCAAAATTCCATCGTCCCTAATGCCATTTCAAACTGTCTTTTCCAAAGGGGTTTGAGCATAAACAACTATGAAATTCAAGCAAGTCAACTCATGAAAAAAATAGGGCAAATAATCCCAGTTGAGATTTAGTCAGTACTTTTGTTTTTCAAGTTCAGGAAGAGTGGTTGGCTTTCGAGTCAAACATATAAGCTTTGAGACCCTTGTTGAATTCTGGACCAGAGAGCAACTTGCTCTCAGTGTGAATTCCTTCCATGCAGTCCTGCAGTGGCACCAACAGAGCGTGAATCAGAGGTGGCATCGGCGCCTGGCTGGAGCGCTGCCACGCCACGCGACGCGACGCGGTTTTCGAGGAGCCACTAAACCTTTCCGTGCCTAGACCTCCCCATCTGTAGGATGGGGTCAATACCACCTACCTCGCAGGGGTCTTGTGAAGACTTAGAAGAACAATGTCAAACGTTTTTAATACTTTGGTGACAGAGATGACATAAACGAAACCAATACTGCATGAGTTACACAAAATTGGACGTTTGATTCACTGTACCAGATACCGGAAATGTGTGTTCAAAAAAGCATTTTACCAAGTCAAGATATTAACTTATTTCTAGATTTCATGGCCTAGTTAGCTTTTTCATCATTATATGTACCAAAGAGGCTTACAGGTTCATTGGTGACAGGCGCACCATTTGCTGCTTTGAGGGCCGGACGGATTCCAGCCTCGGCTTCCTGAGGTCTCGCAGGCAGACAACCCAGGCAGCAGCCAGAGCCTCGCGGCAGATTCCCCTGGCGGGAACACTGCCCGGTGGGACATCAACATGCACTTACTGTGTTTGGGGACTTGAATCAGTGCTAAACTTGTTCTCCAGACCACTCCTAGTGAGATAAACGCCACTTAATAGGATTGCAAAACTGAGGAGGGCGTAGCTGGGGTTTTGGCGGCCACCCCCAGCTCTTTGAGGGAAAGTCCTTTCTTGCTGCATCTAGCAGGTTAGGACCCAGCTTTCGTTACCACTGGGGGTCGTGAAGTTGTCTCTTTAGCGGATGGAGAGGAGCTAGTGACTCACGACCCTGGCTTTGCAGACAGTAAGACCGGAGGTGTTGGCTTCTGACGGTCTGTCCCTCCTCCGCCTGCCTGCCAGGCCTGGAGCTCAGGAGGCAGGCCCTGGTGTCGGCAGGGAGATGCTGCCATCACACCACCTGCGCTGGACGTGACATTCTGCTCTGCTTGAAAGAGCAGGTCCACAAGCAAGTTCCCACCCTGATTTTACTTAGGGGCGGGATTTGGCAAGTGATTGACTTTCATCTAGCCCTGAGATCTTCAGGTTATTTTTAACTTCATAAATTCAGCAGTGACAGCGCACAGGGAAGAGGATCAGGCTAACGAGGTACAGGCTTTTTGGGTTTTCCCGAAAGCTCACTTTGGGTGAAGGCCACGTCGCCGGTTCCCTCAAATTAAGAAACCGTCAAGAGATTTCTTTTTCCATTGCAGGTTTCAAAGCGGAGACTCTGAAATGGAAAAGAGGCACTGCACAGAGCAAAGCTATTTTGAAGCAGTGCAAAATGAAGCATTTCATGAGGGTTTGCAGGCTGGGGCCAAGAATGGCAGTTTACGGAAACGAGGTTGTAGGCGAGCCTGGCAGAGGGCAGAAGGCAGCGCGCCCCGCCAGCCCTTCATTGTCACAAACTGCTGCACAAGCCTACAAAGTGAACGTTATTAATCCCTTCCACTTACTTAGCACTCTGGGTGATTAACATGATGGGGAAGCATCGCTAAACCAAGCGGTTGTGTTGACAGGTGAGGTTCCGTAGGGTTTGGTCGCAGCCCCTCTGTGACAGGAAGAGTGAACCACTGTCCCTTCTCTGCACTTCCTTACTGCCTTAGGGAGTTGTGCTCTCCCTCTGCGTGTTGCCTCTGCAGTGACCTGGTGAGGCCAGGCGACCCCAGCCTGTCTGGCACGGTGGGAGAGGCTTGCTCTCTGTGCCCCGCTATGGAAGCCTGACGCCCCGTCCTGGGCTCGGACGACCGGCCATCAGCAGCGGTCCCAAGCGCTTGCTCCTGAGGGTCTGTCCCATAGCTTAAGCTAGGAGAGTAAACCTAATGGGGTAATTACTCTTCTTTTTACATGCAGAAATGTTTATTTAAATATTGGATTTTCTTTCACAGAATTATTTCCAATTCTTAAATAAAACTGTACTTGATTTCACTGTGAACAATAGTATGATTGTGTGGGATTCAGAAACTTTAAAAAAAATATTTATTTATTTATTTGGCTGTGCCGGGTCTTAGTTGCAGCATGCAGGATCTTTTGGTTGCGGCATGCGGGATCTAGTTCCCTGACCAGGGATCGAACCCGGGCCCCCTGCATTGGGAGTGCAGAGTCTTGACCACTGGACCACCGGGGAAGCCCCCGGAAACTCTTAAGGTCTTTTTGCTTCTGGCTAAGAAATGTCCAAAACCTGCAGCGTAAAACCAGGTGTGTTTTGCCTCCTCGATTCTGTTCTGAAGTCCTACCTCTAACCGGTTTGTCATGACAAGTTCCTCCAGCCCCCTAGGCTACCGTGGAGGTTTGTGATGCTTTGGGATGGGAACATCGGTGCTCTTGACAGCAGGTGTGGGGGTGTCGGGTACTGATGTGGCAGATGGTCAGTGTATTGACCTGCAGGCCTACCTGGCACAGAGAAGCCACTCGCTGTTGGAACCACTGAATCAAGCTGATGTTTGCTTGAAGCATGATTCTTTGGGCATCATTTTGCCTCCAAAACTTTACATTTTAGGTCATGCAGGTTAATTTTCTTTTTTAAGCATTTTGTTTAAGTTCCGCTTGATAAAAAGGGTACTGGGTAGGAGTGGAAAACCACTAGAGCAAAGTTGCTGGTGAATTGTGCTTTAATATCAATAGAAGGTGAACACAGGAGAGTGACAGCAGGCAGGGACAGCGGTGGGGAAGTCGTGACGGAGGCCACCTCCTGCCATGCAGGCCACCAGATGCTATTGCGTGGCTTTATGCGCTCAGCCCTGGCCCTACAGTGAGAAAAGCTGGAGCGAAGGTTTTTTCCCCTATGCTGAGTCAGCGCTCAGATTAGCGGGTGGAACTTTCCAGGGTCGCCCGGTTAACAGTGGGGCTGTGGTTCAGGAGGAGCCGGATTCCTCTGTGGCAGGGCAGATGCCGCACAGTGGGCGAGTCTCATCACCCGAAATTCAGACGGGTGCACACCCCACCCCAGCGAGAGCTCTCGGGACTAGCACACAGACGCCAGGGAGGTGCAGGGGGCGTGAGGGGCTTCAGGCTGGATGTTCACTCATGTAACATCTTCCACGCAGACTGGGATGCCGTCCCGAGTCACCGTGATGAGGACCAGGACTCGGGGTGACACGAAGTCTAGCTCAAGCCAAAGAACCTGAAATTGGGACCTGGCAGAGACTGTCTGGGTTTTACTGCTGATAAATGATTACACATTAAACAGAAAATCATGATGGGAACCGCCTTTTCTTAAATATCCCAGCCTTGACGTGCATGTTGTGAAATGCCCGACCTCCGGGACCAGTCCCATGCTAAGCTGGGCGCTCTCTCCATGTGGGGACGTCACCCCCATTTTTCGGTTTGGGTCTGTGAGAATCTTTATTTTTCAGTGGAGGCTCTTCTGCGAGGCTGCTCAGGGTCCGGCTGTTTCTCGGCTCTGAGCTCTTCTCTCTCCTCTCCGAGACACTCACTGGATCGTTCCTAAAGAAACACTTAATGTGAGCTCCTCTCTGCTCCCCTGTCTCCCTGTGTCCCAGCACTAAAATCCACCCAGGCAGGGGCTTTCAGAATGGCAAGCCTTCCGGGAAGGCACCAGCGGGTGATAGAACCTTAACTACATCATCTCCTAAAGGATTCTTTTTTTTTTTTTTTAATAAATTTATGTATTTATTTATTTTTGGTTGCATTGGGTCTTCGTTGCTGTGCGCAGGCTTTCTCTAGTTGTGGCGAGCGGGGGCTACTCTTCGTTGTGGTGCACGGGCTTCTCATTGCGGTGGCTTCTCTTGTTGCAGAGCACGGGCTCTAGGCGTGCGGGCTTCAGTAGTTGTGGCTCACGGGCTCAGTAGTTGTGGCGCGTGGGCTCTAGAGCACAGGCTCAGTAGTTGTGGTACATGGGCTTAGCAGCTCCGCGGCATGTGGGATCTTCCCGGACCAGGGTTCGAACCGGTGTCCCCTGCACTGGCAGGCAGATTCTTAACCACTGCGCCACCACCGGTGTCCCCTGCACTGGCAGGCAGATTCTTAACCACTGCGCCACCAGGGAAGCCCCTCCTAAAGGATTCTTATTCACTTCTGATGACTTTTAGTTGCCAAAACATCAGCAGTGCAGACCATTTCAGTGGCTTGTGGTGACCCTGCTCTTTGAATTGACCCTCCCCTGAAGCATGGTGCCTGGGAGGGTAGGGCTGCTTTCTGCTCTGTCACCAACCCCGTGGTGGCTCTGGATGCAGCAGACCTCTCCCCGCCCCCAGGCCCTTTTAGCTCTGACTTTCTACAACTCCAGAGAAATACGAAGAGATCAGCCTGTGACAGTGACACATCTGTTATCGCACATCCTCTTCTCCCTCTGGCAATTATTTTGGCAAACACTGTGGCCCCAGTGAGTAGCAATGCTCTCTCACAGGAAGAAATAACCCTCGATCCCTTCTTCTCGAGTCACAGTGGTGTAGGAGCCTGCGCTCTCAGAGGTGTGGGTTGGGCAGGAGGCAACCACGGCTGTCCCTAGTTATAAACCTCACGTCATGTCTATCAGGGTCACATCTGTCATCTACGAGGTCATTTGTTTGAAGGCACCGCCCAGTTTAAGAACCCCTCTGACCCTGTATTTTACACACTGAGGCCCAGCTGAGGCCGTAGAGCTGGTCAGTGGCAAGTTGGGACCAAAAGAAAACCGGAGGTCAGTCTTTGTCGCCTGTATTTGTCTCTGAGATTAAATCGTTTGCCCGCTCAGGTTGGAAAGACTCACTTTACCTGGCCTGGGCCTCACCGTTCACGCCGTCATCATGCGTGTTTTGTAGATGGTCTGACGGTTCATCCACAGGGGCCTGAAACCTGCGTGAGAGAAAGCAGTTCCCAGGAATCTGGATGCAGCAGAGCCGGCCCGCTGCGTGTGCTTAGGCTCGCTGCACAAACACCAAACTTGAGCAAACGCTTTGGGCCCAAATATTTACCGAGGGCCAGGGCCACGGCAGTGGACGAGAGAGGCTGGGCCCTGCTCTTGTGGGAGACCCGTTCTGCGGGGGGAGACACGCCAAGGTTGGGAAGGAGGCCCAGCGGGACGGTTGATGGGGAGTGACAGTGAGGGAGACCCGCTTTCAATAGGGTGGTTTGGGAAGGCCTCCCTGCTGACGTTCAAGCTGAGACCTGGGTGATGAGGTCCATGGAACAAGACGAAGCAAGAACATTCCAGGCAGAGGCAGGGAAGTGGCAGCCAGTCTAGCTTCTTTGCGGGACTGAAAGGCCATTGTGCCTGGGGTGTGGGGAGGGGCCGACGTGGTCGGAGGTGGGCAGAGAGGGTCCCGAAAGGACTTTCAGGCCCCAGCACGATAGGCTTTAGAAAGACCACTGACTGTGACGTGCTGGAGGGGCCAGGGTGCGGGGGTTGACGACGGCGGCTTGGATTGAGGGTCGCAGTGGAGACAAAGCAGGTGGACCAGGACAGTTGAGTCAACAGGACTTGAGGGTGGGTTGGCAATAGGGGTGAAGGAAAGAAAGGAATCCATGTCTCCTGGGCTTTTTACTCGAGCGCCTGGGTGACTGTGACGCCTTCACTGAAACAGGAGTAGCATGTTCGGGGGGGAGGAAACCAAGTTCGGGGCCATTGTGGGGTTTGAGGTGCCCTGAGACCACCAAGAGGAGACTCTCCCAGGAAGGGGCACTTGGAGATGAGTCTAGAGCTTGGGCAGATCTGTGCTGGGGAGGGGGATTGGGGGTCCTCTGCCATACCATGGGGTTTTAAAGCCAGGAGACTGGGTGAAGCCCCTTAAGGAGAGGGCGTAGGATGAGAAGAATGCCTGGGACTGAGCCCTGGGGAAAACGGACTCTTGGGCCTTGAGCCGAGGAGGCAGAGCCAAGCCAAAAAGACTAAGGAGGAACAGCTGGGGGACTTCCCTGGTGGCCCAGTGGTTAAGACTCTGCGCTCCCAATGCAGGGGGCCCGGGTTCGATCCCTGGTCAGGGAACTAGATCCCACATGCATGCTGCAACTAAGAGTTCGTATGCCACGACTAAGCAGCTGACGAGCCGCAACTAAGACCTGGTGCAACCAAATAAAGATAAATTAAAATAAATAAAATTTTAAAAAAGGTTCTCTTTCCCTTTAAAAAAAACAGAAGAAGGAACAGCTGGAGGGGCAGGAGGAAAACCAAACCGGGAGTGTGGGGCGTCTCAGAAGCAAAAGAAGAGTGTGATGAAGGTGACAGACAGCCCAGGCTCCCGGGTGCTCTCCGAGCCCAAGGGGTGCAGCCGACAGGTTGCTGATGGTGGGAACAAGAGCAGATTTGGTGGGTGGGGTTGGTGTGAGTTGCCAGCAGTGGGAGGGGAGGAAGCAGAGGGCAGCTCCGGATACCTGGAAAGTGGGGCCGCGAAGAAGCGTAGAGGCAGCCTCCCTGCTTGCCCCAAACCTCCAGGAGCTGGGCTCCTGCCCAAGCTTTCCATTTGCTAACACCAACCACGGATGCCACTTCCCCGCAGAGATGTGACTCTGCCGGGGTGTGGCCCCCTGCAGGCAGGCAGGAGCACCCTACCTGAAGCCAGCTGCTCACCGAAGCAGAGCACACAGAAGGGGAAGGACGCCAGTGGTAAGAGCACGGCTTAGAACGGGCACACAGCGTGAACAGGCTGGGTAGGCGGCACCAGGATGTCACCTCCACCCAGAGGCCCCCCAGGATAATCCCAATCTCAACTGCTAACACCAGAGGTTAGTTCTGCCTGGTTTTGAGGCTTTATAAATGGAATCACACAGTATCTGGAGTAAACTGCTTAGTAAATGTCAGCTTAGGAGGACACTGTAACTAGTCCTGGCTGGTCAGGGATTTGATCAAAATTGTGCAAAAGGCATGATGAGTGCAACCTCTCAGTGTGACATGTTAAAATAGTGACTTTAAAGGTGGCTTGGCAGTTCTGGATTAATACAGCAATTGCACACACACACACACACACACACACACACACACACACACACACTCTAATTTTCCTTCTTCCCCAAACTCATTAAAACTAGTAAAGGGACCAAAACAATGAAGGGGAAAAAACCTCTCCAGGTTGACAGCAGGAAAGGATAACAGCAAAATTTTGGAACTGGAGAGCATGTAGACAATGGTCACTAATTCAGCAGACCTGAGCGGCTGAGGCCCGACCAGTTCCCACCACAGAATCCTCAGGGGGCCCAGGAACGGGCAGCCCTGATGCCTCTGCAAGCAGGAGGGTGGGACTGAAATAGGACGATGAAGGTCAAGATCCCTACCTCCGAACCGCTGCCCCCACCCCCAATACTGAAGGGTTAGTCTCTGGGAGGGTGCGACCCACCGTGAGAACTACTGAAGGACAGAAAATCAGCTGTGCATACAGATACTCCATACGGTGACCTTCCAGGAAGGAAACTGGGCAAAGATCTAACACTGACATTGGGGCATCAAAAGTAAGATAAAGCAAAACAAAAAACGCTGCCCACCCAGATCCCTTACACCGAAGCACCGCCCGTGTGCTCAGAGCTTCCAGCCTGCTCTCCCCAACCCCAACTCCTAACATGAACAGGTGATCAAAGATTTCCTGACAGCTGAGAAAAGCCTTTAACAGGGAAGGTAGAAACCTACATAAACAAAAAGTAACTTGGAGGAAACAGACTTCAGGGAGAAGGAAACTTAAAAAAACAAAAGCAAAAAAACACCTATCAGCCCCCCAAAGGGGTAAGATATTCTGTCCATGAAACAACAGAATGCTGTGTAACAAGAGCAGTCAGGGTACCAAAAACACCTCTTTGGGAATGAAAAACAATTTAAAACATTTAAAAGAGCTCTTGGAAGTTTTCTTCAAAAATGAAGAACTAAATAGAAGAGTCAGAAGATAAGAGAGGAAATCTCCCAGAAAGTACAGCAAAAAGATGAAGAGGTGGAAAACAAGACTGAAAAGAGATGGTAAATCAGAGGGCCAGCCCAGAAGGCCAATACCCAGTAAGAATTCCAGAAAGAGAAAAAGTGGAGAAAATCAACTAACCAGTTCAAGAAGAAATATGACCAAACAAGGACATGAATTTCCAGATTGAAAGGACCCACCGGTACCCAATGGATAGAATTAGACCCTCACCAATGTGAAATTTCAGAACACTGGGAGCAGAGAAGATTCCACCAGCTTCTGAAGAGAGAATAAGTGGGGACTTCCCCAGTGGTCCAGGGGGTAAGACGCTGTGCTCCCAATGCAGGGGGCCCAGGTTCGATCCCTGGTTGGGGAACTAGATCCTGCATGCATGCTGCAACTAAGAAGTCCGCATGCTGCAACTAAAGATCCCGCATACCGCAGCTAAAGATCCCACGTGCTGCAACTAAGACCCGGCACAGCCGAAATAAATAAATATTAAAATAAATAAATAAATAAAGAGAATAAGTGGGTCACGTTATAAGGATTAGGAATCAGAATGCCTTCAAACTTCTCAAAGACAGCCTTGGAAGCCAGAAGACAATAGAGTGATGCCTTCGAAGGAGAATCATTTCCAATTTAGAATTTCCATCTAGAATTCAATACCCAGCAAAACTATCAGTCAAGTGCAAAGGCAGAATAAAGATATTGCAGCCTTGCGCTGTTCAAAACATGTCCCTTCTCTGTACCCTTTCTCAAGGAGCTGCTTGGGGGATGGGCTCCACCAAACCATGAAAGAGGACATGTGTCATATGGGAATCAGGAGATCTCACTTTGGAGTGAGGCAAATGGAGTCCCCTGGAGGGTGGTGGAGGGAGAGGCTAGGTTGACCACTGTGTACCAGCCCTACAGGGCAACCACCCTGGGGCACAGACTTGAGAGGCAGGCACATTGAGGACCTGCCACCAAAAATCCTCTGCCACTGTAACACCTCCAGTGCCCAAGTATGGTGCTGAGAGCCTGGTCCAGGTTCCTATCTAGACTTGGCTTAACCATGTACTGGGGAAGTTCTCTTTCCTCTGTGTCCTGCTGTCTGGATCAGCTAAGGACCCTCATTACACCCCCAAGGTGTAAAGAGATGGGCAGTTGTGTGCAGAAAAAAAGCAGAAACTCAGAACAGCGTGCTCATTCTGTGTTTTGGCAGATGTCCAGCACCTGGTCCTCCCAGATGCCCTGATTAAACCTTCACGACCTGGCCCACTGACTTCCCTGAAAGGGGCTCTTCCAGAGGTGTGGCACCTTTCCCACGCCCATTCTGAAGTGTCTTGGTTCCCCCGGAACACTCCCTGGTCTCACCTGGGCTCTAGCCGCTCCTTCACCTTGGCAATGGAGCGGACGTAGGGCGTGATCTGCTTGGTGATGGTGGTCAGGTAGGCATTCTCCTGCTTCAGCTGGAGGAGGTCATGGAGCTGGGCTGTGGGGGCCCAGGCCAGAGCGTTAGGTCTTGTTGCCTTCAAATTCTTACTCTCCAGCCTTGAACCATCTAAATAACCCAACTGTTTCAGTGATTACCTCTAAGTAAAGAGTGTGGTAAGACTCGTGAAGGCATCCTACTTACTGAATCCTGATCTCAGATATATCATTTGGGGGCCGGTTAGCAGCTGTGAGGCAAAGTCAAGAGCTAGGGGGAAGAGCACGGGGGTTCGTATCTGGTTAGTGGGTAACTGGCTTCCTGCCCCTGAAAGCATGTGGATTAGCTCCAGGACACGGGTGTGCCCAGCAGCTGCCCGGGACCTTCATAAATCTCCTGCTCGTTAGCCACGCGCTGGTAGGATTCCTCCCAAATCTGAAAGAGAAAGTAAGTTGGATATTGCACGTGGCCGTGAGTTGGAATTTCCCTTGGCAGCATTTCTGTCCTCTAGCTATTCAGAGCCATAGGACACTCCCAGCCAGTTCACGTGGTTCCAGGCAGCAAAGGCCCAGGTTCCAGAGCCTGCCACACGAGGGACTCCTGGGGCACCAGGCCAAGGTCCTCCCCCCGCTTCCTGTCTTGGGGTAGCCCATGTACATGCTGACAGGTGGGACTGCAGGGGAGGGAGGTTCCTCGGGAAGGGCTACCTCCTGGAAGACTGCTCTCATGCCCTCCACGGAAGCAT
The DNA here is from genome assembly GCF_949987535.1 of Balaenoptera acutorostrata. Lineage (NCBI taxonomy): Eukaryota > Metazoa > Chordata > Mammalia > Artiodactyla > Balaenopteridae > Balaenoptera > Balaenoptera acutorostrata. The sequence continues at coordinate 4,566,253 of NC_080064.1, read as the reverse complement.
ACTCCAAGGCGATCTGTGTGTCCACCTGCAGGGACTTGTGCAGGATATCACCCATGATCTCGGCCTTGATGAGCGAGTGGTGCTTGGTGAGGTCCCGGTGCAGCTCCTGCACCTGGTCCTTCAGGTTCTGCATCTCTGCCTGCAGGCGCTGGGGGGAGAGACCGCGTGAGTGCCTGTGTTTCCTGCAGGCTGGGTGCACTGCGGGGGCCTCGGTGGAGGGACGGCTGGCAGGCCAGGTGGCCAGGACTAGATCTGGCCACTGCACCTTGGCGAGAAGGGGTGGGGCCTTTCCCAGCTGGCAGGTCCCTGGCCCCCTCACCCGGTAGGAGTTCTCAAAGTGGCGGCAGTGTTCCGTGAAGGGTGAATCGTTGCCCTCTGCCAGCAGCACCTTGGTGCTGATGGACCGGTGCAGCGTGGGCTTTTGGACCGGTGACCCCAACATCTTTCCCACGGGGGAAGGGCAGCTGGGCCCCATCAGCACCTTGGGGCCCGAGCCCCCTGCTAGCCTGGGGAGAGAACTTGTGTGGATGTAGACGTGGGGGGTCCAGAGGGTCTTCCCCTCCCCCAGCCTCCCAGTGCATTCTCAGCCTTCTCACCCCAGGCTGCACACCACAACCACGCAGGGGCTCTGAAAAAACCTGACGCAAGGCTGTGTACACCCAAGACCAATGACATCAGCAGGGTATTTTTTAAAATCCTGAGGGTGATGCCAATGTGCAGAAGAGTCCACCAGGATGTCCTCAGGGATGTCCACCAGGATGTCCTCAGGCAGTTATGTTCACTCACACACCCTCGACCTTGCAAATCTGGCCTGATGCCCAGTATCCCTTGCCTGGGGCCCTGGAGCTCTTAGCAGACATATCCAGTTTAGGCATTTCTCCTAACTCCCCCGGGAGTCTCCGGCTCTCTAGACTGGGTCTCCACCCCCCCCCCCCCGTAGTCAGACCCCCTGCAGCTTCTGGCGACCCAGGCCCCACCCTAAGCTACCCCTCCCTTTCAGGGCTTAGACACCCCAGTCCAGGTGCAGCGGCGGCGGCTGGGGGCGCCCCTGAGTCCCTCTGTCCACCCCAGGGCTGGCTCCACTCCAGGTCAGCCACGGGCTTCCGATCCAGGGCGGCCCCGACGGCTGTTTCCAGGCTGGGCGGACTCTCCCTCCCGCGTGGACGTCTTTGGAGCCCAGACGCGGCGCGGGGAGCTCGGCGAGCTGGGAAGGGCGGCCCCCACCCCAACGGGGACCTTGTGCCCGCACCCCCTTCCCGGTCCCGGCGCCCCTGCGGCTCACGTGCTGGTACCGCCCCCGGCACCCGCCGCCCGGCGCGGTCCCAGCAGCAGCAGCGGCTCCAGGCAGCGCGCGAACTCGGCGCGGTGGTCGCTGGCGATCTGGGGCGGGGGGGGGGGGCGGACGAGCTCGTGAGGCAGCTCCATACTCCGCGGGCCTCCGCCCCGGCCCGGCCCACCCCGCGGCCCCGCCCACCTTGCTGCTCTGTGCCGGCCGTAGGCGATGGGGCCGCGTGACGATGCCCTGCAGCCTCTCCACCAGCTCCTGCGCTCAGGTGGGTGGGGGCGTGGGGGTGACAGGGAGGCGGGAGGACCCGAGGGCGCGTCCGTCTTTAGGACTTCACCTGCCATCCAATCCTCCACACCACCCCTGCCCCCAAATCCACAGGAAAGACTGGGGGGTCTGGACTCCAGGCGACACCCTGCACCTCGGGGGAGCAGGCTTATGCCCCCTCCTAGGCTTTGCTGTCCTCTTATTTTTTTATTTATTTTTTGGCCGCGCTTTGCGTGGCTTGCGGGATCTTAGTTCCCCGACCAGCAAGGATTGAACCGGCTGGAGTCCTAACCATTGGACCGCCAGGGAATTCCCTGATGTCCTCTTAAAAGGGGTTCAGGTAGCCCCTAAATGTTTTGTAGATGATGGTGTGGAAGAGGGGGCCACCCAAAGACCCTCTGGTCCAGCCTCCAGGTAACAGGCTGCCCAGCCCTGAGTTGGGGGGGGCTCTGGTGTGCAGGGTGGGCTCCTGGTGGGGAGGGGGGAGACACAGAAGCTGTGGGCACTCACATAGCCCAGGTCCAGGAACTCAGCCTTGTTGGCCAAGCTGAGGAAGGAAGAGCAGATGACCAGGTGGACCTGCGAGAGGGACACTGCTCAGCGCCTGGGCTGGGTGCCCGGCCCTGCGCCCCCAGCTCCCCTTACCTGCAGGGTGGGCAGCAGAGTAGCCAAATGGGAGAGCTGCTCCTTGAAGGCCTTGTCCTTTTCTTCATACTGGCTGGGGGAGGAGCAGGCAGCCTCATCTCCAAGGGGAGGGCTGCCCAACCCCACTTGGGGGGCGGGCTCGGAACTGGGTGGTTCTATCTCCCCACCAGCTTTGTGCATCCTTCCTTGACACCCCTTCCCTGAGCCCCGAGCCACGTTTTCCTCCTCACCGGTAGACACCTGGATGTCTTGCTCTCCAGGGTGGGCCGGGGCCTGCCCAGGCCCAGGCTATGAGACAGGTGTCTGGAGGTCAAGGGGCAGGGGATGGAGAGCCCGCCACCACTCACCTCTGCACCGCCTGCAGCAGCAGCGCTTTCCTCTCTGCCAGTTTGTCCTGGGAGGGAAGGTCTGCTACTGACCGGGCAAACTCGGCCCTGCCACCTCCCAGCACTCTCCCAGTCCCCTGGGCCCCAGCCACACAGCCGCTTAGGCTGGCTCTCTCTCCAGCCCACCAGCCCTGCTGCCCGAGCCACCTCCTTTTTGCATCTCACTGCCTGAGAGCCCTGGTGCCCTCACCTTAAATGTCACCTCCTGGGGGAAGTCTTCCCTGACCCCCTCTCACCACCAGTGCCAGCCTGGGGCAGGCCCGTGCTCCACCTCTAGAACTCTCCTGGCAACTACGATTAAGTAACTTCTGAACGTAGCTCAATGCTTGCTGCCCTGCTACACTGGAAACTCCACGAGGGCCCCGGGGGGGAGGGGCCTGCCCTGTGTCCCGGGCACCGGTCCTGGCTGATAAGCATGCTCAGCCTGTGGCTGTCTAGTTCCCCCTACCCCTCACCTGCATGCTGCCGAAGAGGGCGTGGATGGCGGCCTCCTCATCCGCCGCGCTGCGTCGCACCTCGTCCACCATCGCCTGCAGCAGTGCGATGGCCTCCCGTGTGGCGGTCTGCAGGGCCTTCACCGCCTGGGGACAGGGCGGCCTCAGCCTTGTGGGCGCGCGTTCCCAACCCCCGCCCCGGCGCGCCGGGCACCCCGCGCTCACCAGCATCGCCTGCTGCAGCCGCTCGCAGCCTTGCACGTACGCCGACTCGAGGTCCACGCAGTGAGCCCGGCTCTCCCTACGGGGAGCCCGCGGATGAGCCCTGCTCCGGCCCACCCTCCAGCCCCCTCACCTCCCGCGCCCTCTACCCACCCCTGCATGTCCCGGAAGCAGCGGATGCACAGCAGCGACTTCTTGTCTGTGGAGAACATGATGTAGGGCTCGGCGTGCAGTGCTGCGGAGGGGGGGGCGGGGAGGGGGACGGCGGTGAGGGCTCCGGCCGGTGCCCGCCCCCATCCCCGCCCAGCGCCGGTCCCCATCCGGCACGCCGCACTCACTGCACTTCTGGAGCACGTCGCGGCTGCGCTGGCCCAAGGCCACGATGTCGTGGCGCGCGAACATGCGTGCCCTGTGCGTCTCATCGCGGCAGCGCGCACACAGCGGCTGCCCGCACGTGTTGCAGAAGTACGTGGTCTCTGCGTCCTGCGGACAGAGCTCGGGCTCAACCCGCCCGTGAACTGGGAGCCTGATCCCCATCACAGCCCGCGAGGGAACTGCAGTCTCCGCACGTCGTGGCTGTGCGTCTCGGCCCCAGCCTGGGGCAGGCGCGCGGTCACATGCAGCCCTTTCATGTAACCCCAACGCGCAGCGCTCTCATGTACCCAGTTTACAGACGAGAATATTGAGGCTCAGAGAGTAGGTAAGTAGGTCCAGTAAGGGGCAGGTACCCAGGACGGTCTTGCGGAGGGGGTTACATGGGGTTGTGGGGAGGGCAGGCACTGCATTTGCAAAACATTCCACCTATAACAAAAACGTGTGTGTATGCCTGTGCGTGTGTGAAGCCCCCCTTGGCACCCTCAATAGTAGCCACATGGATGCCCACCCCGGCCATCTGGAGTGGGAACTTGGCTGGGAGGAGAAAAGGAGTGAAGACCTGCAGGTGCCCTTCCCTAGGGCTGAGAGTCCAGGGCACTGACCCCAGCAATGGCTATGAAAGCACAGACCCCCAACTTCCTAAGTTGGCACTCAAGGCCATTTCCTCCCCACGCTCTCCCTACCTCCAGCCCCTCACCTCCTGCTGGTTATCTCTGTACTTCTGCGTGGCACATATTCTAGAACTTGCCCGCCCTCCCAGACCTTTTGCTCCTGCAGGGACATCCTCCTGGGATTTGGAACACCTGGTCCAGCCTCCACAGGCCAGAGAGAGTCTCGCGTGCCCTTCACCGTCCAGCCTGAAGCCTGGCCTCTGCTCCCTGGTCTTTCAGGATCACCCCTCCCCAACGGCACAATGTCCTCACTTCCCCTTGGGCTGTTGATAGCTGCTCACAGCTACCCAGGTAGCAGCGGACCCCAGAGGGCTGGCCTAGGCCTGTGCCCTGGCATGCCCTTCCTGTTCCAATTCACAACTGTGTTCTGAGTTGGGGACCAGTAAGCTCCCCCCAAATCGAAATAGCCTTAACCCCTGCAACTATCTTGGTGTTGGCCCAAGGCAGTTGTTTTGGACCTCAGTCTCCACACCAGTAAAATGGGGCCCACATTCTGGATACAGGGTGCCTTAGAGAGGCGTTGGAGAAGGCGCTGATGGGTGATCCTCTGATGACATGGCGCACACTGCAAGCGTCAGGACAGTGCAACCTGGCACCCTCCGCTCCCCACCCCACCCCCAGGCGCCCCTGCCTGCTTGCCGCACTCCTGGTCGCAGTTGGCACAGCGCACCACCTCCATACCATCCCCTGAGCTGTCCACCAGGAACTGCAACAGCCGATCCACCGGAGGCAGCCCGCTGGGGCCCTTCACCACCGTCTGGTGTCTGCGGAGAAGCTCCAGCCAACATCCAGAGGCCCCTTCCCTAAGGCTCCCTACCCGCTTCCTACTCCATACATTCCAGGCTGGAGCTAAAAATAGGGCGGCGGGAGGTGGGATGCCTGCAGGCCTGACGTCTATAAATATCTCAGCCAGTGCTCTCTCTGACCCCGTCCCTTTCCAGTCCTAGGGGAATCTTGGGATGGGGTTGGCGACTCAGGGTGTCAAAGGCAGAAGGCTCCCCTCAACCCCCTCTCACGGCATTGGGCAAGTTTAGGGCCACCCCGGGTAACTTGAGCCAACATAACCCGCTTGTGTTGACTGAAGACTTCAGGACCCCCAAGTGATTTACTGGGAGTGTCCAGACGCTGAGCTGAGATCCCCTACTCCAGCAGCATTGAATCCGACAGCACGCGTACTCTAGCCCGCCCTTGCCCCCTGACTTTCTGTGGGAGGCCTTGGGCCATAACCCCAGGTCTCAGTTACCCCATCTGTAAAATGGGCCGGAGCCTTCACGTTCTCTGGCGGAGAGGTGCAGGCTGTGTGCAGCCTCTCCCAGCCGTCTCCACAGGGAGTCAGAGCCTTGCCCTCCCAGCACCTAGGTCCCTGCCCAGCGGGGCCAGTCTCCCGTCTTCCGGGGCTCGAGGCACTCACTGGCACAGCGGGCAGGCGAGGCGGCCGTCGGCGGTGCGGCCGCGCAGGCAGCCGGCGCAGAAGTCGTGGAAGCAGTCCAGCAGGCAGGGGTGCTCGTACTGCGCGCGGCACAGCGGGCACACGAGCGGGGGGCCGCTCGCCGCGTCCAGGGCGCCCGGGCCCTCCAGGGGCGCAAAGATAGCTCCCGACATCTTCGGGCACAGCGCAGGAGGGCGGCGGGGCGCCCGCGGCCCCTCTGCCCCGGCGCCGCCTCCCTCCTACCTGGCCCGCTGGACCCCGCGCGGCGTCCAGCGGTGGTGGAGCGGGGAGCAGCGAGCAGCTAGGGCCCGGGGCTGGGGGCTGGAGTGCCGGGCGCGGGGAGAACGGGCAGGAGGCGCGCGGAGGGGCCAGACCCTGTGCCGCCGCCCTCCCCGCCTCTCCACGGCAGCCCTGGAAGGTCAGTCGGTGCCTCCTACCCAACGCCCAGCCTCCCCGGGCCTCCCCCTCTCCCACCTCCCCTCACCCCCACCCCAGGAATTCCCCTCCCGGTGTCCTCTGGGCGACCCCAGCCGACACCCCTTCTGCGCCGGGCGCTCCCAGGCTCGCGCGCGGTGCCCCCGTCCACCTTCCCGAGGCTGGCGCCGGCTGCCTCGCGCCGGAAACCTGGACGGATCTCGGCGCTCGCCGCCGCTGTGACCCAGGGCTCCGGTTACGGCCACGGCCGCGGCCACTGCACCCCTCGCCCGGAGGAGGAGAGGCGGCAACGCGCGGCTGGAAAGGACCCCGCCGGGCAAGGGTTCGAGGTTCGGACTGGACCCCGCCCGCGGTGACAGAGCCCGGAGCCCGGAGACGCGGGAGCGCCGCGCAGAGCGGGGCCCGAGGACCCTGGCTGCGGGCTCCTCAGGGGCGTACGGCCCCGCTGGCTAGGCCGGCTCTGCGCGGTCGGATTTGGGCCGGGACAGGAGTGGGTCCGCGCGGCCCCATTTCCTCGACGGGCGGTCGAGGGCGCCCGAGAGCAGCAGCCGCCCCTCCCTCCCGCAGACACTCCAGTTCTTGGGAGAGCACGTGAGAGGGCTTGGAAGCCCAGGGCTGCCTTTGGCAGGCTGGGTCTCTCGGCCAAGTTTCTGACCTCTCAGAGCCTCAGAGCTGGGGTAGAACAGGGCAGCCGCCGGGTGATGAGGTGAGACTTCAGTGAAGTGAAACGCACATCCTAAGCTTCCAAAATAATTAAGGCCCCACGCCCATCATCAGCGAGTTCCCAAGGTAGGTTTGGGTGGGAGAGTGATAGAGGACGCTCTGAGCCTTTCCAGCTGGGCCCCCTCTGCCCTTCTTAGCCTGGCAAGTGCTTGTTTCACCCAGTGTCATTTTCTCCAGCGTGCCCGCCTTCTCTGCACATGTCACCCTGAGCTCCGGGAAAGCGGCCCCTGTAGCTGTCCCTCCTGAAATCAGAGTCAGCCCCACAGCCTGACCCATAGAAGGTGCTCAATGAAATCTTACTAATCAGGGGCTTCCCTGCTGGCGCAGTGGTTAAGAATCCGTCTGCCAATTCAGGGCACACGGGTTCGATCCCTGGCCCAGGAAGATCCCACATGCCGCAGAGCAACAAAGCCCGTGGACCACAACTGCTGAGCCTGCGAGCCACAACTACTGAAGCCCGCGAGCCCTAGAGCCCATGCTCCGCAACAAGAGAAGACACCGCAATGAGAAGCCCGTGCACCACAACGACGAGTAGCCCCCACTCGTCGCAACTAGAGAAAGCCCGCATGCAGCAACAAAGACCCAACGCAGCCAAAAGTAAAATAGATAAATTTTTTTAAAAAGTTATAAAAAACAATCTTACTAACTAGAAAAAACTAGGAGATAATACTCCAGCTGGTTTTTTTTTTTTAATAAATTTATTTATTTATTTTTGGCTGCGTTGGGTCTTCGTTGCTGCGCGCGGGCTTTCTCTAGTTGCGGCGAGTGGGGGCTTTTCTTCGTTGCGGTACGTGGGCTTCTCATTGCGGTGGCTTCTCTTGTTGCGGAGCACAGGCTCTAGGCACGTGGGTTTCAGTAGTTGTGGCTCGTGGGCTCTAGAGCGCAAGCTCACTAGTTGTGGCTCACGGGCTTAGTTGCTCCGCAGCATGTGGGATCTTCCCGGACCAGGGACCGAACCCGTATCCCCTGCACTGGCAGGTGGATTCTTAACCACTGCGCCACCAGGGAAGCCCCCTCCAGCTGGGTTTTGAAGGATGAGTAGAAGTTTGCCAGGGGAAGAAAGGAAGTGAATTCTAGGCAGGAACTACCTATTCTTTTAAGGGTCCTCCCTAGCCCTGGTTCCATTTGTGCTCCAAGTCATAAAAACTGTGGTCAATGTTTATGCGTCAAGATATTATTCAAAGCTCTTATACTTGTATTATGTCATCTAATCCTGACAATGTTACTATCTGAGTAGTATTTACTGAGCATCTGCCATGCGCCATACACAAGAAGGGCGCCTAACCCACCAGGCAAGGTTAACCAAGTACACAAATAAACAAGTACAATAATGACAGATTGTGTTAAATGCTCTGAAGGAAAGAATCAGGATGATGTGATGGAGGGCAGCTGGGAGGGGGTGGAGCTGAGGACACACTAGATAACCGTGGGCAGAGCCCCTGGAGGATGAGAAAAAATCAGACACAAGAAAAGCCAGGAAGAGTTCAAAGCCAAGGCGGGAATTCCCTGGTGGTCCAGTGGTTAAGACTTCGCCTTCCAATGCAGGGGGTGAGGGTTTGATCCCTGGTGGGGGAGCTAAGATCCCATATGCCTCCAGGCTAAAAAACCAAAAAACAGAAAACAGAAGCAATATTGTAACAAATTTAATAAAGACTTAAAAACAATCTTAAAAAAAAAAAAAGTGGAGGCAACAGCAAGTACAAGGTCCCAGAAGTTGGAATAAATTTAGAGGAAGGAAAGGAAGACCAATGTGGGTGGAGATGAAGGGACACAGGCTGCGGGGTGAGGCTGGGGATGGAGAGCCGGGGTAAGGGTGGAGAGGTGAGGGTGGTTTCATGGGGGTGAGGGTGGTCACCTTGACCCTCTAGTCTAGAGAAGTCAGGAGTCCAGGATGGAGGCTGCACATACAGACCTGGGGAGCTGTATTTAAGGATATGAGTCTGGGGCATACCAAAGGTCAAGTGCAGATGAAGATGAGAGGAGCTCTGTGCCCTGTGGCTCTTCAAGTCCGGGGAGGAGGGAGAAGCAAGGACACGGAGAAGGAGCAGCCAGTGAGGTGGGAGGAGAACCAGGAGAGCCCGAGGTCCTGGGGGCCCAGGGAAGAAGGGTCAGCAAGGAGGAGGGAGTGACCTGTGGTGTCAGATGCTAACAGAAGCAGGAAGAGGAGGACCAGGACCCGACCCCAGTGCTTAGCAGGGGGACATCACCAGTGACCTTGATGAGAGCTGTCCTAGTGGCTGGGGGGGGCGGGGGGCAAAAGCCTCACCAGAGTGGGTTCAACAGGAAATGGGAGGAGAGAAATTGCAGACAGCACACAGAGGAAACTTACAAGAAAACTGGTTAAAGAGATTGTCTTAGTTCAGGCTGCTGTGACAAAAATATCACAGGCTGGGAGGCTTAAACAACAGAAATTTCTCACAGTTCTGGATGCTGGAAGCCTAAGGTCAGGTGCAAACAGCTCTGTCTGCTGGGGAGGGCCTTCTTCCTGGCTTGTCGTCGGCTGCTTTCTCCCTGTGGCTCACGTGGCAAGAGCGGTCTCAAGTGTCTTCTGTCCCTTAGAAAGGCACCAGTCCCATCATGGAGCCCCACCCTCATGATTGCTAATGAATCTAATTACTTCCCAAAGGACTCACCTCCAAATACCATCACTTTGGAGACTAGGGTTTCAACTATGAATATGGGGGGACACAAACATTCAGTCCATAGTAGAGAGGAGACAAAAGGGGTGGTAAGTGACCGGGAATGTTGGGGGTTGAGAGATTGCTTTTGCTGTTTTAAGATGGGGGATTTTATCTTTATTTTATTTTATTTTTTAATTTTTGGCTGCGTTGAGTCATCGTTGCTGTGCGCGGGCTTTTCTCTAGTTGCGGTGAGCGGGGGCTACCCTTTGTTGCGGTGAGTGGGCTTCTCATTGCGGTGGCTTCTCTTGTTGTGGAGCATGGGCTCTAGGGGTGTGGGCTTCCGTAGTTGCAGCACGCAGGCTCAGCAGTTGTGGCGCACGGGCTTAGTTGCTCCACAGCATGTGGGATCTTCCCAGACCAGGGATCAAACCCGTGTCCCCTGCATTGGCAGGCGGATTCTTAACCACTGCGCTACCGAGTAAGTCCCAAGATGGGAGATGTTAAAGAATGGTTGAGTGCTGATGGGAAAAAATCCAGAAGAAAGGATACATTGATGATTTCATGGGATGGGGGGCAAGGACTCTTGGAGTGACGTCCTCAAGTAGGCGGCAGTATGCCAGACGAATGCACTAGTGTTGGGTTGACCTCAGATGGGGGCAAGGACACTTCTTCTGCAGTAACAGGAGGAAAGGCAGAGCTGGGTAAAGCTGTTGCTGGATGGGTAGATGTGGAGGCAGGTGTGTCTGAAAACTCTCTTTGGATTGCTTCTATGTTTTCAAAAACAGAGCAATGGAAGTCATCAGCTGAGAGGGAGGTTTTGGGGCGAGGAGCTGGCATTCTGACCAGAGGTGTGGAAACAGTCACTGAGCGGATTGTCAGGCAGCCCCCAGGCTTGCTCAGAGTTAGGAGAGGTGTCACTCGGGAGGAAGCACACTAAGGACCGTTAACTGGGTATCAAGACTTGACTCCGCGCTCCCAATGCAGAAGGCCTGGGTTCAATCCCTGACTGGGGAAGTAGATCCCACAGGCATGCTGCAACTAAGAAGTCCACATGCTGCAACTAAGAAGACCGAATGCCACAACTATGAGCCCGTGTGCCGCAACTAAGATCCGGCGCAGCCAAAATAAATAAATAGTAAAAAAAAAAAAAAAGATCAGTAGCAACTGCCGGAAGTGGCTACCACTCCTAGGGTGGTCTTATTAAAATGGAGACACTTAAAGAACGGGGCCCAGGAAGCTGATACCTGAGAAAGGGGTGCTGCTCAGCTGGGGCTGGGGTTTCTGGGGAGAAGAAAATGAGGCTGGTTCTCCAAGCGTTGGAATAACTGCAAACCGTATTCAACTGCTGTTTCTGGAATGTTCCAACTGTTGCTACCAGGATGAAGAAGCAGGAGTAGGTGACACCAACAGAACAGGAACAAGCAGGAAGCAAACAGGGAGAAGTCTCTTCTTTCTCCAGCCTGCAGTCTCCCCTCTAGGCCCCCGTTGAAAGAACCTGACCAGGTTGCAGGTGGCAAAGCAGAAACGTGGTTTGCAGTCAAGAACAGCAGGGTGGGGGCTTCCCTGGTGGTGCAGTGGTGAGGAATCCTCCTGCCAATGCACGGGACACGGGTTTGAGCCCTGGTCCGGGAAGATCCCACATGCCGCGGAGCAACTAAGCACGCGCGCCACAACTACTGAGCCTGCGCTCTAGAGCCTGCGAGCCACAACTACTGAGCCCGTGTGCCACAACTACTGAAGCCCGTGCGCCTAGAGCCCGTGCTCTGCAACAAGAGAAGCCACCGCAATGAGAAGCCTGTGCACCGCAAGGAAGAGTAGCCCCCGCTCACCGCAACTAGAGAAAGCCCGCGCGCAGCAACAAAGACCCAACGCAGCCAAATATAAATAAATGAAATAAATACATTTATATATAAAAAAAAAAAAAGAACAGCAGGGTGGGTTTGGAACTTGGTCAACTGGCAGAGTAAGCCTGAGGGTAAACCTAGACCAGACAGCATGGGGAGTTTCCTCCCCCACCACTGTGAGCCAGGATTGGGCTTCTGCTAGGTGAGTACAGGGCACACAGGGGCTGGAGGGTGTGTGCAAGTGAGTGATTGTAACTGGTGAGGACACGACGGGGGGGTGGGGAGAGTGGGTGAAAGTGGTCCAGTCCATGGACTGTAGGTCTGGGCATGAAGACCGTTGCCACTCAACTTTGGACCGTGGGCCGGCGGGAGCAGCATCTCCTGGGAGCTTTGAGTAATGCAGAGTCTCAGGCCACTGCAACCCACTGAATTGGAATCTGCATTTTTACGGGATTCCCAGGTGATTCCTGTCTATATGCCAGTTTGGGGAGCGCTGGCAGAAGAATGTTTGGAATTGGGAAACTAGAAGGGAAGAGCTGGAAAGCTGGGAGGTGATGATCAGAGTGTGGGCGGCTTGAACTTGAGGTGGTGGAGAGTGTACCTGACTGCAGCAAAGAGAGCTAGCGCAGGGAGACATCCGCCCTATTCCCCCCCACCCCCGGCACCAGCTTCCAGGCTGGGCGCTTTAGGTAGGAAGAAGCCAAGTGCTCTCGGGCATTAGGACCCCAAATTAGGCCTCACCTCCCCAAGTTAGTGAGTTCGACTCCCATCCCAGTAGCTGGTAGTTTATGGTTTATTGAATTTCCTTATTTTTTTTTTTCTTTCTAAGACTTTCGAAAGTAGAGCGAACCCTTTTATTTCTCTTTGGGCTAGTCTAGCATGGCTCCCCGCTCCGATCCTTCACAGTGGGATAGGCCACTCGGCCTCGCTCCCCCTACAATCCTCCGGACGGGTGAGAGGACAGGTTTTGCATTCAGGCAAAAGAAATCGCTCCCCGAGCGTACAGAAGAGGGCGAGATGGTGGCGACCGAGGGGCGTGGCAGAGCGATTGGTACGGCCTGAGCCCTGCGTGCTCTGCGCGCTGCGGACTCTTTGCGTCTGCGTAGTTCACCCAACTCCTTTTCTGCCTCCGCTGCGGCGATGGCGCCAGTGGTTAGTATGGCTCCGTGTGAGGCCTCGGCTCTGGGGAGAGGCACGTGGGCCTCGCCGGCCCGGCCCCTGCCTGGCTCGCGGTGCACGGCTCTCTGCAGCATCCTGCCGGGGCCGGGCTAGCAGGCCGGCCGGAGCAGGCTGGGGCGGCCGCCGGGCCCCGCACGTTGTGGGCGGAGGAGGCCGCGGCCCGAGGCGTGAGGGGCAGACCCGGGGCTCTCGGAGGCCGCGGCTCGGGCTTGGGCCCCTGCCTGCGCGGCCAGCGGGGAGCTGGGGGCCTGAGACTGCAGCCTGGGTCGGTCAGCGGCCCTTGGAGCCCGGCCGGCGTTGAGGCAGCCGAGGCCTGGGCCTGGTTACCTGAGCGGAAGGCGGGGAAGGAGGGGACCCGGCGCCCTCGGTGACCAGTGGAAAGGTCCACGGAAGGTGGCCTGGCCGGCGTGTTTTCAGAGGGAGGCCCGGGTTAGAGGAGCCTTTCGCGTCTGCGGAGGAAGTTAGATCTTCAGGATGCAGCTCTACAGCCCCTTTTAGGTGTCGGGTGAGGGCCCAGTTCCATTCTCTCTCAGCCAGGCTGGGACTGGGCCCTCGCGCGGCGCCCTCACGTCACTCTGGCTGCAGATCGTTCTCCCAGGTTACTGGGCGGAAGTTTTCCTGCCCTCCTCCTTTGCTGGGACGCCCTTGTGAACATTCTCGACTCCTCTCCTTTTTTCTGCCTGGGTGGGCTTGTAAGGCTTCTAGGCATTTGTATGCTTTTGGTTTAAAACCGTGGTGGGAGGTATGGAGACCATTGCTGGCAGGTCTTTTATTTGCTGATTGTATATTTCCGGGGCTAGATTTTTAAACCAGACCTTCTGATTGTTACTAGGAAGACAGGGGGGAGGAAAAGTGACTTGGTGAAAGCTAAATGTTTGAAAAATTGACCCAGTTAATACAGGTTTTAGGTGAAGTTTTTTGAGACATGAAGAGAGGTAAGATGGGTTCTTGGAAAGGTCTTTTTAGCTTCTGAAAGGCTATTTCAGGTGCAAGTGCGGGTAAGTAGGTTGTCCAAATGCTTTTTTTATGGTGTTACACTTGTAGATGGAGAAGAATCATATAAGGTTTCTTCTGAGAGTGAAGAGGCTGGAACCTTGTAGTTAAACTAGTGGTTTGAAACTGCTAGATTAAATCAGTCAAAAGGCCAGAAATTGTCGCCAGTAATGTTATAATTAGAACCTGAGTTTTAGCTTTACCCTTGTCCCAGCTGGGGTTAGATGGGCCGCTAGGATGTGTGGCTCTGGTCGCTGTTCTGAGAAGGTAGATGAGACAGGACGAAGGGAAAACGGCTAAACTGGATCAGGACCCGAGTTTGGAAAGTTAGGACACGAATTTATTGCAGATTAAAATTGTTTTGGGTCCGCAAGGCATGTGCATGCCTGTGTCTTAATCCTGGAAGAAAACGAATGAGTATTTAATTTTATTTTGGAAATTTTAGGGCAAATAAGAGGAAACGTTCATTTTATTGTAGTTCATAAGCTAACAGACCTTCGTGCTCATAGAAACTGGGGAGGCTGGAAAGTGTACGTGGGTCAGGAGTGCTAGAATGATTTCCCCTTCAAGAGGGCATGACCCCAGGTTTATAGAGCAGCATTTTGAGTAGTATCCAGCCTCCACTCTTGGCGCCTTTGCAGGGGAACACAGTTTCATGGTTTTTGCATTTGTGTGTACTTTTACAATTGTAGTTTTGCTTTTGTTGAGTTTTTTTTTTTTTGGACTGGTTATGCCTTCATCTCTGTTATCATTTGTATACTTTTCTTAGAAAAAGCTTGTGGTGAAGGGGGGCAAAAAAAAGAAGCAGGTCCTGAAGTTTACTCTTGACTGTACCCATCCTGTAGAAGATGGAATCATGGATGCGGCCAATTTTGTAAGTTACACCCTTGATGCCACCCTGGGCAGTAGCGAACCCTTTGGGTCGTTGCTGAGAAAACCTCCTGGAGCATGTTTGCTGGCGGGCTCCGGCTACTCTGCTGTTCTGGCTCTACTGTTTGACCCTGGAGCCTTGTCTCGTTCTGTTTCTAACCCTTGCTTTCCTGTGTAGCAGTTGTGAGGAGTAAAGGAGATGCACTCTAGCACATCAGTGCCAGAGAACTACGTCTTCTTCTCCTTCAGTTTCCAAAAATGATTTTACTTAAAATTTACAAGGAAACAGGCACACCTTTGCACTTGGGTGTGTCTAAGTGTAAGCTGTGGGCCCTGACCCTCAGGGCCAAGGGGGTGCCTGTGACCTGGGCCTGATGCTTGGCTCTGGGGCCTTGGACAGATGGCAGCATCTCCTTGAGTTTTCTGTTTTATTAAGCATCAGAGCTTCAGTGTTCATGTGAAAATACCTTGCTTGCTGATTTGTAATTGGAGCTTGGTTTTTTTTCAGGCCTTGCTCTGTACTGATTTTTTACCCTCATGTTGGCCCCATTCCCCAATATTCCTCTATTTCACGTAAGTCTAGAAGAATGAACCTCATTGCCACATTTTTGACTCTGCAACTTGGTTTTGGCATTTTACTGTTTTCCTCTCCAATAGCCAAGCTTGGGGGAATTCAGACATATTGTGCAGAACCCTAAATTGACATTTTCTCTTTAGTCTCCAGAAGGTCAACTATTGCAAGATAAATACTACAACAAGAATAATTTTCAAATAAAAAAATTAAAAGTTTGGCTTACAGCCACTACTTACAAAGTGTGGAATTCGGGCAACCTGTAGTTCACTGCCCTCTTGTAGATGCCTTTTGTGTCCTGGCCTGTCCTGCAAAAAGTCCTTCGCTTGACTCCTTAGTTCCTTCTCCAGCCAGTGACTTCTTGCTTTTCTCCGTGGCCTCTTGTCCCTCGTAACTTGTGGCTTCTTCCAGTTTGTGTCTGGGGTGGCCCTGTTCTGACATTATTCCCTTCTCCCTTCCTCCCTCTGTACTCATCTGTGTATGTGACTGTCTTCCTTCTAGACGCCTCCTTAGGATAGAAAACACGAGTCATTCATGAGTCTGAGATGCAAAGGTCAGGATTTCTGACCTAATCACTCTTTCCCCCCCGTCGCCAGTTAACATATTGTGTATTGGAGTTTTTAAATAGAGGGCTGTAGGAGTTGGGAGCTGAAGGGACTTCATATCATTGCAATAGCAAGAAAACCAAAAACTCCTGAAACCCATGGAAGTGAATGACCAGCCCAGGCTTCCACGGGGCTTTGCCCAGAGTCCACCTCTGGGCTCCTAGGCCGCTGTCCCTTCTGCTGTTCGGTGATGGTGCACGTGGCCCCTCAGCAGATCTGTAATTGTTTTGGTCACTGTATGTTTTTGTTCCTTCTGCTGGATTGAAGACGTATTTTCTCTTATCACACAGAGGACAATGCTTTATATGTCTTAGGTCCAGGAGTTGCTTGTCACTGTGGTTGCCTGTATCTTGTAAGTTTGGGCCTGGGTTTCCTGACTACTCTTTCCCATGACCCAGGAGTCAGAGCCTTCCATGGCGTAGAGGCACATTGACCATGTGTGGGAGCAGTCACGTATGTTCATGCTAGGATGTTTTCAGTTACATATGTAAACAGTTGAATAGTACCATTTTCTAATTGCTGTTCCTAGATTTTGGATCTTTTGCCAAAGATTTTCTTTCTTTTCCTTTTTTTTTAAGATTGAACATTTAATGAACTATATTTGCTTAGAGTTAGGAGTATAAAAAAAATGAGATGGGTGAACTGGTCAATTTGATGATTTCTACAGGAGCAGTTTCTTCAGGAAAGAATCAAAGTGAATGGAAAAGCTGGGAATCTCGGAGGAGGTGTTGTAACAATCGAAAGAAGCAAAAGCAAGATCACTGTAACTTCCGAGGTGCCTTTTTCCAAAAGGTATGGGAAAGAGCTGAGCGTCTCTTGCCTGCATCCTAGCGCTGAGCTTCCCACCCCACCTTGGCCAGGAGTGTTACTCCACCTTGAGTAATCTGCTCTGTGGTTACCTCTGTTAACCTCTGGAGCAGTGTCCAGTGTAAGGGGCTGGTGAATGAATGGATGAATGTTATGGTAGTTAAAAGTATTCAACTCTTAGTAGTTTTTTACAGTTTTGTTTTTCACAGGCTAAAGTATTTCAAGCAGTAAAGATGCTCGGACTTGCTTAGACTGTGTTCTTAAAAGTGAAGATATTGCTTCCTTTGCCTCTAGATGACGTTGAAGAACTTTCATTTTTAATTTTATGGGTTTTTTTTTTCCCCTGTAAATGCTACTGTAATTAGGTGAGGGATCTGAAATCTCAGTTTAGACTGAAGCCACTCTGTTAATTCCTGTGGGTCAATTTTTTTAAGTTGGAGACATCAGTTCACTTGCCCTGCTATATTTACGTCTTCTGTTTTGAGAATGAGGTTAAACACACGTTACAAGTCACTAAGGAATTGGACGTGTTTATACCTAGCTCCTAGCCCAGAGCCTGGCGTATAATTCTTAGGAGCGTTTAATCAAACTGAATCAAACAGTGGGAAGTTTGAAGTGTTAGGACAAGTTAGTTATAGTTAAACCTTTGCTTTTATTTTTATTTATTTATTTAAAGAATAGGGTTTAATTAATCAATTAATATTTATTGACCGTGCTGTGCGGCTTGCGGGATCTTAGTTCCCTGACCAGGGATTGAACCAGCACCTTTGGCAGTGAAAGTGCCGAGTCCTAACCACTGGACCGCCAGGGAATTCCCCTTTGCTTCCATTTTTAACTAGAACAGTCAAGAGATGACTTTAAAGCTAAGTGAACTACTCCTGTTCTGCCTGACTGCGTTATTTCATTTGTGCAGAAGGCAGTTTGATGGAGTGAGAGATGGGGCAACTGGCGGGCCTCCAGGGTGTGCTTAACACCCACCCCACTGGGCTTCTGCAGAGCTCTCAGGGAAGCCCTTTTAACCTAGCTTCCCCCAACATTCTGTTAGAATACTCAAACCACCTAAACTTTTGAATTAACCACCTCACCTGAATACATTATAGTAGAAATAAATGGAAAAAAAAGAATACTTTTTAGATGAAACTAACAAACTGATTTATTTTTATGTAGGGAAAGTGGGTAGAATTGAACTGAGATCTTCACATCTTTGTGAAGATGGCTTTGTTGGCGTAAGTAAGACAGTTGAACAGCGTTCATTTCTTGGAGGTGTTGAGTTTGTTGGTTGGTTAATATTTGGGTCCTGGCTAAAGCGCCACAGTTTGCCCGTGCGTCTCATTTAGTCCTTGTGCCAGTCTGAAGAGATGCAAGTATCATGAGTCCTACTTTACAGAGGGCGAACCTGAGGCCTGGAAAGGTCGATTTGCCCAGTGGTGGGTTTGCTGGGCATTCTGTTCCTCTTTGTGGCTTTGGGAAGATGCCAGAGTAGATAAACCTCAGGGCCTCATAAGCAGACAGCTGAGAGAAGAAACAGGATTGCGGGCTTTCTTTTGAGCCCAGGAGGCATCGCTGCCTTTAGGTGAACAGAGTTTGATGACAGCGCTGGGCAGGGTTGGCTGCTGGGCTCGCTCAGGCCGAGGCAGCCGCTGGGTGGATGGACTAGAGAGGCCAAGTGCTGGCTGCAGAGTCGCAGTCAGGGCGTTTGCCAGGGTGGGGGGGGGCGTGGGGAGATGAGCGTCACGCAGCAGGAGTGAGCGTGTGTGTGCCCCGCCCCTCAGCCCCGGTCCCAGTAACCCAGCAACCTCAATGGCAGGTTTCAGTCAGTGAGGTGAAGTACTTGGAGCTCATTGGAAATCCAGCGGTTTCTCAATAAAAGGTACTAAGATTGTGTGCTTAATTGCCAAATTACTACCTTGATCTCTTTCCCTAGTGGTCGCTAAAAACCATTTTATAGGTGAGGGCTATTGTTTCATGGACAGCAGTCCCATCTTAATCTGTTCTCATTTTTATGTCCAGGTTAGATGAAATGTGACTGATGTTTATCCTCGTTAGAGCGTTGGCTGGGTATATTTGCCTACCTTTGCCATTTTTGAACCATGGGAAAACACCTTCAATTGTAATGACTTTGAATGCAGGGGTTTCATAAAAGTTAGTGTTTCAGAATGTAAGAACGCTTTGTATCTGGTGCAGTTCTGAAGTGTTCTTTCTCTGCAGGTATTTGAAATATCTCACCAAAAAATATTTGAAGAAGAATAATCTCCGTGATTGGTTACGCGTAGTTGCTAACAGCAAAGAAAGTTACGAATTACGTTACTTCCAGATTAATCAAGATGAAGAAGAGGAGGAAGATGAGGATTGAAACTCAGTTATCTGGAGTATTTTGTATGAATTCTTAAATAAAATTTAGGAAACAAAATGGTGGCTTTCCTTGTATCTCTGCAGTGTGGATTGAACAGAAAATTGGAAATCAGAGTAAAAGGGCTTCACTTGGGCTGCCACTCACTTACTTGTAATTAAACTTTTTTTCTGCTTGAAAATTTCAGTTCTTTTGGTAGAAGTACCAAAATGGATAAGTCTCCTTCAAGGGAACTGACTACTGTCTGACATTGAACAGGTGGATGAGGGTGTGGAGATGTGAGTTCAGTTAGTTACTATTTTACCCAAAAAGGGGTGGGTCAGTTTCATCTGGTACTTTTCTCAAAGATTGAGGAGTACAAATGTGGGAACTCCTGATTCACTGAAAGCAGATCCAGTGACTTGTTTCTGAGGTTCTTTTTTTGGGAAAGTGGCAGTGTCGATAAAATGCAGGCTTCTGGGGCATTTTGTCTTTTCATTTTCTGATTACAAATTACTCTTGACGCACACGGTTACTATGTATGTTAATCCTTTTTCTTCCCGTAGAAATAAAATGTGGTCCTGTTGCTTCGCATATTCTACTACCCCTCGGGAAAGGGTCAGGAGAGCGACTGTAAAAGTCGCAGGTGTTCAATTAAGGAGAGGTCTACAAAATACGAATTTGTAAATAATCATTGTTTCTACAAGTCTTTGCACCAGACTGTCACTTTGAACCCCACCAGGGGGAGCTGGAGATGAGGAATAGTGGAGCTTCCAAAGGTGGGTGTTGGTGAGGTTCCCTGGGGTCAAGATCAGAATCCCAGAGTTCTGGAGTCTTAAAGAACCACGGGGGCAGATGTGAAAGAGAGGGGCCTGGGAGACAGGGTGAAGAGAAGTGTTGAGATGCCCAGGGAGTAGTCCCTTTCACACCATTTAGGCCACGGCTGGGCTTAAAAGTCATTCTACAAACACATTAAGCAGGGCCAGACTTAAAGGGCTTCCCACGATATTGGGGGTTCTGTCCTATGTGTAGAGGCTAGAGATCTGTGAAAGGTCATTAATGAGATCATAAAGATGTGATTGTTGCTGACAATATCAAGAGTGACTTTGAGAAGAGACCCTGATGCCTTACGGTGCCCTCTAAAATTTAAATTTTACAGGAATATCTGCATTGTCTTAAGATTACGTTGTATCAAATTCATGTATTTCAAGAGCTTGCCTAGGGTGCCTTTCCACACCTGAAATTCTTGTGATCTTTCTAGTTGCATAGCTGGAAATTAAATGTTTTGAGTCGTACCTTGGCTCCAATTTAACATTTGGTGCTCCTTGGGTTGAATTTAACATGTTGAGGCTTCGTAATTTCATTTGTGGTAAAGGCTCTAGCATTTTCTATTTCTATGCAAATTTCTTGAAGCAGAATTGTTTGCATGTTTCTCTGCCCTTGAGAAGGCAGTGTTTCTTTCAAATTTAACTGAGGCATCAGTTGCTCTTTGGTGCTGTCCATTACCATGATTATTAACTTTGTTAGCAAGTTTGTGACTTGGGTTTGCAAATTTTACTTGTTTGTTGCATTGATGTTCCCTTGTAGTAATTCTTAGTTCGGTTGTAAAAAAAATTAGCCCTGGGCTGAAATTAGCATATAAGTTTTTTTGTTTTTAAAACTATTCCCAGAATTTAAAACTTGTAATAAAATTGAAACTTCTTGGTTTTTCTATGCCTTTTGAACTCTTGTATTTTGACTTTTGATCACATTTTATATTAAAGTGGCTAACACAGGGCTACTATTATTGTACAGGCTTTTTTTTTTTTTTTTTAAAGGATTGGCATGTTAATCTGTTTAGCAACAATGAATTGGTTGTTTGTCCTCACTGATGAATTGCTGTACCAACAATGACCTTGGACTTCATTAAGTTTGAGAAGAACATATGTCTTTTATTCCCACTTTCTTCTCCCTAGTTATGCCGCGGTGCCTCAGGTTCTGGAGTTGACTTATAACCGACCTCTCCGTGTAGAACTTCTTCAGACCCAGAGCCGGAGAATAACGTTGCAAACACATGACTTTTTCTGATGGATATGTGATGTGAACTTGAATTACGTGGCACCCATTATCCCAGCTGTGCCCGAGCCACAGTTTAGACCCATTTCACCTGCCTGATCAAGGCACAGGAAGAGACTGGGTCTTGGAGCGTTTCAAGCTGAGATTTAAGTGCATAAAGGTAGTGAAATAGGAACTTGGTGCAGCCTTGTTTTCAGCTGACTCCAAATCCAGCATGGCCTCACCCTTGGCTGGGTCAACACCATCTCTCATCTGAGGTTTTACATTTGTTGTTTTCCTTTCAAAAGCCCCCGCTACCCCCTTCTGTGGCTTTTTCAGTGGTGAAGGTGTGCTCTTTTGAGTAGTGTCATCCTCCTAGCATTTCGGGATGAGCCACGTGGTGAAATAGACCAGTGCTGGCTGGTAAGTGGTGCCGAGGTGTTCGGCAACATTGGTGTCACAGACGGGGGAAAGTGGGAGAGTTTGATCACATCAAATATATTTTAAGACAGTTGGTCAAAATTACAGAATGTTTTGGGGTATTTAGACCTCAGCCTTTTTAGGCGTCTCTTGGTTTCTTGGAAGGTGAGCAGGACCCCAGTAAGGTGATAATGGTCCCCTGGTCCATCACTGACACGCTCAGGGGAGCCTGGAAGCTGGCTCTCCTTCCTCTTGCTGCCTGGCCCTTCTGCTGACTTACCCCCAAACTTCACAAGGCTGTAAGCAGGGCCCTTTGCGGGCCCCTTCCTGTGAGGGGGGCACTTCCCTTGTGTGACAGGACACGACTACAGATTTGGGAGTACCAAGGGGACAGGCTTCTGCTTGGTAACCTTGGACAGAACCAATATATTTTTAAAAATAGTTTGATTTTTTAAATGAATTTTTATTGGAGTATAGTTTATTTACAATGTTATGTTAGTTTCTGCTGTACAGCCACGTGATTCAGTTATACCTATACATGTATCCACTTTTTTAGATTTTCCCATACAGGTCATTACAGAGTATTGAGTAGAGTTCCCTGTGCTATATAGTAGGTTCTTATTAGTTATCTATTTTATATATAGTAGTGTGTCAATCCCAGTCTCCCAATTTATCACCCCCTTCCCTCTTGGTAACCATAAGTTTGTGTTCTACATCTGTGACTTTATTTCTGTTTTGTAAAGTTCATTTGTACCATTTTTCTAGATTCCACATATAAGCGATATCATATGATATTTGTCTGTCTGACTGACTTCCCTCAGTATGACAATCTCTAGGTCCGTTCTAAAATATTTTGATTTTATTTATTTTTGGCTGTGTTGGGTCTTTGTTGCCGCGTGCGGGCTTTCTCTAGTTGCGTCAAACGGGAGCTACTCTTCGTTGCGGTGCGGGGGCTTCTCATCTAGGTGGCTTCTCTTGTTGGGGAGCACGGGCTCTAGGCACACAGGCTCAGTAGTTGTGGCTCGCGGGCTCTAGAGCGCACGGGCTTAGTTGCTCCGCGGCATGTGGGATATTCCCGGACCAGGGCTTGAACCCATGTCCCCTGCATTGGCAGGCAGATTCTTAACCACTGCGCCACCAGGGAAGCCCTAAAATATTTTGATTTTGAATTGTCACTGAGGTGTAATTACAAGCTTTGTGATCAGCAAATCCGAGAATCATGTCTCGTGAAACTGTTACCTTAATGACAGGCTTCCTCTTGGAACTGCAGAGTTTATCGAATTTTCACCCTTTGGGGCTTGTTTTTTTTTGGGGGGGGGGCTTGTTTTTAACAGCAGTCATTTTTGGCCCATCGTTACTAAAATGCATATTTAATAGTTTAACAGTAATCAACGCTCTCCTTTAAATATTACTAGAGGTTTCTAGGCAAAAATCCATTTGTTTCTGCCCTTCCAGTTTCTGTTTTGCTTTGCTTTTGGTCATTAAGTAATGTTACCTAGCTGCAGCCATCGCAAGAACAAGGACGGGGAGAGGATTATGAGTGATGAACATCTCGACTCTAATTTGCCAAATTAAGCAGTTGGAACTGTTCTTCGTTGAATGATGTCTGACTTAACCTCACCTTGGGAGCTGGAGCCAAGGTTAATGGTGCATGTGTGGTGGGCTCTCTGGTGATGGGAAATGCTGTAGGTCACAGTTTCTCTGAAGTGGGACAGGGGACCTGTGGAAGTGTCCTGAACTCATTCCACCATGTGGGAGGGGTTGGGGGCAGGGCTGGGGGCTGGGGTGGGCAGTTTGGTGGCGCTTAGGGTCTTTTCCTGGTTAACATTCAGGAAGACAGGAGGTCTGGAAAGAGGAAGGCAGCCTTGCCAGGGAAAATGCAGGCCTGCTAAAGCCTCAGTGGTTGAGGTTCCCTCAGCTACATGCCCAGGAGGTGAAATACAGCTTCAGGCCAGGAGGATCCCTTGCTTTCTTAGTCCGCTTCCCTGCTGCCCTTCCCTTGGCCCTCGCAGGCCACCTGCTCGGGGCAGATTCAACATCTCTCCTAATGTGGTTTAAAAGTGATCCAGGAGATGGGATTCCCAGCGCCCTGCACTTTTTCTGGGAGGCTGGACAGAACTGTTCTCTCCCAGGCATGACTGAAGAGGAGCTTTGGTTTGGGGCTTGCTGACAATTTCATTAGGTCAGAAGGGGGAGGAAAAATGTGCTGCATATTTTTCCAGCTTTCCCCATGCCATCCATCACCTTCAGGTCACAGCTTGGGCTCACTGTGGAGTGGGTTGTGGCCACCTCCCCAAGAGGTCTTGCACTAGGGGCCCTTGCCAAGCACCCGCAACTCTCCTGGTTCCTCAGAGCCCCCACGAAGGAAGAGCCCTGCTGGTGATGCCAGTGGCTCGGGTACTGGTGAAACAGGTGAATGCCCACCTGGATGGAGCGGGTACTCAGCCAATACCAGAGGGGGGGGGGGTGCCAGAGAGGAAACCTCCTCCTGGCTGCTTTGGGCTTCCCGAGTCAGGTAGATCTTGAGGGTCCTTGGCGTGACTGGGTCTCCAGTGGCTTCCTCCAAACGTGTCTGGCCCCAGGCAGTGAGGTGAGGGTGCCCTCCCTTTCCGGGCTCTTCTAGGGTTAGAAAGCCCGCCCCTGAAACTTCTGCGTTCTTAGAGTAGCTTGAAGACTTGCTGCAGCCGAGACTGGTGGTGCTTATTTAAAATTCTAGTCTTGCTCCCGAGGGCTTTGGCCTCCATCTTCACCTTTAACAACCGAGGGCTGGCGGCGCGGTTCCTTCCCGCTCCGCGCGGGAGTTTTGGGCACAAAGAACGCAGGGCCGCATCACCCCCGGGGGTCTGGATGTGTTTAAAGCGGACCCCGCCTGGAGGGGCGTTTTGGAAGTGGGCACGTGGGCGGTGGGAGCGGGGCGCGATGGCGTGAGGGAGGAGCCAGCCTGTACAGATTTTTCTGGAGGAATCCGACCCACCGTCTCCAGAGCGGCCCTTCCCCAAGTGCGGAACGCATTTTTCTTCGCATCCTCTTTGGAAAGGGGATTAGAAGCGTGTTGCGGCCGGTGCGGGGCGACCAGGGTCTCGGCGCGTCTGAGCGGAGTACGGGAGCTCGCTGCCCGCTGCCCCGGGGACCCCGCCTCCGCGCCCTTGGGGACACTTCCCGGGCGGGGGCGGCAGCGGCATTGGGCCCTGCCGGGGGTGCGCGGGCCGGCGTTTCCCCGCCTCCCACCGGGCCCGGCCCACCCAAGTCCCAGCTGCCAGCTCGGCCGTCGGGTCCCCGGGCGTGTGGTCGCCTCGACGGCTCCCCCTGCCGGAGCGCCCTGTCCCCACCCCGCACCCAGAGTCTCAGCACTAGTCCCCCCAACTTGTTCTCTGCTGTTAACTAGTCGCGCTGCCGGAACGATGGGATGGGGTTGCCACAGCAACCAGACTGGACGTCACAATCCGGGCATGTGTGCCACCCCCCCCGCCCCCCCCCGTCCCCCCGTCCCCCGCCCCCCCCCCGCCTTGCTGCCGTGCCGCCGGCGCTGCCGCCGCCACCTCGGTCGGCTGCGGGACTCAGGCTGCGGGGCGCGGTGGGCGGAGCAACCCGGGCTTTGCGGGGAGCGCGGCGAAGGCGGCCGAGAGGAAGGGGGTCGAGACGGGGTGGGTGGAGGTTTGGGGGGGTGGGGGGGCAGGCAGCCGCCATCTTCTCTCCGAGGCCGCCTCGCCCGCCGCGCGCGCCCGTCCGGCAGCGCACGGGTTAAGGCTGGCACCGCGCCCGGCGGGAGGGGGGGCGCCCACCTCCCCTCCCCCCCGCGCCGGGCATGCGGGGCCCGCTGGGCACCGAGGAGGAGCTGCCGCGGCTGTTCGCGGACGAGATGGAGAACGAGGACGAGATGTCAGGTGAGCGGGAAGCCGGCTGCGCCCGGGGCGGGCGGCGGGGGGCGAGGCGACCGGCGGGGCCCCGGGGCCGGACCTCGCGGGCGGCGCTGGCGGCGCGCGGGAGGGGGCGCCGGGCTGCGTTCCCGCCTTGCTGGCGCCGCGCGGCCAAGGGCGCGGGGCTGGGCGAGCGGCGGGGCGCGGCGCGCGGGCCGCCAAGGGCGGGTGCGATGGGGACCACCCTGGCCGCGGCGCGGGCGGGGGACCGCGGGGGGCCTGCGCCGGGCGCCCGAAGCGGGGAGGGGGCGCGGCGCCGCGGGGGTCAGCCCGCGTGCCCTTGAAGGGGGCGGGAATCGCGCTCGGCTGCTGGTGCCGCGCACTCGGCGCTCTCGCCCCGCGCCGCGCACCCCTGGCCTCGCGGGGACGGGCGGGGGCCCGCGGGACCAGATACCCGGACCCGGCCGATCTCGGCCCCAGGGTGGGCTGGGTGGGGCCCGGAGCGGGCGGAGGACAGGACGTACTAGGGGACAGGGCGAGCGCCCTGGCTGGGGCGGCTTCCCGCCGGGCCCACGAAGGCTCCGGGCTGAGGCGCGCGGGCTCGGACTCCCGCTCCCCTTCCGCGGCCGCCGGGTGCCGTGACTGCCGCTCCCAAGCACTTTGCCCGGGCCGCCGGCGTCTTCCTGGCGCGCCCTAGCGCCGGCCGGCGCCTCCAGCCCGCGGTCGCCCGGCTAGTGGCGTTCCCAGCCCACCCTGCTTTGGCTCGGGGCCTGACTCGCAGGGCCACCGCCCCTGCCCTTGCCACCCCTCTCCAGAATTCAGCAGAAAGAGGGCTTGTGGGTCAGGGGTAGCCTTGCGGCGTCATTCTTTTCTTAACTGCTCACCGTTTGTTTGGGACGTTTCTCCTCCTGGCACAGCTGGGCAGGGCCTCACCCTGTCAACCAGCCTTCCTCCTTCCCTTCTGGGGGACTCTGTCACATCGCAGCTTCGCCGCACCGAGTCATGGCCCCTGCTGGGCACCTGAGGGACTTGTGGGCGGTGCCGGAGCCCTCCCTGGCCCTGGAGTGGGCTGTCTGGCCCCAGGGGGGAGCATATGCCACAGATTGGCACCTTAACTCCTGTGTGCAGGAGGTGAGATGGGGAGGACCCAGGGGCGTCAGCTCCTCACTGCTCTGTCTCTCCTAGTGAGGGGCTTCCCACCAGGTGGCCATGCCCACTGGGGGGTCTCCTCCCCCCTCCCCACTTGTTTGCTTGCTTTAACAGGGTGACTGGGGCCTCACCCTGCCTTTCAGACAGTGCAGCCAAGTTTGCAAAGAGCCTGCTGGGGTGAGGGGAGTGGGGGTGAGGTGGCCACACCTGGGTGGAGTTGCTTGGACAATAGTTGACTGTTACGTGCTGGGGGGTCCAGGGAATTAGGCCCATTTCCCGGAAGGGAACACAGAGGCCTAGCACAGGCACTGAAACCCATGGCTGTTTTCTACTCAGGAAGCTGGCTCCTTGGTAAGCTGGTCACTGGCTTCCTCAGTGAGTGGTGCTCGGGGCGTGGCCCTTTGTGGCACTGATGGGGCCAGTGGACAGCTGAATGTGCGTGAAGAGGCTTATTTCTGGGACTTCACCAACCCCCTGCTGGGGTCCCCTGTCCCCCTTTCCCACGCATTCTGGCTCTCCCGGGTTGTGTCAGGGCTCGGAGGGTGGGGAGGCGAGGAGGCCAGGCAAGGTGCCCCCAGACTGGCGGGCACCCAGCTCACTCCCCTTGGGCCTCGGTCCGGGTCACCTGCCCACCACCTTTCCTCCCTCCTGCTTGCGCCTGCCACTCCAGGGCAGGGCGTGGGGGGGTGGGCTTGCCCCAGGGCCTCTAGGAAGGCCCCCGAAGTCCCGCAGAGCAGAGGCTGCAGCTTGTCCTTCAGCGAGGCCAGGGGCTCCCACCTCCAGAGCATGTCCTGAGCCTTCCCGAGCTGCCAGCTCCTCTGTGTGTCCCTGGTCCAAGCCACTGTCCCCTCCAGCTGGTCCCCTCTAGAGCCTCCTGACCAGTTCTCACCGACCACGCTCCGCTCAGCAGCCAGGGTCACCTTTGAAAACACAAATCGGACCCGGACCCCCCACGGCTTGGGCTGACTGCAAAGTCCCTTTTCTCTTCCACCCTCATCTCCAGCCCCACTTCCTTGTTCACACTCTGGCCTCCTTGATGCTTCTGGAACCCCCCAGGCTCCATCCTGCCCGGAGCATTGGCCGTGACCCCTTCCAGACCCAAGCTTTCCTCGGCTCACAACTGCCTCCTTCCTGCCGGTTAGGTCTCAGCTCCTGGCTTCAGCGTAGCCCCCACCCCTGTCATTCTCAGGCCCATTTTAATGCTTTATTTTCTTGGCAGTACTTCCCTGGAATATTATCGTCAGCTGACTTGTGTCCGTGGGCTCCCGCCTGGGGTGTGACTCCCGTGACCACCCACTGTGCCCGGCACCTGGCACTGTGGGCGCTAGAGAGAGGGTTGTGGTCTCAGTGTCTGAGGGCTGGGGGTCCCTGGGTCACCCTGGCCTTTGGACGTGATGACAGCCTCGGCCTAGGCCTCTCGTGTCTCTCCTGAAGTGCTGGCCGCCTGGCCCCCTACCCTCCACTGCGGCCTCTCTGCAGCCCTCCGCCTGAGCTCGTGGCCGTGGCCCACAGGGATGTAGGGCCGGCAGGTCCCCCAGGTGGCAGCTTGTGGATGGGGGAGCCGGCGTGCTGGGAGCTGCCACACTAAGTTCCCCATCTGCCGCGGCGGACTCAGTACTTGTCAGGCCTACTGCCTTCACGCTGCCCATCCACCACCCCCCTCAGCAGGGTTCTTGTTGCCACCTGGGCTTCGGTCGGGCAGCTCTCTGGCGTTGAGGCGGGTGGTTGAGCCTGCTTGCGGGGGGTGGGGGGAGGTGCCTGCCTCTCGGGCTCAGGGACCCCAGCTGCCAGGTTCTCCTGGGCATTCAGAGGGCTAGTCCAAGAGAGGGCTCAAGGGCCAGGTGGCTCCGCCTCTGCGGCTTGTTTGTGGCCTGACCTTGGGCAAGCTACCCAGTCCCTCTGCCTCAGTCTCCCCACTTGTGGAATGGGCTGTGGTGCAAGGTACCTCATAGAGGGCTTATTATAAGGACTGATGAGGCGGTGCACGTGCAACAAGTAGGTCACAGTGCCCGGCATGTAATAGGTGCCCAATAAAGTGTGGCTTATAATTAGCACCATCCAAGGGGAGCAGTTGGCCTGCCTTCCCCAAGGAAATGCTTCTGAGACATGCACCCTCAGCCAATAAGCTGGGGGGCTGGGAGCCTGGGCCAGAGGGGCTGGAGCGAGGGAGGGAGGAGGGGGCCTCAGCATCCCAGGCCTTTTCCCTGCCTTGTAGGCCCAGCCCTTCCTCAATCCCACACGGAGGGGTGGGTTTCCTAGAGCTGGTGAGCCCATCTTCTCTCCAGGCCAGACAGTGTGACCACTCTGGCACTTGACTGGCCCAGGTCCCCCTAGCCCATCTAGGCTTCTGTGGGCCCAGGGAGCAGGAGGGAGAGAGAGCCATGATTCCTGAAGGTCTGTGCCTTCTTAGTTTGCTCCCCCCACGTTGGGGAAATGTGGGTTTGGGGCATCAGGAGGCCTGATCATATTTAATACTTTATGCTGAGAGGAGGGAGGTAAAGTGGTTAGCACACCTTGCCCAGTGGCTTGGCCTGTGGGATAGTCACCGCATTCTAAATTGATTTATCATTTCATCAGTTCATTCAATCACCCACCCACTTGTTAATCCACCCCCCCATGTATCCACCCTCCCACCAGAACATCTACCCATCCAACCACAGAACCGACCAGGACACCCACCATACACTGGCCAGCCATCCTACCCATTTATCATCCATCCAAACATCCACCCACCCACCCATCCACGTATTTAATCTGTCCAGTCCTTCCTTCCTTCCATCCATCCATCCATTGACCCATCATCCATCCATCCACCCATCCACCCATCCATTTATTTATCTGTCCATCCATCCATCCTTCCTTCCTTTCATCCATCCATCCACCCATCCATTTATTTATCTGTCCAGTCCACCTTTCCTTCCTTCCTTCCTTCCTCCCTCCCTCCCTCCCTTCTTTCCTTTCTTCCTTCCATCCATCCATCTTAACCAGTCTCCATCCATCCATTTATTTATCTGTCCAGTCCATCCATCCATCCATTGGTCCATTCATCTATCTGTCCATCCATCCATCATCCATTTTTCTATCCATCCATCCACTCACCCACCCAGCATAGATTTCTTGCATGTCTTCTCTGAGCGAGTATTGAACACAGTATGCGGTGTCTGACTTTCTGGGGTTTTTGCAGGTAAAACTTTTGAGACTTCCTGCCTTATCTCTTTGGCTTGTCCTTATTTCCCTCTTCCTGTTCTTATTCTCACTCACTCTTTCCCCATGTCTATCCCTTTGTCTGTCTGTCTCCAAGTCCTGTCAGGCTGTCTTCCCCGAGTCCTTGCTTCTCTCTCTCTGTCTGTCTGGCTGTCCCTCTCTTTCCCTCTATTGTCCCCGTCCCCTCCCTCCTGGCCTCTCTTTCTTCCTTTTCCCCGTCAGTGCTCTGGGCCCCCAGCCTCCTCCATCCTCACTCTTTCTGGCCCCAGTCCCTTAGGGTAAAAGCCTCCCCTGTCCTCCGCCCCCCACCTGCCTGCCTGCCTGCCTGCCCGTGGTGCTCAGGACTGACGTTTTGTTTGATGAGATGCCAGTGAGGTGGTGTCTGGGTTTTGTTAAATGTCATAAATGAATTATTAATTCTCTCTTGGGCGGGAGTACTGCCCCCCCCCAGCAATGTCAGTAGAGAGCTGTGGTGTGGGGGGCACTCCAAGGACTGATGGGAACGTTAGTCTTGGTGACCCCTCCTTGGCCAGCCCTAGGGTGGCCCTGAGAACCCCTGGCCCAGCAGTGCCCAAACGAGAGACCCCCCTCCCCCCGCCATCCACTCCTTCAGCCCCGGCCATCCTAACCCTCCTGAGGCCCTGGGACCCGCCTGCCACTGCCAAGCACTTAAACTGCAACTCACAGTTTCTATTCATCACCCCGTGAGAAAGGCAGTTCTCAGCCCATTTATCTTTAAATTTTTATTTATTTATTTATTTATTTTTGGCCACGTCTCAGCCTGCGGGACCTTAGTTGCCTGACCAGGGATTGAACCTGCGCCCTCAGCAGTGAAAGCATGGAGTCCTGACCACTGGACTGCCAGGGAATTCCCAATACTCGGCCCATTTTAAGAATGAGGAAGTGGGCTCAGTGGAGAAGGGATTGGGGGCCACCCCGCCAGGAAGGGGTGGTGGTTCGAAGCCTGCGCTCCCCTGTCCCTCCTCCTGGCCACCAGGTGGTCTTGTTTCCTGTTTGGGGGAACGGAAGGAGACCCTCTCCACAGGCTTCAGAGAGGATGGTGGACGTCGAGCTGGGTCCCCATCGCTGACAGATTTGCTCACCTTTCTGGACTCAGGTGATGGAGCTCTTGATCCGGCTCCTGGCTGCACCTCCCCAAATCCGTCAGCCACCCCGAATCAGACGACCTACCTCTTCCTTCCACAGTCATGAGTTTTCTTTCGCTCGGATCACCTTGTGTTTGCTAAGTTCCCTGTCCCCAGAGGACAGGGGCAGGGGGTGGGCAGAGCATGGGGACTTGCAGTGGACTAGCCCTGACCCTCCCACCCGAGGGACCACAGGTGATCTTTCAGACCAGGGGCCGGCCTGAGTCACCTCAGTGTCCCCTGGGCGTGCCTGAGCTTGGCACATGGGCTATGCTGTTTAAATGCTTGTGAAGTAAACGTGGGGAAGGTCTGAATTCTGGGAGGGTCCTATACCTGGAGGGAGGGGCAGGTGTGGGGACCACACCTGGTGGTGGGAGCCACCTGCCGGAGCTCCATCCTGGCTCTACCACCTGCCGGCTGTGAGACTCAGAAGTGGGCAAGCGATGAGATCCTCGGAGCCTGTTTCCTTGTCTGCAAATGGGGGTGATAATAGTACTGTCTCCCAGGGTTGCTGTGTGTAGTAGATGAATTCATATAAGTGAACATATGCTACCTGCTTCGAGCTTGGTGCAGGTGGTAGGTCCTTCCACTGTTATAAGGTGTTTCGCTAAGAAGGGTCCACCCCCCCTGCCTGAGCTGCAGCTTGCAGAGCAGCCTGGGGGTCCCGCAGGGCTAAGCCAGAGTGTGTGCGGGGAGCTGGTGAGAGGCTGGGGGAAAGCAGCAGAAGGTGCAGGTGCCTCTCTTTGCCGTCCCCCCTCTTGTCCCCCCCCCCCCACCGTCTCATCTCTGAAGCAGTCTCCCCCGGCCCCGCCCCAGACCTGGGAGACAGATCAGGGCTAATGGGTCCTAATTATAGCCCATCTGGGGTCGATGGAGCCTCGGGCCCTGGAGGGGCAGGGCTGGTGCGCGAGGGCACGGCCGCCTGGCCGGAAGGGCTGGGGGGCAGCCGGGAGCTGGCAGACAAGGAGTCTTGAGGCCGCTCCTCCTCAGGACCCTCCCCCAGGGCGGGCGGGCTCCCACCTTACTGGTGGCTGGGTACCCTGAGGAGGCACCGGGCTGGGCTCTGGGAGGGGCCGATGGGCACTGGGGAGGACTGCTTGGCTGTGACTCTCCAGGTCTGGTTTTAGAAGAAGCTCAGGGCCGGTTGCAGAAGAGGGAGGAGGGGGCAGGGCTGAGTGGGAATCGTGGGGGTGTCGGGGAGCAGCGTCACAGGAGGTCAGCCCTGGGCGTCCTCAGGGCCACCAGAAGCCGTGTGGGGGAGGAGGACGGGGGGTGGGCAGGGTGGGGTCCCCGTGGTCGTGTGCCAGCTCCGGAACGTCCCTGGAGGAGG
Organism: Balaenoptera acutorostrata; assembly: GCF_949987535.1. Taxonomy (NCBI): domain Eukaryota; kingdom Metazoa; phylum Chordata; class Mammalia; order Artiodactyla; family Balaenopteridae; genus Balaenoptera; species Balaenoptera acutorostrata. Next base: position 4,534,423 of record NC_080064.1, on the reverse strand, counting down.
GATTTAACCAGACAGATGGCCCTGGGCCGTGAGGTCTTCTGGGAATGGAGGAGGGGTCTGTCCAAGGGCAGAGGGCCTGAGGACTTCTCCTCTGAGCCCTGTCCTGGGCGCGGGTTAGGGCTAGAGGTGCCCCTACCTCCTTCCCAGGCAGGGTGGGGCGCAGCCCACGGGAGATCCCAGGCTTCCTTCTAGAACCTCCCGCGGCCTCCTGTGCATCCATTGTCTGTGCTGCTGGCCGGTCAGTCTGTGACCGTGTGCTGGGCTGGCCTCCCCAGTCTGGGGACTGCCCTGCTGAGGGGACAGGGGACGTGGGGAGGTGGCAGGAGGCGGGAGAGAGAGGCCCCCTCCCGATTGCATCAGCTGAGCCCGTTACATAACCGTGCTGGGCACGGCCAGGGTGCGGGGGCGGCTCTCCCAGGCGGTCTCTCTGTGCCTCCGGGGGAGGTGGAGGCCGGTGGGAGAGTGGGCAGGCGTGGACGGGCGTCACGTCGCCAGCTGCCTCCCCACCAACCATGTCACTGTCTCCCAGAGCCCTCCACTCCCGGATGACTCCGGGGGTCCCTATGAACGTTTCCAACGGGCCCCGAAATCCTTGCCTCTCCCATGCCAGGGCTCAGGGGACAGGACGGGGTCGGCTCCTGCTGCCCTCGCCTGGCTCCCCTCAAAGCCTGCCCACATAAGACCCAGCTTTGGGCCTGCCCTCACTGCCCGCCCCGGGGGCCGTAGCCCTGGCCAGGGCCACAGCAGCTGTGCCCTCCACGTGGTCCTGTCCTCAGCACTGCCCCTGTCTGCCAGTCAGGACCGCTGAGCTGGCTTCCCGGGGATGGCCGGCACTCAGGCCACCCTCATGTCACCTGCATGGCAGCTCCCTCGCCTGCCTGGAGTTGGTCTCTCTCCATGTCTGTGTTTGCCTGGCAGGATGGGGAGGGGACTGAGACTTGGGCATGCCCTGTCCCCGTGGACTCCTGGGGGGGCCGTACAAGACAGGGCTGGCACTTGGTTCCTGGGGGGCAGGGCCACAGGCCCCCGGCAGCCCTGGAGGAGGGCCCTGGAGCAGAGGGGCGCTGAGACGGTGGTGCAGCCCCCGCCTTCCCTGGGTAGGGGGTTGGTACGTGTGGGAACTGGCCCTCCAGGTGTGGGGGGGAGGGGCATTCACTGGGCCACCAGCGTCACCAGCGCCCTCTAGCTGCACCCAGAGTGTGGTGATGGGCGCCTTCCCCCTCCCCGCTGGGGACTCTAGGCGGCAGGGTCCCAGGCCCTGGGGTGGACCCCTCTGGAGGATGGGCGGATGTTGGAGCGCCCAGGATGTGTCGGCGTGTCCAAGCATCTGTGGGTCTGACGCGTTCAACAGTCAGGATGTTTTACTCTAAAAGTTTTAGACTTCCTGGGCGGGGTTGGGGGCCTATCATTTAAGCCCGATTCAGTGAGGACACTGCCCATTTCCCATATGAAAGTCCCCTGCGTGGCCCTGGGACTTTCTGCCCTCCTAAGGGTCTCCCAGGGTGGCAGCCCCACAGTGGGGTCCCGCTCGAGGCAGACCCCAGACCGAGCGAGACTCCCTGTCATGTCCCCCCCACCCCCGTGGTGCTTCTCCCTGCCCTTAACTCCTGCCCACCCCCCCCCCCACCGTGCACATGGGCAGTGAGGGGCGTGGGATGGGGGATAAGCCGCTGGTGTGGAGGCTGGCTGGCTTGTGGGCCCCTTTTGTGGACTCCTTGGAGGTTGCACCGGTGCCTTCTGGAAGCTTCCTTCATCCCGGGCAGACAGATGCATAGCTCTAGTCTGGGTGGTTTGTTCTTGCGGTGTCTTTTTGCTGCCGTTTGCCCCCAAGAGGGCCCTCCCGCTCTCCGCACCCCCAGCCCTGGGGCCCACGTCCGGTCCCAGGAACCCAGGGCTCGTGCCCTTTCTCACCCCTGACTTCCTGGGTGGGAGTTAGGCCCCAGCCACGGGCTCCCTTTGGGGGCAGCAAGAAGCATGTAGCCTGCAGCTTCTTCTAAGATGCCCACGTGACACACCTGCCTGCTCCCCCCAGCCTTTCCAACGCGTGAAGGAATGAGGATTCAGGAAAGGCGGGCAGCTTCTAGAAAACCCACCTCTCTGTGGACCGTCACATCGTCCCGAGCGCCCAGCAGAGTGTGTTTGGCATCCTGCCGTGTGTGTCCGGGTACCTGTGATGGGGAGTGGGCCTGGGCAGGTGCGGATGGGGACCAGGCAGGGGAGGCAGTGTGGTCCTCGAATCCCCATTAAGGGGAGCCCTGGCATCCTCCGTGCTGGTCTCTCCTCCAAGCTCCCGGGCACTTGCTCCAAGGCACCAAGTGGTCCTAGGGTGATGTGACCTGTATGTCCCTGTCATCCTGCACTCACAGGCTGTCTCCTGGCCACGCCGTGGCCCTCTGGAGGGCAGAGGTGGGCCTCGACCCCTCCCTGGGCCAGCTGGAGATGGCTTTGTGACTCCGTGGGGCTGCTTTCTCCCTGGGGAGCCATGTCCACAAGGCCTCTTACTTGGTCATTTGTTGTTTTTTTTTATTTTTAAAATCTATTTTATTTTATTTATTTATTTATTTTTGGCTGCGTTGGGTCTTCGTTGCTGCGGCATGGGCTTTTCTCTAGTTGTGGTGAGCGGGGGCTGCTCTTCGTTGCGGTGCATGGGCTTCTCATCTAGGTGACTTCCCTTGTTGCGGAGCACGGGCTCTAGGCACACAGGCTCAGTAGTTGTGGCTCGCGGGCTCTAGAGCGCAGGCTCAGTAGTTGTGGCTCACGGGCTTAGTTGCTCCGCGGCGTGTGAGATCTTCCCAGACCAAGGCTCGAACCCGTGCCCCCTGCATTGGTAGGTGGATTCTTAACCACTGCGCCACCAGGGAAGCCCTGGTCATTTGTTTTTGCTTCACTTTCCCGAGCACTGTCACAGCAGGGTAGGTGGTTATTGTTCCATTTTACAGGTTGAGAGGAGGAGAGGCCCAGAGAGGTGGGGTGATGTGACACAGCCCAAGGGTCTGGGGTTCCACTTGGCAGGTCTGGGGGTGGCTTTGAGGGGTTGGGGCAGGGGAACTAGGCAGAGAAGGTGGGGAGGGGTGGGGATGGGCTGGGGAGGGCAGGGTGGCCGTCACCCGGAACAGTTGGGTGGCAGAGGAACTGACTGTCCCAGCGGGCCCTGCCTCTCACTCTGTGTCCCTGGGGGTCTCCCTGAAGGAAGCAGCGGAGTAACCCCCTCCCACTTCTGATTCTTCCAGAAGAAGAAGATGGTGGCCTTGAAGGCTTCGATGACTTTTTCCCCGAGGAGCCCGTGAGCCTTCCCAAGAAGAAGAAGTCCAAGAAGCTCAAGGAGAACAGGTGCAAAGGGAAGAGGAAGAAGAAAGAGGTGAGTGGAGTCAGGGCTGTGCTGGGGTCTCAGCTGCTCCTCCTGGGCCTGCAGAGAAAGACCTGGGCTCCCAGGACCATCTGGTGGAGGGCTGCCTCCAGAGAGCTGAGCCTGAGTGAGAAACACCAAAACCAGTGTCCCCACGGACACCTGCCCTGAGATGTATCTCAAGTGTCCTGTCCTTTTTTGGCCACATAGCGCGGCTTGCGGGATCTTAGTTCCCTGGCCACGGCAGTGAGAGTATGGAGTCCTAACCACTGGACAACCAGGGAGTTCCCAAGTGTACTTTTTTATTTTTGGCTGCGTTGGCTCTTCCTTGCTGCGTGTGTGCTTTCTCTAGTTGCGGCGAGCGGGGGCTACTCTTCGTTGTGGTGTGTGGGCTTCTCACTGCGGTGGCTTCTCCTGTTGCAGAGCATGGGCTGTAGGCGCGCGGGCTTCAGTAGTTGTGGCTCGCGGGCTCTAGAGCGCAGGCTCAGTAGTTGTGGCGCACGGGCTTAGTTGCTCCGCAGCATGTGGGATCTTCCTGGACCAGGGCTCGAAGCCGTGTCCCCTGCATTGGCAGGCGGATTCTTAACCACTGCGCCACCAGGGAAGTCCCTACTGTCTTCTTAAACAGGGTGTTCTGGGGTGTTTATTCTTTTCCCCTTGGTGGCTGTTCTGGGCCGTGACAGCATGGGGTCCCCGGCGCTCCCACCCCTTCACTGAAGGGCCCTTATTCCCGCTTGCATCTGTGTCCCTGCCTCTGTGCTCTTGGTGGTGCCTTCTGCTACCCCTTACATATCTGCTTCCTGGCAGCCGTCTGTCCCTCTAGTCTGCTGCTTCCAACCTGTTGTGAGTTGGAATCCTGGTGAACAAGATACAAATGGGAGAAGAGTAAGGAGACCCCGGTGAGGGATGGGTCTCCTATGAGTAACTCGTGTGAGCATTTCTAGAATGCCCCACGCGGACTCACTTCATCCTCAGCATCAACCTTGGGAGTCAGGGGCAGGGATGATTATCACCGCCCAACAGAGGGAGAAACCGGGGCTGCCTTGTAGCTTAAAGCCCTCGGCACTTGGAGGGGATGGTCATACGGCAACGTGGGGACTCCCGTCTCCCACCTCGTGAGAGCTGCCACCTCTCCTCGGCGTCACTCGATCCTCCCGGTGGCTTTATGGGGAGGGGCTGGTGTGCACCTTGCTTTACAAATGAGGCTCAGAGATGAACTGGCCAGGGTCACAGCAACACAGCTGAGATCTGGCCCTGGGGATGTCCGGCTGCCCCCTGCCCCCCAGCCTGGTCCTCCCCTGGCCCGCCTGCTCCGAGGGGAAGCGCTGTTGGTCCTCTGGCCTTCTCTCCTCCCCTGCCCAGAGGAGACCCACCTGGCCTGGCCTCACAGGGGAGGCGGTGGGGGAGGTGTTATCGCCCTCTGTGGCCCCGGGACAGAGTAGCAGTGTGTGCGGAGGCCCTGCTGGGATGTTCTGACGTGGCCTCAAAGGCCACTGTGGGCCTCTGGCTTGTCCCCTGCATGGCTTTGTGCGGAGGGGGCCGTGGTATGACTTAACTCTGGAGGGTCCCCAAACAGGCTGCGGGGGCGGGAGGGAGGAGACTCCTGAGGACAAAGGGCTCAGGATGGTGGGCAGGCGACGGGTGGTGGACTTTCTTCCCCACGTCTCCCCAGGCCACTGCCCACACCTGTCTGAGCCTTGCTTCTGTGTCTGTAGTAAGGGGAGCATCGCCTATGCACACCGCCCCGCTTGTTTGGGGGCAAATCAGATATGGGCCAACAGGGCGTCTTCACGTGAGAGGTGCCACGGGGAAGGCCAGTGGCCCTTGGGGGCATCCAGGGTGTCAGCCTGCAAGCGTCTGGAGGGCAGGGCCGGCCCTGGGCGGTGCCCCGGGTCCCCAGAGTAATTAGCTCCGGGCTGGTGTCAGCCCCACCTCCTCCAGCTGGAACCACGCAGGTACGTCCGGCCTGTGTTCCCTGGTGAGCTTGGGGTCAGCATGTCTCACCAGGTCCGCCCCCTGTTCGGCTCTCCTGGCTCCCGGGAAGGGCCTCCTTAGGACAGCTGCCCTGTCCAGGCTCCTGGCCAAAGCTGCCCCGGAGCCTCTCCCTGCCCGCTTGCGGCCACACCCGGCTGTTCCTCTCCTCTGGCGCGCATAGACAACCCTTTCTCCCCGCAGAGGGGCCCTGAGCCTCCTCCGAGCCCAGCACTGCCCCTGTCCGATGCCACCCTCCATCTCTGCTGCCCCTCAGCTTTGTCCTCACTGCCTGGGCTCCTGGGAGGGGATTGACAGGTCTGTCCCCTCCCAGGACACCCCACCCCTAACCCTGCGGCTGGTACGTGGGCTGCACGTGGGAAGGTTTGTGAGCTGCAGCTTTCTGTCCCCGTTACCCAGCAGGGGGCAGTGGAGGCAGGAGAGGGGGAGGGGGCTCCGAATGCCCTGCTGCAGCTCCCCCCAGCCCCTCCCGCACCCTGGCCCGCAGGTCTGTCTTTGTTGGGGGCAGAGGTTAGATGGCTCAGGGCTGGTGGGGCCCTGGGGTGCAGGGGCCGACTTCCCGGTTGAAGCTCTGATATCTTGCTCTGTTGCGGCCACTGCTGTCAGCCCTCAGACCCGACGCTCTGTGGCTGCGGGGTGGAGGTAGATCCTAGGGTCCTGGGGCATCCCGCACAAGCACCTTCTCCCCAGCTCCTCAGCGATTTCTCTCCCTCTCCCGAAGCTTCTTTCTTGGGAACTGGGAGGGAGGCTAGGCCAAGGCGGGCAGTTCCACCTGGTCCTTGGTCTGCCCAGTTCCCAAATGCCGATGAAAGACCATCAGGGCTGCCACGGGTTGCCCTGCCTCCCCCACTCCCAGCCCCAGGCTGGGCTGGGCTTTCTCTTGCCCTGCCGGCTACAGGGTGCAGCAAGACCCTCCCCTCTGCCCTGCTTACGAAGGAGGCAGGAGGTGGGCAGTGTCTGGACAGCAGGGAGGCGGGGGGAGTTTGGCCAGGGGAGGTGGGGGCCAGTGGTCTCCGAGGCCAGGGGGGCTGGTGCTTGCCCCCCACATGCCTGATCACCCTGCTCACCCAGGTCTCCTGTCTCCTTCCTCTGGCCCTACGGGACATGGGGTTTGGTTCTCGTCTCTGAGCCCGTCTCTCACTGCTGTGGCTTGAGCATGGCCTCTGTGTGGTATCCATCTCTTGCTACCTCTTCCTGGGTCTCCCTTGCCCTCCTTCTCACTCCTCTGCATTTCTCCTCCACCCACCTCTTCTTCCTCCCCCCCTCCCTTCCTCTCTCCTCCTCTCCTCCATTCCACTCTCCCTCCCCTCACTTCCTCTCCCTCTCTCCTTCCTCTCTCTACTGAGATGCAATTCTTGGATCTCAAAGGACATGGAGGCCAGGGTAGACTGGAGGGCCCCGCAGATGACCGGGCAGTGCCAGCCAGGCCCCCAAGGTGGCCCTCGGGCCACTGCTGCCCCCTCCCCAGCATTGCTGAGAGCCTGGCTTGGCAGCTGTCAGATGTCAACAGTCTGAGCATGCTGCAGCCAGAGAGCAAGATCCTGGCCGCCATGTGCACACTGCCCGCCCGCCCGCCTGCAGACCCCGTCCTCAGGATGTGGGGAGGGGAATGTCACCCCTTTTCTCCTTTTCATCTCCAACCAGGTGTCCCCAACACAAGGCTCTGGGTGGAGGGAGCAGAGGGCCCCCGGTGGTGGAACCCATGTAGCAGCAGGCTTTTTGGGGGTGGGGTGGAGGGACAGGCAGCAAGTCGTGAATTCTGATTTACATAAAATAACCGGGGCTTCGGCCGGAACCTGAGCATATGTAGATGAAGCTCCTTGTCAGACCCAGCGCAGGAGGGAGAAATGATTTCAACCTGTGCTGCAGCGGTTACCATAGCAACCAATTATTCAGTGCTAAATTATAACTGTTTATAACACTCGTGAATGGGAAGGCTCATATTTCATTCTTTCTTTTTCCCTCTCAGTCTTGAAGAACCCCAAATTGAGAATGACCAACTCTCTGAGTCCTTCCTTTTGAGTTTAAATGCCTGCTTTTTAGAGAGATGCGGTGTGTGCTGAGAGCTGGGCGTAGAGGGAAGGGAGAGAGAGATGGGAGGCCTGGATCAAAAGACATCTGCAGAGCTGGGGGAGGAAGGGTGGGCATAGACTGCCCACTCGGGGTCCCCAGGGCCTGCACGGGTGGCATGCTGTGCCTTCAGTGGGCCTGGGGCTCAGGGCAGAGACCCCTCCTCCCTACCCCCAGTTCCTCGCACACCCAGCCCGGGTGTAGGATTTAAGGCAGCTTTGCAGATGGATTCTGTTGGGACTCCAAGTTCACTTAGATTCTTCTACCATCCAGGGCATCCGCTACAGTCATGCCTGGGGCTGCTGCAGCCCAGAGGACAGCATCAGGGTCACAGCCCCGACTGGTCCTGGTGTTCAGAGCCCACAGTGTGGCTCGGGGCTCAGGTTGGTTCAGGGCTTTATTAGGGCATTTTTGCTCTGTGCCTGTGTCTCCTCCCTGAATATGGCTTGGCCCGCACTCTCCTCTGTAAGTTTCAAGATACCGAATGGTTAGTCTACTCCTGGTTCTTGGTCATTCCTCCCCTTCTTGCCACTGGCTGACCTGCATCCCTCCGGGTCCTGCTGATGGGTCACTCCTCTTCGAGTTGTTTTCAGAACCACTCACTGCCCTTCCGCTTGCCCCTTTCTCTGCAAGGGAAGAGTTTGGAAAAACAAAACACAGGAAAAAGGAGGCCCTGGTCTAGATGTGTCTAGATGTGCCCTGGTCTAGATGTGTCTGGATACAGAGAGACGCTGTGGATACAGACTGATTGTACCATCGGGAAACCCATCTCCAAACACCTGTCCTGCACCCCGCCCTCCACCAGCCTCCCAGGTGGGCAGGGGGGCTTGGACGAGATCGGGGTGCAGGCGGGGGGAGAAGGCAGGGCAGAGAGGGGATCAGGGAATGGGCGGGGAGTCGGAGAATTGAGGAATCTGAGTCTTCTCTTTGGCCAGGCTTTCCCCAGTGCAGGTAGACAGGGCAGGGAGAGGTCTGCTCCTTCCCTGAAACGAGGGGCTGCCATCATTGTCACCCCCCGTGGGCCGCTGGGGCGCTGAGTGTCCTGCTGTAGCTCCGGCTCATTCCTCGAGAAGGAACTTTGCCCTCCTGCTCTCCCGCTTAGCCCCGGAGTGGCTGCTGGGCTAACACTCCTGGCAGTGCACAGCGTGGGGCCTTCTGCCAGACCTGCTCCCCCGGCCCCCCCCGCCCCGCCCACTATGCACACACCGACAGGGCGTCCGCTGGAGGTGCCTTCCCCGCCTCCCTCCCTCCCTCCCTTCCTCCCTCCCTCCTGCTCCCTCTGGGCCCTGTGTTCAGAGCTGTGCTGGCCACTCCCCGCCTCTCCTGCACTTGGGATGTGGCGTGCAGGCTCCCCAGCAGATACTCAGGGCACCTCCCCCTCAGGTGCGGCCACAATAGCCCCTTCTGTTGGCGTCCTGTTGCCCGTCTGCACTGTAATTGTTGCCCAGCTGCAGGCACTGTCCATGCACTTGGCTTTAGTCCAGCCCCGATTTGCAGAAACGAGGGGGGATGAGGCTCGTTGTGTCCTCCGGTTTGTGGTCCTGGCTGCATCTTCAGCTTCCGAGCAGAGTTGGGGGCATCGTGGGTACTTGGGACTCTCCTACTTCAAAATGCTTAAGGGCTTCTCTCTCACATGATCTCCTTTGTTCCTCTTACCGCCCTGTATGGCATCCCCATTTCACAGATGAGGAGGCTGAGGTCCGGATGCTGCCGTGACTTGCCCAATTCCTGACTAGCAAGGGTCGGAGCTCCGAGACAGTCTCTGTCCTGCAGCCTCCCCGGGGAGCCCCCGGACCCACCGTGGGTCCTCCTGTCACTTCCCTGGTCTGGTTCGTGGGGTCCCCAGGGCAGCTGAGGGCCAGCCCCATGCCCCTCCCTCGGCGGGCCCCACGGCCTCTGTCCGCGGTGCTGAAGCTTGTGGCGGTTTCCTCCTCCCATCCTTACCTGTGTGGGGGTGTGGCTGGGATTGAGCCTGTCTCTCAGGTCTATCGAAGGGTACTCTTTCCAAGCTGGCCAAACTCTACATCCTCGGGAGAAATGGACATCCCTGTCTGACCCCTGCCTCCCCAGAGGACCGAGGCAGGGCTGGGAGCTGTGGCCATGAGCCCTGGGAATGGGATCGCGTGCAAGGCTGTCCTGCCCTGGGCGGGCTCTGGCAGCAGCCAGGACCGGCGCGCTGCCCCTGGAGCCTGGTGTGGCCGACCGAGTCAGTATTCCGGGAAACACTTGGGTTCCGGAAAGGCCCAGAGGCCCTGCTGCCTGCCAGCCACCAGCCAGCACACTGACTCAGCAGCTTAATGTGCATAAAAGGTTTGGGAGCCGGGAGCCGGCGGTAGGGAGAGAGCGAGCTGAGCGGCAGGAGAGTCAGGAAGTGCAGGGACCCCACGGGTGGGTCCTTTCCCAGCTGTATCTTAGCAAGAGCCTCCCTCCTGGGAAAAGACTCTCCACTCCACAGTGCGGCTGGAAAGGGCAGAGCGGGCTGGGGGCCTCCCAAGACAGATCCACGGCCTTTGCTGCCCTCCTTCTTCTCTGCCCTTCTTCCATCTGCTCCCTCCCCTCCCCACTTCCTTCCTCTCCCTCCTCCCCTCCTTCCTCCTCCCTCTCCACCTCCTCTTTTCCTCCCTCCCTCATTGCTCTTTCTGGAGCTCACATCCTTCATTTCTCCAGTTCTTTCTTCATCTCTTCCGTGCCTCTCTTTGCTCATGTTGAAGACAGCAAACCGCCAGCATGAAGATGCCAAGTGTCATCTTCATGGGAGCATCCGTGCCTGGCCTTTCCTGCAGACCCAGGCCGGGAGGGGCCTAATCAGCCTGCTTGCCTCTTGAAAAGCCCCACATACACAGCCTTCTCAGCTTTCTGGCAGGGGCAGTGCCTTTCTGAAGGGGATGCTCTGTCTGTAAACAGCCTTATCTCCATATAAATGGGCCATTTTCTGCCTGTAGGAGGGAAACTAAATCAAGGAAACCAAGCTTAAGAGCTGCCTAAATTACTTTATCTCATATTGAGATGAAGCAGCCAGGGTTCGGGCGGTGGGGAAGGTGGGCTTGTGCCTTAGCAGCGTCCGGAGAGCGCACAGGCAGATGAAACTGGGATGTGCGCCCTGTGTTAATCATAGGTTTCACTTGACACACAGACTCCATAGGATGCAAAGATACACAGAGAGGTGAGGAGCTGGGAGCCAGGGCGGAAGTTGGGGGCTCTTCTCCCGCGTGGACAGCATTTTGGTTTTTGGCTCTGGGCATCACCTCTTCTCTACGAGCGCCTGGGTCCAAGTGCCATCGCTGACATGCGTTACAGTCCCAAAGTCCATAGAAACCTGAAACAGGGCCGTCCAAGCGGGCTGTGCTGAGCTTGCCTGGTGGGGGCGCGTGTCTTCACCCGAGGCCTCGACTCACCTGCACAGCACCATTTGTCACCAACCAGTCATTGGGGACAAGACCCTTACCCCGTGCTGGCTCAGGGCAGCCCCTCTGCCTGGGACTCTGCATTTTCTTTGGGCCCCTGTTGTCCTCACCGTCTACCGTTCTCTTCCAGGGGAGCAATGATGAGCTGCCGGAAGATGAAGAGGATCTGGAAGAGAAGTCGGACAGTGAGGGCAGTGACTACTCCCCAAATAAAAAGAAGAAGAAAAAACTCAAGGACAAGAAGGAGAAAAAAGCCAAGCGAAAAAAGAAAGATGACGACGAGGACGACAACGATGACGGATGCCTCAAGGTAACCCTGAGGCCGGGCTGGGGGACACCTGCTTGGGCGGGCTGAGCCTCCTGTTGGCAGCTCCCTGCCTTCTGACCCGGGAGCCCCTGTGGGAAAAGGGCCAGAGCATCCTTTGCCATGAAGGGCCGTCGGGGCGGATGGGTCTGTGGGGGTGAGTGCACGTGCGTGAAGGTTGGACACAACTTGGTGAGAAAGACTGTAGCCACAAGTCTCGGAGACACATTAGAAATAACAGTGGATGACATTTAGGAGTTTGGGGAAGAAGTCGTGTGGCCTCTTGCTGATGTACTGTCCGCTGTCTTGCCCAACTTGAGCGGTCAGCTGCTTCTGAGGAGAGCGATGGTCTGAACTCAAGTTTGGTGTCAGGAACCTCTTGGTCGGAGCAGTCTGGGAAAATAAAACAAATGGAGCTTTTGCTAAGAAGAAGTGGCTGGACAGCTCCACTTATGGTGGAAGGGGGCCTTAGTTAGCATGTGTTCCGAAATTCATCCCACGTGGGCACCCAGGAGAGTGTCCCAGGGAGCGAGAGTCAGGGAAGCTATAGCGATGGGCCTGCAGCTCCCCCCTGGGGAAAAGCCTCTTCCCGGTGAATGTGGGGCATGATGTGGCCCCTGGAATGTCAAGGCCGCTCCTTGCGGGGCCTCCACGGGGGTGGGAGGAGGGGCCGAGGGTAGGGCGGCAGACGGGCTCTGGGTCTCTGGGTCCTGGGTCTCTGGGTCGGGCAGCGGCAGATGACAGATGACAGCACCTCATCCGGGAACCTCCTGCTGCCTTCGATCTTTGACGAGGCTCAGTTTGGGCTGGCCGTGGACTTGAAGATAAGTGCTCCGTAAATGTTAGTACAGTGGCTGCTGGGTGAGGCAGAGGTGGTGACTGTCAGCGACTGAAGTTGGGAAGTGCCCACGGTGTCCCGACACCCAGAGGGAGCTCATTAGTTGGCAGGTGTGTTATGAGTCACCTGTGACTGATGACAGCTGAGAAGCTGACAGATTTGGAAGATGAACTTACAGGAGTGATTCAGGGTCGTCCTGTAATAATGTCATCGCTCACTTGCTGCCCTGCTTCGTGGTGGGAACCTCCAGGACTGGCTGTGTGTCAGGAGCAGGTTGGCCGAGGGAGGGGGTCCCACGTGGGAGCACCTCTGAACTGCCACAGAGAACAGGAGGCCGGGAAGCGGGTCCCTTGGGGCCGAGGGAGGCCGTGTGTTCTGCCCGGGGGGCCTTCCCTTGCTGGAGCAGACAGCCCAACTCTGAGGGGCTTAGGCGGTAAAAGGGGTCTGTTGGATCAGCAGCCCTAAGAGTTGAGAGGCAAGGGGGCTTCCAGCTAGGGGGAAGCTTGGTGTCATCCAAGGCCCTGTTTCTTTGCCTTTGGAGGGTCAGCTTTGGGTTCAGGCCAGGCACCCTCGTGGCTGGGAATGTGTGTAGCAGCTGTGCAGGGCTTTGTGGACACCCCCTGCCCCATCCAGCAGGAGGGAAAGCTGGCTTGTATCCTAGCTGTCCACACAGGAGAACCAGGGGTGCCCCTGCCTGGACTGGTTGAGTCACATGCCCACCTGGATCAGTGACTGTGGCCTGGGATGGCGTGTGCTGATTGGTGGAATGGATCAGTGGGTGGGGCTGGCCCCACCATGGGAAATCGGGGTGAGGGCCCTGTTCCAAGCACCTGTGCTAACTCCTTCCCTCCTGTGAGGCAGGCACTGTTATCCCCATTTTACAGATGGGGAAACTGAGGCATAGAGAGGTGAAGTGGCTTGTCCACCTCTCACTGCTAGTATGTGGCAGAGCCAGGACTGGAGCCTGCATCTGTCCAGCAGGTTCCAATCTCATAGCCAGCACCACCGCCCACCCCTCCCTTCCCAGCCATCTGGGGTCTGCTTTTGTGACCTGACGCCTGGGCTGGCTGTCTGTGTGCCCTTGGGAACTCGCACACCTCCCTGGGCTTCAGTGCCCCATCTGGAGAGTGAAGCAGGAGCCGAGGGACCCTCTCTGGGCTCTGCCCCGAGCTGGGCCACTGCCCTGACCAGGGCACACCTTCCTGGTCCCAGAACCCGCAGTGGCCTGTCCTTTCACGAGGTCCAAGTGTGACTGTGCTAGGTGATTTCCTGGGGCGGACAGAGTGAGTCCTGTTATTATTCCTGCCCTGGCTTCCCTCCAAACCCCCACATTAACCCCGCAGGCGTGTGGCCCACACCCCATCATGAGCTGGCATCTGGGCCATTCCCACTGATCAAGGGGCTGGCGGCCTGAGATGCTGTAGGATGTTTTCAGTAGTGGGTGAGAACTGCTTTTGTTAAGTTGCTGACATAATCCCCCTGCTTTTCCGAGGCACCCTGGGTGGGGCCCTGGTGGGGGGTGCAGGGTAGAGGGACCCCCACCTCTCATTCCATCTCCGGCCCGTGTGTCTGTAGGAACCCAAGTCCTCGGGGCAGCTCATGGCCGAGTGGGGCCTGGACGACGTGGATTACCTGTTCTCGGAGGCCGACTATCACACGCTGACCAACTACAAGGCCTTCAGCCAGTTCCTCAGGTGGGCCTCGGGGCCACCATGGCTGGGCGTCCACGGAGACTGCCCTCGAGGCCTGCCTCCCCCGGGGGCACCAAGGGCGGCAGCCAGAGGGACAGGGCCCCGGGCTCCTGGGGTGGGCTGCCAGGCTGACCTTGACCCTGGGCAGAGCTGGCAGGAGGGGCAGGACCCTTCCATCTCAACAGGTGGTCCTGCTTTTCCTCGCTGGTCCTACCCCCAGGGATGGAGACCCCAGTCATTCCCAGGGGTCTTAAGCCCCCGTGGCCACACTCAGCTCTAAAAGAAATGGGACTGGCCCCCCAGGGTCCTGCTGCTGTAGGCCCCTGCCTCCGGCCCCTCGGGTCTTACAGGGTCTGAAAACCCAATTAGAAGATCACCCGCCACGTAAACAGGGAATCAGGAGCCTTGGGGGTGGACTGCTGTCTCTGTCTTGGTCCTCTTCCCTGCCCTCCTTTCTGCCCGGTTTTCCCAGTTTGCTGCATATCCCAGCTGTGGGACCTGGGAGAAGAAGGGTGGGCCCTGCGGGGGGTCACATGGGGGTCTCATCCCCTCCATGGGGCTGTCCTCACCCTCCTGCCTCTCCCCCCACGCAGGCCACTCATCGCCAAGAAGAACCCGAAGATCCCCATGTCCAAAATGATGACCGTCCTGGGCGCCAAGTGGCGGGAGTTCAGCGCCAACAACCCCTTTAAGGGCAGCTCGGCGGCGGCAGCCGCAGCGGCAGTGGCCGCGGCCGTGGAGACAGTCACCATCGCGCCTCCGCTGGCCATCAGCCCCCAGCAGGCACCCCAGCCTGTGCCCGTCCGCAAGGCCAAGACCAAGGAGGGCAAGGGTAAGGCTGCACCCAGTCCTGCTGGCAGAGGGCCCCCAGGCCCTACAGTCCGGGACAGCCGGGCAGGTCTCTGTCAAGGACCCAGTGCCTTGGTTGACCTTGGACCCACCCACCCTTCCTCAGCTGTGTTGTGGCATCTGTCCTGCCTCTCTCTTGGGGCTGGTGGTGAAGTGGAGGAGGTGGTGGGCTCAGAGCTTTGGGAGTTTTCCCAGGCGTGGAGGAGGGGACAGAGGTGTGGCCCGTGCTGCTGGGAGTTAGGGGGCTCTTGGGTTTGAGGCTGCACCATTCCCAGGGGGAAGGGGTCCCAAGGTGACCCGTGGATCGTTCTCTTCTGAGCACCCGGCCCTCGGGGTAATGGGCGTACATGGGCGTGGACGGGGCCGCTTTCCCAGGGAGGCCAGGAAGGAGGTCCAGATACAAAATCAGACTCTGTGGTGGTGTCTGGGTGGGGAGAATAGGGACAGCAGAGGCTCTCTGCAACTTGAAGTTCTAGGGGAGGGACCTTTCTTCCCCAGATGGAGGATTTATGGCCCCACTGGGAGTAGGGACATTGATCTCCCCGGGGCTCTGAGTGATGGTGTCGCCTGCAGCTCATCTTCCTGGGTGCCCTGACCTGGTTTTTTTTTTTTTTGGCTGCGTTGGGTCTTCGTTGCTGCGTGCGGGCTTTCTCTCGTTGCGGCGAGCGGGGGCTACTCTTCGTTGCGGTGTGTGGGCTTCTCGTTGCAGTGGCTTCTCTTGTTGCGGAGCACGGGCTCTAGGTGCGCGGGCTTCAGTAGTTGTGGCACGCGGGCTCAGTAGTTGTGGCGCACAGCTTTAGTGGCTCCGTGGCACGTGGGATCTTCCCGGACCGGGGATCGAACCCGTGTCCCCTGCATTTGCAGGCGGATTCTTAACCACTGCGCCACCAAGGAAGTCCCCTGACCTGGATTTTGATGGGGGGGCAGAGTGGACACTGGGGACCCCTTGTTTCCGCCCTAAGGAGCTTTGGTTTCTGGGATGATGCCTCCCTTTACCAGGTCCCACAGGGGCCCCGGTGGGTGAGTGACGCGGGCTTTAGAGACTGCTCCCCCTCAACTCCCTCGCTGTCTGCCCAGCCAGCCTCCTTTCTCATTTCCTCTCGGGCTCCAGCTGCTGAGCTATCGATTCCCTGAGCTGCCTATTCAGAGCCTGAAAAATTGAAATAGATTTTCCGTGGCGCCGCTGAGGTTACAGCTGGGCTCCCAGACCCAGCTCTGTGTGTGTGATGTGGGTGGAGGAGGGCCTGGGGCGAGGCCACCTGCCTTCAGGCCCCCACTGTCCCTGCTCGGCCTGGTGGGAGAGGCTGCTGGGGGTCATTACTCCCCAGGTGACTAATTGTCCTGTGACCAGTTCCATAAAAACAACCTCACCCCTGCTGGCCACCTGGGAGCCAGCATTTCCTGGGGATGATTGGCAGAGGTGGGGGCGGTCTTGAGTGGTGCCGGTGTGGGGTATGGCAGGCAACCCGGAGGCTGGCAGCTGGGGAAAGGGCTTCCTGCCCTAGCACATCCCTCCAGGGCCTAGGTATGGTCCGCAGGTGGGTGGGTGTGCCCTAAGTGGCCCTGGGGGCTGGGGGCTCCACTGGGGACAGCTTCTTTCGGGGAGAGGGCTGGGACAGGGCTGTTCCCAAGATGGCAGCGCAGTGGCCAGAGCAGGGACTGGGCCACGGTTACTCTCTGGCTTCCCCTTCTGCTGTGCAACTTTAGTGAGGACGTCCCCTTTCTGAGCCTCAGTCTTCTCACCTGAGAAGGGGCAACGGCAGAAACCATCCTTTCCTTAAAGCGGGTTCTCATGAGGCCGAGTGAAAGCACGGCGGTGAGTGAGTGAGCCGTGGCGGGCGCTGGTTATTCCACCCGTGCTTTTCAGGGCCTGGAGTGAGGAAGAAGATCAAAGGCTCCAAGGATGTGAAGAAAAAGGGCAAAGGGAGAAAGGTGGCCGGGCTCAAGTTCCGCTTTGGAGGGGTTGGCAGCAAGAGGAAGAAAGGCTCCTCGGTGAGTGTGAGTGTGTGTGTGCGTGCGTGCGTGTGTGTGTGTGTAACATGCAAAGGCTGGGTGACGTGGAAAGCAGGGTTATCAGTTCATTCTCCTGAACCAGGCAGGGGGCAGGTCTTGTACACACCATCCTCCTGCCCCCACCCCGGACTCTCCCATTCTACATTCAGGCCTGCTGGGCCTGTTTCTCCACCTGACTGGTGAGGGGCTCAGCCTGGATCCTTCCAAGGGCCCCTGTAGCTTGGACTCTGGGTGGGTAGCTCTCCTGCCCACCTTGCTGAGCTGGGGGCTCAGTCCCGGCTCCTTCCGCCCCAGCTGCCTCTCCATCTGGGCAGCAGGTGGGAGAGTCCTGGGGGGTGCCTGGATGCCCAGATGTGCTGGGAGGGCAGGCCCCAGGAAGGTGGCATGTAGGCAGGATAGGGCTGGGCTGGAGCCCTGCCCTTCCCTTGCCCTCCCAGGGCCAGCTCTGTCACCAGGTTTGGAATGACCCTAAGTCCGTGTCTGAGCCTTTGAGCCCTCTTTCTCTGGGGGTGGAGGCATTCACCCCACTCCTGCCCCTACAGGGCACCTGTTTCCCTCACCTGACCCAGCCCTGCAGAGGGGCAGAGATGGAAGCCATCTCTTTGTTCCTTCGTAGGGGCAAGTGACAGGTCTCAAGTTTAGCTGCTGTGGAGGGGAGCACGGAGCAGCAGGCATGGTCCAGCCCAGAGCTGGTGGTCCAGCTCAGCTTAGCTTTTGAGCACATACTAATGTGCTAGGTCCTCTGCTCCACCACGGTGGGTCCTGCTCTGGAGCTACTCACAGTCTGGAAGGGTTTGGGCATGTGCACTGGGAGAGAGCCAATGACAGGCAGATGGGACAGGTCGGACCTGGCACAAGGCTGTGCAACAGGTCTCATTAGGGAGAGATCTGGGAAGGCTCCTTGGGGGAGGTGTCCTTAGGGCTTCCCCTTGAGGGATGTGTAGGAGTTTGGCAGGGTGGAGGGCAGGGCCTGGGAGAGTTCTGGAGGTGGAGAGTGTGGGGAGGGTCTGAGGGCTGGAGAGCAGGGCTTGGGGAGGGTGGAAGGCCATCAGGCTGGACCGGTGGGCTGAGGGTTTTCTAGCTGGGTGGAGGGACGAGATGAACCAGAGATAGACAGCACTGTGCCTCTGGAGCCTCCACTGTGCCCTGCCCCACCCCCGCCCCAGGCCTGCGAAGCCTGGAGATGAGCCCCCAGGGCTGGCTCTGGGCTCACAGGGCCCTCCCCTGCACCCACAGAGCGAGGAGGAGGAGCGGGAGGAGTCGGACTTCGACAGCGCCAGCATCCACAGCTCCTCCGTGCGCTCTGAGTGTTCTGCCCTGCTGGGGAGGAAGAGCAAGAGGAGGCGCCAGAAGAAGAGAAGTAAGACTCCTGTCTGCAGGGTTCCCGTGGCCACCACGGTGGATGTGGGCGTGCAGAGCCCCCTCAGGGAGCAGAGAAGGGCACCCTCAGGCCTCAGCAGGCAGCTCCCCTGTGCTTCCTCAGCCACCCTGGCCTCTGTGGTTAGGAGAGGGGGTCCTGTCCAAGTGAGTCTGCATACGTTAGGGACCCGTGATGTGAGCCACCCCAGGGCATTTGCACTGGCAGAGTTGCTTCTTAACCTCATCCACCCTCTACCCATGTATCCCCTCACCCCCATTCCCCTACCCATCCTCGTTCCCTCTCTCCATCCTCGTTCCCTCCCTCCCTTGCCTTTATTCATCCAACCATTCATCTTTCTGTGCATTCACCCATCTTTCTTCTTTCCTTCCTCCTCCCTCCTTCCCTTCCTTCTTTCCTTTTATCCACCTCTTCACCCCTTTGCTCTTTCAGTCACCTCCTTCCCTTCCTTCTTTCCTTTTGTCCATCTCTTCACCCCTTTGCTCTTTCAGTCATCCTGTTGACCCTGTCTGTCCATCCACCATCCAGCGTCTATCGAGTGCCTAGTGTGTGCCAGGGCAGCCTGGCGTGGAGATTGCTTGTGCACTGGGAGTGGGAACAAGGCCCTCCATGACTGCCTCTGCCCCCTCCCCAGTTGATGACGGTGACGGCTATGAGACGGACCACCAGGACTACTGTGAGGTGTGCCAGCAGGGTGGGGAGATCATCCTGTGCGACACCTGCCCGAGGGCCTACCACCTCGTCTGCCTGGACCCAGAGCTGGAGAAAGCTCCTGAGGGCAAGTGGAGCTGTCCCCACTGTGTAAGCCCTTGGCAGACGCGCGCCGGGGCGGGGATTTTGTCTGTGCCTGGCTTCCGGACTCCTGCACGGTCTTCTGGGGCAGAACATGGGGAAGTGCGAGTGGGAGGGAGGGAGTTGCTCCCTGGTGGAGGGGGGGGGTCCTGGTCCAGGGTGCCTCCACCTGGACTCCCCCCCTCCAGGAGAAGGAGGGGATCCAGTGGGAGCCGAAGGACGACGACGACGACGAGGAGGAGGGCGGCTGCGAGGAGGAGGAGGACGACCACATGGAGTTCTGCCGCGTGTGCAAGGACGGCGGCGAGCTGCTCTGCTGCGACGCCTGCCCCTCCTCCTACCACCTGCACTGCCTCAACCCGCCGCTGCCCGAGATCCCAAACGGTGAATGGCTCTGCCCGCGCTGTACTGTGAGTGTTACGCCGGCCCGCGCCGAACGCCCCGCCCCCGGCAAGGCCCCGCCCGTCATGACCAGGCCCCTCCCCTGGCAAGGCTCTGCGCACAAAGGTCACACCCACCGAGGCCCCGCCCCAGCAGGCCCTGTCCACCAAGGCCCCGCCTCCGCCGGCCCAGGCCATGCCCACCACGTCCATCGCCCATGCTGCTCCAGGCATCACCTACGAAGGCCCCGCCTGGCTCTCCGCCTACCAAGGCCTCTACCCGCCCCTTCCCGTCCAGGACACGCCCCACGAGTACCCGCCCCCGCCCCCCCCGTCCCCGCCGGGGCTCAGTCAAGCCCCTCCCATCCGCCCCGAGTCCCGCCCACCGCCTCACCCAGGCCAGCTCTGCTTCGCAATCCCCTTCACACTTCTTTCTGGAAACAGCCGCTATGGGAAGAGAAAAGCGGTGGTGATAATCCCACTACCGCCCACCATAGCCACCGTTTACTGGGCATCCCTCTAACGCTTACTGAGTTTTCCAGCACCAGGCCTTTTGTTGTTCCCATTTTTAGATGAGAAAACTGAGGCTCGGAGAGGTAAAGTGACTTGCCCAAGGCCACACAAGGCTGAACTGTCCACTCAGACTCAGCCTGGACCTGGCTCTTGTCCCAGGGCTGGGGGTGGAGAGAGGGTAGGAGGCCTCTGGGGCTGGGGCCTCAGTTTCTGCGGGGAGAGGAGAGCACCCTCCGCCCCTCCCCCCCATTCACTGTAGGCGTTTGAAGGCCACCACGCTCCGAGTTGTCGCCAGCCCACCCCAGTGCTGGGTCCCCCACCCTCTGGATCCTGGGCTGTGCCGTGCCAGCCCTCGGTTACCTGTGTGCATATGGGCTTCCGTTATGCGCGTGTATGTGTGTGTGCACGCGTGTGTGTGCAGACCTGTATCGCCTCATCAGCGTGCACGGCATGGGTGGTCTCCGGAGGACAGAGTGGTGTCTTGGAGTCACCGTGGTGCTGTCTGACTTGGAGCAGTACAGCTTGTTGGAAGGAGCCTCGGGGTGGGGCCCTGCAGCTAAGCCCTGAACTTGGGGACCCTCCTCTGTCCACAGTGTCCCCCGCTGAAGGGCAAAGTCCAGCGGATCCTGCATTGGAGGTGGACAGAGCCCCCAGCCCCCTTCATGGTGGGACTGCCGGGGTCCGATGTAGAGCCTGGCGTTCCACCACCCAAGCCCCTAGAGGGCATCCCGGAGAGAGAGTTCTTTGTCAAGTGGGCTGGGCTCTCCTACTGGCACTGCTCCTGGGTGAAGGAGCTACAGGTGAGGCACCTGGGCAGGTGCGGCTGTGCTCAGGACCTAAACGCCCTGGCCAGCTCCCTGAGTGAGGGGCATTGTTGGGAGTTGGGGAGGGGGAGGCGGAAGGTGAGGACTGTCCTGCTTGGGACCCAGGCTGGGGGAGCTGGGTTGGGGGACATGGGGGGTCACGGCCCATCTCCCTCCTGTAACCTCTGTCCCCTTCGCGAGCAGCTGGAGCTCTACCACACGGTGATGTATCGCAACTACCAAAGAAAGAACGACATGGATGAGCCACCGCCCTTTGACTACGGCTCTGGCGATGAGGATGGCAAGAGCGAGAAGAGGAAGAACAAGGACCCCCTCTACGCCAAGATGGAGGAGCGCTTCTACCGCTACGGCATCAAGCCCGAGTGGATGGTGATCCACCGCATCCTGAACCACAGGTGTGTGCTCGGCGGATGGGGCCCTGAGCCTCGCTGGAGGTGGGTGCCTGCAGGTCTGGGACACGCCGGCCCCTTCAGCCTGCTAAATGGGCTCAGGACCACGTGTGGGTGTGGTAGGGGAAGGGGCCCCACTGTCGGCGATTTGACTGTCCAGCTGGAGGGGTCTTCATGCACCTGGGTACATGGATGCACGCATGTTTACACTTGCATGTGCACGCATGTCACTCTCGTGGTAGGAGAGCAGGTCCTAAGTCATATGTCTAAAGGGGCAACTTGATGAACGGCCAGTGGAAGTTGTAGATGGGACACTTGGGGGGTCGGGACCGTTGTGCTCCTGGGTGTCTGCTGACGTCAGTGCTTGATACCTGCCGGAAGGTCCTGGGGACCAGGGTGGGCCTGAGCTGTGGGCTGAGTACATGCTTGCTGCTCCTTTATAACACGGCTAACACCACCGAGCACCATCTACCCAGAGGTAGGCGTTTTATTTCTGCCTTCGTGTTTATGGATGCCAGCACGGTTAAGTCACTTGCCCAGAGTCACACAGCCAAGAGGCAGGGGTGCTGGGATTGGAACCCATGCTTTTCTGACGGCAGGACTTGCTTTCTTAGCCACTGTTCCAAACCCCAGTGCCCCTGCAACAGCTCTTTGTTGAGCAGTGTGAAATTGCCCAGGTGACAGTGGTCAGAGGCTGCAGAGGCCAGACGCAGAGACCAAGGCAGGAGCCCCCCCGGACTCCAAGAGTTTGGCTTTGGTTTGGTGGGGAGGTGGGAGCTCTTGCTCATTCTTTTTTTTTTTTTCATTAATTAATTGATTAATTTTATTTATTGTTGGCTGCATGGGGTCTTTGTTGTTGCGCGTGGGCTTTCTCTAGTTGCTGTGAGCGGGGGCTGCTCTTCGTTGTGGTGCGCGGGCTTCTCATTGCGGTGGCTTCTCTTGTTGCGGAGCACGGGCTCTAGGTGCGCGGGCTTCAGTAGTTGTGGCACACGGGCTCAGTAGTTGTGGCGCACGGGCTTAGTTGCTCCGTGGCAGGTGGGATCTTCCTGGACCGGGGCTCGAACCTGTGTCCCCTGCGTTGGCAGGCGGATTCTTAACCACTGCGCCACTAGGGAAGTCCCTCTTGCTCATTCTTGAGCTCGGGCGCTTGAGAACCGGCGGTGGCTGATAGGTGGGCTTAGGGTGGGGCCCATGGAGGCTCTGCCTCGGGGGGACTTGGGATCCAGCAGACCACAGGCGTCCCGAAGGCAGGAGTTGGGTAGAGCAGAGTTTAAGAACCTGATCCTGTCACTCGGATTTCAACCCTGGCTCCCATTTTCCGGGCTCTGTGCTTCTGTGTTTCTCATGTGAAATGGGATAATGAGAGTACCCACCCTACAGGGCTGCCGCGGGGGTTCAAGGAGTGTGCCAGCGCCTGCTAGCATGGCCGTCAGGAAGATGGGCCAGGGGAATTTGAAAAAGTACCCCCTTGACTATGAAATGCCTCCGCTTCCCATCCCCAGCCCTCACTGTGACCTGAGCCCCCCGTTGAACTGATCCACAATTTTTTTACCTTTGTTAAATTGCACGTTCAAAACAAAAGTGGCAAGTTTTCTCCCTGCCTTCAAAGCGGGGTAGGTGAATTTCCTCCAGTTGTATTACCTGAATGGAGTCTGAGTAATAACCAATCATTTATTGAAAAAAAAAAAAAATCCATCGGTTTCCATGGTGACTGGAGATTGGTCTCTCTGTCCGTGGCCCCCAGGCTAGCCGTGGCACCCCCGGCCCTGCAGCGCTGCCCCGGCTCGGTTGCCCAGTGCACTCAGGTTGGGTGGGAGGCCCCAGGACCCTCCCGGGAGCCATATTCAAGCTGCAGTGCAAGGTGCTTCTCTGCAGCAACCCCTCTGGACTGCTGGCTGGGCCATCAGGTCCCTGTGTCCCCGGGGGTCTTTGGGAGAGGGCATCCCACCTGCAAGAATTACATTCGTCTCTACTTTGCAGGGATTGGCCCCAGACCGGGATGGGCACCCCTCCAGTCCTTGGGAGGTTTTTTCTTTTTTTTTTTTTTGGTCACTCCGTGTGGCATGCGGGATCTTAGTTCCCCGACCAGGGATGGAACCCGTGCCCCCTGCACTGGAAGCTCGGAGTCTTAACCACTGGACCGCCAGGGAAGTCCCTCTTTGGGAGTTTTTAAGCGAGAAAACAAAGGTCTGTGGTCAGGGGAGAACCATCTGACTCAGAAATCGAGAATTCCGGGGGAATCCTCATGACTGAATGGGATTCACGGCCACCGAGGATGGAGGACGCTGGTTCTGTGCTCCCCCATTAGCGTGGCCTCCCAGATGTCCCTCTGCTCTGCCACTCGACCCGTGCCCTCCTCCCTCCCTCTCACTAGCTGTGTGGCCTCGGCCAAGCTGCCTCACCTCTCTGGAGTCCCTGCCTGGTGCTGCCCTCCTGGCTGGGGCTCCCAGGGGACCGCGGGGGTGAGAGGCTTTGCATCCTGTGAGGTGCCCTCCGTGGACTCTTGCCCGGGTGACCCGCCCTCCTCCATCTGTTTACCGTGTTGCAGCTTCGACAAAAAGGGGGATGTGCATTACCTGATCAAGTGGAAAGACCTGCCCTACGACCAGTGCACCTGGGAGATTGACGACATTGACATCCCCTACTACGACAACCTGAAGCAGGCCTACTGGGGCCACAGGTGGGCCACGGTGGGGCCCCCGGGCGGGGCCTCCCGCCCCCCACCGGCCTGAGCTCTGCTCTCATCATCCCGTGCTCCTTCCCAGGGAGCTGATGCTGGGGGAGGACGCCAGGCTGCCCAAGAGGCTGGTCAAGAAGGGCAAGAAGCTGAAGGACGACAAACAGGAGAAGCCCCCGGACACGCCCATTGTGGATGTGAGCGGGGTGGGGGCCCCAGGGTGGGGTTGCCAGGGCCTCCACCTAGGCTTGGCCGTGGAGGAGGGTATGGTCTCCGGAGGTCTCTGGAGAACTCGTACTGCGGGTGTATGCACGTGGAGCCGCACCTGCGCAGGAGGGGGCTCTGCGGCTCAGTCAGGGACAAGGGTGACAGGACCCAGCCCTTCCCCGCAGGGGAGGGCTCACACCCTGGAGTCTGGGTCCCCCAGCCTCATGCAGAGCGGCAGCTCCTGGGGGACAGAGCGATTTGAAGGGTGGGTCACCAGTGTACAGACTGTGGAGCAGATAGTCTCTACTCAGCGCAGCTCACGAAATTGCATTCCTTTCGTTGAGCTAATTCCAAGCACTTAAATCAAAAAGTGTGTCTCTTACCTCAGGAACATAACTGCTGATTTGCTAATTATACACCATTCTTATCTGTTCACGGGGAGGAGACCCACAATTTGCCCCGGAGCTTTGATCCCATCTGGGAGTGGAAGGTTGACTATTATTCATTCAGCAAACAAACTTCTCTGGGGTGTCTGCTAGCACCTGGCCCTGGGCTGGCCCTGGGGGAACAAGGCCCTGCCCCCTGTTTCACGAAGTGCTCATCTTCCAAGGGCCCATGGCGGGTACACACAGAAATGGGGATTCGGCTTGAGACTGGGGGATGCCAGGGAAAGGTGAATGGGTCTGATACATTTGGAGGACTTCATGGGGGCGGTGGCCCCGAGCTGCAGGATAAAAGAGGTGATGTTTGGGATCAGGCACCCTGGGCATGCATCCAACAAATGTTGCCTAAGTGCTCACTGTGTCCTGGTCACTGTATGGGACTCAGAGGAACAGATCACCAGTATGGTGACCGCAAGCTGGGCTTAAAGTCAGAGAATCCAACACTTGGGAAACTGCCCTGATAGGAGAAGTATAGGGTCGACAAGGGAGGACGTGGTGGTAACACCTAAGCCAGGCCAGGAGTCAGGGAGGACTTCCTGGAGGAAGAGGCATTCCAGCTGTGACCTGAAGGATGAATAAGTTAGCAGGGATGAGAGGAGTGGGAAGAGTACTCCAGTCATAAGGAACTGCGTGTGCAAAGGCCTGGGGTGTGGGCCCTGGTGACCCAGGATCCAGGGTACGTCTGAACCTCTGCCTCCTTGCAGCCCACGGTCAAGTTTGACAAGCAGCCGTGGTACATCGACTCCACGGGCGGCACACTGCACCCGTACCAGCTGGAGGGCCTTAACTGGCTGCGCTTTTCCTGGGCCCAGGGCACTGACACCATCCTGGCTGATGAGATGGGTCTGGGCAAGACAGTGCAGACCATCGTCTTCCTCTACTCCCTGTACAAGGAGGTTTGAGGCCCAGGCTGGGCGGCTGGGGAGGGGTAGCCGGTGCTGGCTTGTGGGCCGGCAGCCTCAGCGCGTCCGTCTCCCTCCCCAGGGCCATTCCAAGGGGCCCTACCTGGTCAGTGCGCCCCTGTCCACCATCATCAACTGGGAACGTGAGTTTGAGATGTGGGCGCCCGACTTCTACGTGGTCACCTACACGGGGGACAAGGAGAGCCGCTCTGTGATCCGGGAGAACGAATTTTCGTTTGAGGACAACGCCATTCGGAGTGGGAAGAAGGTGTTCCGGATGAAGGTGAGCACTCCTCACCCCGGGGGCCCTGCACAGGCGCCCAGTCTGCCCTGGGGGCCGCAGGGGCCCTGCATTCCATCTGGGGTCTCTTCTCTTGGGCCCTGGTGGAGGCAGTGGCTGGCACAGAGCTTCTCTTGAGGCAGAGTTACCTGCTGTATCCATGTCCTGGGGCAAAGAACCATAAACGGGGTGGTGGTGAAGCTGAAAACAGCAACAGAATTTATCGTCTCACCATTCTGGAGCCCAGGAGTTCGAGATCCAGCTGTCAGCAGGGTCCTGTTCCCTCTGAAGCTCTGGGGGAGGACCCTTCCGCGCCTCTTCCAGCATCTGGTAGCTGCAGGCGTTCCTTGGCTGTCATTGGTTTGCAGCTGTATCACTTGGGTTTCTGCCTCTGTTGTCAGGTGGCTGTCTCCCCTGTGTGTCTGTGTCTCCTCCTCTTATAAAGACACCCACCCTAATCCAGGATGACCTTATTTTAACTAATTACAACTGCAAAGACCCTAGCTCCAAAAAAGGTCATATTCTGATGTTTTGGGTGGACCTGGATCTTGAGGGGACACGATTCAACCCGGTCCACCAGCTGTGTGACCTCTGGCAAGTCACTTAGCCTCTCTGTGCTTCAGAATCTTCTCAGCAAAATGGAGATAACAGACCCAGTCTAGAGTTGTGGAGGGTTGAATGAATAGGCACTAGGCAGGGCCACTCAGACTTCCCTGTGCCCCCAGGTCAGCAGGGGTCTTGTTGAAGGGCAGGTTCTGATCCAGCAGCTCTGGGGTGGGGTCTGACAGAGTCCCGGATGATGTGCACGCTTCTGGTTCTCAGGCTGCACTCTGAGAATCGAGGACACAAAGCAGTACTTCCTGCGCCTGGCACGTGGGGGCACTCAGGCAGTCTTGGCGCTCTCACGCGCTACCTGCAGTGCTGGGGGCTGGCGGATCACCTCCAGCCTCCCCAGGGTTCCTCACCTCGGCTTTCTCCATCGTCTGGGGATAGTCGTGGCCCCAGGAGATGCTCAGTAACTATTTGTGTGGGTTTGTTTTTTTTGGCTGCGCCGCGCGACTTGTGGGAATCTTAGTTCCCCGACCAGAGATTGAACCCTGGGCTATGGCAGTGAAAGCGCTGAGTCCTAACTACTGAACCGCCAGGGAATTCTCAATAACTATTTGTTGAATGAGAGAATGACTCAGTGATTCCAGAGGGATGGGCCTGTGGGCCTATCAGTCACAGAAACAACTTCTGAGCTCACCCTGGGGTCCTGCGATGGGCTGGGTGCTTTGCTGACTCAGCTTTTTAATTTATTTTATTTTTTAAAATTGTGGGAAAATACACATAACTTAAAGTTTATCATCTTAACCATTTTTACCAGTACAGTTTGTGGACATCAAGTACATTTATACTGTTGTGCAGCCATCACTCCCATCATCTCCAGAGCTCCTCATCTTGTAAAACTGAAACTCTGTCCCCATTAAACACTAACTTCCACCAGCCCCTGGCAACCTCCTACTTTTGGTCTCTGAATTTGATTATTCTTGGTACTTCATGTAAGTGGAATCGTACAGTATTTGTCCTTTTGTGTCTGGCTCATTTCACTCAACACGTTGTAGCATGTGTCAGGATTTCTTTCCTTTTTAAGACTGGATAACATTCCATCATGTGAATAGACCACCTTTTGTTTATCCATTCATCTGCCCATGGACACTTGAGTGTTTCTACCTTTTGGTTCTTGTGAATAATGCTATGAACATAGGTGTGCAGAAATATTCATTCAAGTCCCTCCTTTGACTTCTTCTGGGTCTATACCCAGAATTGGAATTGCTGGATCGCATGGCAATTCTATGTGTAATTTTGTTTGTTTGTTTGTTTTTGTTTTTATATTATTTTTAAAAAATTTTATTGGAGTATAGTTGATTTACAATGTTGTCTTAGTTTCAGGTGTACAGCAAAGTGAATCAGTTATACATACACATACATCCATTCTTTTTTAGATTCTTTTCCCATATAGGTCAATGCAGAGTATTGAGTAGAGTTCCCTGTGTGATACAGTAGGTCCTTATTAGTTATCTATTTCATATATAGTAGTGTGTATATGTCAATCCCAATCTCCCAATTTATCCCTCCCCCTGTTTTTCCCCGTAACCATAAGTCTGTTTTCTACATCTGTGACTCTGTTTCTCTCATGTAAAAAAGTTCATTTGTACCATTTTTTTAGATTCCACATATAAGCGATATCATACGATATTTGTCTTTGTCTGACTTACTTCACTCAGTATGACAATTTCTAGGTCTATCCATGTTGCTGCAAATGGCATTGTTTCATTCTTTTTTATGGCTGAGTAATATTCCATTGTATACATGTACCACATCTTCTTTATCCATTCCTCTGTTGATGGAAACTTACATTGTTTCCATGTCTTGGCTATTGTAAATAGTGCTGCAGTGAACATTGGGGTGCGTGTATCTTTTCGAATTATGGTTTTCTTCAGATATATGCCCAGGAGTGGGATTGCTGGATCATATGGTAGCTCTATTTTTAGTTTTTTAAGGAATCTCCATACCGTTCTCCATAATATGTGTAATTTTTCCAGGAACAGACTTGCCCTTTTAATTCTTGTGGCATTCCTCCTATAGACAGTATTGCTCCCTTTTTACAGGTGAGGAGACTGAGGCTTGGGGAGGTTAATTACCTTAACCAAGGTCTAGCTCAAAAGAGCAGGGCCGGTGCACACGCAGGTGCCGCCTACAGGCTCCCCTCTGCCTCTCTCAGCCCTTCCCCGCTCTCTTGGGGAAGGTGCTCTGGGCCTCAGCTGACCCCTTCGCTCAGTGGCGTGTGTCTTCCTCTCAGTCCCAGGGCTCCCTGGGCTCTCTGGGGGTCCTGTCCACACTCCTCCTCGCCCCTTCGTCTCTGGAGACCTTGATCTGCTGCTCTCCCAGCTCTCCTCCCAAACGCCTCCCTTTCCCTCCAGAAAGAAGTGCAGATCAAATTCCACGTCCTGCTCACCTCCTACGAGCTCATCACCATCGACCAGGCCATCCTGGGCTCCATCGAGTGGGCCTGCCTTGTGGTGGATGAGGCCCACCGGCTCAAGAACAACCAGTCCAAGGTAGGAAGTGCTGACCGCTGGCTCCGGTGCTTCCCAGATGGGCCGGCCGCCTGGTGCCCCCTGACAGGCCCCCTGTCCCCCCTCCCCAAGTTCTTTAGGGTCTTGAACAGCTACAAGATCGATTACAAGCTGCTGCTGACGGGGACCCCCCTTCAGAACAACCTGGAGGAGCTCTTCCACCTCCTCAATTTCCTGACTCCAGAGAGGTTCAAGTGAGTCAGGGGGGCCGGCCGGGGAGGTGGGGTGGGGGGCAGCCAGGGAAGAGGGGTCAGTGCCCGTCCCGGCTCTGGGGCTGCTCGCTGGACCTCGGTTTCCTCACCAGTAACATGGGAGTGTTAGCAGTGCGCTGACCCATGCCGAGCCCCTGGGAAACATCCGCTGCTGCTAATCCTGCGATTTTTCCTCGGCTCTGCCCCTGAAGACCCCGGGGGTCCTCCTGGGCTCCTGTCCCTTCCCCACACCCCGGGCCCATTCCTGTCCCTCCACAAAGATCGAAGTGACCACATGGGGGGCAGCGATGGGAGGCAGAAGGCTGGGGTGGTGGTGGTGGAGACGGGGGTGAAGACAGAGCCCCGGCCTTCTTGTCTTCATCTGACCCCTCAGTTTCCTACTCAGGGGATTCAGGGTGGAGAATGCTGATTCTGGAATCAGGAGATGTAGATTCGAGGGCAGGCTGGACTGTATAGCCTTGGGCACCCATCAGCCTCAGTTTCCTTATCTGTGATATGGCTAAGAGTCCTAGAGACTGCATGTCCAGGACAGCTTTGAGGACAGGAGGGCATCCTGTGTGGCTGAGACAGCCGCGATGGGTGGGGGTGACACAGGCTTAGACAGAGACTGGAAGGGCACCTAGGGCAGGGCCAGGGCTCCGTGGCCCACCAGCCTCCTGGCCTGCCCTGTGACCCTCTGGCAGGTGGCCGGGGGCTGGCTGGCCCGCTCCCCCACCCCAATCCTGGTTCCCTTTGCAGAGGGCTTTGGCCTGCTCCAGGCTCTCATCCCAGCTTTTTCTTGCAGCAACCTGGAGGGCTTCCTGGAGGAGTTTGCCGACATCTCCAAGGAAGACCAGATCAAGAAGCTGCATGACCTTCTGGGGCCGCACATGCTAAGGCGGCTCAAGGCTGATGTATTCAAGAACATGCCGGCCAAGACCGAGCTGATCGTCCGCGTGGAACTGAGCCAGATGCAGAAGTGAGCAGCCTGCCCCGTGTCCCCTGGGCTTGTCTTCTAGATCAGAAGGGCCTGACCTGGCCTTCCTGGGCTGCTGCCCCGGGTGGGTGGGAGGGCCTTTCGGCCCCGCCCAGGCCTCAACTCACGTTTTGCACACACTTCCTTCTTGGGGCCTCTTAGATTTCAGTGACCAGGGTTGGGGCTGCCTGGGTCCTTGCACTGTCCCCCAGCAACTTGCTGGGCAGCGCCAGGCCTGTGGCTTCACCTCTCGGGGCTCCCCTTGGTCTTTCTGTAACCGGTACTTGGGCAGCAGCCCCCAGGCTCCCCGCAGAGCAGAGTGCCCTCTCGGAGGCTGGTGTGGCCAGGTGTATCCAGCTTGCCTTTCCTCCTTCCTCTGGCAGGAAGTACTACAAGTTCATCCTCACGCGGAACTTCGAGGCGCTGAACTCCAAGGGGGGCGGGAACCAGGTGTCACTGCTCAACATCATGATGGACCTGAAGAAGTGTTGCAACCACCCTTACCTCTTCCCTGTGGCCGCTGTGGTAGGTCCCCGTGGCTGCCACTGTGGCCGCCGTGATAGGTGCCCTTGACCACCACGGTGAGTGCCTGAGGCTGCCGTGCAAGGGGCCTGAGGCCGTGGTAGGTGCATGTGGCTGTGCTGTGGTGGGTTTTCTGTGGCCCTCGTGGCAAGCAGCTGTGGCCGCCATGGTGCCCCTGGCTGCTGGGGCAGGTGCTCAGGCCCTCAGCTGTCAATCCTCCCTGAGAATGATTTGGAGGTGATATGGGTCCCCACTGTGCCAGAAGTATCTGGAAACCTACCTCTGTCCACTGCTCAGCCAGGCCCTCTCCTTCTCTGGACCACTTCTCGTGACCATAAAGTAATGGGGGGCATCGGGGCACCACAGAATCCCCTCCAGCCTCAGCGTCAGGGGACCCCAGGCCAGGATTCCGAGGGCTGACCTGGCAGTCGGGGAGGCCTGGGTGGGGCCCCCAGGTGATCTGACGTGCAGCCCTGGCTGAGGGACTGGACCCCCAGTCAGACCCCCGGCTCCAGTCCTGTGGTCTCAGGACGGTCAGTGGTCCTCTTGGGGCCCCAGGTTTATCCTCTACGAAATGGGGACAATAACAGCAACCCCCTGAAAGGGTGAGGACCAGACCAGGAAGTCCACGTCAGTGCCCTCGGAGAGAGCCCGGAACAGCAGTGCTCACTGAGGTCACGGCTATTCTGGTTCTAATTGACACCTTCCCCCTCCCCCATCCCTGCCCCGAAACAAGAAGACCAACGCAGAGTTAGGCGAGGAGGCCGTACTGTGGGTGACCTGGACTCAGCCAGCCCCAGGCTGATCTCACCATGGTGGCCCAGCAGCGGCCTTTGGGCTAAGGTTCTGCCCAGCCGGGGGGCCAGGTTGGCCTTGCCTGGCTGTGCCCTGCAGTGACTGCAGAGGCCAGGCCACATTCCCCCTGGGACGGCCGGCTTGGCTCAGGACTGTGTCATCCTTCCGTCCTCTGATGCCTGTGGTCTTGGTGGAGTGCCAGCAGGGGGAGATGGAGGGCAGGGCCGGCAAGTCTGAGCCCTGCCTGGGGGACGTGGCGCTGGGAGCATCCGTGTGACCTGCCCACACGCCCTGCAGAGCCTGGCCTGACCGGGGCTTGGGCTCGGTGCTCCACCCACGGTTGGGCCCTTGTCCACTCTCTGGGGCCTCTGGTGCAGAGTCAGAGAGGAGGGGGGAGCCCCCAATGCCCCACCTTCTGCTGTGTCCGCAGGAGGCCCCTGTCCTGCCCAATGGCTCCTACGATGGCAGCTCTCTGGTCAAGTCGTCAGGGAAGCTCATGCTGCTGCAGAAGATGCTCAAGAAACTGCGGGACGAAGGGCACCGTGTGCTTATCTTCTCCCAGGTGAGCTGCCCCCAGGTGGCTGCTGGCCTCCCTGCCTTCCCTAGCCCAACCCCACACCTGCAGAGGGCGTCCTGCCCCCACTAGCTGAGGGCACAACCTGCCAGCAGCCCTCAGGGCCCGATGCCATCCCCACGTGGGTTGTGTGTCAAAAGTCGCTCCTCTGGGCCCTGGTGTGATGCAGCCAAGGAGAGCTGGTTGGGTGCCAAGTTCAAGGTGCTCAGGGCATGTTGGGGGGGAGGACCAAGGTCCACCCCACCACCTGCTCCTCCTGGAGCTTCTGTCCAGGCTGGGATGGCAGCCCTCTCCTCTCACCCTTGCAGCCCAGCTTCTCATGAAGGTGGGGCCCTGTGGTGGGGGCAGCTTGGTTGGGGGGGGGTGTGTGTCCCTCTTTCTAGCTTGATCCTGAAATTGCACTTGCAGCATCACTTTTTGGGCGGTCAGAGGCAAAGCTGTCCAGCCCCAGAGGTTGGTTTGTCTGTGCGCTTCCTTTATCCTTTTGCATCTGTCGTATGTGTGGCTCTGTGCTAGGCATGGGGGTCCAGCTCTTGTCCTCAAGACCCTCATAGTCTAGTGTGGGAGATGGAGGTTAGAGACAGTTATCCAACCCCAAGGTCATCTCTGTGATGGAGGTCAGGGATGGCCCTAGGGGCCTGGTGTGAAAAACGTTCCACGGTGGTGTGACTGAGCCAGACACTAGGATGTGGGTCCTCTGTGTGCAACAGTCAGCGTGTAACAGCTGCTCCTGCCTGCAAGGCCCTGATCCCACCCTGGGCCTGCAGCAGGCTGAGGAATCTGGGGAAAGCTGACCAAGCCTGTGACTGTGGGCTGAGCTGGAAACTGGATCCAGAATCCCCCAGCCCCCTGCCAACGTAAGACATGATTCTGGGCTGAGGCCCCAAGGGACCAAGTAGAGGGAACTGCACAACTTCTAGAAGTGTACACAGAGAGAAAGTGACGATGGAGCCCTGCCAGCCAAAATAAGCCTGAAAACCCCAATTCCGAAACTCATGAAAACGTTCAGTGAGACATTGAATGAGACATCCCACAAAATAGTAAGCAGAATCCAAGTGGAAGGAACAATAGAATAGCCTGAAAAGAGTTCAAGTAAACACATTTAGGAACCTCAAAAATACCAGAAGTGACACTCATAAATCAAGAAGAAATCGATTAAGCACAAGCAGCAAGAAATGAAATAAAACTAGCTGGATAGGAAAAGGATCTGCATGAAATGGAAAACAAAACATTTCAACAGATTGGATAAACTCTCAACACTGTTGAAGAGAATGGTGGTGGATGGGAACCTGGCATTGAGGAATTTCCCCAGAATGCAGCAGAGAGAGACAAAGATAAAACTGAGAAATTACATGGAGAATGCCGTGAGAGGCTCTGGTAATTGTGTACTAGGAGTTGCAGAAGAAGAAATAGAGAAAATGGCAAAGAAGTCAGACTTAATGAGAGTTTGCAGACAGACATGGAGAAAGATGTGAGGTCTCAGGTCTGAAGTGCACTCTGGAGTACCAAGCAAGATAAATACAGTAAATCCCCTACATATGAACGAGTTCCATTCTGAGAGCGTGT
This sequence comes from Balaenoptera acutorostrata, assembly GCF_949987535.1. Taxonomy (NCBI): domain Eukaryota; kingdom Metazoa; phylum Chordata; class Mammalia; order Artiodactyla; family Balaenopteridae; genus Balaenoptera; species Balaenoptera acutorostrata. Next base: position 4,501,388 of record NC_080064.1, on the reverse strand, counting down.
TCATTAAGTCCAATTTGTTCGAAAGCCCAACAAAGTTAGCTTAGGTACCCAACTAACACAATCGGCTATATAGTACTGTACTGTAACAGGTTTATAAGACTTTTCACACAAATAACATAAAAAACAAACAAACAAAAAATAAGGAAAACATTTTAAATCTTACAGTATAATACCTTGAAAAGTACAATAGTACCAGCTACATCACTGCCGCTTTTACGCTTGCTTCCAGACATCCTGGGCTTGAAATAAAGATACTGTACTACTGTACTCTATACAGTACTGTACAGTAAAGTACACAAAAGCACAACCACTTGTAGAGGATGCATGCGTATGACAATGTACGCCAGACACATGCACTAACTTATGTGATTGGACATGCGAATGCACGTTTGTATCTTTGAAGGTTCACAACTTGAAGGTTTGTATGTAGGGGACTTACTGTATAAATAAAGGAAGCCCTAAGCACATCATAGGGAAAATGCCACACTTCAGACCTAGTATCTACAAAGGAATGACAATCAGACTGTCCTCAGATTTCACATCAGCAACAATAGGTGGCAGAAGACAACTGCAAAACCTTCAATACACTGCGGGAAAATGGTGACTGATAATTTTATATCCAGCCGAACTATCTCTCCAGATTGATTATGGGAGGAATATGGGAGCTCAGAAGGGACTGCTTTTCTCTTCTCATAGGAAAGGGTGAAATCTGGGAAGACATCACAGAGGAGGTGCTGTTTGAGTTTCCTAGGCGGTAAGGGGGTGGGAAGAGAGTTCAGGTAATTTGGGATGGTTGGAGAGTATGAAGGAAGCATTGGGAAATGAAGCCCAGATGAGCTGGGCACCACTCCTGCAAGCTTTATCCTGTGAGGAGAGAGCAGGGAGGCACGTGCTTAGAGCCGTGTCTTAGGCAGGTTGTGGCCCTGCATCAGGTCTGCCTGGGTCCCACCTGTCTCCCCACTCAGCAGGCTGCTCTGTCCTCTCCCCCACCTGTCATGGGGTCCCTGCTCTGTGGCAGTGCCTCAGGCATACCATGTCCCCTGCAGATGACCAAGATGCTGGACCTCCTGGAGGACTTCCTGGAGTATGAGGGCTACAAATATGAGCGGATTGATGGTGGCATCACCGGGGGCCTCCGGCAAGAGGCGATTGACAGATTCAACGGTACCCCCGCCCCACCCCATCCCGGGGCCCCGTCTGCCTCTCCTCCTACGCTAGGCTCTTAGCCAGACCACCCAACTCATGGTCAGGGTAGCTGCTCCTCAAATGGCCGAAGAAAGCAGACCAGTCCTTAGGTCCTAATAGCTGGTAAAAGGGATTCATTCCGTGGAACTTTCCAGGGGCCTGCTGGGGTGCAAGAAGCCAGTAGATAACACTTGCTCAGAGCTGAGAAACAGACAAGGAGGAAGGCAGAAGGGGAGGAAAATCCCTCTGTTACTAAATGAAGCTGGTGCTGAGGGTCTGGCCAGCACCTGTGGGCTTCTGGTACGGACACCAGCTAAACCTCCAGTTATAAGCAGGGCCGGATGGGGCCTGTCCCCGGAACACAGGCTGCGGGGAGGGCCAGAGCTGAGCAGTGCTCCCTTAGAGGAAGGACAGAGGGAGGGCAGGGCCACACAGGCCCAAACTTCCAACCTGCTCTCTTGCTTGCCTGGGAAGGAGAGGTGAGGGGGGTAGGCCAGCAGCTGGCTCTGGAGTGGAGGAAACCTCTGGAGGGGGAAGTGGTCCAGCGCCTCTTTAGTGGCAGGTTTGCAGCAAGTGCTGATGAGCTCTTTCCCTGGGGCTTGTGGCTGCTTCCCGCCTTCCACCCTCAGAACAGGGCTGGGGTCCCACGGCTCCACAACCCAAAGCAGCGATTCCTGTTGCCCACTCACGTCAGAGGTAAATTGAGTGCAGTTTCAGCATCTAGATGCGGCCCCGGCACACGTCTGAGTGGGAAGCATCAGGAGGTTCGGGGGCCTGTTTGCAGCTCGAGTAGGTGCCGTGGTCAGCCCCAGGTCACTCAGGGATGGGCCCCGATGGGCCTGAGAACCAGCTGTCCGAGCCACAGTGGGCACTGACCAGAGGGTCGGCCTGGGCCCTGGAGCTGTGACCCAGAGTGTTCCTTGGCTGCTCTGACAGCATCACGGGCAGGGTCAGGGCAGTTCGCCAGGGCTCCCTGGGGCCTGACCCTCAGGGGCTCTGCCCGTATTTGCTGGCTGTTTGCAGTTTCTTCTTTGTCCGCCTGGGCTTTGAAAATTGGTTCCTTCTCATTCTGGCTCCATCCTGTTGGCTCAGGGCTCAGAGCTGGGGGATCCATAGGGCTCAGGTGGGCTGCTCTGTCCCCCCGCCCGGGGCCCCAGGCCTCCTGCGGCTTCCCTGAGCACAGCTCAGGCCATTGTTGCCTGTGATGGGGTCACAGTTCCAGCCCTCCCTGCCCCGATCTCCCCTCCAGCTTTCCCGTCTGCCATCCACCTGTCCCCACCCCTACCCCTCTGGGTGTGCCCCTCACTCACCCCGCTGGACGCCCACCTCTCTTCCTCAGCCCCTGGGGCCCAGCAGTTCTGCTTCCTCCTCTCGACCCGGGCAGGTGGCCTGGGCATCAACCTGGCCACGGCGGACACGGTCATCATCTACGACTCAGACTGGAACCCGCACAATGACATCCAGGTGTGTGGCCCTGACACCAGAACCCTCTCAGAGGGCCCCTCGCTGACCCTGGCTCTGTGGGCTTTCCCTCCCTCCCCCCAAAGACTGTCTCAGGGCTTTACCTCTCCCTGGACCCGCCTCGTGGAGTCCCAGCCCCAAGAGGGACCTGGGAGGTGAGCCCCTCCAGCTCCTTCATTGTACAAAAGAGGAAACAGCCCAGGGAGGGCAGGGGATGTGTCCAAGAACACGCAGCGATCTGTGTGACCATGACCCCTGGTCTGTCCCATCAATCTTAGGGTCAAGGCCGTGGAGTGGGGCAGGATGAGGGGGTCCTGGGACCCAGAGGGGGCCAGTTTGGGAGGAACAGGAAAATAGAGTTTAGGGGACAAGGCCTGTGGAGGTGGGGAGAGGAAGAGATGGAGGCGGGGGCAATGGGGCTGGTGAGGAAGGATGGGAGGGTTGGGGGGCAGGGGTGGTGGGAGTAGAGACACACTCTGCTGTCCATGGCCACCCCTCTCGGGGCAGGGCCGGGCACGCACACACTTTACACTCTTGGAGCGCACACACAAACTCATGTCTCATGCACACGTGTGTGCACCCGTGCACAGTCACCCCCACAGATCTAATCACACCGGATCACGTCATGCGGACACCTAATGCGCAAATCCCCGGGCATGTCCTCATATCACAGCCTGTCCTCGCAGGGTGGCTGTGTATCTCCAACAGGTGGGCTCACAGTCCCACTAGTGGTCACTCCCAGGGAGCTGCAGCCCCCGTCTCGGCATGAGCACCATCAGAGCCTCGTGTGGCTTCATTACGTCAGGCACACTGGCCACACTGCCGCTCACACCGCTGCCTTGCACACCTGCAGTCACACCGAGTTCCGTCTGCACAGGCACCCCGGCCCACAGGAGGCCACACGGGACGCGAGCACGGCTGTGCTGGTGCACACACGTCTCCACGGGCAGTCAGGCAGCTGGTCCCACGCAGAGCGCGCTCAGGAGCCCATATGCATGCCTCCCCCCGCCCTCCGGTGCCTGACCCTGAGCCCCCAGCCCTCTCTCGGTTGAGCCATGCGTGCTAAGCTGCAGGTCGCCCGCAGGCCTTCAGCCGCGCCCACCGCATCGGGCAGAACAAGAAGGTGATGATCTACCGCTTCGTGACGCGGGCCTCGGTGGAGGAGCGCATCACGCAGGTGGCCAAGCGCAAGATGATGCTCACGCACCTGGTGGTGCGGCCGGGCCTGGGCTCCAAGTCCGGCTCCATGACCAAGCAGGAGCTGGACGACATCCTCAAGTTCGGCACGGAGGAGCTCTTCAAGGACGACGTGGAGGGTGGGTATCCCGGCTGCCGGGGCACGGGGGGGTTCGTCCTGCTCGAGACACTCCCTTTCCAGGGCATCTCCAGTGTGCAGCCTTTCCCGCCTCTGCTCCCCCCTCCTGGCCAGGATGGGCAGGGCCAGGGTGGCATCTCTGGGTGCTGCCCCCCCAGCTCTGCGGCCCCCCACCTCTGTCCTACAGGCATGATGTCTCAGGGCCAGAGGCCCGCCACGCCCATCCCTGATGTCCAGTCCTCCAAAGGGGGAGCCCTGGCTGCCAGCGCGAAGAAAAAGCACGGCAGCACCCCGCCAGGTAGGGGCCCACCCAGTCCAGCCCCCAGACCTCCTGTACCCCGGATGGCTGCTCCTGGAGAGGAAGGGGGCCCCCCAAACCCATTTTGTCAGGTTCCCCTGCCTGTGGACTGTAGCTGAGCGGGCAGTGGGCTGTTACATTCTCTGATCACCGTGCTCCTCAGTTGCAAGCCCTCGAGGGGACTGGGAAGGGCCACTGTCTGGAATCTGTTCTGGTGGGGGTCCCTCAACTCTGCACTCTGTCTGCCCCCAGGTGACAACAAGGACGTGGAGGACAGCAGTGTGATCCACTACGATGATGCGGCCATCTCCAAGCTGCTGGACCGCAACCAGGACGCCACGGACGACACGGAGCTGCAGAACATGAATGAATACCTGAGCTCCTTCAAGGTGGCGCAGTACGTGGTGCGCGAGGAGGACGGCGTGGTAAGCCCCGCCCCTCCTCGGCCCCGCCCCTCCTCGGCCCCGCCCTCAGCGACCACGCCCCTCCCTTCAGCGGCTCCACCCATCTGCGGCCGCGCCCGCCCCTACCGCAGCTTCTCCATCTACGCTCAGAAACCGATTATCCCGAAGGCCGGCTCCCTGGTCTCTCCTGAGTGGGCCCTCCACCCTCCACGTGGACCCTGGGTGCTAATTATTCTTCCACGTGCCAGTTCTCCTTTTGAAACTGGGGGCCTCCTGAGGACAAGGGTGGGGCTTATTCTGTTCTATACCCCAGTGCCTGGCACAAGGCCAGGGAATACTTGTAGAGTGAATGAATGAATGAATGAATGAATTACTGCGGCAGGAGCAGGAAGAGGAAGAACATGTGGGGCTGGGGGTGATCAGGGAAGGCTTCCTGGAGTAGGCAGGCTTTCCAGTTCCTCATTGAGCCCCTAGAGGGTGAGATGTGATAGAGGCAGCGAGGCCTCCTAGGGGCGGAGATGCGTGTTGGCCCCGCCCTCACGGAGCCCATGGCACCTGCGTCCCCAGGAGGAGGTGGAGCGGGAGATCATCAAGCAGGAGGAGAACGTGGACCCCGACTACTGGGAGAAGCTGCTCCGGCACCACTATGAGCAGCAGCAGGAGGACCTGGCCCGCAACCTGGGCAAGGGCAAGCGCATCCGCAAGCAGGTCAACTACAACGACGCCTCCCAGGAGGACCAGGGTGCGTGTCCCGGCGGGCAGGATCGTGCCGGAGGGGAGGGCATCCCTGTGGCGGGAAGCCCTGGGCGTGGGAGAGTATGAGCCGTGTGGAGTGGCCTGAGCCGGGAGGCGGTGGGGAGAGCTTCTCAGAGAAAGGGGGCTCCGGGGCGGGTGTGGGGTGTTGGGTGTTTGGGGGAACAAGATGGGAAGTGGTTCAGTGACTTCACAGCTAGTGGTGTGCCTTTAGGCAAGCCTCAGTTTCTCCGTCTGTAAAATAGGGACGACGATGGTATGAGGTCTTAGGATGTAGTGTAGGGTTGTAGGGATTCTACGGGAGCTCACAGGAAGTACACGAGGGCTGTTTCCGTTGTCACTGTTCTCGGGCTGGGGTGTAGGGGTTTGGTGTGCCCCTGGGTGTGGGGGGCTCGGGTGGGCTTCTGCTTGCACAGCTCACCCTGCACCCCTCTGCCTGACCCCCCACAGAGTGGCAGGACGAGCTCTCAGACAACCAGTCCGAATATTCCATTGGATCCGAGGACGAGGACGAGGACTTTGAAGAAAGGCCGGAAGGGCAGAGTGAGTCTCAGCGCCGGGCCGGGCCCAGGCGGTGTGTCGGGGAGCTGGTGGTCGGCGTGGGGTGCCCCGGGGGCATCAGGACAAGCATCCATCCTCCGGAGTGGGTCCTGAGGGGCCTGCTGTCCTGGGGTGAGCTGCTGGGTGGGTTGGGTCAGGACCCCGGGCCCGGCTGAAGGGTCGTGGCGGGCTGCTCCCCCAGGTGGACGGCGACAATCCAGGAGGCAGCTGAAGAGCGACAGGGACAAGCCCCTGCCCCCGCTTCTTGCCCGGGTCGGCGGCAACATTGAGGTGGGGCCTGCGTGCACACCCCGCTTTCCCAGCTCCCCTTCCCCAGATTTCTCTCGTCCCCTTTCAGAGCAAAGAGCTCCCCGCTGCTGCCACTCCCGGGGCGCGGAGGAGGGGCGGGAGGGCCGGGGGGTCATGCTGGGTCAGTGCCAAGTAGAGGTGGGCCTGGGACAGGCCCTGGTCTGGGCCGTGCCCCTCTGGGTCCTGCCCCCGCTGGAGACCCCTGCTTCTCTGTGCCCCTCCCTTCCCTGTGCTTTTCTGCCACATCTCTGAATTCCCCGCTCCCTCACCCTGATCTCCACCGGCCCAGGTGCTGGGCTTCAACGCCCGACAGCGGAAGGCCTTTCTGAACGCTATCATGCGCTGGGGCATGCCCCCCCAGGACGCCTTCAACTCCCACTGGCTGGTGCGGGACCTTCGCGGGAAGAGCGAGAAGGAGTTTAGGTAAAGGGGCTGAGGCGGTGGCCCGGGGCGTGGCCGCCCGCCCTGCAGCGGGCAGGCTCCGGCGGGCGAGCCAGCACGATGGGTGGCGTCTCCGCCGGGTTAAGGGCATCCGGAGAGCTCACTGCTGTCCGATGTTGGCGTGCCTGGGTTCTAGGCCTGGGCAGGGCTCATTGGCAGAGAATGCTGACCAGTCCCCTCTGCCAGAGCAGCTGGTGTTAACGGCAGCGCGAAGGATCTGGGTTATCTGGGGCGAGGGCCGTCCCGGGAGGGTCCCCTGCCCGGGGGGCCTCTTCTGTCCTTCCCTGGGGCCTGACCCAGCCAGGCCTGGTTGGGAGGCAGGCGACGGGTGATGATTCCAGCCAGGAGGTCCCCCGGGGGTCCTGCCGGCCCCCCACTCCCTGAGCCCCGGTCCCCCCCACCCCAGAGCCTATGTGTCCCTCTTCATGCGGCACCTGTGTGAGCCGGGGGCTGACGGCGCGGAGACCTTCGCAGACGGCGTGCCCCGCGAGGGCCTCTCCAGGCAGCACGTGCTCACGCGCATTGGGGTCATGTCACTAGTTAGGAAGAAGGTGGGTGAGTAGCCTTTGCTGGGCTTGTCCTGGTGGCCGACCACGGCCCAGGTGTGCCCCTGGGGGGTCAGCGGGCAGAGGGCAAGTGCCTGGCTTTCCAGGGTCTGAGTCAGGCTAGAGGCATGGACCCACGATGCCTCTCTGGGTGGGGAAGTCGGAGGGGGTGGGGACTGGAGGCCGGGATGGCAGGTGGGGCCGGGCTGAGGGTAGGGGCTGGCAGGGGCGTTTGCAGTCAGAAGGGCATGTGGCTTGGCAAGCCTCTGGTGGAGGCGGCACCTCTACCTCACCCCAAGCCTGGGACGCCCCCAGTCCCACGGGCTGCCCTGAGGCCCTCAGTTCTGAGCTCCGACCACCTCCCTCCCTGCTTCCCTCCCACCTGCCCCAGGTTCAGGAGTTTGAGCACGTCAATGGGAAGTACAGCACCCCGGATTTGATCCCTGAGGGGCCCGAGGGCAAGAAGCCAGGCGAGGTCATCTCCTCGGATCCCAACACACCAGTGCCCGCCAGCCCTGCCCACCTTCTGTCTGCCCCGCTGGGCCTGCCAGGTCTGGGCTCTGTCAAGCAGGGGAGGGCACCTGGGTCACGGGAGGTGGCGAGACCCCACGTCCTCCCCACATCCCACAAGGGCTGGCCTCCCTCCCCACCCAAAGCTTCTGGCTGCAGAAGTGTCACTCCCCTGAGAGATTTTCTTTTTAATGGCAGCTTTTTTTTTTTTTTTTAGCACCTTTAATATTTATTTATTTATTTATTTATTTATTTGGCTGTGTTGGGTCTTCGTTTCTGTGCGAGGGCTTCCTCTAGTTGCGGCAAGCGGGGCCCACTCTTCATTGCGGTGTGCGGGCCTCTCACTATCGTGGCCTCTCCCGTTGCGGAGCACAGGCTCCAGACGCGCAGGCTCAGTAGTTGTGGCTCACGGGCCCAGTTGTTTTGCGGCATGTGGGATCCTCCCAGACCAGGGCTCGAACCCGTGTCCCCCGCATTGGCAGGCAGATTCTCAACCACTGCGCCACCAGGGAAGCCCAAATGACAGCTTTGAGATGTAGTTCACACACCACCGTGTTCCATCTTTAAAACTGTATTATCCAGTCGTTTCTAGTAGATTCGTAGGATTGTGCAACCATTGCCTCTAATTCCAGAATGTTTTCATCACCCCGAAGAGAAACACATACTCATTAGCAGTGCCTCCACATGCCTTCTCCTCGTATCTTCCTCAGCAACCACTAATCTACTTTCCGTCTCCATGGGTTTGCCTATTCTGGACATTTCATGTAAATGAAATTATATACCATGTGGCCTTTTGTGCCCGGCTTCTTTCACTAGCATAATGTTTTCCAGGTTCATCCACGTTGTAGGGTATCAGCACTTCATTCCTTTCTGTGGCCGAATACTATTCCATTGTTTGGATCCACCACATTTTGTGTATCCACTCATCAGCTGATGGATTTTGGGTTGTTTCTACCTTTTGGCTATTGTGGATAATATTGTGAGTAACATTGCTTTGAACTTTTGTGTTCAACTGAAAACAAGTGTCTTCATTTCTCTCGGGCGTATAGCTAGCAATGGAATCACTGGGTCACATGGTATAACATTTTGAGGAACTGCCAGACTTTCACAGCGAACACACCATTTTTCATTCCCACCAGCCACGTGTGAGGTTCCAGTTTCTCTACATCCTCACCAGCACTTATCTGACTTTTTGCTTACAGCCATCCTAGTGGGTGTGAAGGGGCGTTTCGTTGTGGTTTTGATTTGCATCTCTCTTTTGATTTGCATTTCTCTTTTGATTTGCATCTGTGATGGCTGAAGATGTTGAGAATCTTTTCATGTGCTTCTGGGCCATTTGTGCGTCTTCTTTGGAGAAATGTCATTTCAGATCCTTTGTCCTTCTTTAATGGGTTATTTGCCTTTTTGGTGATTTGTGTGTTTATCTGGGCAAAGCATCTTCTTTTCTCAGTCAGACCCCTCAGGCCGGGGGCGTCCTGCCTATCCCAGGTGACAGGTGAGGCCCCGAGAGGCTCAGTGCCTCTGAGGACGTCCTGCTTCTGGGCACAAGTGCCCTCTAGTTTACTAGACACGCCTAGCTTACTTCCTGGACCCGTGTGCCCGTGGGCAAGTCCCTTACCCTGCGAGCCCCGTTTTCTCATCCGTGATGTGGAGCCAGGATAGTGACCACCTTCCAGGGCTGCTCAGAGCACGTGGGTCACTGGCCCTTTGCGGGATCAGGAACTGACTCAGCGTGGGGGAGGCACGTGGCCAGTCAACCAGCCTGAAAGCCAGGACCACACCCAGCCATCCTGGCTCCTAGTCTGGGCCTCCACCTACCTCACTTACCTGCTTCCAGATGGAGGCCCCCCTGCATGTAGCTCCGTCCTGTCGGCCCCTGGCTTTGGCCTCACTGGGCCCAGGGTCCTCCCAGGCTCCTCACGTTGCAGACCTGCCCTGGGTGCTCTCGCTCACCTGGTTCACCTGTCCTTCTGGAGGTGCCGGGCCCGGGATCCTCTCTGATGCCCCATTTTCTGCCCTTCTCCCCCTCCCCGCCCCAGCTCACCTGTCTCACCCTGTCTCCCTTGATCTTTCAGACAAAATGGAAGCCCAGCTGGGCTACTTGGAAGAGAAGGAGCTGGGGGTGCAGAAGCCAAAGAAGCCCCCAGAAATCCAGGTACGGAAGATGCAGGTGTCTGGGCCCCTGTGGGGTGGGGGTGGGTCTGGAGACCTTCTCAGGCCTTGCCCAGGCAGCTGTCACTCAGGCCCCCTGGTTCCAAGTTCGAGCCTCTGTGTCTGGGGAGCGGGTTGGGAGCGAGCAGTGGGAGCCGGGAGAGTGGGTTCCGAGCCCAGCACCCCTCCCCTGCCTCCACTCCTGTTGAGGCTCCAGGCCCCGCAGCTCCCGAGTCTGTCCTCCCTAGGCCCTGCCAGCTGCCCTGGACAGAGCGGAGGGTGAGGACAAGCACGAGAACTCGGAGGGCAAGGAGAGGGCCCGAGAGGAGCGACTGGAGGAGACGGAGAAGGCCCAGCCCTCCCCCGAGCAGCTGCCGAAAGGTGCGGGCTTCCACCCTGATGCAGTGTCAGGCCTGGCTCAGAGAAGGGCAGCCAGACCGCCCTCTGCCCCGTCTCTCCCTGGCCGGGTGGTAGACTGTTCATCACTCTGTCCTAGCACCATAGGTCCCAGGGTGAGGGGAGAGCCAGGGGCTCAGTTCTCTACATGTGGGCTTTAACTTTTCCTGCTGTACAGTTTGGGGGTTATTGAGCTACATCTTTTTTTTTTTAAATAATTTTATTTATTTATTTTTGGCTGCGTTGGGTCTTCGTTGCTGCGTGCGGGCTTTCTCTAGTTATGACGAGCGGGGGCTGTTCTTCGTTGCGGTGCGCGGGCTTCTCCTTGCGGTGACTTCTCTTGTTGTGGAGCATGGGCTCTAGGGCGTGCACGCTTCAGTGGTTGTGGCTCGCGGGCTCAGTAGTTGTGGCTCGCGGTCTCTAGAGTGCAGGCTCAGTAGTTGTGGTGCACGGGCCTTGTTGCTCTGCGGCATGTGGGATCTTCCCGGACCAGGGCTCGAACCCATGTCCCCTGCATTGGCAGGCGGATTCTTAACCCCTGCGCCACCACGGAAGCCCGGGCTACATCTTTTTATTAGTTATTTCTGAATCAGTGGCCTCGTGGTCTGAACACATGAGTCTGTATGATATTGTTTTTATATGATACTGTTGAAACCTGCTTTCTGGCTTAATGTGGTCAGATCTTGTAAATACTCGTGTGCTTGAAAAGAATGTTTGTCCTTTCATTGCTGGGTGTAAGGTTCTAAATATATGCATTAGATCATTATGTTGTTCAGATTTTTTTATATCCTTACTTATTTTTGGTTTGCGTTGATCAGTCACATCTGAGAGAATTGTGTTAAAATCTCTCACTGTGAGTGTGGGTAAGTCTCTGTCATCGTAAGGCCAGATTTTGTTTTGTATAGTTTGGGATTGGGTTGTTAGGTGCATATTGGTTCAGGTTTTTTATAATTTTCTGGTGACGTGTTTTTCTGTTTATTATGTAATAACCTTCTTATCCCTCCTGATACTTTTTGCTTTAAGGTTCATTTAGGCTGATTTGGATTGAGCTTATTTTTGTTTAGTATACACTTGGTGTATTTTTTTTTTTTTTTCTTTTTGGCCATGCTGTGCAGCATGTGGGATCTTAGTTCCCTGACCAGGGATTGAACCCATGCCCCCTGCAGTGGAAGCGCAGAGTCCTAACCACTGGACCTCCAGGGAATTCCCATACTTGGTGTATTTTTTTCTATCCTTTTACTTAAAAGTATAAATAAAAACTTTATTGTGATATAATTCATATTCCATACGGTTCACCTATTTAAAGTGTATCATTCAGTAGTTTTTATGTATTCACAGGGTTGTAGAATCATCAGCACAATTAATTGTAGAACATTTCCATCATTCCAGAAAGAAACCCTATGCCCATTAGCCCATTTTCTCCGCCCCACAGCCTGTGGCAATCACTAATTTACTTTCTGTCTCTCTGGATTTGCCTGCTCTGGACATTTCATATAAATGGAATCATAAAATATATGCCTTTTTATGTGTGACTTCTTTCACTAAGCACAGTGTTTTCAAGGTTCATCAGTTTGTACCATGTACTGGAACTTCATTCCTTTTTGCTGAATAACATTCTACTCTGTGGATAGACCATATTTTATTTTCCCATTCATCAGTTGATGGACTAACCCAACATCAGTTGGGTTATTTTGCCTTTTGGCTATTATGAATAATGCTGCTGTGAACATTTGTATATAGGTATTTGTGTGGACATAGATTTCAGTTCTCTTGGGTATATACATAGGAGTGGAATTGTTGGATTGTATGGTAACTTGAATATTTTGAGGAACTGCCAGATTGTTTGCTACAGTGACTGCACCACTTTACATTCCTACCAGCAGTGTATAGTTTTCCAATTTCTCCACATCCTGGCCAACACTTGTTATTATCTCTCTTTTTGATTATAGCCATCCTAGTGGGTGAAAAGTCATAGCTCAAGTGGTTTTGATTTGTATTTCCCTTCTGTGTAAAGATGTTGAGTATCTTTTCAAGTGTTATTGGCCATTTGTACATTTTTGCTGGAGAAATGTCTTTTCAGATCCTTTTGTCCATTTTTTAATTGGGTTATTTGTCTTTTTATTATTGAGTTATAAGAGTTCTTTATAATACATGTTCCACATCAGATATGGTGATTTGCAAGTATTTTCTTCCATTTCTTAATTTTTAATCTATCTGTATAATTAAGTTTTAGGTATATCTTTTGTAAACAGTATATGGTGGGATTTGTTGTTTTAAATCTAATCATATAATCTCTACCTTTTAGCTGGCAAATTTAATCTCATTACATTTATTGTAATAGCTAGGTATTTGGATGAATTTCTACTCTTATTTTGTGCTTTATATCACCCTTGCCTTTTCTTCTTTTTTCTCCTGACATCTCTTGGATTGATCACATTTTCTATTTTCCCCTTTTCCCCTCAACTTCTTTGGAAGGTTTACAGTCAATTCAATTTTGTACTCTTAAATTTTTAACATGTTACCTCCTGAATACTATAAGGACTGTAGGCAACTTTAGCTCTGACGCACTCCCTTTTCATCTTCTATGTGCTGTTACTTATTTCTAAAAGTTTTGTGTTTGCTTGTTTGTTCATTGTTGATTTGTTCAGTGTCCTCCTTCCCAAAATACACCCTTCAATGGTGCTTTAAGCAAATTTCTGTGGATGGCAAATTCTCTCATAATGTGTTATTTTTCCTTTACATCTTATTGTATTTTTCTTGAATAATAGCAGAATTCGAGGTGGGATAGGGGTTTTCCCTCAGCACTTAAAGATGTTATTTCTTTTGTATTCTGGCTTCCATTGTGCTGAGAAGGCTGCTCTCAGGGTAATTGCTGCTCCTTTGTAGGAAACCTGCCTTTTCTATCTTTCCTAACACGGAAAGACCATTTGTAAGATATTCTGTTTGTCTTTGGTCATGTGCAATTTCACAACAGTGAAATTTTTATTTATCCTGCTTGTGACTGACTGTGATTCTTTTTTTTTTTTTTTTTTTCTTACTGACTGTGATTCTTAAAGCTGAGTGTTGTGTCTTCTATGGGTTATGGGCAGATTCTCAGTCACTCCCTCGCTGAATGTTATCTTTCCTCCCATTATGTTTATTTTCTCCTGGCATTCCTCTTACTCATCAATTAATTCATTCACCCAACAAATATATATTGAAGGCCTGCTGTGTGTTGGGGGCTGTCCTAGGCTCTGGGGACACAGACAGTGAACCAAAGCCAAAGCCTTCACATGGAATTTGTATTCTACTGGGGGACCCAGGTGATCAGCAATAAGCACAAGTAGGTCTTGTTCAATAACAGACTCCAAATGCAATGAAGAAAAGAAAGCAGGTACAAGGTTTGTGCAAGAGGGAGGCGGACGTGTCTTTCACATCTTTTACTTTTTTGTTTCCTGTTTTTCTGCAAGGCTTTTTGAGTCATCCTCAGATCTAGCTTCAGTTCCTACTTTCTTTTATACAGCTATTCATTTGTATTATTTTCTGTGGTTGCAAAACAAATGATTACAAATTTAGCAGCATGAAGCAACACCCGTGTATTAGCTCACAGTTGCATAGGTCAGAAGTCTGGGGTGGTGTGGCGGGGTTCCCTGACAAGGGACTTGCAAGACTGAAGTCAAGGCATTGGCTGAGCCGAGTTCTCATCTGAAGGCTTGGGGGAAAATCTGCTTCCAAGCTCATTCTTGCTGTTGGCCGACTTCAGCTCCTTGGGGTTGGAGGACTGAGGCCTCCTTTGCTGGCTCTCAGCTGGGGGGCCATTCTTAGCACCTAGAAGCTGCCCACGTTGCTTGCCACGGGGCTCACTCCATCTTCAAACCAGCAATGGTGCACCAGTCCCCCTCAGGCTTCAGATCTCTGACGTCCTTTTCTGTGACCATTCAGAGAAAACTCTGCTTTTAAAGGGCTGGTGTGATGAGGTTAGGCCCACCTGGATAATCTCCCTCTTTTAAGATCACCTGTGCCTCATTGCATGACCTTCTCAGGGGAGTAGAATCCATCACATTCACAGTCCTGACGACTATGTACAAGGCTTGTTCTCCAGGGCCAGGAAGTCGTGAGGATGTCTTAGAAATCTACAAGGAGATGTCTAAAATGTTAGTGATTATGTATTTCATTTCTAGAAGTTTTATCTGGCTTTTTCTACTTCCTTTTTTTTTTTGATTTGTCTTTTCTTACGGATTCTCTTCCTTTTTTTTCTCTCTGTCTGGCTGTGGGTATTGTTTTCTGAGTTTCATTTGGGTGCATCTTCATCAGAGATTGTTTTATCCATGAGAACCCATGTTATTCCTGGGTAGCAGGAAATGTCTCCCCTTCTATTTCCGTGAAGCCCAGGGCCTAGTGGTCTCACTAGTGACTTGGCTGGTCTGGGACCAGTCTTTATGACACAATTCAGATTCCACAGCCTGCATGCCTTTGTGTTGGGTTTGGACCCTCACTGGGGGCTTTCTGCCCCCTAGATTCCATGTGGGAGCCAGGCTTCCTCAGCTTGGCCATGAGCTGGCGGATGGAACTTTCCCTCTTTTGCAGAGAGCACAGCAGTTGGAGGGTGTTGGTTCACTGGTTTACTTCCAGTTCTCTGCATCTCTGGGGCTTGCGGCCTCACCCTTCCTGTCTGGTGTTGAGACACAGCTGGAGCCCCCCAGACCTCTTCCTGGTGTCCAGTCACGCTCTGCCCAGGCCCCCAGCGTACGCTTCTCGAGCTTTGAGTTTCCATTCATTTACGGCACCTGGCAATTTGCCTGTCTTCTTGTGAGCGCACCCGTGTGTTTTGTTTTTTTTATTTTTTTATTTTTAATTTTTATTTATTTATTTTTTTGTTTGTTTTTATTTTTGGCTGTGTTGGGTCTTCGTTGCTGTGCACAGGCTTTCTCTAGTTGTGGCGAGCGGGGGCCACTCCTCGTTGCGATACGCGGGCTTCTCATCGTCGTGGCTTCTCTTGTTGCGGAGCACGGGCTCTAGGCGCGCAGGTTTCAGTAGTTGTGGCTCGCGGGCCCAGTTGCTCCGCGGCATGTGGGATCCTCCCGGACCAGGGATCGAACCCGTGTCCGCTGCATTGGCAGGCAGATTCTTAACCACTGCGCCACTGGGGAAGCCCCACCCGTGTGTTTTTTTAACGTGATAGATATTGCCTGACATTTCTGGGTGTCTGTAAGAGGGGTTTTGTGTTAACGAATCCCTGACATGTTGCCAGAACTTTGAGTCCTCTGGTTATCATTGTGGTAGGGAGGGTTTGGAGACTGTGCCTTGACTCAGTTTGGGGGGAGGGTGCTGCTGGGATGGGTGGGTGGGGTGAGGTCCCGCCCCCACCCTGCCTCCCCAGAGGACCCTCCCTGATGGTACCTGTTGGGCTTCTGAGTAAGATGATGGAGAGGATTCCGTGCACGGCTAAAGCACTGTTGGGAAGCCACCAGCCTGGAGTCTCCTCTGCCCTTCCGGACCCCTCCCCACTCTGTGAACACACTTTGTCTTGCAGAAGAAGTGCTTGCTGAGAAGGAGAAGATTCTGGACAAGTTGGAGCTGAGCTTGATTCACAGCAGAGGCGATGGCAGTGATTTCAGGCCAGGTTTGGGGCTCTTGCATGTGCTCTGTCCTGTGTCCCTTGGTCTCTTGAGGGAACCATCTGGAGCCTCTTGGTCCTCTTGCAGCCTCCTGGGTACCGTCCCCTTGGCCCCAGGCCCTGATCAGAGCTGCTGGGTGGGAGCCTGGACTCGCCAGCCCCTCAGGGGACAGACCCTCCACCTCCTCTCTCCTGACCCCTCCTGTGGCCCCGGCCACCACTAGGGGGAAGGAGAGCTGGTCATAGAGTTTGGCCTAGAGCATTTGGGGTTCAGCTGGCAGCCTGTGTCCTTCTAAGTGCTGGAATGTTCTGGAACGGTCGTCCCCAGATCAGAGCCCCAAGGCGGCACTGCCCTCCTTCAACATAAGCTGCATTTTCACAGTCCCCCACATCCCCCCTGTTCCCAGGTGGTCCTGACTTGGTGGAGGGACACTCAGGCTTGGAGCAGCCCTCCCTGCTCAGGATGGAGAGAGGGGGCTGCTGGCTTGTCTCTTTCAAATCCCTTTGGGCAGTGAGCCCCTTGCGGGTGGGGAGATGTGATTCCCGCTTGCCTTTGGGTCCCCAGTGCTTGGGGGAAAGAGGCCCCTGGGCAGTGCCTTTGGGATGGATAGATGAAGGTGGGTCTGTCCTCCCACAGATGACACCAAAGCCGAGGAGAAGGAGCCCATTGAAACACAGCAAAATGGTGACAAAGAGGAAGATGAGGAGGGGAAGAGGGAGGACAAGATCGGGAAGTTCAAGTTCATGTTCAACATTGCAGACGGGGGCTTCACAGGTACTGGGGTGGGGCCGTGGGCAGAGAGCAGTGCCTGTTTGTGTCACAGGCTTCCTGATGGTGGGTCCCAGGAGTCTGGGCAGATGGTTATTATTATACTAATGTGTGAATGGTTGACAAAAATCCGCGGTATGACATTTCCTAGTAACACTGGAACACTGAACCTCTCGGGGTGAGGAGATGGTAGGTAGTGAGGGAGAGGCTTTCCTAGGCCCACCTCTGTGGAGGCTGGGGGGCACCTCATTCTGCTCCCCTTGGCTGGCTTCCCAGAGCTACACACACTGTGGCAGAACGAGGAACGTGCTGCTGTGTCCTCGGGGAAAATCTACGACATCTGGCACCGGCGCCACGACTACTGGCTGCTGGCGGGCATCGTGACGTATCCTTGGCTAAGCCGGGCTGGGCAGGACTCTGGTCTGTTCCTCTGTGGACCTCAGGAAGGGGTGTGGGGCTTGTAGGGTGAGGAGTCAGGGGCTGGTGCTCCTAACCAGGTGCCAGGGACCCTTTCCTGGTGACGATGACAGTGACCGTGATCGTAACGGTAGCTTGTCCCTTTATACTCAATACTCCATCCTCATAGCAGCCTTCCCAAAGGGTCACTACTACGATCCCTGTTACACAGAGGAGGAGACACGTTGCTCAGAGAGGCCAAGTGACTTGCTCAGGGACACACAGCCCTTCCATCTGACTCCACAACCAATGCTCCTAATTCCTACCTGATACAGACCTCACCTCCTCCCGCTGATGACACCTGAAGGGTGCTTCACCATTTAGGAAGGCTTTCATTCATTCATTCATTCTTCAATTCCATCTTTACTGATCACCTGTCATGTGCCAGGCACGGAGGATGCAGCCATGAACAAAACAGCCCCAAATCTCTGTCTACCCGGAGCTCACATCCTACTGGGGGTAGATGGTGAACAGCATAAATTAGCAAAGTGTGGGGTTCAAGGAACATGATAAAGGGAGGATGGGCAAAGGGAGCTTTGTGGGTGGGAGTTGCCTGTAATGTGGGAAGGTCAGAGAAGGCGACATTGAGTACAGACCTCCCAGAGACAAGGAGAGGGCCACACTGCTACCCGGGGGGAGCCACCCAGCACAGCCGGCCTTCATGACGGCCTGGAGTGGGGCTGGTTATTATAACAAGAGTTGGAAAGTTGTAGATCAGGGGTCGGTAGACCTTTCCTGGGAGGGACCAGGGAGTGGATATTTCAGGCTTTGCAGAGGACTCCTCCAGTCTGCCATGGTAGCTGAAGTAGCCACAATACGTTAACCAACAAGTGTGGCCATGTTCCAATAAAACTTTATTTACAAAAACAGGCTGTGGGCCGGATTTGGCCTGTGGACCCAGTCGTGGAGGTTAAGATGCTTGGAGCCAGCCTGCCTGGGTTCGAATCCTGACTCTGCCCCTCACTAACTGTGGGACTTTGGGCAAGAAAACTGTGTTGTTTTTCTTTGTTCCCTCTGAAGGCTCTAGCGGAGGCCCCTTCCTTGCCTGTCCCCAGCTCCTGGTGGAGGCTGTCAGTCCTTGGTGTCCCTTGGCTTACAGCTAGCTGCACCATTCCAGTCTCTGCCTCTGTTGTCACTCACATGGCCTTCTTACCTGGGTGTCTCTCTGTGTCCAAATTTCCTCCTCTTACAAGGACATCAGTCACTGGATTAGTGCCCACTCTCTCCCAGGATGACCCCTTCTTAATCTGATTACACCTGGAAATAGCCTATTTCCAAATAGGGTCACAGCCACAGGTGCTGGGGGTTAGGACTCGGATGTTTCCATCCTCTGGGTGTTGGGGATGAAGGAGTTTATCTGATGAAGCCTCGGTGCTGTGTCTGGGCTCCTGGGGGCCCCTGTCGGTGTCCACTGATTGTCAAGTCACCCTTGTCCACGTGCTCATCTTGCAGCCAAAGTTAATGACTATCTGGAGAGCACAAAGCCAGGGCGCCGAACCCCGGGCTGGTCTCCCGCCCACCACCCCATGGCCAGGTTTGCCCTTAACGGTGCCCCACCCAGGCACGGCTATGCCCGTTGGCAGGACATCCAGAACGACCCGAGATACATGATCCTCAACGAGCCCTTCAAGTCCGAGATCCACAAGGGCAACTACCTGGAGATGAAGAACAAGTTCCTGGCCCGCAGGTTCAAGGTCAGTCCTTGGCAGGGCCAGAGGCTGGGGGCGGGCTGCTGCAAGAGGGAAGGTTACATGAAGGTCTGGGGCAAGTTACATGAAGGTCTGGGGCAAAGAAATGAGCGAGCAGCAACCCCCCACCCTGTATATCTGGATGCGGGCCAGACTGTCCAGGAAAGGGAGTCATTTAGTCAATCAATGAATAGGTGCTGGGTCCTTGCTCTGGGCCAGGCCCCCCTGGGCGAGTGTCCCTGCCCTGGGTGATGGGTGCAGAGAACTCAGCTTGGGGCGGTCTCTAAGGGGTAGCCCAGAGGGTGGACAGCCGGGTGAGGGTGTGTGTCCTCCTTGCCTGCTTTCCGCCAGAGCCTTGGCCTGCGGGGGTGGGTGCTGGCGGAGGGGGGCCAGGCTAGCGCTCAGTCCCTCCCCTCCCCCCGCCCCCTCAGCTGCTGGAGCAGGCGCTGGTCATCGAGGAGCAACTCCGGAGGGCCGCGTACCTCAACATGACCCAGGACCCCAACCACCCCGCCATGGCCCTCAATGCCCGCCTGGCCGAGGTGGAGTGCCTTGCCGAGAGCCACCAGCACCTCTCCAAGGAGTCCCTCGCCGGGAACAAGCCTGCCAATGCCGTCCTGCACAAGGGTGAGCGAGCCCGCTCCCTGGAGGGGGCCCACTCGCCTTGCTCCTGCCCAGCGGCTCCGTAGCCACAGGTGTGGGCGTGGGGCTGGGGACAGGACATCAGGTGGGACAGGCTGTCATCCAGCCTCCGCTCTTAGCTGTGGGGAAAGCGAGGCCCTTGCTTTTCTAGCCTTTTTCGGAAGGTCAGCGCCGTGCAGGCCCTGGGCGGCAGGTAGGTGACATAGAAGACTATTAAATTGTACAGCTCGTTTATCGAGCCTTGACAACATGTTTTGTTTTATTTTATTTTTTTTTTTAGAAATTCACGTTCTTTTATTTATTTATTTATTTATTGATGACTGTGTTGAGTCTTCGTTTCTGTGCGAGGGCTTTCTCTAGTTGCGGCAAGTGGGGACCACTCTTCATTGCGGTGCGCGGGCCTCTCACCATCGCGGCCTCTCTTGTTGCGGAGCACAGGCTCCAGACGCGCAGGCTCAGTAATTGTGGCTCACGGGCCCAGTTGCTCCGTGGCATGTGGGATCCTCCCAGACCAGGGCTCGAACCCGTGTCCCCTGCATTGGCAGGCAGATTCTCAACCACTGCGCCACCAGGGAAGCCCCTATTTTTTTATTTAATTTTTTTTTTAGTGAAAGAGGAGAGGACCTTTTTAAAATTAAAAAAAAATTTTTTTATTGGAGTAGGTTTACAATGTTGTGTTAGTTTCAGGTGTACAGCAAAGCGAATCAGTTATCCATATACATATGTCCACTCTCTTTTAGATCCTTTTTCCATACAGGTCATTACAGAGTATAGAGTAGAGTTCCCCGTGCTGTACAGTAGGTCCTTGTTAGTTATCTATTTTATATGTAGTTGTGTGTATGTGTCAGTCCCAGTCTCCCAACTTATGACAATGTGCTTTAACTACGTTCTCTCTTTAATCCTTGTAATATCTTTAAGTGGTGAGGTTTCTCATCCCATTTTAAAGTCGGTGCTCGGGGAGGTGAAGTAGCTGCCCAAGGTCTCCCGGGATTCACATCCTTGACCCTCGTGCTCCAAATCCTGAGGAAGTTCCCAGGCTGGTTAGGGGGACGGGGTGAGCCAAGCTCACGTGAGGGTCCCTGGACTCTGCGGCCCCCGCTGCCTGGGAGAAGTTTCCTGAGGCTGCTCTGCGTTGGGCGCGGACCCTGTCCCCCACGGTGGCCAGTGCTGCAGGCCTCCCCGGGAGCCAGGAGGCTGGCTGAGGGCCCGGGGGGAAGCCCAGCGTTGGGTCGGGGTTCCTGGCTGTCATCTCTGCAGCCCTCGGCCCGGGAGAAGCTGCTGGGAAAACTGGGCTCTTGTCCAGCAGCCGGCGGGGCTCTGCTTGGCTGGCTGGGAGGGCCGGGTGAAGGGCGCCCCCTGGCGTCTGCTGCGCGGGTGCAGTAACACAGCGACACAGCCTGGTAGCTAAGTGCCCGCCTGGGTGCCGCGCGCCCGCGCCTCCCCTTCCCTCCCCAGTCCTGAACCAGCTGGAGGAGCTGCTGAGCGACATGAAGGCGGATGTGACGCGCCTGCCCTCCATGCTGTCCCGCATCCCCCCGGTGGCCGCCCGTCTCCAGATGTCAGAGCGCAGCATCCTGAGCCGCCTGACCAACCGAGCCGGGGACCCCACCATCCAGCAGGTCAGGCCCGGCCTGCGCCCCGGCCCCAGCCCCCCACGCACGTCCTGGGCGCCCTGGGTGGGGGCTCGGGCTGGCGCGGGACTTGGACCTTTAAACCTGAGTCCTTGCCTCCAGGGCGCTTTCGGCTCTTCCCAGATGTACAGCAACAACTTTGGGCCCAACTTCCGGGGCCCTGGACCGGGAGGGATTGTCAACTACAACCAGATGCCCCTGGGGCCCTATGTGACCGGTAGGTGCCCGTCTGCTTCCGGGCGGCATGGGCAGGGGCGCCCGCGGGGCCCCAGCCGGCCCCCCGCCGCCCCAGGCAAGCCGAGCTCTCCTCTCTTTGCCGCAGATATCTAGCCGTCCCCGAGATTTCCCTCTGCTGCCGGGCTCGTTTCCAGTGGAGGTGAGGCCGCTCGTGGGTGCTGCGCTGTCCCTTGTCCCTCCTTGGCTTGGCGAGTCAGGCCAGGCCAGTACGGGCCCTGGTCCCTGTGCTTCTTCACGGCCCTGGGGCCCGGGGGCCTCGCCCCTCCACGCTCGGGGACCGTCTTGGGGCCGGTGTGTCTTCCTAGGCTTCCAGACGCTTCCCCGGGAGGCTGGGGGGCAGCACACGGCAGGGCAGGTGCACGTGGGTGTGCTCCCCTGCGTACACGCGTGTTTCTGTGCGCCGGTGTGTTGGTGTGCGTGCGTGACCCCGGCAGTGAGTCAGGGACCATTGCCCCCAGCCTGGAACCCTGACTCCACCGTTCTGCCTGCGCTTTCCTGCTGGGTGGTGGACGCCCTGGGACGTCACCTCCCCCCAACCCCTGCCCAGGACCAGGAGGGTGGCCCAGCATGTGGGCGGCTCAGTGTTACCGGCTGGGAGAGGACCAGGAGGGTGGCCCAGCGTGTGTGCGGCTCATTGTTACCGGCTGGGAGAGGACCAGGAGGGTGGCCCAGCGTGTGTGCGGCTCAGTGTTACCGGCTGGGAGAGGACCAGGAGGGTGGCCCAGCGTGTGTGCGGCTGTGCTACCAGCTGGGAGAGGACCAGGAGGGTGGCCCAGCGTGTGTGCGGCTCAGTGTTACCGGCTGGGAGAGGACCAGGAGGGTGGCCCAGCGTGTGTGTGGCTGTGTTACCGGCTGGGAGAGGACCAGGAGGGTGGCCCAGCGTGTGTGTGGCTGTGTTACCGGCTGGGAGAGGACCAGGAGGGTGGCCCAGCGTGTGTGCGGCTGTGTTACCAGCTGAGAGAGGACCAGGAGGGTGGCCCAGCGTGTGTGCGGCTGTGTTACCAGCTGAGAGAGGACCAGGAGGGTGGCCCAGCGTGTGGGCGGCTCAGTGTTACCGGCTGGGAGGGGACCAGGAGGGTGGCCCAGCGTGTGGGCGGCTCAGTGTTACCGGCTGGGAGGGGACCAGGAGGGTGGCCCAGCGTGTGGGCGGCTCAGTGTTACCGGCTGGGAGGGGACCAGGAGGGTGGCCCAGCGTGTGTGCAGCTGTGTTACCGGCTGGGAGGGGACCAGGAGGGTGGCCCAGCGTGTGTGCGGCTGTGTTACCAGCTGGGAGGGGACCAGGAGGGTGGCCCAGCGTGTGGGCGGCTCAGTGTTACCGGCTGGGAGGGGACCAGGAGGGTGGCCCAGCGTGTGGGCGGCTGTGTTACCGGCTGGGAGAGGACCAGGAGGGTGGCCCAGCGTGTGGGCGGCTCAGTGTTACCGGCTGGGAGAGGGTTTGAGTCCTGAGAAACCACCAGTCTCCTGTGGCCTCCTCCGCCCCGCTGACAGCCCCCGCTAAGCTGTGTGTCCCATCAGAACCTCTGCTTCGGCGCGGAGGCTCGGGGGTGGGGCGGTTCCAGACAGGCTGCTCCTTGGGGTCCCCGCCTCCTCCACGCCCCGGGTGTGGCCGTGGCCCGAGGCTGGGAGGTCTAGGCTAGGGGACCCCCTGGTGTCAGTTGGCCATGACAGGTCGTAGTGGGTGGTCTAGGGTGTTGGGTGCCACCCCCGCGGGGACCCGAGCGCCCAGCTGTGTGACCCGTGATCTGCCTCTTGCAGCCGCGCCTGCCGGGCCCCCTGCCCGACCCCCGCAGGAGAGAAAAGCTGCCGCCTTTCTAGAGCCACGCCACCCGAGGACAGAAAGGGAAAGCGAGAAATGCCACCTCATGGGGACAAGGCCACCTGAGCCCAGAAGTGCCACCTGCTCCTAACCCAAGTGCTCCCCACACCACCCGGGACGCACCCCTCGGCCACCTCTGCCAGGACGACTTCCTAGAAGAGATTTCATTTCTTTGTACGTCTTTTGCACTTTCCTGTTGAAGACTTGAACAAGTTTGTCTTGATAAACGTCGAGTGACGCGTGGGGCAGTCTGACTTGCAGCACGTACGTCTCTCTGCCGACGGGTTCCGGACCTGAAGGGAAGCTGCTGGGAGCCCAGAGGACTCGGCCCGGCTGAGGAGGATGAGGTGCCCGCCGTGGGCGCCCTCAGTCTGCCCCCATCCCCCCATCCCGCCTGCACCGTGCTCCAGCCCCTTGCCCGTGAGGCCCCCCGGTGCTGGGTGGGTCAGGACTGGGGAACTGGCCGGCCTAAGGGTAGAGACCTGGCTGATGCCCAGGTCAGGCCAGGCCGCTTCCTGCAAGGCTGGAGACCACCAAGTATGTGCTGTCTCCGTGGGACAGGTGTCTGTCCCTGGCCCAGCCTGTCTCACAGGCCCTGGACTCGGTCGTCACCAGCGGAGGGTCTGTGGCCCCTGCCCTGTGTGGCAGGTCACTTGTTCCCCGGAGGGAAGGAGAGGGCAGGGCCTGCAGGTGTTGGCCTGGGGGCTGCCGGAGGCTTCCTCTCAGGCCTCCGTGGGAAGGGGCGTGCCCTCCCCCTGCCGGGGTGTGGCTAGCGTTCCAGTGGGGAGAGTCACAGCAGCGCTGAGAGGGGCCCAGGAGCCCCTGGTCCTGCCCTGTGCCCTGGGGGGCCCGTCACCCCCACCTCCAGGTGCACACTCCCCGTGCGATCTGGCCGCAGATGTGGAGAAGCCAGGCCACACGCTGGAGCCCGGGCTTATCCCTCCCTCTCCTCTTGTCCCCGGAGAGGCCTTGATCTGGGCACTTGCCATCTGGGGTGGGCCACGACTGCCCTCGCTGTGTTCTCGGAAGGCCTGGGGAAAGCTTGGAGGCAGGAGACTGGGCCCAGTAGCCTCTGCAGTCTTCCCAGCTGGTGCATCCCCAGCTTCCTGCCTTGCTTCCTGCCAGTAACGCCCCACTGGAATCCTGATCCTCCCTCACCCAGCCGGTGGTACGCTGTGGTGGCCCCAGTTTGGAGGAAGGGAGGAACGGGCCAGGGCCTGGGCCTGTCTGTGTCTCAGGTTCCCTGTGGCCCAGCCTGGAAGGGAATTCCGAGCCTTGAGCAGGGAGGGGCCTTCCTGGCGTGGAGCCCTGGGTGCAGAATCCTGTCTGAGAGACAAGCTGGGTCTGGGGGTGGAGGCACCAGGGGGTTCTGTTCTGCTCCCTGGCCAGGACTGGGGCCAGGATTTGGGGGTGTCTTGGGGACACAGGGCCATCGGCCAGCTCTCCCTGAACCCCTAGAGGGCTGGACCCCCAAGGCCCCTGCCATCTCCAGGCTGGCCAACCCTGGCACTGCGGGTGGGAGGAGTTGGGGGGGCGCACAGGTGTCCAGGACACACGTGACAGCCGCTGACCCCGCCTCCCGGAAGGGTGGGGTCATTCCTGTCCCCTATGGTTTGTCCAGTGCCATGTACGTACATGCGTGGTCCTCCGACCTGTGCCCCCCTGCAGAGGTTCCGGCTCAGGCCACGGGCAGCGTGACCGCCAGGAGCCCCCGACACAGGGCCCTGTGACTCTGCTCTCTCAAGCAGGCAGTCAGCCTGCCAGACTGGCTGGCCTGGTGGGGAACACAGTGGATGGGTCCTGAATGTCAGGTCAGGGGGCACGTGGTAGAGGATGGGGGTCTGTGTTGTCCCCGCTGCCTCACGCCAAGGGCAGCTGGTCCTTCCCCTGCCAGCCCTTGCTCCCCAGCCAGCTTCCCTCTGCCCTTCTGTTTCTGCTCCTTCCCAGGCCTCCGCCCTTTTCCTCTACCAGCCAGAGCCAGGCACCCACGGACGGCCTGGCCCTCGGCACTGCCTGGTCCAGGAAGGGCTCAGCTCCCCAAGACCAGCACCTGGGAGGCCTGGGAGGGGGGCTGCGGACAGCTGGGGAGGGGGTTTCTGGCTGACTGGTTTTAGAGAAGAAAAAGGATCTTAAGAATGTTTTCTTCTTGGTTTATCAAGTTATCTCCTGCCGAAAGTTGTAGTGGTGGGGAGGGAGTGTTGGCCATCTTCAGCATCTTCAGGCTGGGTTTGGTTTTTCCCGCGGGCAGAAGGAGAGTCGTCAGGTGCAAGCGGAAGCCGGAAGTGCCAGCCCGCATTTTTGTTTCCAGCCACCTTATTATTTAGACCAGTGCCAAGTAGGCTTTCTGTTGAACCATCTTGGGGCCACAGTCTCGGAAGGCGTAGCTGGCTGGGCTCCTGGGTGACCAGGGGAGTTTGGGCTGGACTGTGTCCGGGGGTCCCCTTGCACATACCCACCACGGAAGCACATCCTGAGACCCCCTGTGCAAGGAGGCCCTCCCTGCAAGCCGCCTTCAGAAGCTCCTTTGTTTTCTGCAAGTGATGACCATGGTACCACCATGGTACCATGGTCCTGTTCTGCTGGTACCATGACTCGTGCAGCCACCTGCCCTCCTGCTTGTTGGGCGTCCCTTCCCAGGGTCCTCTGGGGACTCCCTGGCCCAGGTCAGGGGCTGGCCGAGTCTTGCCCCAGGGACACCTGTAGCCCTTGCTGCCAGGCGTTGGGTCCCAGGGATGCTGAGGGCCTGAGGGGATCGTGTAGAGGGTAGGCTTGGGGACCTCCGGAGCGTGCCCAGAGTGGGGTGGCAGGAAGGAGCTTGTCTGGGAGGCGGGGGCTGAGGTCTTGGCCTGGCCACGGTCCAGGGTCCCCCCCTCCATACCTGCAGCTGTCCTGTGCCGACCACTATCTCTGTCGAGGAAGCTGGCTCCCGCCCCGTTTTATATTTCTGGAAGTTTACAGTCGTGGTGCATCAGCCCAAAGTCATTGGCTTGTGTTTTGGGATTTTCTTCTTAGTTTTCAGATTTTTTTTAAACAAAGTATTTTTTTAGGTGCGATAACCCAGAAAGGGCCTGTTGGGTGTGTGTGTGTCCTGAACCCCTGATATTGAGCTGGGAGCCTGAGCCTCCTATGGCTCCTCTGTGCCTGGGGTTGAGGGGAGGGGCCCACCCCCCTGCCCATGCATCGGTCTCCCCACCCCCCTGCCCGTGCATCGGTGCGTGGGAGGATGAGGGAGCAGACGCTCGCACCCAGGCCGGCATCTGGCCCAGCGGAGAGGGGCCGGCCCCTTGCCTGGTAGAGCCCCCAGCTGGCGAAGGGGCCGGGGTGCTGGGGCGAGTCGGGACGGTCCCAGCCGGGGAGCCGGGGCTGGAGGCTGAGCCCCTGTGTGTAGTCACCTGTCCGGTCCTCGGGAGGATGTGTAGGACGCTCGACAAAGACTGTAACCGACCCCGTTCCCTTTACTTTATACTCTGTGTATGTCTTGGTTTTCTGTGTTTTAATAAATCCTTTGGGAAAGGATTGGATCAAAGAGTGTTTTCCTAGCTTCTCACTGATCTAGGATGGGGGTGGCCGGGGAAGGATGTGAGGGGGATGGGGTGTCATCTAAAGCCACCTCCCACCTGAGGAGACACGGCCCCATGAGGCTGAAAGGCTCGCTGGGAAGGGGGTGCCCCAAAAAGGGGTGTTCAGGGGTGGTGCCCGCCCCTCCCACCTGCCCCCTGAAACAGCATTGCTCAGAGGAACACTGAGCCCCCAGAGGCAGCCCACAGGCCTCCCTGGACCCTGACCTCTCTGTCCTCAGGGGCGTCCAGCAGCCTCCCACCAACTTCCATCCTTGAATCACTTGGGAGAGAAGGGGGTCTCGGTCACCAATCTTGGCCTCTCCCCCAGGGCCCCTTTCTCCCAACCTCTGCTCGGCCCCAGGCTGCTGGCCTCTGCAGGGGGCAGCCTCCTCCCCCTCCCACTGCCCTTGGCCCAGCCCTGACCCCGAGGACCCCGCAGAGGCGAGGAGCAGACCCTGACGGGCTTGGGTTTTATTTCGTCATTCCATAAATACGGCGCTGTGTCTCCACGGAGTGTCATTTGGAAGTGTGACGCATACGGCATCTCCGCCTGTGTAGGGGATGCAGTGAGCTGAGGGGCCACAGTCATTAAAATAAAGGGAGGGAGAGAAAAATAGCACATTATTTACATGACTTGAGAGAACAGAAGACAGAGCAAGCCCCCCTCTCGTCCTCGGGACCTCGAATTTGCCGTAGATTCAGGATGAAAAATGCTGGGGGCTGTGTGTGTCGTTAGCAAGGAAGACTGGTCCTGCCCTGACCCACGCCGGGCCTTCTTCCCGTGTGGGGCACTGCCAGGTGGACCCCTGGGGGCAAACTCTGCTTCAAGGGGAGGGTGAGAGGCTGGCTGGCAGCTGGGGCCCTTGGCGGGCTTCCCCTCAAGCAGGTGGGCTGCGGCTGGCTGGTCTGAAACCCATGCCGGGCGGGGCCCAGGCTGTCCCACCAGGGCCTGCCTCTGTCCAGCTCTTCTGTTTCCAGGCTCGGACCGCCCTTGGGCCCCGCTCCGGCACCCCCCAAGTCGGGGGACCCTCCCTCAGGAAGCGGGGCGCCATCCCTCCACACCCACTTGCAGGGGGGGATACAGAACCAGGCCGTGGATGGTGCCCCAGGGCCGGGAGGCTGCTTGGGTCTTTGCGCTGGGCATTTAGGCCTTGGTAGAGCTCAACCCTGCGGGCCCTTGTCTCCCTCCGTCTGGGAAACATGCAGCCAGCGGGCTCGGCCTTCCCAGGTGTGGCTCATGGGGTGGGGGGGTGGCAGTCCTGACCTCGGCCCGATTGCTCGCCCTGGTCCCTCTTCCAGCAGTGGGTGGGCAGGGTAACAGCAGTGTGGAGGGGGGCCCAGTCATCTCGCCAACGAGCGGCCGGTAACCTGGCCCCTGAGCACAGCTGGCTGCTGGGACTGCCCGGCCCAGAACACTTGGTCCCCGCCTGGATGGGCCTGGGATGGAAGCCGCCCCACTGCAGTGTCCTGTCCTCAGAGCCAGACCCCCACCGTGTGATGGTGGGGAGTGGCTGGGGATTCTGCTGGGACAGGCTTGTCCCCTCCCCACACCCACAGGCTGAAGCGTGCAGGGGACTTGGTGAAGAGGACCCCCAGGGGCCCAGTCTACAAAGACAGAGAAGGTTCTAGACTCCAGGGTCAGCACAAAGGTCAGGAGTGGAGGGAGGAAGGTTCCCCCCCACCCCACTTCTGTGGCTTTCTTAAAGCCAATTTCCCAGGCCTCGGCTCAGCCAAGACTGGACGGCAGCCCCTCTGAGAATAATGGCAGGGAGGGACCTCTCTGAAGGGCAAAGCGGGATGGGCTGTGTCTGCCCAGGGGCACGAGGGCCCGTATCCACTGGGCTGGGGCGTCTGCAGAGCCTGGCCCCCAACTCCCACCCACCACGGCCAGCAAAGGCTGGGTGCCGCTCAGGACTTTGGGGGCTGCGCCTCCTGGCGGCCGGCCCCCCTCCCCGCGTCCATCCCTGCAGCCCCAGGCCCGGCTGCAAAGGGGCTGACACTTGTGAATGCCCCGCCCTCCCTCCCTGTCCCCAGTCTGTTCCAGGCTTGCGGGGGAGGCGGCTGGTGTGGAAAGGAATGACCAACCCCAGCCATCCCTCCGTCTTCGTGGGCTGTGTGGAGGTGTCCTGGGGGTGGCACTGCTGCCCTGGTAACAAGCTCTGAGCACCCAAGACAGAGCATCTCACCCCACCTGGTCTGAGGCCTCGCAAGGGACACTGCTCCACAGACAGGCTCCCAGGGTCTTTTCCTGGACCACGGGATCTGCTGCTGGCTGTCCCCCAGGCCCCAGGCATGCAGCACAGAAAACCCCAGGGACTCTCCCTCGTTGAAAGGGTCCCAGCACGTTCTCTCTGCAGACCCCAAGGCCACCACCCCCGGGCACGGCAGAGGCTGGCTAGCTGGTGTGTGGTCAGCAGCCCCAGTCCAGCTGAGCACATATGACCTCGGGGCCTTCTGGGGCGAAGACAGAGGGGCGGAGGACGGGGTGCCTGGCAGGGAGGGAGGGCAGGTGGGGCCCTGGAGGGACCTGGACTGGAGCCCAGGCACTGGGGCTCATCAATTGTTTGCGGGGAGGAAGCCGGCAGGGCGAGGAGCTTGAAATCAGAGCCCCCCAACTTTCTGTGGGTCCCAAACTGCAGGGCGAATCCCCCTGGATCCCTGCCCCTGCCAGCAAGGTTGGGGGGGGTCAAGGGGCAGCTCGGAAGGCCCCTCGGAGACACACTGGGGCGGGTGGTTGGGAGAAGGGGCTGGGGGAAGAATCCGAGGTCAGGCCCGAGGAAAGTACCTGGAGCCCTTGGCAAGAGGGGGAATGAGGGAGACCCCAGAGGGAGGCCTGCCCCGACCAGGGCCCCGCTGAGGGGCCACAGGAAGAGGCAGACCTGGTCTCCTCATCCCTTCCCCAACACCGGGTGGGGTTCTCGGCAGAGGAGAGGCCAGCTCTGCCTGCCCCCAGGTCCCAGCTGGTCTCGGCCTGGCCGGGACTTGAGTCTCTGAGACAGGCCGTGGCTGGGCGAAAACGTGGTGGTTTCTTGGAGGAGGAGCAGAGACGGCAGGCTTGGGTGGGACCGCACGAGTGCCTTCGAATCAATGCCGACTCCCCGACACGAACCCGACATCGGTCCTGCGAAGCAGCGGGTGGTGTGTGGCAGCGACTTCTGAGATCTTTTCCCGGTGACATCTTGGTGCGTTGTTTTGTTTTTGAAGCAAACCACACTCTTGACTTGGCTTCAAAATAGCTTAAGCGAGCGACAGAGAGGCTAGGAGGGAAACGGAAACCGTCCAGGCAAACGGCCGGGGGCTTCTTAGGATCTGTAGTCCTTTTTGCTGTAGGGTTTATTGCCCAAAATGCTATCGATCTCGTGGATAATGGAAGACGACAGTTTTGGAAGGACCTGTGTGCAAAGATGGGAGTTATTCAGAATCCACCACCAAGACTGGCCTGGCCTGCAGGTGAGGTGGGGTATAACGGAGCAGGGCCCTATGAGGCCTTCCTGGAGCACAGCTCTGCCCCTCCACCCCACAACGTCCTATGCCCGCCTCTTGTCTGTAGAAGAACTTTAGCCCAAGAATAAATTTAATCAGAGAAATGAGAAAATGCAAAAGCAAAGAAAAGCAGTCAAACGGGACAAAATAATAGTAGTTTAGCCATTAAACAAAGTCAAGGACTTTTAGTCCCTCCTCAAGGGCTATAGGTCATATTCTGAGCCATGTCCTTTGAGCTGTTTTCCAGCTACTGAAACCCCCACCAGGTATAAAAAGTAACTGCATGATGACCAGACTGTAGCCATGAAATAAGCTGCTCCATCCTGCACAATTCCAAGAACTGGCCTCAGGGAAATGGGAACAAACTGACCCTGGAGTTGAAGATTAACTGTACTTAAAACAATCAGGTGGCCCTGCTCAGATGACCACACAACCAATTTCAAGATGACCGTCAGAGCTAACTGTGCTGCTCTGTACATAGCCTCCTCCCTCCACCCCCAAAGCACTCCTGAAACTCCCCTTGAAAAGCTCTTGCCCCCTGATCGACATGGGGAAATTGGATCTTTGGGACATGAGTCCACCTTCTCCCAGGATCGCCAGCTTCCTCAATAAAGCTACCTTTCCTTTTACCCAACACTTGTCTCAGTATTGGATTTTTCTTTTTTTTGGCCGCGCCGTGCAGCTTGTGGGATCTTACTTCCCCAACCAGGGATAGAGCCAGTGCCCCCTGCAGTGGAAGGGCAGAGTCCCAACCACTGGACCTCCAGGGAAGTCTCAGTATTGGGATTCTTGAGTGACGAGCAGCTGAACCTGAGTTCTGTAACAGGGGGACATTCTTCCAGCTGCCCACTGGCCCCAGACTGTCCTGCTCTCATTGCATGAGGCTCATGAAGCAGATGGGGGCCATGCTGCTTCTGTATTCCAGAAGGTTTGCGGCAGAGGGAACCTGCCTTGGTCTAAGCTCTGCCCCTCAAATGGAAGGACAGTGACGGCATAAAATGCAGATTCCAGGACCAGAACACCTGATAATCCACACCCCCAAATTGCTTTTTCCAGCCCTCTTGACCTCAGCCAACAGCAACATCCCCCTTCCAGGTGACAAACCCCAGGGGCTGTCTGACCTGCTATCCCGCACCCTCACATCCAGTCTGTCAGCCAGTCCTGTCGGTCCATCTTCCAGAACATCCAGATGATCCAACCAGCTGTCCATCTGCACCACGGCCATCCCTTGCCCCAACACCGTCATCACTTCCCAGCAATCTCCCTGCTTCCCTTCTGCTCCCCAAACTCTTTCCTCCACTCAGCAGCCAAAGAGCGAGAGGGAGCCTTTTAAAATCTAAGTTGGACCCTGCCCCTCCTCTGCTCCCATCTCACTGGACCATTGCCAAAGTCCTTAGAGGGCGTGCAGTGGCCCATGGGTCTGCCCCCACGCCGAGCTCATCTCCCGCCCCTGCCCCTCTGCTCCAGGCCCTCTGGCCTCATTGCTGTCCTGGGCTCGTGCCCACCCTGCACCTTTGCATCAGCCTGGAGCGTTCTTCCCCTGAGTATTTGCACTGCCCACTCCTCATCCTTCAAGCCTTTGCTCACAAGTCACTTTGTCAACAAGGCTACCCTACAGCCCCTTTCAACCTGGGTCCATGGCTCCCCCCCTCCCCGCCCCTGCTGGACACCCCCGACCTTGCTCTAGGTTTCTTTTTCCAGATTCCTTATCACCCTCCGACACATATTATAATCTTATTTCTCACATTTAGTGTTTTCCGTCTGTTCCAGCTAGAAAGCCAGCTCTTCGAGAGCAAGGCTTTTTGGTGGTTCACCGCTGTAGCCCAGGTGCCTTGAACAGTGTCCGGTATGTAGTAGGTGCTCAATAAGTACGTGCTGGACAGATGACTGGCTGAGACCCTGAGCTCTGCCCAGCGCCTGCAAGGCTGGCGACCCCCACTCACCTGTATTGCTCCAATATTCTCCATCAGCTGGTCTGCGCTGGAAGCGCCCAGGAGCACGGAGCTGACCCCCTCGTTCCTCAGGCACCAGGCTGGGGGGCAGCAAGACCAGAGGTGAGGGAGGCCCATCCAAGGCAGGGCCCTCTCTGGTTCTGCCCTGACCCTGCCTAGGCCAGCCTCCTGGGCATGGGGCTGAGGGTGCCCAGGAAAGGCCTGGCAAACCAGGGGCTCAGCAGTGCTGGGGGGACCCTGGCACCAACTGCCGCCAGTGGAGAGATGGCCCAAGTGCTCAGGGACCCCCCCATCCTCTCCCCATGAATGTGGGAGCCCGTTACCCACAGCTGGCTGGTGGAGGGGGTGTGGCGCAAGCACTCGGGGACTCCCGACATCTCCCTGGGACACGGGTCTCCACCCTGCTCCCCAGCCTCTTACCTATGGCCAGCTGGGGGAGGGTGCAGCCCAGGCGCTCCGCGATGGCCTGCAGCTCCTTCAGCTTGGCCTGCTGGCGCCGGCCCTCCTCACTCAGGATCTTGTCCTTCAGCCACTGGTAGCCCTGGTTGTGGGGTGGAGGCACAGAACAGCCCACAGGTGAGGGCAGGTCACCTGGACCTCTGTGTGCATGGCACAAAATGATGATTTGGGGCACGGCAGCAACCCCCGGCCCCGGCCTAACCATGTCCTGCTGTGGTCCAGACCTGGGCAGTTGCAAGGATGGGAACCGTTGCATCTGAAGCCTGTGGGCTGTCGGGGAGCTGAGGCCAGGCCCCTGAGCCTGGACAAGGAGGTGGACAAGCTGACCTTCCCTCCTCCTGGGAGGCTGGGTGGCCCAGGAGGTGTGGCCACAGCGAAGTCAGGGAGCCCCCTGGGAGGCTTGCTGGGGGTTGGGCAGGAGTGGGTGGGGCAGGCCATCCTGCTCTTGAATCTGGGGCTGGGGTCTCCAGTATTGGCTCTGCCCTGGCCTGGGCAGGCCTTTCTCCCCCCGCTCCTTGTCCCCCAACCCCTGCAGCCTGGAGACCCTCCTGAGTCCCCACTTCGAGGTGTGTGTGTGTGTGTGTGCGCGCGCGTGCCTGTATGTGGGCCGGGGGGGACTTGTCCCGGGGGTCATCTCTGAGTGACACTGAAGAAACCCCGCGGCCCTCAGCCCAGAAGTCTTAGGAATGGGCCAGAGAGAGTGTGCGGGGTGTCTACAGGGGGAGGAGGCATCCCAGGGGGCACACGCGGATCCAGCGCAGGTTGTGAGGGCTGAACCTGGGGGGAGGGCAGGAGGGCGGGGGAGTGAGGGGCTTCTTCACCTGGGGGATGTCCCACAGGTGGGCAGCTTTTCTAGACATGGGGTCAGGCCAGCTGGGGCTCCAAGTTCCCACGCTCCGAACCGTCCTGCAAACAGTGGCCCAGGGAAGCCCCGCCCAGCACCAACATGTCTGCCCAAAGGCCCCACCCCTCCAAAATGCCCGCCCTGCCTGTCCCCTCCCCGAGCCCGGCCGCTTCTTCACCTTCAAGGAGGCTCTCGAGTAGGGCGGGATGCCACTGTCGTACTTTCCGGACACGATGCCGCAGGCCAGAGGGGACCAGGTCATGGCGCCCACTCCTGGCAGAGGAAAGCCGGACGAGGTCAAACCCAGGGTCCCGAGGAGGGGCGAGGGGCGGGGCGAGGGGATCTGGGATGGGGTTGGGGCAGGGCTGGGGAGGAGGCGGAGCGAGGAAGAGGGAGGGGCTAGGGTGGGGTGGGGAGATGGGTAGGAGGACTGGGGGTGGGGCTGGGGCTGGGCTGGGGAGGGGGCGGAGCGAGAGAGAGGGTGGGGCGGGGTGGGGCGGGGCCGGGAGGGGCGGTGCAAGGGCGGGGCCGAACAGGGGAGCCCACCTATCTTGTGGAAGAGCTCGGGAAGCTGCACCTCCACCTT
The DNA here is from genome assembly GCF_949987535.1 of Balaenoptera acutorostrata. Taxonomy (NCBI): domain Eukaryota; kingdom Metazoa; phylum Chordata; class Mammalia; order Artiodactyla; family Balaenopteridae; genus Balaenoptera; species Balaenoptera acutorostrata. Next base: position 4,467,361 of record NC_080064.1, on the reverse strand, counting down.
TTCGCGCTGGAACATGTGGTACTCGGCCTGCTCGCAGATGGGCGGGATCAAGTTGAACTGCCGGGCAACGGAGTAGGCCTCCTGGGAAAAGCAAAGAGGCGCATGGAGGGTCCCTGCCTGTCAGCGGTTCTGGGGGGCCTCCGGGGCAGCAGGGAGAAGACACAAAGGCATCCCCAGGAACGGCTGGCCCGCCTGCCCCTCCCCTCTCCTCTCAACTTTCCTGGCAGCCTGTTAGGCCCCCCTCCACGAGTGGAGAAAAGTGAGTGGGTTGTGGGACCCCAAGGCTGAAGGGATTTGGGGGGAAAGCACAGCTCAGTAGTGAGGCTTGGGTTCTGGCACTTACTGGTCGGGTGTCCTTGGGTAAGGGGCTCACCCCCTGTGCCTCAGTTTCCTCATTTGTCATGAGGGTCAAATGAGCCAACAGTGCTGGCAGCCCTCAGGACAGTGCCTGCCTGTTACTGGTTTTATCATGATTGTTACTGTAGGGCCTGGACCCAGGATCATAGCAGGGGCAGAAAACACTAGGTCAGGAGGGGAGAGTGGCCGGCATCAGCCCATCTATGGGACTTGGAGGTCAAGGCCTCCACTCTGCAGACTGGATGAGTGTGAGCTCCTGGGGAAGCCCGTCTACCAGCCCGAGAGGCCCTTTCCCCTTTAGCTTGAGACTCAGCTTTCACATCTGTAAAGTGGGGATGAGATCCTAACACCTCAGTGAGCTCTGTGCTGGGTCCAGGCAGCTTCAGAAAAATGCCAAATGATCACTAATGCTGCAAACTCCAAAGGCCGATTGATACCATGGGCTTCTAAAGTTGTCTGTAACTTGAAATGAAAATCCTGCTTAATCTTTTTTTTTTTTTTTTGGATGAACCAGAAATCTGGGGCTCACAAGAGGAGAAACCCCCTAGCAGGGATGCCAGGACGTGGGAAATTCTGGTGGGTGGGGCATGGGAAGGGCTGAGGTTGGGAGGAAGCCTGGAGGCAGGGGTGAGGGGGCCAGCCTGAGAGCTAGTCCTGCGAAGACGCAGTCCCCAGGCCTCTGCCCTCCCCCCACCAACCAGCTGCCTGCCTCTGAGAAGCCACCCTGCCGACCCTTCTGGGATACCCCAGAAATATTATGAAACATCTGTCACCCTCAGCTACTGATGGCTTCCATGGAGGGAAATGACAAGGAAGGAGATGCCTTCCTGAAAGTGCAGGTGAAGGGGAAACATCATGGATTATGAGATGGAAGCCCAGGCTCTGAGCTGCACGGCCTGAGCATCCATCTTGGCATGGGCTGTGTGACCTTGGGTGTGTTACTTAACCTCTCTGTGCCTCAGTGTCCACATCTGAAAAACAGGATAACAGTAGCACTTACCTCCTAGGGCGTTGTGAGGATTAAATGGGAGTCAGTCCACACAGAGCCCTCAAATCTAACGGCACCTGGAACATCCCAAGAGCTCAGCACGGTGGCTGGCACTGTCACCACTGCTGAGCACTGGCTGAGCCCCAGGACCCCCGCTAAGAGCCTCACACCTGTTCTCTCAGCTAATTCTCACAACAGCCTCGTGACGGGGTAGGTTGTCCTTGCAGTCTTGTTCTACAGGTGGGGAAACTGAGGCTCAGAGAGGTGAAGCCGTCTGTCCCGGGCCACGCAGTGCTGGGATGCAAGCCCAGACCCCTGTCTGCAAGGCCTGCGGACATCGCTGCCACATGTCACCATAGTGTCCCTCCCCGTAGTACCCAGTTATCTGTGCATTAGGGGCCGACGGCACTGAACCTGCCAGAGCCCCGGGGTCCTCACCCACGGAGCTGGGGCCGGGAGCCCAGCTGGGGGACACGCACGCACCGAGAGGCCACCGTACCATGATCTCCATGGAGCTCCAGCGCGATGTACCCCAGTACATGGCCATCCCCTGGTTAATGACGTGGGTCATGGCGCGCACCGTCTCTGTCACGAGAGAAGGGGAAACCACAGGTGGGGGGGGGGGCGGCCGGGGGCGCGGGGCCTGGCCTGGGGACATTCTGCAAATACAGGTGGGCGCCGGGAGGAGGGGGAGGGTGCTGCCGGGACGGCTTGCAAGCAGTGTACTTCCCGGCTCCGGAGTTGGGGGCGGCCTGGGTTTTCTGGGACCACAGAAAAAAGTGAGCCGCTGTCCAAGAAGCTGGTCTTGAAAACAATGTCCCCAAATAGTTAGAGGTCTTATGGAATCTTTGAAGAATGGGTTGTGGATGGATTGAGACGTTTCGACGGCAGATTAGAGGGATGAAGGAAAGGTGAGGTCAAAGAATGTGACTCTAGAATGGGGGGCGTTCTCTAGTCTGGGGAAGAATGGGGGACCCTGATCGCTCAGGAAGAACCAGATAAACGGATTAAGGTTACGATCAGATTGACAGATGGCAAGAGGAAGTAACATAATTTCTGCCCATTTCTAGTCTCCCACTTGGGGCTACTCCAGACTCTCACTGGAATCTGGAGAATCGAATGGAGAGGTAATAATAACATCTGTTGGGAGAAGGGCAGGGTGTGGGGCCCTGGGTGGTCCCAGGGGTTGGGGGCTGCAGAGCGGAGCTCCCCTCGAGTCCAGAAGAGCCAGCAGTAGACATGGAAAGCCCCTGTGGACCACACCCCGACTTTCAAACCAGCCCAGTATCCAGCAAGGGACCCTCTCCCCATCTACACTGTGCTAGAGTCTTCCTTGGACTCAAAAAAGTTTTTTGAGAAATAAAAATCTGCCAGTTAGAGTTGCCCCCGAGGCTGTTTCGGCCCCGGGGGGATATCGTGGTTTTTAAAATTGAACTTGACCTCAAATTTTAAAATTTTAAATGGCTCTTAGCTTTGCGGGATGACGGGCTACCCCGTCAGATTTCTCTCAGGTCCCATACAGTGCTTGCAAGTTCGACTGCCCAAGGCAGCCTCGGAAGTTCAGTTGAAGTACAGGTGTTTCTAAAAACAAATACCCCTTGAAAATCCCCATCTCTCCCGAAGTGGCCACTGACATGGGGCAGCTGAGGTCCCTGAAGATGGTGGGGGTGGAAGGAAGGATGGAAGGAAGGAGAATGCAGGTCAGTTCCGAGAGCTCCACCTTGGAATGTCCCAGGACCACCGGAACCTTCTCTGGCAGAGAGCGGCACCTCTGTTTTGGGGTGTCCCTTCCCATCCATCCTGGGTCCCTGAGTGCCCCTTTGGCCGAGGTCCCCTCTTTCAGTAGAAAGCTAAGGTAGCTGGGGCTTCTGGGGTGGTGGTCTCCGTGGGCTTGCCGAGGACCTCTGAACAAATCACACCTTGGTTTCCACGCCTGTAGGCCAAGCCCTGTCCTCTCCTTCCTTCCAAGGTCAGGGACTCGGCTCTTCCCCGCGCATCCCAGGGAGGGGGTCTGGCAGGGAAGCGCCCCCCTCGGGCTCTCAGCGGGCCACCACTTTAACGGCCAACACTATTCGATGTGAAGGTTGAGGGTCCCAGGAAGGAACCTGCCCACATCCGAACCCTGAGTCTGGGCTCCCAGCCCGGCCGTCCTTCTTGGGTTCTTTAGAAACACTCTTGGGGGGACCTGTGACCATGCAGTGTGACCGGCCGATTCTTTTCAGCCCAGGCTCAGGCCCACATGCCAGAGAGAGGGAAGCAGAGGGCACCCCCGTTCGCTAGCCTGGCTTCTTTGAGCACAGCTCTCTCCTAACGCCCCTTCCATGCAGAGAGGGGAGTCCAGCAGGAGCCTGGGGGCCAGGGACCCTGTGCAAGCCTGTCGCTGGCCTGAGAGGGAAGGGGTCCTGGGCAGTGGCAGGCTGGGCGTGCAGCCCATGCGCAGGAGCATGGCCCTTGTGCTTCTGCCCAAGCCTGGTGTCAGTGACACCAGAAACAGGGACAATTAGGGACAGCTGTCCACCTCAATATTTAATGCTGTTGAACAGAAGCAGGAGGACCAAATCCTTCCAGCTGCTGCCAAAACCCATGGCATCTCCTGCTGCGTCTCAAATAATACATGGGAGGGGTCAGGTGGCAGTGCCAGTTGGCAGGCAGGAGCCCTTTCATTGTGGACCACAGCTCAGTTCCCAGGGATACCAAGGCCTGCCCTTCGTGGGTGGGGTGGGGTCCCAGGGTCCTTTGGCTTAGGGGTGGGCAGAGACCACTGCATGGCCAGAGGCTGCCCCGGGTCTCAGAGTTTCCCCAGCTCATGTAGGTATTTTTCAAGGAGGAAAACAACTGCATTTCAATGGTGAGCTCTGGCCGCATGGCATGGGGTGAGAGTGACAGGTGGCCCAGCCCGCCCAGGGGACTGGTGGGGGCAGGGCAGCTGGTCGCTGGTGCCTTCACTTCTGGTTGAGGTGGGAGCTTAGCAAACGTGGAGAAGATAAAACCTGCTGGGGGCCAAGGTTCTGGGGTCCCCGATGTGTTTGCTACTGTGGGCACCTGGTCTCCCCAGCCCTCTCCCAGACCATCTGGGGTCAAGGTTTCTGGTGCGGATCACAGCAACCCCAAGTCAAGAGGAGGCCCCGCGGATCACGGATCGTGGCAATGCAAGGCAGTGCGAGGAGGGGGAGGCATGCACAGGAGTAGGGGAGGAATGAGGTGACAGCGTGGACCAGGGGGACGGCGGGGCTCTGCACCGCTTTGCTTTTCTTCACTTGCAAGGTGTTCCCATAAGGCACTTATTTTTCCTTTGTGCATTTTATGGAGAAGTTTAGTCATGGGGGCGGGGGAAGAGAGTCGTGTAAATAAAAGCACTGTCTCATAAAATGCAGCTCGGACACAGAGGTCAGTTGTCGGGCCGAGGGTACTGTGTACCTTCTATGATGAATGTCCTTGACTTGGAGGAACTAAATGGATCCCCTGGTGATAAAAGAAAGATGGAAAGAGACCAGAGTTCACAGCTGTGGGAACGCTGAGGGGCACAGTCTGACAAAGGGCACGGGGACGGAGGCTCAAATCACTTTTCGCAAAATACTCGTTTGGATAAAAAACCAACCACACACACACGCACACACACACACACGTATATATACACACGCACGGGTGCATGGTATATATACAAACAAATGAAGAAAAAGTAACTTGAACATAACTGAATTTTCCAAGTCCCTGAAGCAGCAAAGCACAAATGAGAAGATGCCCGAAGCAGAAAGTTGGAGGAGATGGGGGTGGGGGGGACGCTGAGATCGCAGGAGTCAAAGAATAAACAAGCGCCTGAGAAACCAAAACCGCTTTTCAAAGCACTGCACGTCTTTTTTTTCTCCTCTTGAGTAACAGTTCATTCCCCAGAGCAAAAGTCCCCTAAACCCTCCCAGTAGAATGTGGACCACGACTGAAAGAACGGAAAAGAAGGCAGCCCTTGCAAAGAGTCATCATACTGTGACTTTAGCTAACACTGCACACAGCTCAAAGCCAGGATGGGCGCGGACCCAGAGCAAGGGTGGGACTCAGCCCGGAGGTGCTGGGGTGCACGTGAGGGGTCGATCAGAGGCTGAGCTCGGGCCCGCCCCCCTGCCCCTTCCCACACGGGGAAGGCCCCACCCTCCATACCCCCAGGCCTGGGTGCCCAGCGGGCCCTGCGGTGGTGCCCTCAGAGGCCCAGGTGCAGAGCTTTCTGCTCTTTTTGGAGCCGTGACTCCCGGGCAGTCAGTGCTTCCGGGGAGAACGTACCTTCCATGGGCGTGTTGGGGTCCGGGCGGTTGGCAAACACCACGTCCACATACTCCAACTGCAGCCGCTCCAGGGAGGCTTTCAGACCTGGGGGAAGGAGTGGGGAAGGGCTGTTACCATCTTCACAGACACTCCTGGGCCCTGGTGCGTGCGTGCGTCTCAGGGAGCAATAGATGAAAGGGACGAGGCCCCTGGCACCGGGAGCTGTGGACGGCGGGGTGCATCTGTGGGCACGGGCCACCAAGGTGGAGAACAGCCCTGAGAGAAGAGGAGGTACACCCCAAAGGGGGCGGGGTGGAGGCCACGGCCCAGTGTTCTGTGCCTGCACGGAGGGGGCCCCTCCTAGAGCGGCCCGGCTGGAACTGGGAGAGCCAGGCCACCTGACACGGGGGACAGCTGCGTCGATCATCCACGGCACCGAAGGCCAGTGGGGCCCGAAACGCATGAGCACTTCGCAGCGGCTCAGAACAGAGCTGCAGAGCGGAAGTGCCGGGCTGGGGGACGGGGAAGGGCGGGCAGCAAGGCCTCCTAATCATTTGATTGTCAGTGGAGTGACTGTATTACCTTGACGGCAGTGAACATGGGGAGAAGAGGCACGGAGATAATACAAATCAGGATAAGTGAGACATCCTGGCACCTCGACCCCAGTGCTCCCGTGTGCTGAGGCCCAGGCTGTGTCTGACACGCACCCTCACCTGGGTCCTTCCCGATTCCACTAACCCCAGATGTGGGCATTCTTACCACGCCCATTTTACAGATGCTGCCACAGAGGCCTGGGGAAGTGATGTCCCTTGCTCAGGGTCACCCAGTGGGCACAGGGCCTAGCCTAGATTGAAACCCAGGCCTGTCTGTGTCTTCTCAGGGACAACACTGCCTACCCCAGGGGAACCACCCACCCATACCCCTGTCCCCTCCCTCATGACACGGAGTGTCCACCCCATGCGAGCCTGGGTGAACCAGAGCACGGGCTGTCCCCAGGCTCTGGGCCTGTAGCATTGGTGGGGGAGAGGCTCTGTGCTTTCTTCACTTTCGCATTCACGGGAAGATGCCGTGGGTTTAGGGGGCCGTGTGGAGCCAGGGCCCCCCTCACCTTCTATTATGTGCTTCCTGGAAAGGCCCCTCTCCGTCTCGGCTCTGAAAAACAGGCGACAGCACGTGTGATATTGCAGGCGGTTTGGGGGAAAATGTTCATGACGCAAAAGTAGGTCAGCTCATGCCACTCGTAGTCTGCTTCCACTTTGGGGATAAAACCACGAGGCTATGCGGATTTGCTTGTGGAGATGACCTGGCAGAGCTGGGCCGCCTGCCCGCCACCCTGGGGAGGTGGGGCCCACAGCGGGGGATGGAGGCCTCTGCTTTTCAATTTGCCCTTCTGTCTGGCTTGGATGTTTTTCTTTTTTGGCTTGGATTTTTTTAAAAATTAAAAATGAATCCCATTTCTAATTCTTATGAAGCCCATTTTGTCCAGCCCCAGAGAGAATATGGGGCCAGATCCCTGGAGGATGGCAGGAGTGGTCTGTGGCCCAGGGAAGGTGGAGTGATTGGGACAGTTCATGAATTTTCTGTGTTTTCCAGAAATTTTTAGGATGTTACCTTTGTCATCAGAAACAAACCAACCCACAAAAGTAAAAATAAAAATGAAACAAGGTTTGAGTACAAGGCAACTCAGACAAAGCTGCTTTTCTGGAACGTGACGTCCCTCAATAGGGACGGCACGAGCCAGGACAGACGGCTGCACAAACGCCAGCCCGCCCCCTGCTTCCGGCACCAGGAGACAGGAAACTGTGCTGCCCACGTGCTGTCCTCCAGGAGGTTCCTGAGGTCCAGGACAGACCCCATGCAGCCTCTGCTTCCCCAGGATAACTACCCCTTCCCCACCCCCAGGGGCCTCCTAAATCAGGGGTCTCTGCAGACCTGGCCCCCGGCCAGGGGCATGGTCTGCCCGCTGCACCTACTTTCCTCCCCAGAAGATCTTGGTGGTGATGACGAGGCTGGATCGTCTGCGGAACAAGAGAAGGAGGGGTGTTACTGGGCATGATCCCTTGGGGGCCTCCCTCCCCCCACCTTCCCCACTGTCTTCAGCTCTTACACAGGGGTCCTAAACCCTTCTCATCCTGGAGCATAAGGCGTGAAATGGGGCGCCTCTCTGCCGTTCAATGTTTGGGGTGTGCCGAGCCCAGGGGCCTGGGGCTCCCCATTGAGCCAGGAGACAACCCGCAGATGTAACTAACCTGTGGATGCAACTAGCTAACCATGGAACTAGGGTTGGGCAGCGGGGGCCGGAGGGAGACGGAGTCTAGTGTGATGGAGCCTGGAGCCCAGAGGAGGGGGGACATTCGGGGGGGGGGGGACACGGCTCAGGGAATAGAAGGCGGCCGCTGCTGCCTGGGGACTCCAAGGAGGTCAAGTGTAGGGGCTGGAGGGTGGATGGAGGGCTCCGGTGAGGAGGGAGCGAGGCAAGGGACCACGCCGTCTGGTTCTTCCTCTACTGGCTGAGACTGTTTCAGAAAAGCTGTGTGTGGGGCAGCCTTGGGGAGCGGCCTGGGGGCCACTGAGGCGGGGGCAGGCTAGGGTGGGGCTGACCCGAGAGGCAGGCAGGTGATGTTCCTCGGGGTTCGGGCTTCGGTGGCTGAAAGCCCGAGGAAAGGGTATATAGAGTCAGGTCTCCCGCTGCAAATCCACAAGAGGCAGTGCTGACACCTTTGTGACTTTGCCTTGGAGGGACAGGTGGGCGGGGGTCATGATGGCCCCTCCTGGCCACATCTGACCTTGACCATTCCCAAAAGAGGGTGACAGTGTCCCCTGGGGTTGTGCTTTCCTCTAGTGGGGGGTGTAGGGGGAGGACTGCTCAGGAAACAGCTCCCCAAAGCCAGGAGCCCCACAGCCGCCAGTGTCGCCTGCGGGCAGGCGGGATGACCTAACCGGAATCTATCTCCTCCCGAGTTCACCTAAGACGTTATCAGGGCCCTCACCAACAGGCGCAGTTTCCTTTTAACTGCAAAGTGAGCAGGGATACATTTTGGTATCAATTAGAGCCGAGAAGAAACAACATGGGTGGGGCAGGAAGAGGGGTGTCAGTCATCCAGGCCCCAGAGGTTGGGGGAGACTCTGAGTTCGTGCACTAGGGGAGGGGAGGGGAGGGGAGGGGAGGGGAGGGGGGAGGCCCAGCCTTCTAACTGCTTCTGACTTTGCTGAAAATAAAGACACACAGGCCTCAGGGACCCCAAAATGCAGGCAAGTGCTCAGCCTGGCCTGACTCCAGGAGGGCGGGCGGGAACTCTGCTTGACACCAGACACGAGGCTCCTGACCAGCTTTCTGGGGGAGGGGGGAGCTCCCCCCCTCACCATGGCGCAGGGCCTGGCTCCCCGGGGTGGCCACCCACAGTGTGAATGCTCGCACCCCCTGCAGGAAGCATGGGGCTGCCTCTATTCTGCGACGTTCTCACCTTCCCAGCAAGAAAAATTCTGGAACCGCCAGGCCTTAGAAAGCCTGGCTGGTGGCACAGGGGTGATGAGGCCAACCCTGGGTGCTCCACCGGAAACCAGGAAGGAACAGCCACCGGCTCCTCGCCCGGGGGGCCTGCCCATCCCATCCAGGACCCCAGGGTGGTCCTCTTCCCTCCCACCAGCCTTCTCCAGCCTCTTCCCTGTGTGCGTGCGCCCTGGGGATGGAGCACAGAGAGCACGGTAATTACCTCCATCCCTTCTTCTTGATGATGTTTCCTAGCACCACTTCAGCCCTGCCAAGAAGACCGAGACATGGGGGCTTCATTACAGCGTAACAGAAACACCAAACCTCGCCCCACCTTGACAGTCAGCCACAGGGTCCCCTCTGTGAAAATGCCACTGGGGCCAGGGAGCCGGGCTGTCAGTGCCCGCTTTGGCTCGGGAAGCTCATTCCAGAGCGAGGAGAGCGCCTGGGAGCAGCTGGGTTACTCCCCCGTGGAGGTGGCCGTGGGCGTGTGCCACTTGACCCAGCAATGGCAGCTCCGGCTCCCGTGGAGAAGGAAGGAGCAATGTCCTGCTTGGCAAGACCAGCAGCAGACCGTTGCCCTGGTCCGTCGGAAGTTCACCGGGGAAAACGCTCGGCAACGTTACATGGGTGAAGTTTCTAGACACGTATTTTTTTAAAAGGTAAATTATTCACCAAGGGCATCCTCTGTTTGCAGAGACAATCAACATGTACTCAGGGCTGAATTTCCAGCCGAGTGCGTTTGTGTGTGTGTGTGTGTGTGTGTGTGTGTGTGTGTGTGTGTGTGTGTCCCTCTTGTTTCTTGCTTCTGAACAATAGAGAGACAGATGCCAGGCTGACCGCTGTCTGTTCTGCTTGGCGTCCCTCCGGACCCTGCACCAAACTCAGGCCAGCCGGGGTCACGCGTGGACCGTTCCAGCCTCGCTTGGCACTGCAGCGCTGGATTAACTTTTAAGAACTTTCTGCTTGTGGCGAAATGTTTCTGAGCAAAAACAACAGACGGAGAACCATGCATACCCAGCGCTACATTCCAATTATAACAGCGCCTGAGTCATCCACTCAGAAATAACGGGCTCTCATTTGTGAGCTGTTTAGCATACATTCTGAATGTTCTTCATTTGTGGTCAAGATGCACAGAAAGTCACTCAGCCCTGGGTCTCTTCCTTTTATTCCTGGGTCCCTCGTTGGTGGCACAAAAGATCAGGAAAGGAGGAAGAGAGGGGAGCAGGCAGTGGTCCTGGGGCTGCAGGAGCTGTAGGCAACGACTCGCCCGAAGCCTGTTGCTTTCGGCTGTGAATTCTCCTGGCCATGAATTTGGTAAGCCTCTGCCCAGCGGGGGCACAGAAATCCTGCAGCTCTCCGGGAAGTGCCCAAAGCATGAGAAGCAGGGGCACTCAGTAAGACAGACGCTTGGCACTCTGGTTAGCAAGAGGGACTCAGTGTGCTGGCCCCGGCATGCCAGCCCCGGCTGTCCAGTTAAGCTGGGGGAAGTGGAGACAGTGACGCAGACAGTGTAGCTGCCGTGATAGGGGGGCGCTGGGCCTGGACACGGGGCCATCTGGAGCTGCCTTCCTCACGCTCTCCTGGGCAGCGAAACGGAGGCAGGCGCGGGGCCAGGGAACAGGCTGGGGTGCTCGGGATGGGGGGGGGACGCCTCTGGGCTTGGCATCTGCATCGGGCTTTTCCACCTCTGACCCTTCGGCTTAGCTCATCTGTCTGGAAAGCATTTCGCTCTGATGGAAAGCAGCTGCCGGTTTGGAGGGGTGGGGAGGGAGCTGTGGCATCAGGAGGACAGAGGGCTGCTGACAGGGGCTGGAGGAGATTTGGGGGTCCCAGTGGAGGCCCTCGGGGCTGTCAGATCATCAGACCAGGACTTGAGCAAAGTCCCAGCTGGGGTCCTGATTCTCGGTACCCTAGGCCCCATCGCGAGCCGCAGGTAATAACCCAGAGCCTGCGAGGCAGGTGCTGGCCCTGCGGCCACAGTGCACGGGCGGTGGGCCAGGCTGAGCAGCCCAGCTGATGGGAACTTGGCTCGCCCCAGGCAGCAGGGGGCCAGAGGGAGGACAAAGAGAGAGCCAACAAATGATTTCACAAACAAAAGCTGACTTTTGGAAACCCGATGCAGGCGAGTGGATGATTTGATTACAGCCAGTCTTTAAAACTGAAGCCAGCAGCCTTGGCTGAAGAGGGCTTTTACATAATTGAGTAGGAAAGTTCACTGCCAAAATGGGAAGAGCAGCTCCCTGCAGCGCTCAGCTCAGCAGACCCTGCTCTCCCCAGCTCCTGAGAGGCCCTGCATTCCCTGCAGCCCTAATTGCACCATTAAGATGTGAAAATATCAGGCATGTGGGGCTGCCTGCACTTCGCGGGCGCGGCAGGAGAGCCCCCTGGACTACAGCTTAATCACGGCTCTCGCCCAGCGCAGCCTCTTTGGCACCAGAGGGGCTGTGGTCATCTTGCTGCTTGAACACACGGGAGTTTAGCAAGTGACCAAATGTTCTGTGATTCTGGCCCCGTGAAAACACCACCTCCCCACGCCGTTTGCAGTTTAGAAAAGCAGGCAGAGTGGGAGGTGCAAACCCTCTGGGGAGCAAGAAGCTCCGGCGCGTCCCAGGGAAGCTGGGCTTGGCCGGTACCGCTTTTTCCCGTGAGAAAAGGCACGTACTTGCCCGCCGCGTAGACTTCTGCGGTATCGAAGAGGTTGATGCCATTGTCGTAGGCCAAGGTCATTAGCTGCTCTGCCATCTGAAACGAGAAAACCGGGGCTGCTCACAGGCGGTACCATCTTGCCAGCCCAGGGGGAGGGCCCGGAGGCTCCAGAGCACAGCCTCGTGGCCCGGGAAGACCCCCCGTGTGCCCAGGCGGCCCTGTCCCCGCCGCAGGACAGGCTTGGAAGCAGCTCAGTCACAAACCCATAGAGAAGAAAGAAGACAGAATGAATGCAGAAACAGCTTCTGGAATGTGAATTTCTTGTGAGCAGGGACCCCACCCATTAGGTCATCTCAGGGCTTAGCACCTGTGCTGAGTTGAATCATGTCCCCCAGATTCATGTCCACCCAGAACCTCGGAATGTGACCTTATTTGGCAATGGGGTTTTTGCAGATGTAATTAGTTAAGATGAGGTCATAATGCATTAGGGTGAGTCCTACATCCAGCATGAGTGGTGTCCTTATAAGAGTAGACACAGACACACAGGGAAGAGGCCATGTGAAGATGGAGGCGAAGGTTAGGGTAATAAGCCTGCAATCCAAGGAATGCCAAGGACTGCCAGCCAGCAGCAGAGCTGGGAGACAGGAACAGAACTCCTTCAGAACCCTGGAGGCAGTGCGGCCCTGCGGACACCTTGATTTTGGACTTCTGGCCTCCAGAACTGCGACAGAATAAACTTCTGTTGTTTTACGCCACCCAGTTTGTGGGACTTTGCTCCGGCCGTCCTGGGAAACTAACACAGCCCACAACAGGAGCGTGAAAAATCTTGGCAGAATAAATCCTCTTCAAAAGCTGTGGCTAGAATGTGCCTGTGGTGCTGCATGCCTCTGATTTCTTCCCGGCAACGGCATGAGGGTGAAATTACTGTTTGCAGGTGGAGAAACTGCCATCCTCAGCTAGCCCTCTGGCCTTGGCCCTGCTTCTCCAGTGCCTTGCGGACCGGGGTGGATGAATGGCAACCGGTGGGCAGTCGGGGCGAGGATCCGAGGCAGGCTGCCTGCAACTGACAGCCTCCTCCAAGATGCAGTGGACAATGAACTCTGCTGGCCCGCTGGACGGTGCAGGCGTCCGTCTGAGCAGGGGTCACAGATGCAAACTCCCCCACCAGCCACTTCTCGAAGCTCAGCTCGGAGCCCCAAGCCTCCCTCCCAGTAGCTAGCCCAGGGTGCGGTGAATACTACTTAACTCTCAAAAACTGCACGACAGAGGGCCAGCCAGCCAGGTGCAGCTTCTATGAGCTTCTCCCAATACCAAACGCAGAAGTCCCACTGGCCAGGCAGGTAAGGAGAGGGAGGCTGGTGCCTGGTGAGGGTTAGTGGGGTGGAAGGGGGCCCAAACACTGCCAGATGTGTCCAAATCCTTTTATTTTTCAAGAGAAGCCAGAAATTCAGGATATCGGGGAGGGGGGTAAGTTCTGATTTTCAAACGTTGGCAATGAACCCCAAAGGTTTCAGAGGATGAACAGGCCAAAGCTAACCCCCATCAGTCAGCTGCTGTCTTCCGACTAGGAAAGCTCATTGACGGAGCAGTTTTCTGGATCCATATGCAGGGCGGACTGGCTCCTCTCCTCCTTCCTCTGGCTCAAGTGTAACAAGTAGCCGAAGCACCCCTGCATCCTCCTCGGAGCCCTTCCTCCCTCCTCCTCCTCCTTTCTTTGCCTCCAGAGCTCCAGGCACACCAGGCTCCTTCCCTGGTTATCCCGCCTTCATCCTTACTTTTCCGGGATGTGTCCCACCAGGCTGCCGGAGCTCTGCCCAGGAGAGGACCATGTGCTGGGCCCCGCAGGTTACACAGATGGTTTAGGCGTGCACGCTGTCTCCTGGGAGGGTTCTGAGCGAGGTGACCCAGGGCCAGGGCTTTTATTTTCATATTTCAGACACACACATATTTTCTTGTGTCCCCATCGTGCTCACAGGGAGGGTACCACACTGTAGGTATTCTTTTGCATTTTGCTTTTTTCACTTACAATACATCCTGGAAATAGACCCATATCAGTTCGTGGAGATCTTCTTCATTCCTTTAAAAAATTTTTTTAAAAATCAGGGTAAAATATACATAAAATTTACCATTTTAACCATTTTTTTTTTTTTTTCTGTGCCACGCAGCATCTTAGTTCGCTGACCAGGGATGGAACGCGTGCCCCCTGCAGTGGAAGTGCCCAGCGTCAATCGCTGGACCGCCAGGGGAGTCGTCTAACCATTTTTAAGTGTACACTTCAATGGCATTAAGTAGATTCACACTGCTGTGCAACCATCCCCACTGTCCATCTCCAGAACTTTTTCATCGTCCCAAACTGAAATTCCGTCCCCATTAAACACTAGCTCCCCATCCCCTCCCCCAGCCCCTGGCCCCCACCCTCCTACTTTCACTCTCTATGATTTTGACTCCTCTAAGTACCTCACATGGGTGGAATCATACAGTCTTTGTCCTTCTGTGACTGGCTTACTTATTTCACTTAGATGCCCTCAAGCTTCATCCGTGGTGTAATGTGGCAGAATTTACGGGGCTGGGTTTTGAAGGGTGGTTAGGAGTTTGTCAGGCAGGCAGGAGGAGGGCAGGTGGAGCAGGGGCCGTTGCAGGCAGTAGGGCTGGTGTGTGCTGAGGAGCGCAGCCTGCTGTACCTGCCGCACCTGTGGTCTTGCCCGTCCTGTGCTCAGGTCAAACACCTGGCCACCCTCCACTTGGCTTTCTCTCAATCCAGCATCAAAACCTTTAGCCAGTCCTATCAGCTCCCGCTTGCAAACGGATCTGGAATCTGACCGCTCCTGCCTACCTCCAACCGGGCCCATCTGGTCCAAACTGGAGCATCCCTCAGCTGAGTTTTTGCGGTAGCCCCCTAACTCTCTCTGCCTCTGTCTGTGCCCCTGCCACCCCTGCTAGGCAAACTGTGGTCCACAGACCAGCAGCATCAGTGTCAGAGATGCAGAATCCCAGGCTCCGCCCCAGACCTGCCTCATCAGAATCTGCATTTCCAGCAGATCTCCAGGGACTCGTGCACACGTTACAGTTTGAGAGGCACCTCCACCGGCCATACTCAGTGCAGCAACCAGACTGAGCCTAGTGAGACCTAAGTCAGGGCAACCTTCCTCTTTGCTAAAATCCTCCAGTGGCTTCCATGCCACGAAGGGTCAAAGCCAAAGTCCCCACCAGATCTGCTCCCTCACCTCTGACCCCATCTCTTGACACCCCTCTCGCCATGGCCTCACGCAGGTGGGCACACACCTGTCCCCTTGGGCTGGAACGCTCTTTCTCTGGATCACCAGGTGGCTCATTCCCTCACCCCCTCCTTCCTGGATCGTCCTGTGCAAACCAGGAGCCAACACCCCAGTCCTTCTTTCTCTGTTTTCCTGTTCTCTGTGGTTGACTAAATAGTGGTTCCCCAAAGATATCAGGTCCCTGGAACCTGTGAATGTTACCTTAGGTAGAAAAAGGGACTTTGCAGATTTGATTAAATTAAGAGAGATTCTCCTGGATGAGCTAAGTGGGCCCTAAATGCCACCACAGGTGTCCTTACAAGACGGAGGCGGTGGGAGATTTGACACTGACAGGGGAAAGGGACGTGACCACAGAGGCAGAGGCTGGGGTGATGCGGCCACGAGCCGAGGACTGCAGGCAGCCCCCAGACACTGGAAGAGGCAGGAAGGACCCTCCCCTGGAGCCTCCACCAGAAGCGCGGCCCTGCTGACACCTTAATTGCAGCCCAGTGATACTGATTTTGGACATCTGGCCTCGAGAACCGTGAGAGAATAAATGTCTGTTGTTCTAAAGCACACAGCTGGTGGTAATTTGTTATAACAGCCACAGGAAAGGAATGCACTCTCCATCGTATGTTTAACCCTCGGAGATAAGATGTGCTTATGATCTGTGATCTGTCCCCCTCTCCAGACAGAGAGCAGCCCGAGGGCAGGGACCTGGAGCTCGGCAGGTGCTCAGCCGGCATGAGCTGAATGGAGGAAGAAAGAAAGACGTGAACACAATCCTAAGTACACCCAGGACAGTGCCTGGGTGACTATGGACAGAAAGAGAATGGGGGAATCTGGGAATTTTCAGGGCTGATTTCTGATTTTTGGACTGCTATGATTTGGGTGTAATTCATCTTCCAGGTTTTTCTATGTGACTATATGCTTTTTCCCTGCAACACTGCAACTCTGACATACACATGGCTGTCTCTGCTGTTTTCCGTGCCCTCTCATCATGGTTCTGTCCCCTTGTCAGTCATCAAAACATGACTTCTAAAGACTTCTGCTCTGTGGGTGCATCCTGCGTTATGTAATGGAGCTTCTATTTGGTGGCTTTTCAGTTATTTCCAGTGTCAAGAGTCCCAGAGGCTGGAGGCAGAAGGAACCTCAGAGGACATGTGGGCCACCTCCTGTCACCCCCTCCCAGGGGACAGGGAGGCCATCCTGCCCCCGCACGGTTCCCCAGAGCTGAGAGCTGGCTGTAGGCTCTGAGGCGTGGAGCTCAGGGAGGACCCCTCTTCATCCCTCTCCAGGTGTGACCTTGGGCACCTGCTCAGTCTTGAGGCTCTGCTTCCACGGAATGGATAATAAAACACCTACCTCCTTGGGTTGATAGAGGATTCAGAGCCATGATAAATGTAAAGTTCAGCCACTATTCTTATTAAACTCTTATTGCCCAGGCTGCTGGGAACACGTGCCCGAGGGGGAGTTTTCCACCTGAGCAGCTGTGTGAGGTCACAGAAAGGGCACTGAACCGGAGTTTGGAAACCTGATTCTGTCCGGGGCAGCTCCGGTACTTGGCCACGTGATCTGAGGTTTACTAACTCTGTCTGCTCCCCGTGTCCCTGCCCAGCCCACAGAAGCCTCCCTCCCTGGGACGACAACCCACAGATATTTGCAGATGCCGCTGTGACCCCACAGGACCGGGGACGGCAACCCTTTTCTGTAAAGGGCCAGAGGGTAACTATTTTAGGCTTTGCAGATGGTCTCTGTGGCAACCACTCCACTCTGCCCTCACAGCATGAAAGCAGCCACAGACCATATGTAAACGAACTGGCGTGGCTGCCTGCCAATAAAACTTTATTTACAAAAACGGGCTGTGGAATTCATAGAGGCAGAGAGTGGATGAGAGGTTAGCTGGGGCTGGGGGGTTATTGCTTAATGGGTACAGAGTTTCTGTTTGGGGTGATGAAAAATGCTGGAAATAGACTGTGGTGATGGTTGCACAGCAAAGTTAATGTACTTAACGCCGCTGAACTGTATATTTAAAAAATGGTTAACATGGTACATTTTATGTTATGCTTATTTTATCCACAAGAAAAGTGGTTAAAATGGCAAATTTTACGTTTCATATATTTAAGAAAGAAAAAACAAAAACAAAAACCAAACACAAAAAACCAGGCTGGGGACCAGATTTGGCCCCCAGGACATCACTTACTGACATTTCCTGAGTCCTGCCGGGGAACGCCACTTTGCCATAGTAAACCCGCCAGTTCCTTGTTTCTGTGTCTCTCTGGCATCTGGGCGTGGCATCTTGCACACAGGAGGTAACTCTAGAAACAGGACTGTGTGTCTGGATTCTGTGGCATGCCAAACGCCTTCCTTTGGACATGAAGTTAGCAAGGAACACGGTGTTCCGGGTGGGGTCACCCAGCCGGAGTGAAGCCCCGGCCTGGGGCCGCTCTGGGTTTGGGCAGCACGCGTGTTCCTCTGCAGCCCAGGAGGGTCCTTGCTTCCTGTGGCGCCAACCCCGCTGGTGCAGACCAGGCAGCCAGCCGAAGAATAAAATCCAGGCATTCTTCCCCTGACCCGTGGAGAGGTGGGCCCCTCAGACTTGATGTGTTGATTGTTTGGGATACTAACCGTAGGGTTTAATAGGAAAATTCCGCTGGCTCTTTCACTCAATCACTTTCACCTGCCAGGACCTTTTAGAACCCTGAATCTGTCATGTATTGTATCCGCCGTCCTCCCAGCTTTGTGTCATCTGGAAACGACTTCCATCATCTTCATACATGTCACCATGTCCCTGATGGAGCCATGGTGGAGGCCAGAGCCAGCTGTGGCTGTCATTGGATCCTTAATCAATACTCTTTGGGTGCAATGGATCTGTTGGTGAAAAAGTCACCTAATTGGACGGTTACCATCCGGCCACTTCTCTATATCTTTCCCACAAGGACAATGCACACAGCGTAGCTAATGCCATTAGGAAATGAAGTCACATCCTCCACAGAATTCTTCCACATCGAAAGGGTAACAGGCGAATTAGACACCACTTATTTGGGGTAGACCACGTGGGCTCCGGGGCTCCAACCTCCTAAGTGCTTGGAACCAATCTGGTGGCTGAAGGTGAAACAATTCCCTGCATCTTAAAAACTCCCGACTTTACCTGAGATAGCCCCCAGAACCTAAAGCCAGGGCAAATAGTTCTACGACAGCTACTGTCATGAAAGAAAAAGGAACAAGAATGCAAATTAAATGCATCTAGATTTTGATGGAAGCCAAGCTTTCCCTTTGAAAAATAACTGAGCAATCACAGTTACAAGGTCTCAAGTGAACTCACTTATTCATTTTTAAATGCAATCTTTCCAATAGGAAGTAGAGCAGACATGAAGACAGCTTCTTGTGCAGAGGTTCAGAGCTCTCTGAGCAAAACCGCTGTTCCCACTTCCACAATATTCACTCCCTGCCCAGAAGTGCACACCAGCCTGGGAACACTGTCTTCTCCAGGACAGACGCTGGCTGCACTGAATCCCAGTTGTGGAGAGAGAAGCCCCAGCAAGTACATCCCACGGCAGTGCATCCCATTAACGATGGCTATGGGGCACGCGCAGTTAGGAGCTTGGTCAAACGTTCATCTACTCGGTCTTTGGTTTGCAGCAAAATTTCCAGGATCTGCATTCTAAATGACCTCAACAGATATTTACTGATGTTTCAAATTCACGTGGGCATCCTCTGTAGGAGTGGCAAAGAATTGCATCGGGCTTGATGATTTGGAAAATGTGCTCTCCCTGAATTCCTCTGGCTAACCGTGGGATAGGTACTATGCAGGTGAGGAACCTGATTTCTGGGACTTTCAGGGACTTGCTGAAGCCCCAGTGCACCCAGCTGCTGGGTGTTGGCGCCACTGCGGCGCTCACCCTTCCTGTTGTCCCCCAGGGCACCCTGGAGAAACAGTAAGAGGGGAGCCAAGGAGGCTGCCCTGAGCACTGGCTACCTGGTGCATTTCGCATACTTTACCACGTGCCTGGGCATGGGCGGCCCTCCCCGGGGCCTGGGGGAACGAGGGAGCCCATCTTACCTCGTCGGTGATCTGGCCTCCAAAGGTCACCCATGTTCCTGATAGGAGAGACACAGGCTCAAGTCAGAGAATGGCCCCGGCAGCCCAGTTCTCCCCAGGGAGCTTGGACCTCGGGCTGCAGGGCGCAGGGGCCAGCCACAGGCCGCCGCGCCGCGCTGCGGGAGCGTGTGCTTGGCACGCGTGGACACCTGGCTTTCGGGGCATGTCTCTCTCTCTTGGAGCCAAGGAACAAAGGGTACAGTAAGTGCCCAGAGCAGGCAGCTGGCTGCAGGGCTTTGATGCGCTCGTTGGCGCTCAAGCCGCCGCAGCTCCTATTCCAGGGACACGCCGCGGGCAGTGGGACCGGGGCTGTCTCCCTGAAGATGTGCAGGGCTGACAGCCGTGCCCTCGCGCTTGCTGGGCGGTGTGTGTGTGCGTGTGTGTACGTGTGCACCGTGGAGGTGGAGAGACAGCGTGTTCTGGGAACAGAGCTCATATCTGGCAAAAGAAGAAAAAGGGCAAAATCTGACTGCCCTTCATGAGGGACTCTTGTCACGTAAGGAAAGAAGATGCTGGTACCCGGGGGCAGGGGGCTTGCCTGATTTTCTGCTGCTGGGCAGTGGGCTGTGTGTGCAGAGGGCCCTGGTACTCACCTCACTTCCCCTGCTAAGGCTGCATCTCTGTTCTACTCCCTCTCGTAGGCCCCTCCCCCACTGCCTCTTGGTTACCACGGCAACCGAGCCTCTTCCCTCCCCCCCCCCCAATCCTGGCTCTGGGTACAGCTCCCTCCCCCACCCCCCAGCCTTCCTGCCACCCCCGCTTCCTTGCGCACCACGGGACCAAGAGGACCCCACACTCACCGAGCCCCAGGCAGGAGACCCGGAGGCCCGACTTGCCCAGGTTCCTGGAAGACAAACGTGGCGTGAGTTCTCAGTGGCCAGGGCAGAACCCATTGTTTCTACTGCCCAGCCTCCCGAACCGCCCACCCACCTCTTTTGAGGCTCTGAAGGTAAGGGGTCCTTTGGAGAGAGGCCTGCTGCTCGCCCACCCTGGGGGTAAAGGGCCCACCAGGGCAGAGCCACGTTGCTGGGACAGCCCACGCTGTGACCACGGCAGGGCCCTGGGAGCCACCTCGGGGAGAGAACATGGAATGGACCCCATCTTATTCCATGGGCTGAAACAAGATTGGTTCAGGCCTTGTGGCCCCGGATGCAGGGTGTCCTCTTGTAAGAAGCTTCTCTTTCCATTTCTTTAGTGTCACGTCTGCGGTTTTGTGTATCTTTACTCCTTCTCTCCGAGGAGTGGAGAAGAAATTAGTCCCACATCACCTGGGCCACACAGCCCTGGGCCCTGTCTCTCTGCAGGAGGAAGTGGGGGGAGATGAGAGCCCTGTTGAAGGGCACTGGTGCCCACAGCAGGCCTGACCCCTAGCCAGGAACGCTCAGGAGGGCGAGAGCCAAGATCCCCGGGCAGCACACGTCCTGATCAGACCCAGGGGCCACAGCTGCGCTGACTGTCCAGGGCTCCATCACAGGCCCGCTGAGGCGCCTGCCAGATGGGGCACATGCTGGGGTCCACGTGGGTGAGCGGCAGGCTGTCATTAATGTCCTCAGGAGGTCATGGAGGGCAGCAGTGCCCTGCTGAGGATGCCAGTCCGTCCTGGCCTGTCCGTCCTGCACAGGCTGCCTGGGAGCCTGCAGGGCAGCAACAGGCCGGGTGTCACTGATCCCCTGACAGCTGTCGGGCAGGTGCTTCCCTTTTCCTGATGTTCCCATTTTACAGAAGAGCACACTGGACCTGCCTGGGAGCAGAGGAGCTGGGGTTTCACGCAGGCTCTGAGAACATGCTCCCTGCCGCAGCGGCAGGCTCCCGCAGCCCTGGCCCTTTGTGGGAGCTGCCCGGATGGTGAGGCTGACAAGTGGCAGAGCGGGAGCCCACTTCCCTCGCGAGATCCCACTGCTGGCATCCCGGTCCTGGGACCAGCCCGGGGTGCGATACCCTTCTAGGCAGTGGGAAGCCAGAGAGCTGTGAGAGCTGCAGTGGGTGAACCCCAGCCTCCTTCCCTAGGGCCGTCTGGCATTTCTAACTTCAGTGGCTGCTGTGTCCTGTTTTTCTACCCTATGTGGCCCCTGGGAAGCAGGTGTGGGGCTGAGCGGGACCTGCCCTTCTCTGACATGGGCCTGCTATGACCTTCTGCAGCCTGGGTTTCCCTGGTTACAAGATCCCTGGACCCTGCCCACATTACAGGTGGTCGTTGGTCGGGGGTGGATAGAATAAACTTGTAAGCGGTTTGATAACAGTTTGTCACCAAATTTAAGTAGTTCTAAATTGCCCAGCTTTCTTGTTAAATTTCCCATTAAAACCAGCCCAGCCACCGGCCCACTGTTCCTACAGGGAATGCTGGGATTTTTCCCTGAGGACATAATCACAGCTGGTTTCTTTTTCAGGGAGGGGAGCAGATCGGCAGTGGCTACAAGCAGAGGCTCTGAAGCTGGAGTTCAAATTCTGCTTCGACCTTCCTGGCTGTATGCCTGCCCCTGGGCATGTCATGTAACCGCCTGATGCCTTGGTGGGCTCATCTGTAGAATGGGCTCGAGATGCTGCCACTCTCAGAGGGTGGCCATGAGGATGAAATGGGATAACACATGTGCCTGGGGCACAGGGTCACAGAGAGCACAGAACGGGGGACAGCAGCCTTTTCCTTACACGAGAAACAACAACGGACAAATCCAACAGGCTTTAAATGTTACTGTGTTAAAAAGGGAACTGAAGTTTCCCCTTGTTTTTTTTCCCGCTATAAATCAGTGAAATACTCTACTAGTGCCCTCAGCATTGCTTGCGTATCCTGGCCCAGAGACACTTGGTTTGTGACCCTAGAAAGAGGCACGATTTGTAACTATGTGAGGTGATGGAATGTTAACTAAACTGTCTGTGGTGATTGTTTCACAACAGGTAAATGTATCAGCCCCGTTATGTTGTACCTTAAACTTACACAATGTTATGCGTCAATTATATCTCAAAAAAAAAAAACTGGGAAAATTCTTGAATATTCTAGAATATTCTTGATTTAGCTTCAGATTTGCTATGAGAGATTTCAAATACAATGTGCATGAAATTCAAGGGCTGAGTAGTCAAACACATTCTTCAAAAGTTTTCTTATAAAGTTTAAATCATGCTTGGATTGATGTCGCTTGCTAAGTAGAGAGTAAACTTGTGTATTCTTGTGTATAAGGAAATTGGAATTAAAAAGGAATTAAAAAAGAAAGAAAGAAAAGCATAATGGCATCACCAATAGACCCTGCATCAGGCCAGCTCCATTTAGCAGATTAGGTAGATTTTCTCACACTGGCTAGAAAATGCTTGTGGTGAGAAATTCGAACGTTGCTTATGAGCAGTCTGGTAATGGAGCAAAAAGGACTAAAAGTTGTAATCAGCGGTCTTAAAAATTTTGGGGTCACAGACCCCTTTGAGACGCTCCTTGCCTGGAAATGCTCACAGACACAAAAACCTTCAGAACCTTGTTTGCAATGCCCGGGCATTCGAAGGCCTGGGTACGTGGTCTAGATAAATCTGGTGCCAGAAGGGAGGCTGAGCCCCTGCCTCTGCAAAACCACCCCCATGCGTGATGGTGGGGGAGCAATTTCCTGGCGAGGCTCTGCTGAAGGTCAAGTTCTAGGCATGTCCTCCTGCAACTGCCCTTCGTCACCGTGGAAACAAGTGCTGGCACGTGCTGCGTGTTCAGGGGATGGGCAGCTTTAGCAGCAGACAGGTGAGGACACAGGACAGCAGGCTGAGCCCGCCTGTGTCTGTGCCTGAAGAGAGGTGACACCCCTCGCCCACCAGAAGGGGCTCCGAGTTTCCTCGGACGGACGCAGGGTGTTCGGCGATGCAGCTGCTGCCCCTCCCACCGCCCACAGGAATAATTTAGCAAAACTAGGACACCAAGCGATGCTGCAATTACCCCGCTCAAGTTGTTTCCCTGTTAAAATGATGGTATTAGTTCTGCCATCCGCTGCCAGGCCTCGGGAGAAGGAACGAGAAGGGACAGGGTATCTCAGGGCTAGGAGCTTTAGAAATACGGCAGCTCGGTGGGGGTGGGGCGAGCTCAACAGATCACAGCCTCGGGTGGACCAGGCCTGGTGACACACTGCCACTCGAAACTTTCAACACGCGAAGATCGTTTCCTACAGCTTTTCCTCCCCTAATTAAAACCTGACATCATGATAAAATAGTTGGCTAAATCTCTCAACCCCAACAACGTTAGTCTTTATTAATTTGCCTCATGTCCCTCCTGGGGTCTGGAAAAATGGCTAATGAGGACTCAGGGATTTAACCTTTGCTGGAGGAAGACAGTTGACGCCCATCATGCAGCCCCCCGACGCGCTGCACCCCTAAACACTGCACCTCAGACTCCGGGCAATTACAAATCCTGTCAATATAGCTGTTCAGGGCCTTTAACTTCAGCCATCTGGGCGAGGACAAAAATATGATCAGGTGATGGAAAGCAACGGGGTCTTGATGGGCTGGCTTGATGGACAGGGTTGCCAGGGCGTTTTCTGGTTGGTTGTCACCCTGCGGGGGATTATCTGTTTTCAGCCCCCAGGCTCCAGGCTCCCTAAGGACAGGCCTGGACTTCCAGGTCTTTGCTATCAGATTGTAGCCAGCAGCTGCAGGGTCCCAGGGGTGCTTGTTGGTGTAACGTGGGGCTGAGAAGTCCAGGCCCTGGGGCCAGACCCTCAGGATCAAATGCTGGTCCCTCTTCTTGCTCACGGGGCTTGGTGTACCCCTTCCCCCGCACTGAGCACCCCTGGCAAGAATGTGGCACCCTGGTGCAGGCCACACACCTTCAGCGTCACTGTGAAGGGCCAGCTTCTGAAGGAGGTGGTCAGAATTGGGGCAGATCTGGATCAGGTCCCCTGCAGCCCCTACCTGCGTGCACCCTGGCTGTGGCCCTGGGACAGTCAGTATGGAGCGATCCCATGAGACAGGCACCCCAAGGCAGGCACCTCATGCTCAGCGAGGGGATCCAGTGGTTTGGATTCTGGCTCCCATTTCAGCTGGTATGAGACTACACATCCTACAGGGAAATGAACCCACCTTCCTCCTGCCGCTGCCAAGAAAAGCTCCCCAGGCCCTGCCATGTGTAAGGACTGGCGGGGGCCCCCCAGTGTGGAGGAGCTGGGGCTGGGATCTGAACCCATATCCTCAGACTGCAAACTCTCTGGCCCAACGAGCACCTCCCTTTACTGCCTGTCTTGCCCTCCCTGCCTCCACATGTGCCACACGCACACACGTGCACATGCATGCACTCACACACAGACGCACACACGGAGATGTGCACACACACAGGTGCACACACAGATGCACACACAGAGAGATGCGCACTCACAGGTGCACACACAGAGACGCGCACATGGAGAGATGCACACACACACAGGTGTACACACAGATGCACACACGGAGAGATGCACACACAGATGTACACACGGAGAGATGCACACTCACAGGTGCACACACGGAGACGCACACATGGAGATGCACACTCACACACAGGTGCACACACACAGATGCACACAGAGAGAGATGCGCACACACAGACGTACACATGGAGAGCTGCGCACACACAGATGCACACACACAGACGCACAGAGAGATGTGCACTCACAGGTGCACACATGGAGACGCACGCACGGAGATGGGCACTCACACAGGTGCACACACACAGATGCACACAGAGATGCACACTCACAGGTGCACACACACTGGTGCACACACACAGACGCAGTAATCTTAAGCCCTCAGGCTCTTTGACATATCTAATCCTCAGTGGATCTTAGGAGCTTGGGAGGGAATCATGTCAATAGCCACATTTTCCATTTACAGAGTGCTTCGTATTTTTGGAAATGGTCTCACTTGTACTAACTCCTTTGATATCCTAGGACTGACTTAAAAGTCCCAGCGGATAACACGAATCTATACTAAAAAATAGATTCTGTTTACTCCTAGCCTTTGATTCCCACTGAACAAAAGATATAAACCACCAGAGCTTCTAGAAGAGAGAATTCTGCTCTGGACTGTCCTCACTGAATTTAGAGAATGGGAACAAAAGCCTTGTACCCCAGACGCCCATAAAAGAACATCAAATGTCCCCCAAGGACCAGGGAAGGAAAGGATACGGGTGGAGACGCAGAAGGACCCAGTTATTCCAGAATTCGTCTCAAGGACACCTGGGACTTAGGACACGGCTCCTTCACATGAGGTCCAACTTCCGGGCACTGGTTTTGTTTTAAGCCACACTGCTCAGTTGTTAAAGATCCATTCTCTCAATACTTTTCAAGTCGGCACCAACACCAGCTAGAAACCCAGGCATTCTCCTCAAACACAACCAGACTCTTCTGTGGCTTTTTCTGAGGCTGGTGGCCTGTGAGATTTGAGTCACTGAGAGCAGGGCTGGGAACCAGGGACCTAACTTAGCTTTTCCAGCTCATGCAGACGGTTTGTTGTAAGAACCCCCCTTTCCCCAGTAATACCATTCTGGAAGCGCTAAAGGCTCTAAGTGAAGAGAAACTCATGAGTGAGAAGGGCTAGACCTCCAGCCTGGTGACCCACAACCCTGCCCTCGCGGACCCTTGGTACAAAGCCAGCCCTCCTTTTCCACGCGGGTACATCCACCGGCCACCCGAGCCAGGCCCTGGATGGGGCAAGGGGGGCATGCAAGGAACAGCAGGAAGGCCCCTGCCCCCTGACACTGGTGCTTTGCACGCTCTCCACGTACCAGTCACGGCGAGCGCACCCAGAGTAGGTGGGGACTGGGCCGAAGCAGAGGGACACACAGCAGCCTGGATTGAGCCCTTAGCAGGGAACTCCAGCTGCTGCTCTGTGCCCTGTGGAGCATTAGCCCTGCCTGTAGAGGAGCCCAGGCCTGGGGTCGGGCTCACTTTCGGTGGGAAGATTTAACTCCATCACATGGTTCGCCCAGTATCCCTGACTACTAAACTGAGGTTTGTCAAGGCGGCTTAGCTGCAAAGGCATCAGACCACCCACGGGGCATCTTTGGGGCCTGTGTGCCCAGGGGGAGGGCAGGGGTCTGTGGCCGGTGCCCCGGGGTTCCCAGAAAGAGGAAGCTTTACCTGGAGTCCAATATGGGTGGGGCCCAGCTATAGTGACCCCTCCCAAGAAAGGAAACAAACGGGCAGAAGGAAAGAAAGGCAACATCATCCACTGCAGTCGGGAAGAAACGGGCGCCTGACCCTGAGCCTCGATTTTATTTCTCCCGCCATCTGCAAAGCTCCCCCAGATGGGGGTGGGAGGGCAGCCCCCGCCCCGCACAGCCGCCCCGCGCCGCGTACCTATACTTCATCCCGGGCTGCATCACGCTGGCCTCGCCTGTGCTCAGGAGGCTCTGCACCGACAGCTGTCCCAGGCTCCGGGCCACCATGGCCACCGCGCGGAAGTGGCTGCGGGTGCCCAGGCTGGGGCTGCTGGCTGCCGGCCGGCCCAGCCTCTCCTCGGGGCCCCGGCCCTTGAGGCCGTGCTCCGAGCACACGAAGGACACCTGCATGTTTCCGGTGCTCAGCTCCTGGCCACGTCCCCCCTCCTTCCGGGCTCCGAAGTCACCTGCCCCTGGAAGCCCTGCTCCGCCTGGGACAAGACTTTATCCCAGAAGGTGAAGAAGCCACCAGGCGTTGCTTCAGGAGTGCAGATTTCTGACGTAGAAAAAGCCTGTGCGCTCTCCGGGGGAAGGGGGTGAAATTTCCAGAAATGTGCTGGAAAAGACCTGATCAGATAGAACTCAGAAATCGAGGAGTGGGGAAGATGCCATTCCCTCTCCCTTCTCGGCGGGTCCTTCCTCTGCCCCACCCTGGTCCGGCTCTGTCCGCCCGAGCCCCCAGCCCAGCTGTGTTCGGCAGGGCTGGGCTGCCAGCACCTCACGACCAATGAGCGACACCGCTGTCCCCTGACAGCAGGAGGAGGAGGGAGGGCGCCTCCCATCAGGGTGGCAGCCCAGGGGTTCGGGGAGCAGCTGCTTCTCCAGGCTTCCCCGAGTCTCCTGGAGGGAGCCTGGCGTCCACCCCCGGCTCTGCGCACTGTGGCTCTTGGGACTCCCACCAAGTTAACGAGGTGACCGGCGAGAGGCATGGGAGGTGCAGGAGGTGATTCATTATTAATGAAGCGGATGCACAAGCCGCCCCGATCGCCCTGGCTGATCCCCGGGAGGTCGGCGCTGGGGCTCCAGGCTAACAGCTGCTCAGCCAGGACCGGACGAGGCAGGCACTGCAGCCAGGTGGACAGCTGAGGGTGCAGCCAGCTGGCCTGGCCAGCTCTGTCCCCTGGTGGTTCTCACCCAGGAAGGTGGGGCTGCCACCAGGGTTCAGCACAAGCAGTCAGATCACCAGAAATCTGGAGGAGAGAGGACCATTCTGTCTAGATGGTAATGACGCAGGTGATGTTAGGAAAGAAGCCCGGGGTCCAGGGACCAGAGACCTCAGAAGCTCCAGCACTCCGCACAATACTTAGCTCTTGGCACATGCTCAATAAATACTTCTGGCGTGAATGAATGAATGAATGGATGGATGAATGGGTGAATGAACTGATGAATGAAGATCCCCCTGCTTTACCCCATCCCCCTTTCCCACACTCATGGGATCAGGATGAAGACAGAACAAAGCTCACAGGTTTCCTGAAACCCAGAGAGATGCCCCCGTCGGCAGGAAGGGCTGGCTTTTCCCTCTGACCCCGAGCAGGCCACTCTCACTCTGCAGGGTGGCCCTGGCCAAAGCTGCCTTTTGGATCTCATCTTGCCCTGCGGGAAGGGCTGAGAAAGCGTGGTGGATGGGAGGCAGGTGGTCAGGGGTCTAGCTCAGGCTCTGCTGCTAATTCACTGTGTGATCCCAGGCGGGTGTCCTGCTTTCTCTGGGTCCCTGGGTATCCACTGACAGAACAAGGTGGCTGGCCTGAGGACCATGCTGCCCCTCCCAGCCTGGCTCTGCAGGAACCTTCCACGCCTGCTGGCTGCCCACCCTATGCTCTGACGGGACCCAGAGAGGAATCCACCCAGAGATGTTCACGGTAGATGGTGGCTGGACTTGCTCTCAGCTCTGGCCCCGCCTTTCTGACACAAAAGTTAAGAATAAAACCTTGTTCCAGTCCCAGCCTCCCCGCTCCTGAGCTGGGCAGCCTTGGGCAAGTGACCCCCTCTCCGAGCCTCAGTGCTCTTGTGTCCAACGCAGGTCACAAAGGCATGGCCAGATCACGCCTGCAAAGCACTCACACAGCTGGTCCTTGGGAAGCACTCCCACGGTCCCTCAGCAGAAAGGAGTGGCTTTCTGGCCGTGGAGTCAGGATAGACCCCTGTGTGAGACCCTCCCCCATCCCCACCAGTAAGAATACCCCTTCTGTCCTCCCCGTGGCCTGACTCGGCAGCAGGAACCACCCCTGAGGTGGGGACCTGGACCTGGGGATAGAGGCCTGGGGAGGGCAGAGCTGGTGCCTTTGCCCAGGGGGCCCTGGCAGGTCACAGACGCTACCTGTGGAGGCCAGTGGGGCCCCTCAGGACCCACAGGCCGGCTCTGCCTTCCTCTTCCACCTGCCCGTAAAAACCTCGGGGCCTGGCTGGCCTGGGCCCCTGAGCTCAGGGTAGGGTGGGGCCCTCCCTGAGCCCCTTGGGTGGGTGGGGGGATGGGAAGGAGGAAGGACAGCCTGCAGTGCTGGCCCTTCCACCT
The DNA here is from genome assembly GCF_949987535.1 of Balaenoptera acutorostrata. NCBI lineage: Eukaryota > Metazoa > Chordata > Mammalia > Artiodactyla > Balaenopteridae > Balaenoptera > Balaenoptera acutorostrata. The sequence goes on along the minus strand of NC_080064.1, from coordinate 4,438,605 downwards.
GCTGAACCTCGCACTTAAAGACAACAGGTCCTGGCCCTCAGGAAGCCCACAGGCCTGCCAAAGAGGCTGCAGGTGGCAAAGACTCTGCCTTTGGCTCCTCCCCAGGCTTGTGGAGCTCATGTCCACGGCAGGGATGCTCAACCCCTGGCCAGGATGCTAGAGGAGCTTGTTGCAAATGCAGATTCCTGGGCCCCAACCACAGCTACTGAATCGGTAGCTCTGGGGCTGGGCCTGGGAAGCTGTGTTTTTATCAAGAGCTTTGAGTGGTGCTGTGCACTGGCTGAGAGGATGTGGAAATCCCCTACTTCATTCCACCTTCTACTGTTCTCTGTGCTCTGGCAAGCTGTCAGATCCTACAAGGCCTGGTATCTTGCTATTCCTCCGGCATTGCTCTTAACCGGATGGTGTGCTTTAAGCTTTAAGCGAGATCCACGAAGACTTAGTCACCACAGTGTGTAAAAGGTCACCTGCCTCACCCCCCAATCCAGCAATTCCACTCCTAGGTATGTACCCAGAGAACTAAAAACATACGCCCACACAAAGACTTGAACACAAATGTCCACAGCAGCATTACTCATCACAGCCCTGAAGTGGAAGCAATCCAAATGTCCATCAACTGACGAATGGATAAAAAAAATGTGGTCTATAGCCGTATAGTAGAATGTTATTCAGCCATACCAAGGAATGAAGTACTGATGCATTCTACGACACGGATGATCCTTGCAAACATCATGCTGAGAGAAAGAAACCAGTCACAAAAGGTCACATATTGTATGATTCCATTCATATGAAATGTTCAGAACAGGCAAATCCATAGAGACAGAAAGTAGATTAGTGGTTGCTGGGGGCTGGGGGGAGTGGGGAATCAGGGAACGATAGCTAATGTGGGTGCAGGATTTCTTTTTGGGGTGATGAAAATGTTCTAAAATGGGTGACTTTTGGACAACTGTTTGTACTAAAACCATTAAATTGCATGCTTTAAATGGGTGTATGGCATGTGAATTATATCTCAATAAAACTTACCAAAAAAAAAAAAAAGTCAATGACCTCAAAAGTCTCTGGGCCTCCACTCTTGCTGTTCCCTGTGGGAGTGCCCTTCCCGTTTCTCTGCTTTTGAAATCCTTGTTGACCTCTGGCATCAGCTGAGATAGTACATGCAGTGTGAAGCAGTCCCCCGCCCCCCGCAAGCAGCAGTAACCTTTCCTTCCTCCCAGTGTCGCCGACCTCAGCCTCCCCAGTGATACCAGGGGCCCGCGAGCCACAGCACGAAGCAGCCCTCCCAGACTTCGGCAGCAGTCAAGCCTTCACTCTTGCAGGACCTCCCGGGCCTGGCCTGGTGGTAGAGTCCCCAGCCCCGACTCCATCCCACTATAACGTGTTGTGGGGATGATGGGAATGGACATTTGACCTCAGAACCCACCCAGAATCCAGGGCAAAGGTGTCTCTGTGTCCAGCAGAGAAGTGCCAAGCGGGGAAGTCCGGTAGGTGGGTTTTCACAGCTGGCCAGAGTCTGTAATTTTTCATGTGCCCCAGACAGGGGTCACAACTCATAATATGCTCAGAAAATCACAAGAATTAGACAAGAATGGAAAGCTGAAAGCTTAAGACCTTGACCCGAACTTGCCACAATTAAATGTCACCCCCAAAGGGTCTCTCCTTTCAAACATGTTTGGGTGGAGAAGTGAGTCCCAGACACGGGCTGGTCGACTTGAAATGGGCTTTGGGCAGAAACATCGAGTGTGGATGGTTGATTTTGATCCACAGCAGATTCTGGGTTCTTTTTCTGCCTCTCCAGTACCTGCTATTGTTAAAGCAAAGCAGCTGGTTCCTGCCGTGATTAATCAGAGGGGCAGCCATCCCAATTAAAAGCTCTGCCGTGTCCATAGAGTGCCACCAAAGAGAGCTTCTCGGGACAGAAGCTTCCTGTGTTGTGCCTGGCATCCACCCCCCACCTGTCCCAGTGAGGGATGGGGAGATAAGAAAGCTGGGGCCCAGCCAGATCCTTCCCCCAAGACAGTGACAGGTTCACAGTAGGAGGGGACAGGACCCTCCCTGCACAGAATGAGGCCCGTAGAAGCCTCAAGGCCTGGAGTAGAAGTTTTAGAGATGGCTTTAAAATTTTTTGGGCGCCGTGCCCCTCGATTGGACCAGGCGGGCGCTCAGCAGTGAAAGTGGGGAGTCCTAACCACTGGACCACCATGGAATTCCCTAAAGATGGCTTTTAAAAGCACGGACTGCAGCAGCAACTCAGGAATGAGGACGAGCCTCGGCTGTGCCCTGCAGAGGCCTGGGTGCCTCCCCTGTATCAGTTAGGCTGCCCCAACTGTGCTGTGTCCTGATTTGTACTCAATGGTGACTTCCTGCCCAAGGCGGGGGCAGCTGCTGAAGAGTTGGGGGCCACCCTGACGGAGCAGTGGGATGGGAGGTCCTTGGCCCCTGAGGTTTCTGAGAGCAAAGGGTGGCAGACCGGTGGCCTTCCTGGAGGAGGTGTCCTCTGGTACGTGAGAGCTGAAGCCCCCTCGGGGGCTCAGTGCTGTGGCTGTGCTTCCTTTGGGAGCTCATGCCCCAGTCACGCCCAGCGTTACCCGCCCTAAAAGGCAGGAAGGCGGCTCAGCCGTGAATTGGCCCCTCTTGCTTCTTAGTCGCTGCCGTGTGCTAAGTGGCTGTACTCAGGCCAGAGTAAGCGCTTCTTGCACCTTTTCTCTTTTCGTCCTTAGAAGCACCTTGGAGGCATAACAACAACGACAACGGCCACAGCGCTAACACTTACACGGTGCCCGCTGCGGCCCAGCCGTTGTGCCGGGCGCTTTTTGAGTTCCCACCACAACCTGCAGCTGGGCCCTGCGATGCTGCCGTTCGCTGGACGACACCGAGGCACAGAGAGGTCAAGGAAGGGAGACCAGCGCTGGGCCCATCCTCACTGCACCGCGGAGGCTGCTGCTCTCAGACCCCAGGTCAAAGGGTGAGGGGGGGGGGACGCTGCCTGGCACTGTCTGCGGGTCTGAGCGGGCTGTGCTGACCCCCGCCTTTCCAGGTGGACAGCAGAGAGCCAATCAGCCAGGGCTCCCGTCTTGCCCAATCAGAGGAGCCTCTTGGGGGCGGATCCCGCAAACCTCTGGGCAGGGCCTGAGGGTCGGCGTTGCTGACAGGTGACCCCCTGATTCCAGCTGCCAGGCCGGCTTGGGAGACACTGCATTGTGCTGCGCGTTGGTTACAAAGCCACACACCAGCAGTTGTGTTAGGATCGCGCAGCCCTTCCCGTCCCCGACACAGGGGAGGGAGAGGCCGTGATGTCCCTGTAAAGGCAGGGGAGCTGGGGCGGGAGGCCCAGGACCCGCAGAGGGATGGGTGGCTGTGTCCAGGCCCGGGACCGCTGCTGGGCCCCAGCACGGTGGCCACCGCCAGCAGAAGCAGACCTAGCACGGTGGCCACCGCCAGCAGAAGCAGACCCAGCACGAAGGCAGGCCATCGGTGGCTGACACCACGGTCCTGGACCGGCCCTCCCCGGGGGCCCACGAGGGACCCCCGCATCATTGCACGGCAGCTCGTCCCGAGTGACTGGCTCGTCTCGCCACCTCCCTCCCTGCTCCCTTCCCATCTGCTTGATGTCCACACAGAGCAGCAGCTGCATCTCCAGGTGCTACTGTTTGCACCCATGAGATTCCAAGACTGGGGTTTCTCTCCCACCAGGAGCCAAGCCGGGAGCCCTAAGTTCCGTCACTGTCTCATTTAGTCCTCAGGACACTTCTGTGAGGAAGTAACTATAGTCTCTGCTTTCCAGATGGGGACACTGAGACACGGAGAGGCCAGGTGACTCGTCCACGTTCATACAGGTACCGGCGGGGGAGCCAGGATTCCCCTCAGGGTACTCAGTGATGTCCCTGCAGGCTCAGGAGTTGAGTCAGCCCTTGGGACCCGCTGTGGGTTGAAATGTGACTCCAAAGAGACATGTTCAAGTCCTAACTCCCGGCACCTGTGAATGTGACCTTATTTGGAAATAGGATCTTTGTAGATATTATTACGTAAAGATTGAGGTCCTGTTGGACTGGGGGTGAGCCCTGAATTCAATGACTGCTGTATTTACAAGGAGACGGAGATTTGGAGACAGACAGAGGTGCACAGAGGGAAAACAGTCATGTGAAGATGGAGGCAGAGATTGGAGTGTTGTGTCTACAGGCAAAGAAAGCCAAGGAAGCACGGATGTAGAAAGCAAACTTATGGTTGCCGGGGGATGGCGGGGGAGGGATAAATTGGGAGATTGGGATTGACATATGCACACTACTATATATAAAATAGATAATTAATAAAGACCTACTGTATAGCACAGGGAACTCTACTCAATACTCTGTAATGACCTATATGGGGAAAGAATCTAAGAAAGAGTGGATATATGTAGATGTATAACTGAGTCACTTTGCTGTACACCTGAAACTAACACAACATTGTGAATCAACTATACTCCAATGAAAAATAAAAAAGAAAAAGAAAGCCAAGGAAGGATGTTTCCCTAGAGCCTTCAGAGAGAGTGTGACTCTGCTGACCCCAGGTCCAGACTTCTGGGTCCTGGACCATGAGAGAATAGGTAGCTGTTGTTCTGAACACTGTGCTGTGCGCTGTGTTATGGCAGCCCCAGGACACTGACATACGACTGTCTCAAGGTGGACCGGCCCCCACTTGGCTGCCTGGACCGCTCCACCCACCGTCCCTCTCTGGACTCTGCTCTTGCCCCTCCTCCTTTTCCCACCCATCCTTTAAGACACACCTGGGTTCCCAGCTCTTCCAGGAAGTCTTCCCTGACTGACCTCCTGTGAATAAATGAGCAACTGGAGAGTCTGTTCGATGAACCTGACCACAAATCAAATACTGCCTGTGATTCCTGTAAGAGGCTCGTGGTAAGAGGCTACGATCTAGAGGCAGAAACCACAGGCACGCAGGACGCCCCGCCCTGCCAGAAGCTCAAGACCAAGGCTCATTGCCCGGGGCTCCCCACCCTCCGGGCTGCATCAGAGAGTCTCAGACGCAGCTTCCAGTTCTGCTGCCAAGGAAGCAGCAGGAAGGAGACACATTTTACAGGGGAATATTCTGAAAAGTGGGTTAAGACCGAGACCACATAACGCCACCCAGGCAATACTTACAGAGGCTCGAAATGTTCTAGGTGCTGCGAACAGACAGAGGCTGTGCTCCCAGTGGGGTGCAGATGGGCAAAAGCAAGGTAAGGGAGACAGGACAGTGGGCTTTAGGATGACTCACTGGGCATTTATTTAGACTGGGTGGTGCGGAAAGTCTCTTTGAGGCCAAAGATGTGATGATGGGAGGAAACCAGCCCTGTGAAGATCTGGAGGACACACCTTCCAGGGGAGGGAATAGAATGTGCAAGGACCCTGAGGATGCAATGAGCTTGCATGTTTGAGATAAGGAAGGAAGGAAGGAAGGAAGGAGCACCCTGAGCGGGAGGGAGGGTGTACAAGCCGAAATCAGAGACAGCACGGGCCGCGCAGGGCATGGTGGGGACTTTGGGTTCATTCCCGACGCCGTGGGTAGCAGACAAGGAACACACCTGAACCAGGCCCGGTGTCCAACTGGCACTGCCTGGGCCCAGGTCACAGCCTCTGGCTGGCCTATGGCCACAGCTGCTGTCCTGTCTCAGGCCACATCTCCAGACCCTCCATCACTACAGTCAGGTGGACATGGGGAAGGGGAGCTTACACAGGGACTGTGTAGATTTAAAAATTCAGTGCATTTTTTTTTTTTTTAAACAGCAAGAGTTGAGGACAGTTAAAAAAAAAAAATGGGAAAAGTTAACAAGAAAGCCTTTTCCCCCAGCTGCAGGCTCAGGTCGGCTGATGTGGTGTCTGGGCCCATGGTACGGTGGTCGCCTTGCTCCACGGAGGAGCACTTATCTGGAGGCTTTATCTTTTTTTATATTAATATTCAAGACCAGGTTTAGCTGAGTCCCAGCCCAGCTGCTGCCGGGAACATTAACCGCGGAACGGCATCTATCTGGGATCTTTAATAACTCTTGGTCGTGGTTTCCGAGGCCCTCTTCCCAGTTAACCGAAACCCCTGGATGCAGCAAGATGAAAGCCACCAGATAAAGGGCGGGCCCTACGGGGGCGACATCTGGCCCATCAGACGCTAAAGGCTCAAGTGGTTTTCTTGTCAGCTCAGCTCTTTGGGAAGCAAGTTTCCCCAGGGTGTTTCAGCCCCACAGTTTGTCCCGCATGTTTCAGATGGGACACAGCCCTTTTCCTTGGGGTGTCAGGCAAATAAGAGATTTGTTCCAGTACTCACACCTCCCGGCTGTGTTCGGGTCCTGGGCCATGACAAAGTTCCACGAACTGGGGGGGCTTCAAGCAACAGAACCTGGTTCTCTCACAGCTCCGGGGGCCAGAAGGCTGAAATCTGGGTGTGGGCAGGGCTGCGCTTTCTCTGAAGCCTCCAGGGGAGGATCCGTCCTGGCCTCCGCCAGCTTCTGGTGGCCGTGGTTCCTCGGCTTGTGGCCGCGTCCCTCCCACTGCTGCCTCCACCACCAAAGGGCCTCTTCCCTGTGCGTCTTCATTGGGCCTTCTTATTAGGACACCAGGCGCTGGATTTAGGGCCCACCCTATTCCGGTGTGAGCTCACCTTAACTAATTACATCTGCACAGAGCCTATTTCCAAATAGCCTCACATTCTACGGTTCTGGGTAGATGAAATTTGGGGGGACAAAATTCACCCCAGTGCCCCCTCCATTACAAACGGTATCCACACCTGAGGGAGCTGGGGTCTCCCCGGGGCGGGGGACAGGCTCTGGCCCCCCTGCCCGCCCCGCCTCACCTCTACTGCTCTCGCCTTCCTCACTCTAGCCCTGGGCCTTCTCTCCTCACGTGTGCCCCTGTCCCCTTGGACTGGAAAGTTCTTCTCCACGTCTTCAAGTGGTCCTCCTTTCAGACGGCTGGGGTCTCAGCTGCCCCTGGTCTCCCTGACTCTCTTATGCATTTACTTGCTTTTTCTCTGCCATCCCCCAGCAGGATGTAATGTCCAACAGGGTGGGGAGGGACCTTGTCTGTCCTGTTCACGCAGCATCTGGCAAGCCTGGAGCCAAGTAGATCTTCAGTAAACATTTGCTGAATTAATGAAAAGTATCAATGACTTGCCAAAAAAAGAAAAAAATGCAGGGACTTCCCTGGTGGTCCAGTGGTTAAGAATCCGCATTCCAGTGCAGGGGGTGCAGGTTTGATCCCTGGTAGGGGAGCTCAGATCCCACACGCCTCAAGGCCAAAAAAACCAAAACATAAATCAGAAGCAATATTGTAACAAATTCAATAAAGACTTTAAAAAATGGTCCACATCAAAAAAATCTAGAAAGGAAAAGAAAAAATGCAGACCCTCATCTCCTTCTTGAGAAATTTCCATCAGAATCAGGAGGTCCTCGAGGCCAAACTAGCTGACCCTTTGTCCTTCCTTTACATCTGGATTTATAATGCAAAGCCTTAAGAATTCTGCCATCTAATGGACTCAGGGCAGAAGTGCTTTATATCTTTAAATGACAACCTCATGCTGAAGATCCAAACACTTGTCCGCAGGAGAAAATGTTACAGCCACAGGGCTGGCCTCTGTTCTTCTCTCCAGACAACAGCCAGATCACCCCGGGGCCTGCGCTAGATGGCAACCAAGTCAAATATAGAACACTCACTTAAATCTGGACTTGAGATAAACAACGAATAACTTCTGCTATTATGTCCCGATGATGGCATAAACTGGTTGTTTATTTGAAATTCAAATTTAACTGGGTGTTCTATATATATATATTTTTAAAAATAAATTTATTTATTTTCGGCTGCATTGGGTCTTTGTTGCTGTGCGTGAGCTTTCTCTAGTTGCGGTGAGCGGGGGCTACTCTTCGTTGCGGTGCGTGGGCTTCTCATTGCGGTGGCTTCTCTTGCTGTGGACCACGAGCTCTAGGCGCGTGGGCTTCAGTAGTTGCAGCACGTGGGCTCAGCAGTTGTGGCTTGCGGGCTCTAGGGCACAGGCTCAGTAGTTGTGGCACATGGGCTCAGTTGCTCCGTGGCATGTGGGATCTTCCCGGACCAGGGCTCGAACCCGTGTCCCCTGCATTGGCAGGCGGATTCTTAACCACTGCGCCACCAGGGAAGTCCTGTTCTATATTTTTATTTGCTAAATCTGGCAACTGTACATAGACTAGGTGGGTGGGTGGGGTCCCTTCTGGCCAACTAGCTCTGGCCAGGACTTGTCCCTGGGAGGCACAGGAATAAAGCCTCATGTATGTAACTTATCAACTCAAATGCCAGCTCTGGGGCTCTCTGGCCACTTTCTGAGGCTTTCAGAGGAGAAAGTGGGCAGGTCAGAGCACTGTCCCAGATGCTGATTTCAATGACAAGCAAGCTAAACAGAATGTCTTTCTGAGGTTCAGAAGGAACCCTCCAAACCCAGCATCCGAGAACACAGGGACACCTAATCCACAGCCTTTGCTAATCACAGTTACAAGCGTAGTTGCAGCAACCAATTCAGAGGCCACTTCCCAGGAGGACAGCCCAATTTAAGCACATCTTGGTCCCCAGGACCTCACACGGGTTTTTGGTGCTGGGATGGATTCGTTGGTAGAGACGATGAATTGAGGGATTTCCCCTAATTTGTGTTTAGTCAACCCCTAATAATTAATGTGTCCCAATGACACGGCAAGAAGACAAATGACATAGTATGTTTACCCCTGCTGCACAGTTTTTTCAAGAAACCATACTCTTTTCCCATGGAGGATACACCAAACGCAGCAGTGCTTAGCTCTGGAGGAGAGGACTCTGCAGACTCTCATTTTCCTCTTTTATACATTCCTACATGGTCGGCATTCTTTTTTTTTGGCTGCGCCACACGGCATGTGGGATCTTAGTTCCCTGAACTGGGATTGAACCCGTGCCCCCTGCAGTGGAAGTGTGGAGTCTTAACCACTGGATCACCAGGGAAGTCCCACGGTCAGCATTCCTAAACCCCAAGGAGTCTGCCCCAGTTGACAGTGACACCATTACCCCGTTTCCTGGGCTGCATCCCTCTCGCAGCCCCTGCCTCGGCCAGGGGACCTCCTCCTGCCCCCGCCCAGCCCAGCCCTTACCGGTACTTCATGCCGGTGCACCGGGCGGTGCAGCTGTCCAGGGAGAGGCCGTGCATGCGCAGGAAGCTCTCCATGTTCCTGGCCTGGGCGGCTGCCCGCACCTCCCGCAGCTGCTGCAGCTCCAGTGTGCTGGCCTGGCGGACGGGCTGCAGGGCCCAGTCTGAGTGACACCTGCTCATCACGCTTCTCAGGCTCTCGCTGTACGTCATGGACAACATGGTCCCACCCGGCCCAGAAGCTGCCACTGTCCGGACGGGAAACGCCGAGTGGTGATGGGTTAGAGAGCATCCCGCCGTCCCCGGTGCCCAGGCTGGACGCCGGCCCTGGGGCTGGGGCAGGGGCTGCGGCAGGGACACATCCTCCAGAGAGAGCGGCCACCAAGGGGTCTTGGCGCCTGGGGACAGGGCCCGGCCCCGGAATGTAAACACCTCTTGGCTTGAGATTCTCGGTCCTCAAAGCTGCACTGGTCGGGAACTCTGGCTGAGTCACCCCCTCTGCCCCTGCACCCGTGAGACAAGCACAGGCGAAGCTGCATTCCAGGTGGGAGATCTCAAAAAAATGCTCCAAATGCGAAGGGGGCAGGAGCATGCAGAGAACCTGGCCCCCAGAGTGGAAGACTTCACGGCACCCCCTGGAGGTGTTCCCAGGGTAAAACCAGGTACAGGGCTGTCCCGGGAAGCAGCATAAGCACACCTGTCGCTGAAGCAAACTCCAGTGTGATTTTGCCAGGGGGCATCGCGCCCCCAGGAAGGCCCTATTTGTTGGTTCACAGCCTGGTAAAGGGACATGTTATCCACATGTGCATTCTCTGCTTGTACAAAGCGCCGTTGTACCAGCACAGTTCTTTGGGCTCCATGCTCAAACTAATTATGTCACAATCCACGAGTTTTTGCAATAGAAACACTGAGCGGATGCATTTAAGGAGGGAGTGAAGCGGGGAAGGGAATAGGTTTGGAAACTGCAAAGCTTAAATGTTAAGAACCATTGCTAAATCGTCATCTGAAAGGATGATTACACTTGGAAACTAAAAACATAAATGTCCATCAATAGGAAATTGGTTATGTAAATGAATGCTCATCCATAGAATGGAAATTTGTGCAGCCACGTGAGGTGTCTCCACGTGGACTGATAGGCAATGAGTCCCAGGAGACAGCGTCAAGAAAGGAAAGGAGAGGGGAACACGTGTGTGCACAGAATGCTGCCCTTGTGTCAATTCACGCGCACACGTGAGTAGCTCAGTGAAGGGCCAGCGTCACAGCTGTGCGTCCACATCCTGCAGTGGCTTTGACTGGGCAACATGGACACGGCCGCAGGGGGCAGGGCTGTTCTACAATCCAGGGACTCTCCCCCGCTCCCCCCCGCATCTGACCACGGGCTTCTGCCCCGGCCCAGATGCCAGCACCGTGGCCCCAGAATCGTCACCGTCACCGAGGTGAGATGCGTCTTTTCAGCTGGGTCAGCTGGACCCTGGAGCCCAGCCCTCGAACTGGAGGAACCAGCACTGTCCCCACCTCTGCCCTAAGGGAAAACAAGTTCCATTATCCCTGCGAAGGGCTGGGCAGGCTGCCCTGGGGGCTGAGGCAGCTGCAGAGTCCCTAGGGCGGAGAGGGCGTTGGGGTCGCCTGGGCTGGTCCTTCCTCAGGTGAGCTCTCCATCCCCAGTTCGTATCCCCCTTTCTCCACGGCAGGTATCATCACCTGACGACGTGCTTCTGTCCTCTCTAGTCATCTTGTTTGTTGCATCTGACCCCCTGAAGGTCAGGTCCAGGAGGGCAGGGACTTTTCCATCTACTTTCACTGTTGCACCCTCAGCTCCCGAAGTAGTAACTGGGTATTTCCCTGGCCGTGCTGGCAGCACCTGGAGGGGCTGGGCTGGCCCCCTGACTCAGGCCAAGGTTCTCTGCAGGCTGCCTTCTCCTGGGCCAGGACTTGCATCACCACAGCTCAGACCCACAGGGGGGCCCAGAACCTCTAGCATCCCCCAGGGATTTGGACTAAGGTCTCTGAGGGATGCTTTTGCAGGACACGAAAATACCCACCTTCCAGGAGAACCATTCTGGGGCAGCAGAGGGGGCCCAGGCTCGGTGGGGGGGGGGGTGGGTTTGACCTTGGACGTGGCACCATGGACGCCCACAGGTAGCAACGCCAGCTCCCTCCCTCCCTCCTCCCCTCCAAGTGCATGCTGCCCACTACCCATCAGGCAGCTGCTTCAAAGGCGTCTGTGTGGCCTGCGTGGGGCAAAAGCAGGCCAGTCCTGGCTTCCCTGGGGGTCCGTGTTCAGAGAGAACAGCCGGGCAAGCAGCAGTTACGGGGTGCTTCCCGAAGAGCAGGACCCACCTCAGACACGACCGTTCCCAGCCAGGCCCAGCCAGGCTGAGATCAATAGCCATTAGAGCTTTCAAGACATGACCCGCAAAAAGCAATCCTGGTCTGATCCGGCTCTGGAAATCTAGCCCTGGCCCCAGAGCTGCAATGCCAGTGCGGCTGAGTGCCCTGCTTCTGGACAGGGGCAGCCCTGTCCAGTGGGTGTGTCACCCACGCGGTGCGACCCAGGCAGGCACCTGCACCGCTCCGAGCCTCAGTCTCCACGTCTGTGAAGTGGGATGAGCAGAGGCCTATTGTGCAGGCTGCCTCGGGCTGCACGGGACCGGCCTGGAAAACTGGACAGGGGCTGGCCTCGCCGTGGGAGCATGCCACGTGTGGGACGTGGCCACCAACCACGAGGTGTGGACCGTGGCACCAGTTATGAGAAGTGGCGTGAGGACAAAATACACAAAAGGGGGTGGAGGGGAGGTGGGTGGGCCGGCGGGGGCCTCTCTAGAGGCCGCACGTGAACACGGGCCTGAGTGATTCGAGGGAGCCGTGTAGGATGAAATGTGGACGTTATCCATCGCCCCTGCTCTGGCGGAGACACACATCCTTAATGAGATGGGTGCAGTGGGTGCGGCCAGGACTTGGAGGGCGCCTCTCTGTGGGGCTGGGGGTCCCTCCTGCCTGGGATCTCTCCTCATCTTGAGCTATAGCGGCCTTGGGAGGGGCCCCTGGGTGGGGCAGGGCCACCAGCTGCATGGAGGGAGTCCAGAGCCTCCTGCTGAATGTGAGGGTCCTGGTGGCGTACGGCAGGCTTAGGCCAGGGGACCCGTGGGAGGGGGGGTGGGCCGTGGGCGAGCACGGTGGCCCCTGACCTGGGGTGGAGGGTGAGGACCCACAAGGGGGTCTGTGACCGGAGGGCCGAGTACAGCTAGGAAGGGGCTGGGAAGCGTGGGTCCTCCTAAGGCCCTCGAGGGCGGGGGAGGAAGGACACAGAGGGACTCGGACGGTCACCAATGCTGTCCAGCGGGAGAGGACACGTAATAAGCTGGCTTCCTCCGCAGGCGAGCAGGGCTGGGTCCCTGGATGAGGGGCCCCTCGAAGACTCCCCTTGTTGGGGCTCCTGCCTTGGCCACCTGGCTTCTCAGGCACCCCGACCTCTCGCTCCTCCTCTTTGCCATACTGCGCCCCCATCTCAGGAAAGATCAACCCTCTTTAATAGCCATCACTAATTACAGAGCCTACAGGGTCCCCCCCACCCCGTGCTGGGGCCTGCCTTTTGCAAATCTATTCCTGTGGACGGGGGTCTGGGGAATTCACGCGAATGAGCCGCGTGACATGGAAAAACGGAAAGAGACATTAACCTCGTTAAGTCCGTGGGAATCGCGACCTTGCTGAAGAGCCTTCCACCTGGAATTCCTGAACTGAGGTCTGTTTACTGAAAGCCACCAAAACACGAGACATGGGATCCGGAAGGAATCCGGAAAGTCTCTTTGAAACGGCGACATGTGTCTCGACACCGGAGAAACCGGCCTAAGTTCCTAAAGCGGGAGCGCGGAGGGCAGCGGCTCGAAATCATTCCGGAGCTCGGCTCGAAAATGCACAGCATCGCGTCAGGGCAAAAACAAAATTATTTTTGCTCGAGAACCATCAGCAAACCAAGGCCCAAAGAAGCAGCCCCCGGCCCTCTCAGGCCTGTGTTTCGAAACAGACCTTTCAGACAGCACCCAGCCTCCTGCTGCCATTCTCAGGGGGGAAACTTGAAAATGCTGGATCTTAGTGGGGAACCCGACAGGGTACCAGCTGCAGCTCAGGTCTCCCCGGATGGGAGAGCAGCAGGCTTGGGAGGCAAGCAGGCTCAAGCGGCAGAACGCCCACCCTCCTTCCTCCCGTGGTTACCTAGGGCTGGCTTTTTTTTTGAGGTTTTCCGCTTTGAAAACACATAGAGGGTCTAATTTCTGATCAGCCAAACGCATCCCCAAAAGCTGTCCCTGTCCTTTCTGTTCCCGGGATGCTTGTTCCCCAGCAGCATTCCCCCCACCAAGAAGGCAGCTGCCACTTGTCTCCTGGAGCTGAAGGGATGAAGGGACCACTCACCTGCCTCGCTGGCGTCTGCTGGTTAAAAGGGACACAGTCTAGTTTGTTAGGGTTCACAAGGCGTTTAAGGAGCTGGTGCAGCAGCTCTCTCATTAGGGAGTGTCACTGCAGAACGTCAGAAGCAATTGGTGAATAAGTCCCACAAGGGTCGGGTTTGGAGGCAGCGAGTCCATTAGTCCTAGTAGGGCATCTGCATCTCAGTGAAAGAGGCTGAATTATTCACGAGCGCCTCTTCCCCTAAAAGCCTGGGGAGTGTGGTTCTGCGGTGCAGCCTGGCAAGGCAGCCTCCTGCGTGCTGGCTGGGAGGGGGCGCCGGCTGGGGTCCTGCCATCCCCTCGGGTGCACGCCCTCTGCCTCGAGACCTGACCCTGGGAACCGCAGGTGGAGAGGCGCAGGCTGTGCTTTCTGGTATTTGAGGACGGGACCCAGGCTTGCAGCTGCCGTCCCACCTTGTTCTTAACTGTCTGCAAGCAGGGGAGCCCCGGGGCCCCACGGCACGTGACCACCGCCCACAGTGAAGGGGTTGAGGTCTGGCAAGACGCACCCTCAGCACACGCAGACAGATGCCCCACCTCCCTTCCACCGGGACGTGCCCCAGATTGTACGTCCTCTACTGCCAGGACCTATAAATGGCTGGAAGGTTCCTGCAGTTTGCTATTTGGACACCACACTGCTTCTCTCTCCAGGTGGGGGCATGGAGACCCTTCCTCACAGTCCTGACCTGAGGTTTGGAAAACGCTTTGAGGCTGAGCCCTGGGGTGATGTTATGCTGAGCCCCCGTTCCGGGTTCATGACCGCAGGGGCCCTTCGTGTCATACTAGGATCCCCCCAAAGTCTCAGCATGACACTATCCTCTAGCTGAGAAATCGCGCCGGTGCCTGTGGGATTCTGGATGGAGGCTGAGCTGATTACCCCATGACAAACCTGCTAACGGGGTGGCTACAAGGGGTGGGGGGATCACTTCGCCAGATCTGGAGTAGAAAGAAATGGGAGGCCGGGGGAGGACGTGGAACCGGAGGTAACTGGTTAGTGGGTGATGATCTGGAAAGGCCTTCATGATGGACTTGGGATGGTTTTTCTTTTCTTTTTTAAAAAATTTATTTATTTTGGCTGCACCACGCACCTTGCGGGGTCTTAGTCCCCTGACCAGGGATCGAACCTATGCCTCCTGAAGTGGAAGCACAGAGTCCTAACCACTGGACCACCAGGGAATTCCCTGGGATGGTTTTTCTTAAAGGCTGAAGCCCACTGTCAGGTTCCATGTCACGTGTCACCCCCTGGCTGGAAGTGGCCGTAGTGGGCCTCATTGCTGGGTGGCGGTCATCAGCCTGACATGCTTGGAATGAGGCTCATCTCCTTCCCCTGGGGCACTGTTCCCCTCTCATCACGTTGTCCCTCTCAGCACCTGCACCTCAGACACCAAGCCCCATGGACGTGGCTCCTGGTACCCTTCACTCTCTCTTCCTGTGGCTCCTGTGGTTCAGCCCTTCTCCATCTCTCCTGGCTCCTCATACAGCATCTCCATCCCCTGTCTCACTTCCTGCTACCAGGCTTCCTTCCTGCAGCAGAGCCCTGCCCCCGCCCTACTCTAACACCATCGATGGCTCCCCAGCGCCCACTGAATGCCGTCCAGGCTCCTCTGCTTGGCATTCCTGGCCCTCCCTCCTCAGACCCCCAGCTGCCTCTACAGTCTGGCCTCTGTTTACTCTCCATCCTGTCCTGTCCCTGATGGCCCAGATGGTGTGACCGCTACTTCCTGTTCTCAGGGCGCCTCTCCAAGCTGTGCTCAGGCTGTCGCATCTACTGGAATGTTCTTCCTGGTGTCTGTTGAATTCTGTCCAGTCTTCAAGGTCCAGCCCAAAGGTTCTATGCAGCCTTCCCTGACTCTCAGCTGGCTGTGACCCCTCCCTCCTCGGAACGCCACCAACTCTCTGGACTCTCCCATGACCCACTATTTTTTTTTTTTTAATTTATTTTATTTTTGGCTGCATTGGGTCTCCGTTGCTGTGCGTGGGCTTTCTCTAGTTGCGGCGAGCGGGGGCTACTCTTCGTTGCAGTGTGTGGGCTTCTCATCGTCGTGGCTTCTCTTGTTGCAGAGCACAGGCTCTAGGCGTGTGGGCTTCAGTAGTTGTGGCATGTGGGCTCAGTAGTTGTGACGCACGGGCTTTGTTGCTCCACAGCATGTGGGATCTTCCTGGACCAGGGCTCGAACCCGTGTCCCCTGCATTGGCAGGCGGATTCTTAATCTCTGCGCCACCAGGGAAGCCCCCCATGACCCACTTTGCCTCCTAGATACTCTTAGAATGATTTGGGTTTGGAGTAGATTGCACTACCGTGGCCGATCCTTTCCACCTCTCTGCGTCACGTGACCATGATTCCTCCCATGGGTCGGTGGGGGGGAGTATATTTTCCCCTTGGCATTGGGCTTGGTCATGAGCATGCTTTGGCCAAAAGAATGAGCAGAAGTGACTGTACCAATTCTAACCGTCGGCCTTCAGAGACAGTTGTGTTTCTGCTGTTTTCTCTGGCACTTCTGCCATGAAAAGAGGCCTGGGATGGCCCCTGGTTAGGTAGGATGGAGAGATGGTGAACACCGGCGTCCAGCCTGCAGCTTAGAGACCAACCCAGCTAAGCCCACCTAGACGAACTGACTCCAGTCAACACACAGATATATGAGCAAGGAATCAATGCTTATTGTTGCTGCCCCTGCAACTTGGGGTAGTTTGTTATGCAGCCTCCTGTGTAAAAGCTGACAGGTACAGGGTCTTCCCTCCCTTACCCGTCTGTGAGCTGCTCGAGGGCAGGGTCCTGGACACCTTTGCCCTGTTGGAGGAGGGGGTGTCACCCTGCTGGCTGACTTAAATAACCATCCAACAGCCGTGTCAGTGCCTGGGTGATGAGGACCCCCCACTGGGAGTGGCACCCAGTTTGCTGAACACAGACCCCACCCCCTTAGAGGTCATCACCAGAGGCCCCAAAAAAGATGCCGAGTGTCTGTGGGAAGTAACCACGCTGGAGACCCAAAGGGCAGGACAGCCAGAGCCTGTGGCATTGAACGTGGAGCTGAGAGGCTGGGGGTGGGTGGTCTTCAGATCTGGAGATTCAGTTCTCCAGCAGAGCCTGTCCACGGGGCAAGAAGACCTCATGGGGACCGGACGCTCAGCCAGAGGGGTCGCAGAGGGTAGACCACAGGGTGGATCCAGGGGGTCCGGGGGGCCAGCAAGGGGCGTGGACCACCCTTTCACTTCAACTCGACTTACTTGGCACCTCTTACGGGACCAGCCCTTTCAGCTGGCTGGCCTGTTTCGGGGATTTTTCTGCCTGCATGTCTCAGCTCACTCCTTTCCTTCCAGGAGTGAGGCAGGCCCAGGACCTCTGAGGATGCAGCTCAAGTGCATGTTTGGTTTCAAGGATTCAAGTGCATGTTTGGTTTCAAGGATTCAGTTTGAATCCTTGTGGACGGATGGCAAACATTCATTCTGGCATATTATGCCATACATACATACATACATACACACACACACACATACATACACACATACATACGTATATGATGATAAACACTTCATTCAATAAGAGCATTTGCAAGCTCAGACCTAACTATTTCAAGCAAGACCTTATCTAGCAAAAATTCCAGTAGAATCAAAGATTCGCTCGTCCCTTTAGAGCTCTCGGTAAGGGGTGAGACCTCATGGGAGGCACTGAAGCAATGGCAAAATTAGCCTGAGGACCCAGGCCCACGGTCATGTTCGGAGGTGCCAAGGCTGTGGGAAGGAAAAAGCCACATGGAAATCCAGCGCCGACCCCAGCACCCACTGCCCGAGCGAGGTCCCTGGTGCATCGGCGATAACGGCCCCACAGCTCCGTCACCACTGCGGGTGCACAGGCCGGGGACCCAGTTCTGGACCGAGAGACCTCCCAGGCCTGGAGGCCAAGACGCACAACAGACACCAGGGCCCTGCCCCCACGAGCCGTACCGAGTGTCCAGCCCCAAAGCTGGCGGAGCTGCCCTGAGGGTTCCATAAGCCTGGCATGTTCTCGATGGAGGAAAACGTCAAAGTAAATTCCCAGAGTTAGAGATTTACAAGAGCACGCGTGTCTGTGGTGCACGCCCCACCCCTACAGGTTAGGAAGAGGCTGCACAGAGGGAGGAAGGGACCCGCCTGGGGGGCTTTTGCTGATGGACGTGCCTCGGGCTGGACCTCTGGACGCCGTGTCCCTCTGGTGACAGACTCTCCCCCAGTGGACACATTGTGCTGATTTCCAACAGGAAATGCATCAGAAAGATGCCAGAGCACCTGTCCCGACCCTGGCCTGGGTCCTATTGCAGCCGCACACCCCAGAGAGCTCCATAGGCTACAGATCAGCTCAAATTCAAGGAAACGCAGAGAACACTGGGCTGGGTGCATCATCTTTCACTCTGATCACCTAAGAAGCACAAAGCTGGGATGACAGGAAAGCACTCGATACGCTGTCTGAGGGGTGAGGTTTGAAAGGCGATCTGGCGAGAGCTCAGCTCAAATCAAAGCAAATTCTAGACGACAAGCCCACACAACGAGCCTGACTTCACATCTTTCATCACTATGCCGTGTCGTGACACCGAGAAGAGGACCAGAGCCTGGATCTTATGGGGGAGTTTTCACGCCCGAGAAATCACCAGCACACCCGGCCTGGGCGACATGGCTCTCCCACCCGCTGCCCTGCTTGCCGGTTGTAGGGAAAACGGAGGGCTCGTTACCTGTAAAACTGGAGCTGTCTTTTGGGGCTCCCATACCGAGTACTGCGGACAGCAATGGAGGAGAGAGAAGGAAACAGGGAGAGAAGAGAGAGAAGCCACAGTTGGCATCAACCACGCACAGGGAGGTGCCAGCCCGGGAAGCATCTCTGACGCCCGGCAGCCCCAGCCCCAGCCCCACCCCGCCCTCTCGGGGCTGTCGGAGGATGTGCCCGGGTACCAAGTCTCGGTAGCAGCGCCACCCAGTGGCACAGGGAGGTGGAGGCCCGTTTATTTGGATGCCAGGCTCCTCTGTGCCTGGCCTCGGTTTGGGTTTCTTTTTTTCCTGGTCACCCCGCGCGACATGTGGCATCTTAGCTCCCCCTCCAGGGATTGAACCCACACCTCCTGCAGGGGAAGGGCAGAGTCTTAACCACTGGACTGCCAGGGAAGTCCCTCTGTTTGAATTTTCATGAAACATGCTTTTTCAGACCAACGGTTGAAAACCTTCAAACCCAGGAATGCCCATCACCCAACACGCTGGGAAGTCTGCACGTGACCATGGGGTTCTTTTTAGGACCTGGATGCAGGAGGGACGCCCCCATCCCCTGTGGTTTCCATGGACGCTCGCTGTGGCTCAGGCCCTCACAGTTATCTGAAGGTCCAGTGGCTCAAGGACTGGTGGGCCCCAGGGTTCCACTTGCGCCCCAGTCCTCCGTGACAATGATGCCAGCGGCTCCCACCCCGCGCCTTCCCCATGCCCTCCCTGTGGTTCAACCTGGGCTATTTTCCAAACAGAAAGACCCAGGGCTGGATCTGGAAGTGAGCTCCACAAAGAGGTCAAGGGGGCCCGGTGAGCATTCCACCCTCCGCGGGCTCCACTCAGGCCTGTAAGGCTTGGAGCCTTGCTCAGGGCGTCAGGGGAGCTGGTGGGACCACAGGGGCCACAGGACCTGCAGTGTGTGTGGGACCAGAGAGAGACGGAAACCGGGAAGGGCCTCTGTTACCTCCCACGGAATATTTCAGAAGAGTCAGGGACAAGGCAGCAGTCTAATCCTGGCTCCATCCCACCTGGAAAACCTTGGGTTTTTTCTTTCCCATTTTGGTCTTAAAAGCCTCCTTTCCTTGGAGAAAATGCAGGCTTGCGTGCACCTGACAGCCCTGTGGGCTCACTCGGCCCCTCCCTCTGGGTCAAGGGGAGGAGACTGGCCTGCGGACCTCCTCAGAGGCAGCACTGGCCCTGGGAGGGCCTGGGTGGGGTGGCACGGGGGCGTCACCTGTAGATCATGCCAGGGGAGCCGGTCTGCCGCAGGGAGAGCCGAGCCGGGGACCCCGTGGTCGATTCCGGATACATGGAGCCGGCCTCACTCGTCCCGACCCACTCCCTTCTTCAAGGAGGGAAGATCCTGGAGGGAGAGCAAAGAAGGAGGGGAGGCGGTTACAAAAAGACCAATCAGTGTGGCCAGGATGCTCTGTGATCCTGAAGGCCTGGTTCCTTGGGCATCTGCATGTCCCTCATCAGACAGACAGACAGGCCCACGGGGGCTCGGGTGAGGCTGATGGTCGGGTCCGTGACCGTGAAGGATTTCTACTCCTTCTTTCCAAGCCCCCACTCTGCCCCTCCCTGACTGCCTTTCTGAGGTTCTGGGAGCACTTCCTCGTTGCCCAAACTATGCAGAAATGGTGGCTGCAGAGGGAATCTGTGGACTTGGGAATCTGGGCTGTCTTCCCCAGGCCAGGAAGTGGTACCACGGTCACCCAGGGTCATCCTGGATGCCTCACCTCCCTGACCTCTGACTCCTGCCCTGAGGCACCCCCGGGCAAGTGAGGGACACGGACGGGAAACCAGGACCACAGAGGGGAGGGTGCACAGAGCGCCAGGCCTTGTGCGCCTGCTGGAGCAGAGCCGTCCCCAAGGCCAGTCCAGATGCTGGTCCAGAGGCCCCGGGGAAGGCAGGGTGCACGACGTCCTCACACAGGGTAACGGGATGGGGAACAGGCAGCCAAGGGCAGGCCGGGATGCACGTGCCCTTTACTGGGGGTGCGGCCCACCCCCACCCCTTGCTCTCCTCTCTGGCTTTCCCTGGGCCCAGCTGCTGTGTGGTGACACCTCAACCCCCAGCTCGGGCACTTAGGGATGTTTAATGTCCAGAATTCTGAATCACAGACTTAATCTGCCTGAGTCCCCAGGTGACGTCTGTGTTGTTTGTCCAGGGAACACACTTTGAGGACCCTTGGCCTAAAGCCGAGCTCCCGGACTAGAAGTCGGCAAACTACTGCCAGCAGGCCAAAAATTTCTGTAAATAAGATTTTATTGGAGGTTTTACCTCCATGCCCATTTGTTTATGAATTGCCCGTTTGTGCTACTATGATGGGGTGGGTCATTGCAATGGAGACCGTCTGGCCTGCAAAGCCTAAAATATTTACTACCTGTCCCTTTAAAGGAAAAGTCTGCCGACCCCTGTTCTAGGCTATTCTCTCCCCCACTGTCCAAGATGACACGGCCCAGCACCTCTCTCCTGAAATCACGAACACTTCCTTTCCCGTGTTACCCATAGCTCTCGACTTGATGCTTCCTATTTCACTAGCATCAGACCCATCCCCCAGTATCAGCACAAGGAACATTCTGCTCCCCTCCCATTGCTACCGGGTGACCTGGCCACGCCCACGGCACCCACACCCTCTGCCTCGCCCCCATTCAAGGGCATCCTGTAACAGGACTCTCGCCCACAAGTCCTTCCTTCTTTACAGAGCAGAGCCATCTGCACACAATCAATTACTACTTCTTCTATCTTGGGACTTCCCTCGTGGTCCAGTGGTTAAGACTCTGCACTTCCACTGCAGGGGCACAGGTTCGATCCCTGGTCAGGGAACTAAGATCCTGCATGCCACGCAGTGCGGCCAAAAACCCCCAAAACCCCCCTCCCCCAAAAATGACTTCTCCAGATGGAAGGAAAGATGGTGGAGGAGAAGGACGTGCACTCATTCCCTCTTGCGAGAGCACCATCATCACAACTAACTGCTGAACAATCATCAACAGGAAGACACTGGAACTCACTGAAAAAGATACCCCACATCCAAAGACAAAGGAGAAGCCACAATAAGATGGTAGGAGGGGTGCAATCACGATAAAATCAAATCTTATAATCGCTGGGTGGGTGACTCACAGACTGGCGAACACTTATACCACAGAAGTTCACCCACTGGAGTGAAGGTTCTGAGCCCCACGTCAGGCTTCCCAACCTGGGGGTCTGGCAACGGAGGAGGAATTCCTAGAGAATCAGACTTTGAAGGCTAGCAGGATTTGACTGCAGGACTTTGACAGGACTGGGGGAAACAGAGAGTCCACACTTGGAGGGCACACACAAAGTAGTGTGCGCATCGGGACCCAGGGGGAAGGAGCAGTGACCCCATAGGAGGCTGAAGCAGACCTACCAGCTAGTGTTGGAGGGTCTCCTGCAGAGGCAGGGGGCAGCTGTGGCTCACTGCGGGTACAAGGACACTGGCAGCAGAAGTTCTGGGAAGTACTCCTTGGCGTGAGCCCTCCCGGAGTCTGCCATTAGCCCCAACAAAGAGACTGCAGACTCCAGGGCTGGGTCGCCTCAGGCCAAACAACCAACAGGGAGGGAACTCAGCCCCACCCATTAGCAGACAAGCAGATTAAAGTTTTACTGAGCTCTGCCCACCAGAGCAGCACCCAGCTCTAGCCACCACCAGTCCCTCCCATCAGGAAACTTGCACAAGCCTCTTAGATAGCCTCATCCACCAGAGCGCAGACAGCAGAAGCAAGAAGAACTACAACCCTGCAGCCTGCAGAAGGAAAACCACAATCAGAGAAAGATAGACAAGATGAAAAGGCAGAGGGCTATGTACCAGATGAAGAAACAAGATAACCCCAGAAACACAATTAAATGAAGTGGAGATAGGCAACCTTCCAGAAAAAGAATTCAGAATAATGATAGTGAAGATGATCCAGGACCTCGGAAAAAGAATGGAGGCAAAGATCGAGAAGATGCAAGAAATGTTTAACAAAGACCTAGAAGAATTAAAGAACAAACAAACAGGAATGAACAATACAATAACGGAAATGAAAAATACACTAGAAGGAATCAATAGTAGAATAACTGAGGCAGAAGAACTGATAAGTGACCTGGAAGACAGAATGGTGGAAATCACTGCCACAGAAAAGAATAAAGAAAAAAGAATGAAAATAAATGAAGACAGCCTAAGAGACCTCTGGGACAACATTAAATGCACCAACATTCACGTTATAGGGGTCCCAGAAGGAGAAGAGAGAGAGAAAGGAACTGAGAAAATATTTGAAGGCATTACAGTTGGAAACTTCCTTAACATAGGAAAGGAAATAGGCGCCCAAGTCCAGGAAGCACAGAGAGTCCCAGGCAGGATAAACCCAAGGAGAAACACACTGAGAGACATAGTAATCAAACTGACAAAAATTAAAGACAAAGAAAAATTATTAAAAGCAACAAGGGAAAAACGACAAAAACACACAAGCAAACTCCCATAAGGTTAACAGCTGATTTCTCAGCAGAAACTCTGCAAGCCAGAAGGGAGCATGATATATTTAAAGTGATGAAAGGGAAGAACCTACAACCAAGAATACTCTACCCGGCAAGGATCTCATTCATATTCGACAGAGAAATCAAAAGTTTTACAGACAAGCAAAAGCTAAGAGAATTCAGCACCACCAAACCAGCTTTACAACAAATGCTTAAGGAACTTCTCTAAGTGGGAAACACAAGAGAAGAAAAGGACCTACAAAAACAAACCCAAAACAATTAAGATAATGGTAATGGAACATACATATTGATAATTACCTTAAATGTAAATGGATTAAATGCTCCAGCCAAAAGACATAGTCTGGCTGAATGGATACAAAAACAAGACCCATACATATGCTGTCTACAAGAGACCCACTTCAGACCTAGGGACCCATACAGACTGAAAGTGAGGGGATGGAAAAAGATATTCTATGCAAATGGAAATCAAAAGAAAGCTGGAGGGGCTTCCCTGGTGGTGTAGTGGTTAAGAATCCGCCTGCCAATGCAGGGAACACGGGTTCAAGCCCTGGTCCAGGAAGATCCCACATGCTGTGGAGCAGCTAAGCCTGGGTGCCACAACTACTGAGCCTGCGCTCTAGAGCCCATGAGCCACAACTACTGAGCCTGTGTGCCACAACTACTGAAGCCTGCACAACTAGAGCCTGTGCTGCACAAGAGAAGCCACTGCAACGAGAAACTCGCGCACCACAACGAAGAGTAGCCCCCACTCGCCGCAACTAGAGAAAGTCCGCACGCAGCAACAAAGACCCAATGCAGCCAAAAATAAATAAGTAAATAAATAAATTTATTAAAAAAAATAAAAAAGAAAGCTGGAGTAGCAATTCTCATATCAGACAAAATAGACTTTAAAATAAAGACTATTACAAGAGACCAAGAAGGACATAATGACCAAGGGATCAATCCAAGAAGAAGATATAACAATTGTAAATATTTATGCACCCAACATAGGAGCACCTCAATACTTAAGGCAAATGCTAACAGCCAAAAAAGGGGAAATTGACAGTAACACAATCATAGTAGGGGACTTTAACACCTCACTTTCACACCAATGGACAGATCGTCCAAAATGAAAATAAATAAGGAAACACAAGCTTTAAATGACACATTAAACAAGATGGACTTAATTGATATTTATAGGACATTCCATCCAAAAACAACAGAATACACTTTCTTCTCAAGTATTCATGGAACATTCTCCAGGATAGACCATATCTTGGGTCACAAATCAAGCTTTGGTAAATTTAAGAATATTGAAATTGTATCAAGTATCTTTTCTGACCACAACGTTATGAGACTAGATATCAATTACAGGAAAAAAAACTGTAAAAAATACAAACGCATGGAGGCTAAACAATACGCTACTAAATAACCAAGAGATCACTGAAGAAATCAAAGAGAAAATCAAAAAATACCTAGAAACAAATGACAACGAAAACATGATGACCCAAAACCTGTGGGATACAGCAAAAGCAGTTCAAGAGGGAAGTTTATAGAAATAAAATCCTACCTCAAGAAACAAGAAAAATCTCAAATAAACAACCTAACCTTACACCTAAAGCAATTAGGGAAAGAAGAACAAAAAAACCCCAAAGTTAGCAGAAGGAAAGAAATCATAAAGATCAGATCAGAAGTAAATGAAAAAGAAATGAAGGAAACAATAGCAAAGATCAATAAAAGTAAAAGCTGGTTCTTTGGCAAGAAAAACAAAATTGATAAACCATTAGCTAGACTCATCAAGAAAAAAAGGGAGAAGACTCAAATCAACAGAATTAGAAATGAAAAAGGAGAAGTAACAACTGACACTGCAGAAATACAAAGGATCATGAGAGATTACTACAAGCAACTATATGCCAATAAAATGGACAACCTGGAAGAAATGGAAAAATTCTTAGAAAAACACAACCTTCCAAGACTGAACCAGGAAAAAATAGAAAATATAAACAGACCAATCACAAGTAATGAAATTGAAACTGTGATTAAAAATCTTCCAACAAACAAAAGCCCAGGACCAGATGGCTTCACAGGTGAATTCTATCAAACATTTAGAGAAGAGCTAACACCCATCCTTCTCAAACTCTTCCAAAATATAGCAGAGGGAGGAACACTCCTAAACTCATTCTATGATGCCACCATCACCATGATACCAAAATCAGACAAAGATGTCACAAAAAAAGAAAGCTACAGGCCAATATCTCTGATGAACATAGATGCAAAAATCCTCCACAAAATACTAGCAAACAGAATCCAACAGCACATTAAAAGGATCATACACCATGGTCAAGTGGGGTTTACCCCAGGGATGCAAGGATTGTTCGTTCAATATATGCAAATCAATGAATGTGATACACCATATTAACAAATTGAAGGATAAAAACCATATGATAATCTCAATAGATGCAGAAAAAGCTTTTGACAAACTTCAACACCCATTTATGATGAAAAACTCTCCAGAAAGTCAGCATAGAGGGAACCTACCTCAACCTAATAAAGGCCATATATGACAAACCCACAGCCAACGTCATTCTCAATGGTGAAAAACTGAAACCATTTCTTCTAAGATCCGGAACAAGACAAGGTTGGCCACCCTCACCATTATTATTCAACATAGTTTTGGAAGTTTTAGCCACAGCAGTCAGAGAAGAAAAAGAAATAAAAGGAATCCAAATTGGAAAAGAAGAAGTAAATCTGTCACTGTTTGCCGATGACATGATACTATACAAAGAAAATCCTAAAGGTGCCACCAGAAAACTACTAGAGTTAATCAATGAATTTGGTAGAGTAGCAGGATACAAAATTAATGCATAGAAATCTCTTGCATTCCTATACACTAACAATGAAAGATCAGAAGGTAAATTAAGGAAACAATCCTATTTACCACTGCAACAAAAAGAATAAAATACATAGGAATAAACCTACCTAAGGAGGTAAAAGACCTGTACTCAGAAAACTATAAGACACTGATGAAAGAAATCAAAGGTGACACAAACAGAAGGAGAGAGATACCATGTTCTTGGATTGGAAGAATCAATATTGTGAAAATGACTATACTACCCAAGGCAGTCTACAGGTTCAATGCAATCCCTATCAAATTATCAATGGCATTTTTTACAGAACTAGAACAAAAAATCTTATAATTTGTATGGAGACACAAAAGACCCCGATTAGCCAAAGCAATCTTGAAAAAAAAAAAAAAAAAACAGAGCTGGAGGAATCAGACTCCCTGACTTCAGACTATACTACAAAGCTACAGTAATCAAGACAGTATGGTACTGGCACAAAACCAGAAATATAGATCAATGGAACAGGATAGAAAGCCCAGAGATAAACACATGCACCTATGGTCAACTTATCTATGACAATGGAGGCAAGGATATACAATGGAGAAAAGACAGTCTCTTCAATAAGTGATGCTGGGAAAAATGGACAGCTACATGTAAAAGAATGAAATTAGAACACTCCCTAACACCATACACAGAAATAAACTCAAAATGGATTAAAGACCTAAATGTAAGACCAGGCAATATAAAACTCTTAGAGGAAAACATAGGAAGAACACCCTTTGACACAAACTGCAGCAAGATCTTTTTTGACCCACCTCCTAGAGTAATGGAAATAAAAACAAAAATAAACAAATGGGACCAAGTGAAACTTAAAAGCTTTTGCGCAGCAAAGGAAACTATAAACAAGACAAAAAGACAACCCTCAGAATGGGAGAAAATATTTGCAAGTGAATCAACAGACAAATGATTTATCTCCAAAATATATGAACAGCTCATGCAGCTCAATATCAAAAAAAACAAACAACCCAATCAGAAAATGGGCAGAAGACCTAAATCTACATTTCTCCAAAGAAGACATATAGATGGCCAAGAGGCACATGAAAAGCTGCTCAACATCACTAATTACTAGAGAAATGCAAATCAAAATTACGAGGTCTCTTGGGCTTCCCTGGTGGCGCAGTGGTTGAGAGTCTGCCTGCTAGTGCGGGGGACACGGGTTCGAGCCCTGGTCTGGGAGGATCCCACATGCCGCGGAGCGGCTGGGCCCGTGAGCCACAATTGCTGAGCCTGCGCGTCTGGAGCCTGTGCCCCGCGACGGGAGGGGCCGCGATAGGGAGAGGCCTGCGCACCGCGATGAAGAGCGGTCCCCGCACCGCGATGAAGAGTGGCCCCCGCTTGCCGCAACTGGAGAAAGCCCTCGCACGAACCGAAGACCCAACACAGCCAAAAATGAATAAATAAATAAATAAATAAGAAAATCCTTTAAAAAAAAAAAAATTACGAGGTCTCACCTCACTCCAGTTAGCTGGGCATCATCATAAAGTTACAAACAATAAATGCTGAAGAGGGTGTGGAGAAAAGAGAACCCTCTTGCACTGTTGGTGGGAATGTAAATTGATAGAGCCATTAAGGAGAACAGTATGGAGGTTCCTTAAAAAAATAAAAATAGAATTACTATATGACCCAGCAATCCCACTACTGGACATATACCCAGAGAAAATCATAATTCAAAAAGACGCATGCAGCCCAATGTTCATTGCAGCACTTTTACAATAACCAGGTCATGGAAGCAACCTAAATGTCCATCAACAGACGAATGGATAAAGAAGATGTGGTACATATATACAATGGAATATTGCTCAGCCATAAAAAGGAACGAAATTGGGTCACTTGTAGAGACGTGGATGGACCTAGAGACTGTCATACAGAGTGAAGTAAGTCAGAAAAAGAAAAACAAATATCATATATTAATGCATATATGTGGAATCTAGAAAAATGGTACAGATGAACTGGTTTGCAAGGCAGAAATAGAGACACAGATGTAGAGGACAAACGTATGGACACCAAGGGGGGAAGTCTGGGGGGATGAATTGGGACATTGGGATTGACATATACACACTAATATGCATAAAATAGATAACTAAAAAAAAAAAACCCAAACTACTTCTGCAGTTTTCAAAAACAACAAGCATAGTTTCTTGGACCCACTTCCTTCCCCACTCTTGTCCTATTTCTCTCCTTCCATCACAGGAAATGTCCTCTTGTCTGCAATTACCCTCCCTTCTGCCCTCATGCCTCTGAGGAAGCTACCATTGCCAAGGTCGCCGTGACCTCCCTGTTGCTAAGCCTGATAGTGCCCAGCGTACGGGGTGGATGGCGGGGCCGCACCATCCTCCTGGCTCCGGGACCCCACGCTGCCCGCTGTCCTGCTGCCTCCCCAGCTGCTCCTTCTCGGGCTCCCGGGCTGCGTCTGGTCCTCTCTCTTGTCTCCACCTCTGGTTTCTGCCCAGGCTCAGGTCTTGAATCTCTTTTCTTTTCTGTCTACACGAGGTTCCTCAGATTTCCACCAGTCTTCTGGCTCTGACCTCCATTGCTACGATGCAGACCCCACGATTGTATCTCCAGCCCCCATCTCTCTGCTGGACCGCAGACGCGTGTATCCAACCATCCACTAGGCATCTCTACAAGGATGTGAAACAAGCACCTTGGGTCCATGCATCTAACACGAAGCTCCTGACCACCCTGTCAACTACAAATTGGCACTTGCCATGTGCACTTGCCATCTACCTCTACAAGGATTAAATCCTGTGCTGCTGCAGTTGCTGACTTTCAACATCCCCTGAACGGAATTCAGGGTGGAGAGCAGAAATGAGGCACTCGGTGCTCTGAGAAAAACTGGCAGAACAGGTCTTCAGATAGCTAGATATTTTCAGGAGAAGATTTAATGAGCCTAATTTTTGTGTTTCCTCATATCTAGAAAAACACTAAAATCCTTCATGGTGATGATTGCTCCTTGTGACTAGCAGAAACCTTCTGGAAAAAAATACGTGCTTGATTGCATGTGCTCCCTCTTTGCCAAAATCACATACATACTGACCTTCGCCTGACCTCTTTGGTGCAGTTTCTCAGAGCTATCTGAAATGCTGTCTCCCGGGCCGCAGTCCTCATGTTGCCCCAAATAAAACTTAACTCTCACTCTCATGTTGTGCATTTTTTTAAGTCGACAACTCCCATTCCAGCCCTGTTCTTCCACGGCCACCCTGTCCTGAGGCCATCTTCAGAAGCCACCAGAGTCCCGCGCTTCTTGCGGTGACCTCCGCCTCCTCCTCCCTGGCCCGGTTGCCACCTTCCCTCTCATAGTCCCCACGACAGCTTTCTGACAGGTCTCCTGGCTTCCACCTTGACCAGGAGCCAGAGCGAACCTTCCAGAACATAAATCAGATCATGTTGTTACTTTGCTCAAACTTTCCAATGGTTTCCCATTCTACCCAGAGTGAAAGCCCAAATCTCAACAGTGGCCTCAGCCCGGCCCCGCCTGAGCCATGACCTCTCTGACCTCATCCCCGCCCCCCCCTCGCTCACTCTGCCCCAGACGCGGGCTCTGTGGGGTCCCGTGAACCCAGCAGATGCTCCAACCTCAGGGCTTTTGCACCTGCTCTTCCTTCTGCCTGAGCTCTCTGACCCCCGACCCGCCGGAGGGACCCCCTGACCTTCATCTCCTAATACAAAGGTCGCATTCTCAGGGAGTCTTCTCTGGACACTTTATCTTAAATTGCAGACCTGTCTTCCCTACACTCCCCTGGTCCCTCCCCTGGCACGTGTCACCTTCTAACACACCTTCTATTTCACCTACTGTCTCATTTATGACCCCAAGATGCCAGCTCCATGGATGCAGGGAGTTTTGTCGGCTGTGTTCACAGCTATGCCTGGCACACCTGTGGTAGGGGGAGGGCCTGGGGACTCGGCTGGCATGAGGTGGCAGGGGTGGGGACAGGGCCGCCTTCCTGAGGGTGCAATGCCTGCTCTGTCCAGCGGGGGTGTTCACGGCAGCTACAGGTGCCACTGGCCACACTTTGGGAGGCATCCCCAGGGAGGTCACCTGTCCCACTCCTCACCCTAGCCCGGACTCTGGAAGCTCAGGTCCTTCAGGGTCAGCAGTCAGCTCCTCCGCCCACAGCCGGGCACTGGCCATGCTCTGATGCCCACTTCACGTGGAAAAGAACTGCAGGCCACGAGCAGTGCTTCTGTCTCATTCCTCCTGGGGGGTTGGCACCTTTGCCACCTCACGGGGGGGAAGAGGATTGGTGAGGTTTCCCCAAGCCCCCTGCTGGGCATTCAGGACACAGTCCAGGGGCACAGCCAACGTGCCCAGAGCCCACCTCCTTGCCCTGTAGCTGCCACTGTCCAATCAGGAGCCACTGCATCTGCCTGGCAGCCAACCCCCAAGGAGCTGACGTCCCAGTGGGGAGGCTGTGACTCCCAGGCTGCCAGGTGCTGGGCTCCTGCACCCCTGGGGGAGGAAGGCAGGCACAGCTGCCCAGCCCACCTCCACCCGGGACCGTGCAGAAACCATTTGGCAACATGCCAGGCTCGAGAGGGACGAGGGACGGGAGGGGCGGCTGAGAGGGTGTGGCTCGGGGGTCCAAGCTGGGAGTCCGAAAGCTGGGTCCCTCCCATCTCCTGCATGCCCAGCTGGTCTGCGTGTGACCTGGAGCAAACCACCCCGGTTTATACTTGGAGACATAAGCATGGAGTGCTCACAAAGGCCCGTTCATAGTTTCTCACGGGAGCAAAGAGAAGATGATACGCTCTGAGCCCAAGAGGAAAGATGTTGAGTCAGTCCCAGCTCCCACCCTTTGCAGGCTGAGCTGAGCGATGACAGGGGACCTGAAAGCCTCCATCTGTAGACACTGTCTTCTCTCCAACTTATTGTTTGGAAAACTTTCAAACATCAGAAAAATTGTAAAAAACCAGAATAGCCACAAACACCTATATACCCTTCATCCTACTCACTGATAGTCTACCTATGCCTCATTTCCTTGCATTGCCTCTCCTCCCCCTCCCCCTCTCTCCCCTTCACCTCTTCCCCCTCCCTCTCGCACACACTTTTTTTCTGAACCATTTGACAGTTGCCATCTCATGCACGTCACCCCTCAATACTGCAGCAAGCATTTTCTGAGAATAAGAACTCTACCTTACATAACTACAATACCATGATCATATCTAAGGCAATTAATTCAATACCACCTGATATATAGCCTATATTAAAAATTTCCGCCTTCCTCAAAAAACAAGAAAAACCTCAAATAAACAATCCAGGCTACCACCTAAAAGAATTAGAAAAAGAAGAACAGGGACTTCCCTGGAAGCGTTGTGGTTAAGACTCTGCACTCCCAATGCAGGGGGCCCGGATTCGATCCCTGATCAGGGAACTAGATCCCACATGCATGTCGCAACGAAGAGTTCGCATACCGCAAGAAAGGAACCCATGAGGCGCAACTAAGGAGCCCGCCTGCCGCAAGTAAGACCCGACGCAACCAAATAAATAAGTAAATAAATTAGAAAAGAAAGAAAGAAAAAGAAGAACAAACAAAACTTAAAGTCAGCAGAAGAAAGGAAATAATAAAGATCAGAGAAGAAATAAAACAGAGATTAAAATTTTCCCATTGATTCCAAAAAGATAGTCTATAGTTTAAAAAAATCCAGAATCCATTCCAAAAATAGATTCTATAGCTTAAAAAAAAAACACCAGAATCCACTCAAGGTTCACCTAATCCAGCACCCCTCAACTAATCTCTTAATCCAGCACCCCACCCCCCTACCATTTTTTCATTTTTGTTTTTCATGGCATTGGGTTTTTGTATTTGTTTTTGAAAAGCTCAGGCCATTAGTCCTGCAGACTGTCCCACATTTTGCATTTGTCTGATTGCAGCCTGATGATTAGATCTGGCTAAACCTTTTTGGTGAGGTGTGTCCTTCTGGTGCATCCAACCAGGATGCACATGCGCGTTTGTCCATTGACGGGCAAAGCCAGGGCCTGCCACTTGGTTAAGGCAGCTTCCGCCTGGCACGGAGCACTAATTCCTTCATAATTAACCAGGAACCGCAGGGAGGGCTCTTTGAGGCTGTGTGAGAATCCAGTTCCCCTGCAACCTCTCACTGTGTTTTCTCCACTTTAGTTTTCCCAGAAAGGTCACTATGCAGCCTGTTAGGGCTCCGAGTGCAGAGGACGCGAGAGGGCAGGAGGCCCAGTTTAAATGGGAAGAAAACACAAAAACGGATTCCTGGAGTCTTAGGCTGTCATCAGAGCTGCAGCCCCGGCCAGGCCCTGATGCTCAGATTCTCAGGGACTGACCAAAGGCCCCACGGGGCCTCTATGTGACTCTGGGGCCTGGGATTGGCCCTGAGACTCGGGCTGGCGGTCTTCTGGAAAAGTGGACCCATGACATGATTTTAAACATGGACAAGCACATTTATACACACAGAGGGAAAGCCCCAGAATAAACCAGATGGACTGTGCAAAATGTCCAGGGTCAGAGCAGACCACGGTGAGGCGCCCTTGACCAGGACACACGAGCTCGCTCTCTCTCTCTTTAAGCCTCAGTCTTCTCATCTGCAAAATGGGGGCCTGGCCTACATGAGCCTCAATTTCTCTGTTGGAGCTAAGAATAAATGATTATATTATTCTGGGGGCTAATGTGCCTGGGGGTGTCCAATTCGGAGCTGCAAGTGGCGCTCTCTCTCTCTTCCTCTCTCTCTTTCTCCCTCTTTCTCTGCTCCCTTCAGCCTCAGCATTAAAGATGGAATCTGTAGCCTCTCAGAGTTGATGAGAGCTACTTGCATGAGATGGGAAGAATTCAGTGCATCCAGGCGAGAGAAGAAAAGGAATTCACAGCTAAGCCAAGAAACCACAAAGAAGAGTCAGAGCGAGCCCACGAGTCCAGAGACACTCAATAATAGGAGATGCTTTCTGAGTGACCCTGCTTGGGGGACCACCTGTTCTGGTTCCTCAGATGTTCTGGTTGATGAGCTGACATCTGATTTGCATAGAAGGAGGGTATGAGGGTCTAGGAGATTGAATCATCGGTCCCCATTCCTGGCTCCTTCCGTATCCATGTCCTTTGCTGAGTGACTCTGCCACCTCCCCCCAACATGCACGCATGCATACAACACCCACCCCACCTCCACACACACACAAACACACTCTTGGGCCAATGGGGAGCGAGCAGAATGACGATATGCCAGCTCCAGCCACAGGAGACTTGCCCTGGAGCCCCTGCCATCATCATGGACGAACCTGCTCCAGACACACCCCCCGCTGGTCCAAAGAGGCCGAGCTCACATGCAAGAGCCACCCGGCCTGGACCGGGCATCACCCATCGATCTGCGATGTGGAGCCAGCAGACCCACGAATGCAGACAAACGAACCTCTCTGTGGCCTGCCACCAGGACTGTTACACACA
The DNA here is from genome assembly GCF_949987535.1 of Balaenoptera acutorostrata. Lineage (NCBI taxonomy): Eukaryota > Metazoa > Chordata > Mammalia > Artiodactyla > Balaenopteridae > Balaenoptera > Balaenoptera acutorostrata. Next base: position 4,405,553 of record NC_080064.1, on the reverse strand, counting down.
AGGTGAATGGAGTTTTAACTTTAGCACCGCTGGGAGCCGTTCTGCTGTGTTTTCATATTCAGGGTCATTCTCGTTACATTAAATTATAACTCCAGTGGGAGGCCGGGAGCTACTTCCAGTTACGGGAAAAGGATGCCACAGCTGTCTCTTTACCATAGATTCTGGAGCACAAAACTTGGGTGATGGGAACCTTCAGGTAGTGAGAGCTCTTCATGTGAAGCTAGCCCTCTGAGCTCTGGAGAGGGAAACTGTTTCTAAATCGAAACCTTGCCGAGTCGACACCCGTTTCCATCTTCTTCTGGGGCTTGGTGGATGACACAATTCCCCCCTTTGGGTGACCCAGGAGACCACTCCAGGTGGTGGGGAGGGAGGTGAGGTCCAGTTGGGGTTCAGATCTAGCCCTCAGTTTGCATCGTAACTCTGCCATTTATTGGTGTCTGACCTTGGGCAAATCTCCCAACCTTCCGAAGTGTCAGTTTCTCCATCTGTGAAATGGGAGGGTAACAGGAGTCACGGAGGAGCTGATGCGCTACCAGGTGGGGGTGTGCGGTGACGGCCACAGAGGCTGGGATCCGCCCGTGCCCGGCGCTGGAGGAGGGAAGGTGCTGCCCGAGGCGTGGGAGTACTTCTCGGCAAGTCCGCGGTCACGACTCCTTCCTGAACATTTGCACCGCGGGCCAAAGGCAGGTGAGGTCACCCTTGCGCAGAGGCATCTGCTCCAGAGGCAGCCTGCTCCCAGGCAGTGGTCCTGCCTTCCAGAAAATCACTTTTCAGGGTCCTCAGACTCACTGCAACCTCTCCTTTTCCCATGCTGCCTCTCTCCCCTGCTCTCAGAAGTCTTCTCATCTTTTCCAGTTTCCCAGAAAAAGGCTCATAATTTACGGAGGTGACCAGCCATGCACAGGTATGACTTGCTGTCGTGGGGGTCCCTCTGGGGGCTGCATCCTCATTCTGGATCATCCTGGAAGCTCAAAGCTTCCAGAAGGCTTGGCCCTAGATCGCCGAGGTCTTAAGAACAATGAGACTGTATGAGTTGTCTACTGCCACCTGACAAGGGTTGGGGGCTTACAACAACAGATATTACTCACACAGTTTTGGAGTCAGGAATCCGGGACTGACTTGGCTGGCTGGTCTGGCTCAGGGTTTCTCCTGAGGCTGTGGGCAGGATGTCAGCTGAGACCACCATCTCATCTGAATGCTCCTTGTCTTTGCTTTTTGCTGCACCGTGCGTCTTGTGGGATCTTAGTTCCCCAACCAGGGATTGAACTCAGGACCTGGGCAGTGAGAGCGTGGAGTACTAACCACTGGACTGCCAGGGAGTTCCCCTGAAGGCTCCTCTTCTTCGATGTCTCCTGCACAAGGCTGTGGGCAGTGGGCCTCGGTTCTGTACTCCTTGGATCTCTCAGGCCAAGGCAGTTTGCTTCCCCCAGAGCAAGGGATGGAGAGAGAGAGAAGCTGCCGTGTCTTTCTTGACTGAGGCTCAGGAGATTTGTTTATTGGTCACAAAGACCAACCCTAATACGATGGAGTGGGTGAGGCCCAGGAGGCGGGGCCACTGGAGACCATCTTGAAGGTCACTGCTGTGACACCAGTTACGGACTGTTCCTCACCTTTACTCTGTCCCCATTTGCCCTGAGACCACAGGGATGCCGGCTCCTCCAGGGCAGGGGCTTTGCCTCTTCTGCTCACTGATGTGTCCCAGCAGTGCCAGGCACGTGGCCGATGCTCCGTGACCTCTGACTGAGGGACCAGGGAGGAGAGGCTTACAGCACCTGGGTGTGACAGGCGTGTGACAGGCGTTTGAAGGGCGTTGGGTTATCTCCCCGGAAGCTTCAGGAATCAGGGCTAGGACTTAAGCTCCTGCTTCTCAAACTCATGTTACTTTGCATGTTGCTTCTCGAACCCCGTAAATCCTTTCTACCAAAGCCCTGAGGTATGGCTCTGACTGTGACACGGCATGAAACCACTGCCCTTTATGGGCCCAAAGCCTGCGGGAGCCTCGGCGGCCACAGGGTGCCTCAAGAAGAGACAGGAAGAGGAGTAACTGCTGAAAACCGCACATATCCGGAAGGGCGCTTGTGTAACACCCCCTTCCGCTCTCACCCAGAGGCCAGGAGCTCCGAGACAGGAGCCAACTCTCCTCCTGCGAGCAAGATGGGTGGCAAAGGGCGAGAGCTGCTGAACCTGAGTGCACTTGGGGTGCCCGTTCTGCCTGTGGAGTCATCTTGGAGGACAAACAGAGAGGCCCAATTGCCAGAAGGGGCTGGAGGTCAACAGTCCCACACCCAAACAGCACCATCCAGATCTCGCTCAGATTCAGATGGAGCTGGGGGCGGGGAGAATGGTGCAATCATTACTGGGGGCTGGGGGTCACGGCCAGGACCCCCTCTGCTCTTGGCCAGTGAGAACCTCAGTCTCTTCTCTAAACTCCTGCGGCCTGAGCCAGGGGGACAAGCGGCATGGGGACCCCTCCCCAACCCAACACTAAAAACCACGGACCTCACGTGGCCAGACCACGGTGGAAACATCTGGACCAGCCACAGAGCCCACGGCAAGACTGCCTGACAGGGCGTCTGTTCACGCGTCTAACTGATGCCCCATTAAGAATTCCTTATAAAGATCACAGACTGGAAGTTTCAATCTTTTCAAAGCAACCTTCAAGCACCTGTTCCCTGATTACGAACAAGTCAACCAACACAGAGCCAGGGCTGGACTGTTGCAGGGAGAGTCCCTGTTCAAATCGAATTGATTCCACAGTAAAAAAAATCAAATCCCAACTCTCCCAAAGCAATGGTGGAAGGCCTTTCCCCTGGTACAGCCCACCCAGATCCTCACCGTGGCTCAGGCACCTACTGGCTGGGCGCCTTCCGATCACGGGGAAGGCTCGCCATGGCTCCTGGTTACGTCAGGGCTGCGCACAGTGATGGTGGCGGGGGGCGGGGTGGTCTGCTGGGGTCAGCAGCCGAAGGCCCCCAGTCGTGGGGACAGCCACCTCCTCTCCCTTGGCTCACGGGGTGGAGGGGCCTCGTCTCCTGGCCACGGCTCCCCCATTTCCATCCACATCCCAGTGACCACAGGTGGAAGGGTGTGGTCACCGAAGTCTGGCCAGAGAGGCCTCAGTGCTCTACAGACCACGCGAGCTGCAGCGGGTCAGGGCAAGATGCAGGAAACAGAAGCCCGCACGTGCTCCGGAATCTCCATAACCTTCTCCGGGGGCCCAGGCCACAGGCCTCCCCACAGTCATTCATTCAGCAAACGTTAGAGCTCTCCTGTCCCAGCTCGGGAAGCTCACAGCCTCCTCCCCGTCCGCTGCCCTGGTCTCCCGTGGGGACCACAGCCTGCACCAGTATCCTGCTGGGGCCCAGAGTGGAGAGGACAGCAAGGTCGGGGAGGGAAGCAGCAAGAAGCTGGGCTTTTCCAGGCCGGGAGGGAGACCCTTAGGCATCAGGGAGCTCCCCCCCACCCCTCACCCACGTGGTGACCATGGGCTGCCCTTCCCGGACAGACCTGCAGGGTGGGGAAGGGACTCAAGGGGTCCTCGGCCACCCTCCCCCTTGCATGCGGGATCTTAGTTCCCCAACCAAGGATCCGACATGCACCTCCCCTTCATCCCCCATTGGAAGTGCGGAGTCTTAACTACTGGACCACCAGGGAAGTCCTCGTTTTGTTTTTAAGGCAGGGACCCTTACTCCTTCTGCCTGTGAAACTACTTTGCACTCAGAGATGGGAACCCAGGCTGGGGGTTCCCAGGAGACAGTGGATGGGCAGGAACCTCTCCAAGAGCCTGCTGGGGCCCCTTGGCAGCTGTGCCCTCACCCCCCAGGCTGGACAGAGGTGGCCCTGCCGCACTCTTGATCTCCGGGCAGCTCCTTGCCCCAGGGATGAAAGCAGAAGCCAGCAGCCCCGGAGGCAGAGCCGTGTCAGACGTCTCCTCTGGGTCCCACCCGCTGCGCCCCAGCCATCACTGGGTCACAGGAGGCCTGCCGGTCCCCTTCAGGGAGGACGCCTGCAGCCTCTGTGCCAGCCAGCCACGTGGGCTCGGCCTGGGTCCAGCAGGGCGTCCACAGGGGTAGCTCCCACCCTGGCGGCAGCCAGTCCTGCGGGGGCACAGGGCCCAGGGGGCTGCTGGCCTGATGAACCCTGGACGTCAGGGGAGCTCCCAGACCCTGCAGAGGGACCCGGGGTCCCATCCCCTCAAGCACAAAACCCATCCTGGGAAGCAGGGTCCCCGAAATGCCCTGGGTACCTGCTCCTGCGTCAGAACAGCCAGAGACAAGACCATCCTGGCGTGTACGAGGTGGAAGGCGAACACCGCAGGACCACGGGGCCGACCAGGAAGCCGCCGGCAGCGAGTGACACTGCAGAGGATGCTCGGCGAGCCGGGGCCCCGGCGAGACGGGGTGTGGCCTCTAGTGCCAGGCGTGCCCCGATGAGGGCCCCAGACACCCCGACCTTCCTGACAGTGCAGCAGCTGCCCTGCGCAGGCAGGGTGGGGGGCCCCTTTCTGGGGGAGGGGGAGGGGGAAGGGGAGGGGACAGACACGCAGCTACCAGCTAGTTCTGGGGATGTTCCAGTTCCTGCTTATTGGCGCCAGCTTCGTGCCCGGGCTGGGCTACGCGCCTTTTACCCACGTCCCCTCATCTGATTGTCCCCCCAGCCCTGGGGGGGGGTCACTGCTGCTCCCCCAATGCCATCGATGATGACCCTGAGAGTCAGAGGTCAGGCCCATGGCTAGGATTTGAACCCGGGGCTGGGCTGATTCCAGAGCTGTACTCTGAGCTGGGCACTGCTAGGATGTCCCCCAACTGGACGGTGAGCCCGGGGCAGGGCTCTGTCCCTCACTCATGTCCCATCCCCGGTCCCGCCACTGAGCCAGGACACAGCAGGTGCAAGCAGATGACGTGGTGGTGGGGCGGGGTGGCCCGGGAGGACGGGTGAGGGGGGATTCCCCTCTGTGGGGAGGAGGCTTTATCCACGGTTCCAGGGAGTGGGGTGGGCACAGGACTCAGGCTGCAGTGGGAGCAGCTGCCGTAGGTCCCCAGCGGGGTTAAGACACAGATGGGGCGGTGGGGAAAAGAAAGAGGAAAGAGAAGGGAGAAGTAAACAGTTTGGGGCGCTCTGGAGCATCTCATGACTGACTGAAGACAGCAGCTGTCGGGAGGTGAGCAGGAGGGTGGCGGAGAGCAAAGGGACAACGGAAAAAAGAGAGGCCCTGGGGGGGGTGGCATCGGGAGGAGAGACCCCACAGCTGACCCCCCGCACACAGCCCTTGCTGTCTTTAACCCCCTTAGATGAGTGCACTTTTATACACGGGAATCAAGGCCCATGAATACTAAATGCTATCCAAGGCCACGGGCCCATCAGTGGCAGAGCTGGAACGGGAACCAGGTACGTCTGGCTCCAGATTGGGACTCTTTCCTCCACCTGCCCTGGACCCCCTCGGGCCTGACTCTGGACAGGTACCCTCTGCTGCCCACCAGCACGGAGGAGACCCTGCGGGTCCACGAGGCACACTTAACTCACTGCTCTTACACACCTCCAGGCAGCAGGTAGAAGCTGGACATTTCAAACTAACGCCTGTAACCTCGTGGGCCGCTTGGCAGTGCTGGCCACCGTGAGTCAGGTCTCAATCCGCCGCTTCATTCCTGGCCCCTAAGAGTAAATCGCATTTCTTCAGGTATCTGCCAACGCTTTTTCAAGAAGTTCCTTTGGACCGGGAGGGCAGGCAGCCACTGAATGCTGGGCTGTGAAGTTGGGGATACTTCATTCGGACCAGGGGCAGCTCCTTTTCTGCGTGGACGCATCCGAGCCACAGATTTAAGCTGGATCAATAAACATGACAGACAGAGCCGCTGAGTGGCCCAACTGCCACCCACATGCCCCATTTCCTGAATCATCTTCCAGCTAGTGTGGCCTGGGACACGGTCTATCAGCAGAGTCCTGGGGGTAGAGGGGTATCCAGGGAATTTTGCTTTCCTTGTGGAAAGGGACAGAATCTTCTGGAATGTTCTTCTTCATGGAGGAGTTTGTGTCCATTTTCAGCAGAAGGAGTGATACGGGCGGAGGTCTCTCAGGCTGGATCGGGGGCAGGAGGCGGTACCTCAGAGGCCTGTGTGGGGTGACCTGCAGCAAGTAGTCTTGTACCGTCCCCCCAGCTCGACCACAGAACACGATCGTGTGCCAGGCCGGTCTTGAGACCACCTGAAGTTACCTCCTGGTAAGCGCGGACCTCATAGGGATTCTAGCTGTTTCCACAACTTACGGAGGAAGTTCTGAACAGATCTGCCTCAAGGTAACTCACATTCCTTTGGGCCGGGACCTGTCCCCGGAGTGTAGGCGGAGGGCCGGGTTCATGCAGCCTAGACACTCCCCGTGTGAGGAGCAGAGAGCGGGGTCCAGGGCCCCAGAGACACACGACTCCCTCTGCAAACCCCCATGGGGAACGCTAAGCGAATGAGTCCTCTGGGGATGACCGAAATGACGAAACATGTCCTTTTTTATGTTGATTTCAAGTCAGCATCCTTGTAACTTCTACCCACAGGGCCCACCTCTGTTCCCCGGCCGGGGAACTAAGGATGGTTTTCACGTTTAAAAAAAAAAAAAAAAAAAATTAATTAATTAATTAATTAATTAATTTATGGCTGTGTTGGGTCTTCGTTTCTGTGAGAGGGCTTTCTCTAGTTGCGGCGAGCGGGGGCCACTCTTCATCGCGGTGCGCAGGCCTCTCACTGTCGCGGCCTCTCTTGTTGCGGAGCACAGGCTCCAGACGCGCAGGCTCAGTAGTTGTGGCTCATGGGCTTAGTTGCTCCGCGGCATGTGGGATCTTCCCAGACCAGGGCTCGAACCCGTGTCCCCTGCACTGGCAGGCAGATTCTCAACCACTGCGCCACCAGGGAAGCCCGGTTTTCACGTTTTTTAAGTGGTTGGAAGAGAAGAATATTTCATGGGACGTAAAAATTATAAAAAATTCAAATTTCAGTGTCATCAATACTGCTTCATTGGTACAGAGCCATGCTCATGTACTATTGGGCCTTCATAACAAAACGCCACAGATGGGGTGGGGGGGGACTTCAATAACAGACATTTTTCTCAAAGTTCTAGAGGACGGAAGTCCGAGATCCAGGTGCTGGCAGATTCAGTGTCTGTGAACACTCTCTTCCTGGCTTGAGGACGGCCACCTTCTCCCTGTGTCCTCACAGGCAGAGAATGAGCTTGCTCTGGTCTTTTCCTCTTCTTATAAAGGCACCAACCCATCATGGGACCCCGCCCTCAGGACCTCATCTAAACGCAATCACCTCCCAAAGGCCAACGGCATCCCACTGGGAGTTAGGGCTTCAACGTATGAATTTTGGGGGACACAAACATTCGGGCCAGAACACTTATTCACGTATCGGCCACGATTGCTTTCACGCCACGTGGCAGCACTGAGGAGTTGGGATAGAGGCTGCACTGCCTGAAAGGCTAAAGCAATTATTCTCTGACCCTTTGTAGAAAAGGTTTGCGGATCCCCGTTCTAGGAGTTACCTCGGCCTCTAGAAGGCTACACCTCCCTCCTGGAGCAACAGGGGCTTCAGGCACCCTTTGCACACAGCCTTTGGAGCCACTGACCTCTGCTGCTGGACCCCGCCTCTGCTCCCACGAGCCCACACCCGTTTCCTGGGCCCAAGTCTCGGCCGTTACCTCTCTTGGAGTGGGGCTTCAGTTAAGTGAGGTCACCGCACGAAGCACTCTGCCTGGGCCCCACACGCACTCTTGGTCACTGTCATTCTGTTCATCTCCTGCATTCAGGTGTAGCTTGCGTGGTTGGGTGACTTTCAAGCCAACCCTGGGGTTCTGTTGAGAGTTTTCAGCCTATGAGATCACAACCTCCTCTCCGGGGACTGGACGGGAATCCAGTTTAATAACTGATAGCCAGAAGCAGACCCATTTCAAAGGCAGCGTGATTTGTAACATTTTGCAGCCCCGTTCAAAACCTCGCTTGGGGAGGGGGGGCAAACGCAGGAGGTGTATTTGTCAACGCTGGTGCCTGGAGGGGCCACACGTCACATTCTGGGGGGATTCACCATTGGTGGGCGCTCAGCTCTGCGTCCTGCAGACCCCACCCCGGTCACGTCATGGGTGAGGGGTCTCCCGGAGCCTTCGTAGAAATGCAAACCTTCATGGTTGAAAAGCTCCTGGTGGTTTTTTTTCCCCTGGGGGACACCTCCCGGGTGACATGTTATGCAAATTTTCCAAGTGTTCCAGACAGGCCACGTGCAAAAGCCTAATCACATTCACAACGTGGCCCCATGGTCTGTCCAAAGGATCCTCTCTCGCCCAGGGGCGTGGGGGTTTGAAAGGGCTCCGCAGTGACTCCTGGAAGCTGAGTGGCCCTGAGGACATCGCAGGAAAGGGGACCCCCAAGAGGTGCTTCTCTACCCTGCCCAGTGGGGTCCCACCTGCTCCTCCCCCTCAGATGTCTGGGGAACAGAGCAGGGAAGGTGGCCCCCAGGTGGGGCCCGGGGGTTTCCTGCAGCTGTTAACCTGCGGGGGTCTGAGGTTAATCATGTGACTCAAACGTGCCTGCCCCAAAGACGTTGCCTGCACAAGAGAAAGCTAGTTACTGCAGAATCTTATTATTATTTAAAAAAATCTCTAAAGCCCCGCATCAACATCAGCAAACCAAAACACCACCGAACAAACCCCCCTATCACTGGTAGATGTCTTTTGATGGATAGGATACCTCCCTAGGATGCTGGAGCACCTGATGAAAGATGTCTCCGGTGGGGACCGCAAACCTCTGGTGGGTGCAGCCAAGGGACGGGGGTGGATATTTGGGCTTTGTGAGTCTCTGCCATGTGAAAACAGCCAGAGACAGTTTGTGAAGGAAAGGGTGTGGCTGTGTTCCCATAAAACTCTGTTGACAAAAACAGGTCGTGGGCTGGCTTTGGCCCTCAGGCCATAGTTTGCAGAACTTTGATCTCTGACATTAAAAAAAGGTGACATCCACTGAAATTAAGACAGAAGTGTGGATCCTTATGAGGTCCACAGCACTCACAGCTCTGCTCTGTCCTTTTGTGGGGACACGCTGGTCAGGAAGGGGACCCCCTCAGGTCCAAGATAACTCCCATGCTGCCTGCTGGCTGAGCCCCTGACCCCGTTGCTCAGCGGGGCTGCTGGGGAGGGAGAAGGCACAGAGGTCCCATGTGCCCTGAGTCCTCATGAACCTGCTAGTAATTCTGATTTATCATCGGACCGCAGGCCTGATTAATCTGCTCCTAGTAAACATGCAAAGCCGCCCTCCCAGCCGCTTGCTGGGGACAGCTGGCCATGGTCGCAGGCTGCCTGCCGCCTCTGATGCCATACTATTTTTGGTTACTCTTTCTGTCTCATTTATTTTTGATTTGAGTTGCTCATACAGACTGTATGTTCTCTTTCTTGCTCCTGCACTGAGATGAAATAAGCATAGTATTTTTAAACCCAGCTCGTGCTGCCTCAGTGCAGCACCTGGAAAGCGCCATCCAAGGTGGGGCCGCCTGCCCTCTTGCTCCGGCCCACAGCCTTGCCTCACTCTCCTGGACACGGTGACCCACTCAGTCCTGGGGAGACGCTGGGCCTTCAGGGTCCTGCAATGACACTGGGCTTTCGATGGCTGGGGGTCCAGGACATCTGAGTGCCCCCTGAGTGGCATGCAGGGACGAGGCACCAGACACCCACCTGACCAGCATCCCTGGGTGGGGACCAGTCCAAGCTGCTGGTGACCGAGTGCAGAGGTGCGATGTGCTGGGATAAAGGCTTTCACGTGCACTCACTCACTTAGCCTTCACCCCATACCCCGTGAAGTTGGTACTTATTACCAACCACTGGTGATGGCTGGGGAAACGGAGGCTCAGAGAGGTCCCGTCGGCCTGGCCATGGCCCCCTGGCAGCCCTGAGAGTCCCTCCTCTGAACCACAGCCCTGCACTGCCACGGGAAGAGAGGGAGCAACCAAAGGCCTCCTCCCGACAGGGGTGAGATAATTGTGCTCTCCAGGCTGAGAGTGGCTGGGATAGGGGGGGGCAAAGGCAGGGGGGTGGTCTCCTTAGGAGACCAGCAACGATGCAGGTGCGAGCCAGGGAGGCCTGGTCCAGGGTGGGCCGGCAGCCGCTGGAGCCGGGAGGTGGAGACCAAAGGCCGGCTGGCGGGTGGATGTGGGGTGCTGGGAGAAGACAGGGGAGCAGGGTGACCCCCCCAGCTCCTGACATGGGGGAATTGGTGGGTGCAGCAGGTTGGGGGAGCCTGGAGCCTGGTGGCGGCTGCGTCCAGTCCGAGGGGCCCGTGGGACACCCACGTGGGGGGCTGGGGTCTTCCTCCAGGCTCCTCCCCTCTCTCCTGCCACAGAGCCTTGGCAGGTGCCATCCCTCTGCCCGGGACGCTCTTCCTTTGTGTCCCCGCTCAGATGTCACTTCTCCAGAGAGGTCGTTCTGGAAAGCCCTCTCCAATGTCCTGTCCATCACAGCAGCACGTGCATTTCCTGCAGAGCTTGTACCCCAACCTGCGATGACTCCACCCGGCTGTCCCCCTGACCAGACGGTGAGCTCAGAGGGCAGCCACTGGGTTGGTCTCATTCCCTGAGGAACCCCTTGTGCTGGGCCGGGGAGATTGCTGAACGCGTGCAGGCAGGTCACGCCTGCACTGCATGGCTCGTGTGCTCCTTCTTCCTGCAGCTCAGCACCTCCTCCGTGGGGTTTCACGGTGGGAGAGTGCAGCTTGCAGAGGCCCAGGTCAGGATCTCAGGCTATCACTGGACTGACAGTCTCTACCAGGTCTGGAGTCCCCGACCAGGATGATCCCTGGTTCACAGCACAAGGACAGAGCCAGGCATCTCAAGGGCACGTGTGCACGGGCATAGAGCACATGTATATGCATGTGTGAACACGCACATACACTCACACACCATCTTCACCATCTCCATGACCTTCACCTCCATGACCTTCACCTTCATCACTTCTACCACCTCTAGCACCTCCACAACCTCCACTTCTATCATGCCCTCCACCTTCACCCCAGGCTGGCTCCTCTTCCCCCAAGCACTGCTGCTTTGGAGTCTTCCCCCCTGAACGACCCTCTGAGCTTCAGTTCTCACCTCCATGCCCACGAGCCCCACGGCTGCACCGTCAGCGCCCCCGGCCTGAGCCCCAGGTTCAGACTCTCAGCTGCCTGCTGGCCCCATCCACATAGCTGTCCCCGGAACACTCCCTCTCTTGCCCATCTCCACTGCCAGCCTCGGGTCGACCACCTGTCACCAGAGTCCCATTCCTCTTTCTCCACCGCAGATCCATCAGGCCATGCCTTTACTGGCTGCCCAGGGCCTTCAGCCTCAGGCCCAGTGCCTGGGCTTGGTCTGCAGAACCACTCACAGCCAGGCCTGACTACTTCTGTAGCCTGCTCCCTCTTCCCCGGCCCTGGCTTCCCACACGCCTGCCTGCCTCTTTTCCCACACACCTGGCCTTGGGCACGCCTGCCTGCCTCGTTCCCTCGTGCTCCTGTACCTGTGGCGGCCCCTGCCCCTGTTCCTTCTGTGCCCCCCCCTTGGGGGGGTGCCATGTCTCCCCATCCGCTGGGGACGCCACCAACCTCAGGGTCCAATGCAGTGGTTGCTTCCCTGTCCTGCACGGGTCACCCCACACTATTTGCAGTGGTTACCCCCGGGGCGGCAATAGCGGGGAGGGTGTCGGCACTTTCCATGACTAACACCTCTACCGTCCGAATCTTCTGAACTACCCCGCTAAGGCTCTAAGAAGCAAAGAGCTGGGGCAGGTCTACTCGACTCCAAAGCCAACACTCTTAACGCCCCCTCATGCCATTTTGTCCCAGGCTTCCATGATGATTTCTGGAGAAGAATGCTCCCTGCAGCTTTCTGGTTTAAATCTTTGACACTCAAATGCCAGCCCAGCCTCATCCCCAATAAAACCTCCCCCTCTTGCCTAAATCCAACTGGGGGACATATGGGGCTGATGTCCCCCACCCCACCCCGGCTTTTCTACCTCTTTTATTCACCGGAGCAGGGACGAGGAAGGACTCGCCAATTTGCCCTCAGAACGTGAATAACCCTGGACCAGGCATTCCACCTGTGAACAGGGGGAGGGGCAGGCAAAACACCCTCCAATTCCCAGAAAACAAGCCGGTGGCTCATTCTGGAATCCCCAAGACAGGGATTTTCAAAGTCTGTGTGTCCTGGTCACACCTGAGATAGTTCTCGAATCTAATATTTATCTACTTATTTTTCCAGTTATCTTTGAATTATGACAAGTAATGCTGGCTTTCCCTTAATTGCAGGAACGGCAAGTTTCATTTCAAAATAAGCTTATTTAAGAAAAAGGTTTAACCAGCTGAAAGAGAAATGCAAACTCAGAAACAGGTCTGGCTGTGTGCACATATGACTCAGAGCATCAGATGAAAGGCCAAGGACTGGAGTGTGGAAATACTTGCCGAAGACAGAGAGACAGACAGACAGAGATACAGAGACAGAGGCACCTGAGCGCAGGAGGGAGAGTGCTTCCTGAAACCCACGGCCTCAGAGTCTCATCCCCAGAAATCCCAGGGGAAGGCATGCAGACTCCACCGCGGAACCACAGGGCAAAGGTGAGTTCCAGGTGGTCATGCAGTTCTTTCTTTTCTTTAAAACTAATTTTCCTCCCCTTCTGTGAAAGCATGTCAGAGTTCCTCCAATTACAGGAAGTTTATCAAGAGAATCTAGGGAGAGACCAGAACCCCGGCAGGATGGAGCATTCCAGGCCAGCCCCGGAGAGCAGCTCTGATGAGGGTCTGGGTGGGGGGACGTGCCTCGGAAAGGGTGTGTATGCACGCACACACACACACACACCACAGGTGTGCATACACGCACGCACACGCACGCACGCACAGGCCCACTCTACCCATCGGCCAAGCAGCCCGAGGTCTGCTGCCGCTCATGTACCCCAGGAGACGCTGGGGAAGGCCTCTCCTCCCTCAGGCCGGATGCTCTGCCCCAGGTCAGGCCAGAAGGGTGGCCTGAGCTTCCCGTGTGTGCGAGGACTTGCAAGCTCACGGCCCGCGTCCCAGGTGGTCGCAGGCCAGCCCCGGGGGGCCTCCCGCTGCTCCGAGAAGCAGATGCTCCACAGAGCAGGTGAAGATGAAGGACACAGGATCCCCCCCCCGGTAGGGGGTGGTGGCTAGAAGGACTTGAGAGCCATCTGGGCGACCCAAACGTCCAGCCAGAGCACATCTCAAACATGACTCAGAGAGTGTGTCCCACACCTTTGGGGGAGGCAGAGGGGCTGGGCCCGCCCCTACCTCCACTGGGATGAAGCGCACCCAGGGGTGCTTTTGCTCTCCTCCCTCTGGGGCCTGGCTGTGTCCACTTCCTGCCTCAGTGGATGCTCCCAGAGCCATGGGCGGGGCTGTCTCCCTGGGAGGAGCCGGGCTCCCATCAAGGCAACAGGCATCTCCTCACCCAGCGCCCCAGGCCTGAATGCCCCACGTGCACCAGCCCCTCTGTGGAGGCTGGGGGTCAGGGGGCCACACACAGCGCGAGATCTGGCTGGGGGTGTGCTGTGGGACAGAGCTGTGTCGCCCACACTCTACCGCCCCAGCTCTCTTTTCACACCGAGAGCGTTTCTCGCCTGTTCTGGTATCTGGACCTTGTCCTGCAGAGGGGGGAGGTTCTTAAAGATAAAGAACAGCGGAACCAGAGCGACCTGTCCCCAGTGCTGACCACTGTCAGGGGGACAAGGGGGGCTTCCTGCTGCAGGATGGGGACTCGGCTGACTGCCCGGAGGGCCTTTCCCTTACGAAACCCAAGCCCTGTCCTTCACGCCAAATAGAAGACAAGCTGCAGGTCTTAATGGCCCACCTCCAGGATTCCCTCCCCACTGGCGCCGGTGACGGGGTCCGGGTGAGGCAGCGGCTCCTGGCCCCCACACTCACCAGCTCCCTGGGGGGCGGTCGTGCAATCCCAGAGGACTCCAGGCAGCACCCACGGGCGGCACTGAGTCCAGGACACCCTGCGGTCAGCATGCCTGCGGCATCTCCAGCCCCTCGGCCGCGGCTGCAGTGCCGCGAGTACCTGGCTGGGGCGTCAGAGACAGAACCTCTTCATCCGCCTCTGAGCGGGATAACCAATGAGCCGAGGGACTGCGGGAGGGGGAGGTCTGAGCACGCGCTTCCCCTCCCCCTTAAGTGGTCCTGGTTTTCCCCACTCCTTGGGGGGCATCCACAGTAAGAGGGACAGAGAAATGCCGTATCTCCTATCAGAGCCGGACTGAGGTCTTTCCAACTGAGCCTCGGTGGGAAGAAAACACAGAGTTTGGGGGGCAGGGGGCGGGGAGGAAGAAGCACCCCTTGCCAGTGATCAGGGCTGTGACCCCTGTGATGATTCAAAGCCTGACTCAGCAGCTGACACAGGCGGGAGCAGAGACGGCCCAGCGCTCGGCAGATGGCAGATGGAGGGAGCAGCTCCAAGCTGCTTCCTTTGGCCCGGGCAGAGGGGTGGGTTTTAACCGCTTACCCCCCCAGGATGGGAGCAGGAGGGAGAGGCCGGCACCCTGGTGTCCCCCAGACAGGCAGCCTCAGAGTCGGTCTCTCTAGTGCAAGTGGACACGTTGGCGCCCTCCTTGTGCCACCAAGCAGTCCCTGGACACTCGGCCCTCCCCCAGGGCTTCCCCTCTGGAGCCTTGGACAACCCACACCCTGGGGGGCCCTCCAAGCAGGGTGCCGGGCAGGGAGGACTTGGGGAGCCGTGGGCGTTCCCATCTTGCCCGCTGCTACGGGTTTCTGCAGTAACATTGGGGGGCTGGTGGTGGGCCATGGGGACGGGGGCCACCTACCTCTGGCCAGCCCCGTGCAGGGGCCTCGGGTCACCGTGTCCAGCCGGGCCCCTCCCCTGTAGATGGCACAGTGCCTGGTACAGCACGCGGCTGACTGTCTGCAGCGGAGCCCCCAAACTCCGCGTGATCGCACGCACGGTGGTGCTGGACCCCTGGGCTTTTAGGGGGATTTCAGCGGTGACCCGTAGAAGTTGAGGGACAGACCTTGGTACCATCTGCAGAGGGAATCAGGAGCCTGAGAAGAAGCTTGCTCGCCAGGCAGCGTGTCTGAGGGATGCTGGGCCCCTAAAGTCTGTAGCACAAACCCATCCCTCCCCGGGGGAGGCACAGGCTGGCATCCTGAAAACGGGGCCCTATCTGAGCACCTCCCATCTGCCCTCAATGGGGCACGCTGCCCTGTCTCACCTGCTCACCTTGTCACCCACAGGTGAGCTCCATGCAGCCTCCCCAGGCTGCTGGGCTCACCGCTCTGAGGCCAGGAAGAGGGCTCTGCCCTCTAAGTACGCTGGCAGGTATGGCCAGGGTGACCCCCTACTGGATCCCACTCCTCATTGCGGGCCCCGGCTCCGGGTGGAACTGCTGGCTTTCCAGAGAGGGGATCCAACTCGACCCAGCTCGACCCCAGGTCCACACCCCACACTCCCACTCTTACCCCTTAGCCAGTAACACCCAACATGCAGTCCCTGCCAAGGGGGAAGAATCAGCAGACCAGAAAGAAAGCCATAGGAGCTTCTGGAGGGGGCCCTGGGGGTGGTGGTGGTGGGGAATCAATGGCAGAAACCTGCCGTGGTGGCTCAAATTGTGTCCCCCACCCCCCAAATATATGTCAGGGTCCCGATCCCTGGTATTGGTGAACAGGACCTTAGGAGGCAAAAGGGTCTTTGCAGATGTAATTAAGGTCAGGTCATCCTGGATTCGGGTGGACCCTACATCCAATGACAGGTTTCCCTAAAAGAGGAGAAGACACAGATGCAGGGAAGGAGGCATAGTGATGGAGGCAGCGATTGGGGTGATGTGTGTCCCTTTGCTGGGGGGGACCTGTGTCCCCAGCCCTGGTTCAGTTCCACACCTTGAGGGGAGGGGCAGCTTGCAGGGAAATTTCTGCAGCCCTCCTTGCATTAGCGTTTGTGAACAGGCTCCTGGGGCCCTCCCCGCTCTCCAGGGGACAAGTAAGAATAAGTAACAAATGATTTCAAAGAGGATTACGCTGCTGGTACCACGTGACAGAGGCATGAAAGATTAATATCTTGCCCACGCAGCACTACGCTAGCAACTGGAAAGCCAGCTTTACCCCACCTCATCCATTAAAGGCTCTGCTGAATTAAAAGAGATGCAAAAGAAAGCCATCAGGCACTGTGCCTTTGCAATCATATAATTAACAGGAAAAAAAATGCGTTTTTAAATGAAAATACTCATCGCAGGTGAGGTTGCAAAGAAGCTACTCCAATGAGACGTTGCTGCTTCGGGGACGTGCGGCACAATCTTTTGGGAAAGTAATTGGGCAATAAAGATCCATAGCTTGGGATCCAGAAATCCTACTGGTATAAACGTAACCTAACAGTCCAAGAGAGGAAATAAAGTTAGATGCACACCCGTGTTCAAGACAGCATTACTGGGAAGAGTGAAAAGATGCTAAATCCCTAAGGAGATCATGTTTCAGTGAATTTCGGGAAAACAATAGGATATAACTCGGTCACTCGCAGTGATGTCTCCCTGTTTGGGAAAGTGCTCCGGCAGTGATGTGAGTGGGGGAAGAGGGGAGCCCCACGCGATTCTGCCTGCCGGCGGGAGGGGAAAGCACACAGGAGAGTGCGGAGGGGTCCCGCCTCCCAACCGCACTCTTCCTGCCTCAGACTCAGAGACCCCCTTCTGGTGGGAGGGTCTGCATACATGAGGCAGAGAAAGAAAGAATCCAGTGGGGCTCTGCCAGCACTGAGCTGAAGGCTGGGCTGGACCTTTATGTGGTTTCCTCTTACCAGGAATCCTGGCGACCCCAGCCCAGGGGGAGGCCAAGGGTGAGCACCCATCCCATTAACAAGGCGATATGGGGCCCAGGGTCCTCTGCTGGCTGCGTGACCTGAGGTCAAGCATGGAAGCTGTTCTCACCCATGAAGCACCTACTCCTGGGGTGGCTGGAGGGTTACGAGTAAATGCTTGTAAGGTTTGAGCAAGAGCCTGACAGAGCAGATCCCAGACAAATGGCGGCTGCTGATACAAATAATGATAGGACAGCCACTATCCTACCCCTCCTCATCCCCACCGTCAACATCATCATGGTCATCATCACTGTTGTCACCAACATGACTGTCATCCTCATCATCACCACCATCACCATCACCATCACCATCACCACCATCACCATCAACAACACCATCACCATCACCATCACCACCACCATCACCATTACCACCACCATCACCATCATCAACACCAACACCATCACCACCATCACCATCACCAACACCATCACCATCACCATCACCATCACCATTACCACCAGCATCATATGAACTGCCTGCCTCCTTCCCGCAGTGGGGCAAAGGCTTTCAGCCGTCCAGCCTCCTTCCTGGAGGTCCCCAGCTCCCGTGGAAACCTGCTCACGGGGCCATGGCCTTCTCTGCCTGCCGCTTGGGACCACTCAATCTGGATGCCCTGGGACGGTTTCTGCAGTTAGAAGGCATTAACTTCGCATAATTAAGTGGCCCTGCTATAAACACATGAATGTGGCTGCCGGGCACCGAGCGTGCAGTCTGTTCGGGGAGGCTGCTGGGCTGCAGGACACAGCCCACCTGTCCAGATGCCAGGCGGCTGGGAGCCTGTGGCCGCCAGCCTAGGATGCCAGCCCCCGCATCAGAGCTGCCTCAGCACACAGGCTCTGAGCACCTGCCTTTGTCTTGCCCTCAGCTGCAGGGGTGTATCCTCGCTGACTGCCATCTTTGGATGGGTGCCAGGCCCCAGAGGCCACGGCTGCTCTGCCCTCCCTGGGGCATTGCCTGTTGTTCGGGGTGTGGCAGGATTGTGCCCTGGGGATAAGATACTTTGCGGAGAATCCATCAGTGGGGTGGCCAGCCTGGGGGAGATGGAATAAGGGAGCCCACGGCGGGGACGGCCACTGCCTGCTTCCAGAGAGCCCAGGCTTGGTCCCATGGATTCAGCTCAAGGATCCAAAGCTCACCAGATAGCTCCTCCAAGCAGGGCCTCTGAAAGTTCCTGGGGTGGATGAGTGGACAGAAGGGGAGGTGGGAGACCTGTCCTGCCTGCGGGCAGCACCAGGGCCAGTGCTAGGACTTCATTCCTGGAGTGAAGCCTCACAAAGAATGGATGAGTGGGATTTTTAGGGCTGTAACATCACCTCTCTGCAGCTCCGAGCCCCGGACATCAATGCTGTGAGGGGATGGGAGGCAAGGGTAGCCGTCCGACGCTTGCGACGCGCTGGCTCAAAGGACCGTGGGCTCTTGGAAGTTGGGGAAATCAGTCTGGGTCAGGCTAGTGTTCCTCGGGTCTAAAGGGAGGGTGACAGGCCTAGTGGTCCTGCCTCTGCACCAGCAATATTCACCCACATGTACAGGGAAATGAGCATCCCTCCGGAGCACCAAGCATGGGCCGTCTGGCTGAGGAAGCGGGGAGGCCTGGGTTGGGGGGATGCAGGAGCACCCTGAAAATGGTCTGATGTACGGAGGAGGTCCCACGGAGGATTTGGCACGAGGTTTGGTTCTTGCCCAGGGGTTTCCCTCCTCTGATCATCCCGAGTCAGGTGGCAGCCACTAGTCTGTAGGCCGGAGTCCCCCATCCCTTCCCAGCTCTGCAGAGGGCGGCTCCAACTTGGGGGCGGGGCGTGGGCCTTACATGAGCTGTTTCCTACCCTGTTCTGCCTTCTGGGAGGGTCCATCGTTCCTGAGAGCCTGCTTCTGCCACGTGCCTGCCCAAGGGCTGAGCTGGGGGTACAGAGGTGACGGGACAGACACGTCCCATCCTCACGGGGCACACGCTCTAGGAGGGACCGATGTCAGTAGCAAAGGTCATCCTGGAGTGTTGCTCAGAGAGACCTACAGGATGCTGGTGAGCGCTGCTCAGGGAGTGAACACAGGCTGGCAGTCAGAGAGCTGCATGGTCGCCCCAAGCTGCCGACAAGTATGATTCCTCCCCGAGCCCCAGTTTCCCTCTCCTTAAAACAAACAGGCTGGACCACATGCGTCAAAGAGTAAGAAGCCTGAAGGGACTTTCCTGAGCGCTGCTGGCTGGAGGAGCCCAGGGGCCCCAGCCCCAGAGTAATAAATGAAATAAAGCCCCATAATACTTCAAATGCCCGCTGGCTTGGGGGCTGCTTTAGAGACCAGGGGTTCTGCCTGAACCTGGGAGCAAGTGCCCTCTCGTCCCCTCAAGGGACTGGGGAAGGGTCCCCTGAGCTGTGCCCTCTCCCCATGAACTGGGGCCCTTTTTGTTTTCAGAGCTTTGGGTGACTGTTTGGGGCTGCACCCGCCGCCGCCTCACCTGCTGCTCGCAAAGGCTGCTGCCCAGGGGCCCACGTGGCTGTACCATGGGTCCCCACCCGGGCCTCAGCACCCATGCAGCCCAGCAGGTGGCTGGGAGCCTCCAGCAGTTCCCCATGGTTAACATGGTTACCAGGCTGCGGGAGGGTGGGGAGAAACCCTGTCCTCCACATCCCTCCCAGTGGTACCCCAGTGGGCTTTGTCAGAACCTTCCAGCCCTGGGTGAGGCAGGGAGCGAGGGCCCAGCTGGTCACACAGGCTTCGTGTGTGTTTTGGGGGGAGCTGTGGTAATCATGGTAGCTGGAGCAGCTCAGGGCTCCTGAGGGAACCAGGGGCATGGGACAGGGCTGGGGGCCTTGAGGGACCTGCTCAGCTTCTTTTCCCCCATTCTGCATGCATGACCCAGCTTGGCCCCACAGATGAGCCTCATCTGTCCCTTTGCTCTTGCCAAGGACATGGGATGCCTGGAATAGGGATTGCAAATTCCAACAAAACATCGTCCCCTTTCTGCATGGACACAGGTGCTCTGACTCCCAGGAGCGGGGGATGCCTCCCCGTTTACACCCTCCTGTGTCCTGGTCAGGACACATCTTTCTTCTGAAGAGGAGCAGCCCCTAAGATCTTTCCTCACTTAGCCCGGCGTCCCTCTCCTGAGGTTCCCCCAATACCCCAGGCCATCTCTCACCTTCTGGCACAGCTCTTCCTGCCCAGAAGACCGCCCTGTCCTGTCTCCCTCTGTCACCCAACACAGAGCCACACCGGCTCCAGCCTCGCCTCCTCCCTCCCTGACCACGTGGGAGGCACACTGCCCCTTCCTGCCCGCTGGGCCTGCAGACACTTCTGCTGTGGCCCGAGTGGCGCCTCCGTGGGCTGGAGCCCGTGTCTTCTCCCCCACCGACTGTGGGCCCTGAGGGCAGTGGCCTCGTCTACCCCCCGCTTCTCGGGTCAGTGAAGGAAGGGGTGACGTGCAGCATGGCCGCACCTGCACAAAGCCAGAGCAGGAGCAGGGTCGCTCCTATGAGCAACCACCGCCCCTCGAGTTGCGACATCAGGCCCAGGGTGGCCGATGAGTCTCATCTGAACAGCCTCTTTATTTAGGACGTGGGTCCACGTTTACCCACAGGAGCTGTCCCACGAGCCGTCAGAGGCCTTTCCCTAACCCAGCCTTCGGGATGAGGAGGGAGTACGGCAGCATCTCCAGTAGCATCCCTGGAGCCTCTGACGTGTCCTGGGCAGGACATGGGCGGGCACCCCAGCGCCTGTGCCCCTACAGAAAGGGGGCGATGTTTTGTTGGGATCTGCAATCTCTATTGGGATCTGTTGCAATCTCTGTTGGGATCTATTGCAGATCTGTTGGGATCTGCAATTTCTATTCCGGGCATCCCATGATCTTGGCAAGAGCAAAGGGACAGAGATGGCTCCGGGCAGCCTAAGCTGGGTGACAAAAACCCTTCTCCCCAGTGAGAGGCAAAGGCAACACTCCCCGGGGGGTGAGGGAGCCACTGAGCAGAGGTGGGGGCTCACGAGAGGGGGAGGGGAGATGCCACAGGTTCAGTCCCAAGTGACAGGCTGGCTCCCGGGAGGGGTGCCCGCTTCCGTCACACGGGGCAGGTGCTCAGAGTGAGCATCCCAGCCAAACCTCATTCCAGGAGCGCTGGGGCACCACGAACACCAGCACGTCCCCACCCACGGCAGGATTAAACCTCGATTCGGGATTCGAAGCTGACAAAGGCGTAGCAGGTCGCCCAGTAGAACAAGGGCTTCCTATGTTCCACAGTGTTGAAGAAGCCCCAGGAAGGCTTGCTCATCAGAGCTTCCAGTGATCAAGGCGTGTTTCCTTGGGTGCTGCTTTAAGAAGCGGAAATGGGAAAGTTTATGACAAACTGGGGAGTGTTTCTCAAAGTGTGGCCTTGGAACCCCGGGCAGCGGCTGCTGAGCTGCACCAGGACCCACAGGGGCTGTTTCCAGGCACCGCCCCCTGGGACCCCGACGTGTGCCCCAGGGCTCAGGACTGCCTGGCATCTCCGGGGCCACCGCAACCTCCGCGTTCTCATCCTCTGCAGTTGCATCATATGCAGAGCCACCCATGAAGCTGGAAGGATGAGCCCCGCAGTTCACAGGTGACCCCAGAAATGTCCCCATTAGGGCAGGACACAGAATCACGCACCATGGAGACTGAGGATGCGGCCGATGGACCCGGTTAACCAGAAAAGTGACTTTTCTTCCCACCGACCTGCTAACCCCGTGAGCGCGCCCCCTCTCGCCTCCCTTCCTTCTTTCACTGTCACTTTCTCAAGAGCCATTTAGGCAGCAGAATGCAAAGGTCAGGAGGGCGGGCGCTGGCACCCAACAGCCGGGGTTCAGATCTTGACTCCTTGTTAGTGCTCTGTGACCTGAGGATAGTCACCTCGGCTTTCAGTGCCTGTTTCTGCACCAGTAAAATGCAGACAACGGCATCTCCTTGAACTGAAGGAGTGGACACAGAACAGGGCAAAGACGCGGCACGTGCACCTGTTATGGGGGGGCAGCTCTGTCGCCTCCCCTCTTGGCAGAGACTGTGGCCCCAGCAGCGCGGGGCCCGCCTGATGCAGCGGACACCTGCCCCCACCTTCTACCTCCCTCTCTGACTGGGCTCCAGGATAACCCAGGGTTTCCTCCTGTCTTGACCTTCACCTTCCCTCTCAAATCCTGCACTCACGGCCACTCCCTGGGCTCCGTCTTCTGCCCCCTTTACTCTTGGCCCCACCTCCTGGGTGACGTTGTTCCCTGCCAAGGCTGTGACTGGTGGGGGGTTGGCAATCACCTCTGGTTTGAACCCCATTTGAACCCATGGCTCTCCCTCTCGATGCCCACAGCCGTGACTGGCCGAGGCAAAGACCTTGGACCCAACGAGGCAGGGTCAGCAGGATGTAGCCCGAGCAGACCCAGCGATGAAAAGGGGACCCCGAGCTCCACTTGCTGCCCGCATCCCACTGCCACCCAGCTCCACAGCAGCTTTGCCGTGACGCTCTCCTGCCTATTCATTCTACTCATCCGCTCGAGACAGATTTACGGGGTCCCACTCTGTGTGCAATGCTGGGCCTACAGCAGCACACAACACAGATAACAGTCTCTCTAGGATGACTCGCCATCTCCCCTGCCATCGCACGTGGTCCTCGCCCCACACTGCAGACACATCTGCCTCCTCCATCCCGGTGTGGACACGTCACTGCTGGTTCCAAAACCCCCAGGGGTCTGACGGCTGGCCTCCCAGACCCCAGTTCCTGCTCCCCCTCAATGACTCCCATATTCATGTCCCACCTGTGCTCCCCCTGGGCCTCGGCCACTGTTCAACCCCCTAGTCCTCCCTCCAGGGCCTGGCCCAATGCAGGGCTCTCTCCAGACAGTCCTTTCCCAGTTTTGCTATCACAACCCTGTCTTCTTTCAGGGTCTGGGTCAAATATCAACCCCACCTGCCTCCCATCTCTCTTCTATCAGCAGAGGCTTCTCTGACGGTTCCTGGTCTGTGGTTAGGTTAGGTGGGTCTTGCTCACCCTTGGCCTTTCAAATGTCTGCCGCAGAGGGCTTCCCCAGTTGGCGGTATTTATAGGTTTTAAACAATGTTTAAATTCTAATTTACTTTTTAATGCACGGATTCGTTAGAATTTCCTTCTGCTAGTTATTTCTGAGTCTCCTCCATCCAGAAGGGGCAGGAAGGGCACTGTTTCCAGAGAGACCCTGCCACCGCAGAGCACTCGGGAAGGCAAGGTTCCCAGGCAGATTTCTAGCTCCTTCTGCCCTGGGCTGTATTTGACAGCTTGTGGACATCAGGTTGCAGTTCACTCTGAGAGATCGTAAGGCTGCTGAAGGATGGAAAATGAAAACATGCTGTGCTGCAGAGGGTGGGCGTGCTTGGGGCGGGGCTCTGCAGCCCCCACAGGCTACTGTACAGGGGGGTAGGCGGGCAGACAGATGCCCCGCAGACTTGCGCACCCGGCCCTCCAGGAGGCCTGGGGTTGGGAGGACAGGGCAAGCCGTGTCCCTCCACTCACTGGGAGGCCATGATCTGCAGAGACAGCAACAGGCTCCCGCCCTCCTTCCTCCACGAGAGCCACCAGCTGGGTTCTCCCAGGCTGTTCCCCAGGAGCACCCAGCCCCTCTGAGGAGCCCCACGTGGGCTCATGAAATGACTCAGAAGGGGACCTGAGTCACTTTGCTTGAGCTTTCCCGGGAGCCACCTGGGCTCCAGGTAGAGCGAAGGTTTGCGCTCAGTCTATGACTGGACACAGAGGCTGGGAGGCTGACGGAGTGCCCGCCCTGTACCAGGGACTGTCCGTATGCCTCTGCCCGCCTCACTTTACCAATCCCGGAAAAGGGAGACGCGAGCACAAGGCCAAGCGGCTGGGAGAGTGAGAACCGGACATTCAGAGAGCTAGCTCTCCACTGGGGGCCACGGGCCAAGACCCCAGACAGGGGGCCCTGCGGACAAGACCCAGTGTCTACGGGACCCAAGAAGTCGCTCGCTTACTGGGGAAACTAGCCCGACGACGAACGGTTTGCTGGTTTGTTTTGAACCCAGTGCAGGGATCTGAGAAGGAGAAATATACACTTGGCTTTCAACCGTTGAGTTGGATGATGGATCTCAGCCACTCAGCAGCTGGGGCTCAAGATCAAGATCACGTTAGGTGGGGAAAACCCCCTAAGAGGGCTCAAGATCCTGGTGGGGAAAAGTCCCCTACCGGGTCTGCAGCACAGGTGTGAAGCTGAGGGAGACATCCCCAGCCCATCTCCGCTTTTCCCCCTTTCCCAGTCCTATTTAATCTGTACCCTGTGTGGCATTAAGACAGTCAGTTCTGGGGGCTTCCCTCGTGGCGCAGTGGTTGAGAATCTGCCTGCCAATGCAGGGGACACGGGTTCGAGCCCTGGTCTGGGAAGATCCCACATGCCGCGGAGCAACTGGGCCCGTGAGCCACAACTGCTGAGCCTGCGCGTCTGGAGCCTGTGCTCCACAACAAGAGAGGCCGCGATAGTGAGAGACCCGCGCACCGCGATGAAGAGCGGCCCCCGCTTGCCGCAACTAGAGAAAGCCCTCGCACAGAAACGAAGACCCAACACAGCCAAAAACTAAAATAAATAAATAAATTAAAATTAAAAAAAAAGAAGCTTATCTATGTATTAAAATTAAAAAAAAAAAAAAGACAGTCAGTTCTGCAAGAGCCTGTGTGCTGGAGCTAGAGGGAAGAGAGGTTGACTGCAAGGAGGAAGTTCAAGGCAGGCAGGTGCCAGGGATGTGGGTGAAATAGGATGAGGGACACATACAAGCCTGCGGACACTGGGTCTCCAGGGCTAACCACCTGGCCACTCGGTGGAGCAGGGGGTGACCTCCTGAGACCCTGTCCTCTGTGCTATGAGTTAGAAAGTGTGCGGGCGCAGGGCACACTTCAGCTGGGGGAGGGGGGGGCCGGGCCCAGAGTGCATCCCTCAGTGCAGAGGGAGAGGAAGGCTAGCCCCGTTTTAGCCCCGCGGGATGTGGCAAAGGGTAAGAAGACCCAGCAGCTGCTCACGTCCGCTCGGGCAGGGAGACTCATGTTCTCGCCAAGCCCAGGCCGGATAGAAAGCCTGAAGCGCCCCCTCCCCCGCCCAGTGACCCGATGACCCGTCGGGTGATGTCCCCAACTGGCCCCTTGTGTGTTTTCTCCTGGGGAGGCCCTGACCCTTTTCCTCCTCTGTACTGGCTGAGCCAAGGACCATATCTCCTCAGAGTCACCCCAAAGAAAGGGGGGACATGCTGCGGGTGGAGGGCTGAGCATGCTGGGCTTCCCACCGTGAGAAAGGCAGCTTCCATGTCCCTTGGGAGCTGGGATTGAACCTGACCCTCCTGCACATTGGAGGAGACGCATCTCTGGGGGGTAAGGATTTCCGGCACTTGCTGATGGGCTGGAGGGGGCCTGGTGCAGCGGGAACAGAATCCAGGAGGCCGGGTCCGTCTCACCACCGCTCTGTGCCTGTTTCCCATCCAGGCTAACCAGCCTCCCTCGCGGGGGTGGTTAGGGTTACTGACAAGGACCCGCAGCGCAGCGAGGTCAAGGCACAGAGCCCCTTCTTCCCTTTCATCTCACCCGGCGGCGCGGCCCGTTGCCACCTCTTTGATGACATCTTTGGGGCCACAGGGCCCTGGCTCCGGGGAACTGCCAGGCCGGGCAGGATGCTGTCGCCGAGAACTCTCTGTGGTCGGTAGCATCTCCCACTCCTGACAGCCCCAGTGACTCAGACGCACCCGGGGTGCTGTTTCCTCCACGGGTGTCAGCACCATCTCACAGGTGCGTCCTGAAGGGTGGCTGGAGCTGGTGGATGGCGTGTCCACGGGGTGCTGGTTTCCTCCAAGGGCAGAACCAAGGGAGTGACCTGGCTCAGACTGGCGGGAGGTACGGGGCCTGACGCGGCTCACCTCTGAGTGACCTTGGAGAAGTCTCTGACTTTGCCAAGGCTTCCGTTGCGTCCTCCAAAGGGGAAGATGCCCAACCCCTTGTAGCTCTAGCACGCTCGCCTCTATGAAGTGGGACCCCTGGCTGCGGAAAGGGGAGAGGAGGGGTCTCTGGCCCTGGACACCTTCAGAGACGGACCTCCCCGAATGCTGCCTGCAGTGTCACTGTTCTGCCTATCATTCAGGGACTCCAGGAAACTGCTTTGGTTCTGGGACCTTTGGCGAAGCGAAGGTCATGGAGAAGTGAAGGTCAAGGACTAGATACACGCTCCTTCTAGCCAGAGTCCTGGGAAGCCACACACGTTCGTTCCCCTGGGTTCCAGCAGTGGAGGAGGCCTTCCTTCGCCACGTGCGTGCTGCCCAGTTGCCATGGGCCCATCACCAACAAACAGGAAAGTCGAGAGGAGGCCCCCTCCCTTACCGGAAGCTGTCAAACCAAAACTTGTGCCACTCCCTTCCTCCTGAATCATTTGGGGTTTAGAAGATCATTGAAAAAGGAAAGAAAGCCAGCCCCATGGTGTGAAGCTTCTCAATCTGCCCCACCCCAGAGCTCGCTCACCCCTCCATCCCCCAGAGCCTCGGCCTGTGACCCTCACCAGATGAGCAGTAGTGTCCGTCTTGCCACACCTCCTGTGTGCAACTGCTTTCACACCCGTTCATTCCCGTCCAGGCGCCACGTCCAGACCCAAAAGGTTTGAGCACGAGACCCAGTTTCGCACTGTTCGTGACCCTCCCTCCCCCTGTGCCCTGGTTCAGTCCCCACACTGTCTGTCCACTGGCACGGCGCAAAGAGGCACAAAGAACGGGACCTTGGTTTTGTAGGGGAGCCTCCAGCAGGCTGCTTTCGAGGTAGGAACGTGCTGCAGCCTGAACATCCTCAATGTCACTGAGGCCGGGTGGGGGCTTGGAGAGTGTTCCTGATGGACAGGCCCCAGGGAGCCAATGCCCTCTGGGCCCCCGTTGTGATAGCACAGGGGAAGGAGCCCAAGAACCACACACAAGCCTGGGGTCTGCAGGTAGATGCAAACGCCAAGCAACAATCAGGAGGGCAGGTGCAACTCTCCACACTCAGGTCCCCAAACCCTGCAACGTGGGGCCTGAATGCGGTTTTGTTTGCAGAGCAGGAGCTTGCTCTTGGCATTGGAAGGCGGATGGCGTTTTTGAGGGGGAGGAGAAGTTGCAGCGAAAGAAGAAATCCTGAAACGACAGGCAGTGGGACAGCTGTGGCCTGAACTTGGTGTTCTTGCTCCTCGGATGTGGATGTATTAATTTCCATAAATGCTAATAGCTCACTTCCCCAAGAGCTATTACTTATGTCATCTCCCCTTGGATGCATTTCAACACAGGGCAGACAAGTGAAAGAGAAGAAAGGGCAGCCCCCACTGGTGAGTTCCCATTCCCCAACCCTGTCCGCACCAGGCAGCTCAGGACTGTTCCCTAAGGTGGCCCCTCTAACTGCAGGGTCAAGACCCCCCTGCCTTCGGCCCCACAACCAGGTCCCGATCATGCCAGGAGGCAAAGAAAGTTACCAACCCCAAAAATGCTGAATCACAAAGTAAGCTGGGTAGGAAAGTGGGGGTGGGGTGGGAAGGGAGCCGGTGGCTAGGGAGGAAGGCAGGAAAGGGTGCTAAGGGGCTTCTCACCTGGAGCCCCCCAGGCCGCTCTAGACAAAGCGTAGACCCTAAAGGAGCCCCCAGACAAATGCCAGGAGGAGCAGAGCCAGGGTAGGGTGGGAGGGTGGGAAGGTGGGCAGGTACAGGACTGCTACTGCAGCAGGAAGCGGTGCAGCAGCTGGGTCTCTGTGTCCTGCGTCCTGCAGGAGCAGCAGCAGGTAGGGGAGGTGGGGAGCGAAGAGAAGCTGGAGAGGGGGCAGGGGTATAGGGACCGGGGTGGGGTGGGGTGTGTAGGTAGCCAGATGAACTGGTGCAGGAGGAGAATGCCAAGGTCCTGGGGAGCAAGGCAAGGTGCAGAGAGGGCGCCCACGGGGAGAGATGTAGCGATTGGGAGCAGAATGGGTGGGAAGATGGGGCCAGGGATCTGGAAGGAAAGGCAAGATGAGCCTTCAGGAGCAACAAGGAGAGAGATGCGGAGGACCAAGACCAGGAGCGCTCCGATGGGGCTGCGCTGAAGGGGGGATGGGGGAGGGGGAGGCGAGACTGCGGGAAAAGGAGGGGGCAGAGACGGGACGAGCGGAAGGATGAAGTTTGGGGCAGGGGTCGGGGATGGGAGCTAAAAGGTCGGGCGGGTTGGCAGATAGGGCAGGCAAGGGAGGACGGGTTGGGGGAAGGGAGATGATGGAGAACAAGGCGAGCCGGCTGGAGAGGAGGTGAGGACGGAGGCGGGCGCGGGGACGCGCTGGGGAAAAGGATATGGAGAGTCAGCGCGGGCCTCGCGGGGGCCCGCCGCCGCTCTCCCGGCGCACGGCCGTGTACTGCGCGGACGGCCGGGGTCTCCCCCTGCACTCACCTGGGGGCTCCAGCTCCGGATCCTCTGCCCCGCTCCGGATCTTCCTTCCCGCCCTGCCCCTGCGACTTTAGCGCCCCCGAATCCCACTAGCTCCACCAGGTTCCGCCCGCAGCATCTTCACCTCGTGGGACGCCCGGGGCCACGCCTCTGCCAGCTTCTCATTGGCTGGCCTTCACGCCACTCACATTCCTATTGGCAGAGGGATCGCCGACCATGCAAATAAGAACGGGCCCGCCGCCGCGCCTATTGGCTGGCGCTCCCGGAGCGGCGCCCCTGGACTTGGGCTCTGATTGGTCCCACGGTGCTGCTGACGCAAAGGTCGGGGGGTGGGTTCTTTCCCTTCTGAGGCTCCTCCGGCGGGTGGCAGCGGGTCGGGTGACCCTCGGCCGGTCCTCGGACCGCAAGGCTTGCGGCTCCGGTGGGCACCGGCCGGCCGCCGGGCCTCTGGATCCGTCCGAGGGGCACATCCTCGAAAGCTTGGGGCTCGACGCCCCAGGGCGGGTGCGGCAGCTGCAGCCTCGTCTCCTAGGTAACGCTGCCCGCCGCGGGCGGAACCACGTTGGCTGGCTCCGCGGGGGAGGTTAGACGCGGCCCGGAGGCGCGGGGGCCGCCGAACGGGTCGGGGCCTCGGGCCCGGGGTGGGGGTGCTCTGTGCGTCTTTCCCCGGGGCCCGGTGCCTGCGGGGCGCGGCAGCCGGGCGGGCGCGGGGCTGTGCCCGCGTCGGTCGCACCTCTTTTCCCCCTCCGTGACACTTGGTGCGGCCGGGGCCGCAGGCTTCGGGGGCTTCTTAGGGCTCAACCTCAGTACTCTGTCCCTAGACCCTGCGCCCCCTTGCAGCCCTCCAGCTTAAGGCGAGCGCGGTGCCGCCGGCCTGGGCTGTGCTGAGACCGCGGCTTTGGCCCTCCCCTTTTCCCCTTCGGACCCCTGCCGGGGACCCCTGCTTTTCCTGTCCCCACTGGGTGCCTGTCCCCCGCTGGCCCTGCCGACCCGTCCCAGCGCCGCCGCCCAGTGGAGATCTGGAGACTCCCTGGCCCTTGCAGGAGGCCTTGCCTTGATGGCCCTGCCTGCCTACGGCCTCCCCTGGAGCTGCTCCCACCTTCCCCTCCGCTGTCCAGCCCACCGACCTCCGGACCGCCTCTGAGCACCCCACCTGGGCCCTTCTCGAGACCCCAGTGCTCGGTCTCCTGCTCGCTTCTTCAGACTCAGAGGCCCCACCTTTGCATCTCTCTTCCATGCCTGTCTCCCTAGAAGACAGATGCCTTCTCAGACCCGGTCCTGCCTTCGGTGTTGCACTGTGTCACTTGGGTTGAAGCATACGAAGGAAGTCTGGCCTCCCAACCTTGTGTAGTTGGAAAAGGTGTCCTTTAGATGATTGTGGATAGTCGCCCCCAGTTCCCGCCCAGGTCTTCATCACAGCTCACTACACCCTCTGGGCCTCTGATTTTCAGAGGTCACAGCCACCTCCCTTGTGTGCTAACTTGCATCCTGTCTCTTTCTGCCTCTCTCCAGATACATTCCTCGAGGGCAGGACGGTTTCTCCACGGCCTGGCACGTGGTAGGTACTCAAAGACTATTCCTTGAATGAGGAATTCCTGGCAGTGCTTAAGTAGACCTCTGCTTACTCTCAAAAAAGCTCCCCAAAGCTTTCAGGTCTCAGGCATTCCAGATTTTGTTCACTTCTGGGTGGGAAGCGTCCCTGTGTCCGGGCAGCTCCTTGTGGTTCCTGCTCCTCCCTTTCCTTGGTGAACCACTGCTTGTGAGACATCAACCCAGCTTAGCACTTCAGCGCCCGGATTCCCTCCTCTTCTCTACCCTCCCTCCCCCGCCAAAAAAAGGAGTCTGGATTAGGCTTGTCTTCTGTGTGCTGCTCACACTCGATCCCTTGTTTTTTTAATTTTTAAAATTTTATTTTATTATTTTTATACAGCAGGTTGTTATTAGTCTATTTTATACATATTAGTGTGTATATGTCAATCCCAATCTCCCAATTCATCCCACCATCCCCCCACCCTGCCCCTGCTTTCCCCCCTTGGTGTCCATACGTTTGTCCTCTACATCTGTGTCTCTATTTCTGCCTTGCAAACTGGTTCATCTGTACCATTTTCTAGATTCCACATATATGCATTAATATACCATATTTGTTTTTCTCTTTCTGACTTCACTCTGTATGACAGTCTCTGGGTCCATCCACGTCTCTACAAGTGACCCAATTTCGTTCCTTTTTATGGCTGAGTAATATTCCATTGTATATGTGTACCATATCTTCTCTATCATTTTGTCTATTGATGGGCATTTAGGTTGCTCCCATGACATGGCTATTGTAAACAGTGCTGCAATGAACATTGGGGTGCATGTGTCTTTTTGAATTATGGTTTTCTCTGGGTACATGCCCAGTAGTGGGATTACTGGGTCATGTGGTAGTTCTATTTTTAGTTTTTTAAGGAACCTCCATACTGTTCTCCATAGTGGCTGTATCAATTTACATTCCCACCAACAGTGCAAGAGGGTTCCCTTTTCTCCACACCCTCTCCAGCATTTGTTGTTTGTAGATTTTCTGATGATGGCCATTCTCATGGGTGTGAGGTGATACCTCCTTGTAGTTTTGATTTGCATTTCTCTGATAATTAGTGATGTTGAGCAGCTTTTCATGTGCCTCTTGGCCATCTGTATGTCCTTGGAAAAATGTCTATTTAAGTCTTCTGCCCATTTTTTGATTGGGTTGTTTTTTTTTTAATATTGAGCTGCATGAGCTGTTTATATATTTTGGAGATAAATCGTTTGTCCGTTGATTCGTTTGCAAATATTTTCTCCCATTCTGAGGGTTGTCTTTTCATCTTGTTTATTGTTTCCTTTGCTGTGCAAAAGCTTTTAAGTTTCATTAGGTCCCATTTGTTTATTTTTGTTTTTATTTCCATTACTCTAGGAGGTGGGTCAAAAAAGATCTTGCTGTGATTTATGTCAGAGGGTGTCTTTCCTATGTTTTCCTCTAAGAGTTTTATAGTGTCTGGTCTTACATTTAGGTCTTTAATCCATTTTGAGTTTATTTTTGTGTATGGTGTTAGGGAGTGTTCTAATTTCATTCTTTTACATGTAGCTGTCCAGTTTTCCCAGCATCATTTGTTGAAGAGACTGTCTTTTCTCCATTGTATATCCTTGCCTCCGTTGTCATAGATTAGTTGAGCATAGGTGCGTGAGTTTATCTCTGCGCTTTCTATCCAGTTCTGTTGATCTATATTTCTGTTTTTGTGCCAGTACCATATTGTCTTCATTACTGTAGCTTTGTAGTATATTCTGAAGTCAGGGAGTCTGATTCCTCCAGCTCCATGTTTTTTCCCTCAAGATTGCTTTGGCTGTTTGGGGTCTTTTGTGTCTCCATACAAATTTTAAGATTTTTTTTCTAGTTCTGTAAAAAATGCCATTGGTAATTTGATAGGGATTGCACTGAATCTATAGATTGCTTTGGGTAGTATAGTCATTTTCACAATATTGATTCTTCCAATCCAAGGACATGGTATATCTCTCCATCTGTTTGTGTCATCTTTGATTTCTTTCATCAGTGTTTTATAGTTTTCTGAGTACAGATCTTTTATCTCCTTAGGTAGGTTTATTTCTAGGTATTTTATTCTTTTTGTTGCAATGGTGAATGGGATTATTTCCTTAATTTCTCTTTCTGATCTTTCATTGTTAGTGTAAGGGATGCAAGAGACGTCTGTGCATTAATATTGTATCCTGCAACTTTACCAAATTCATTGATTAGCTCTAGTAGTTTTCTGGTGGCACCTTTAGGATTCTCTCTGTATAGTGTCATGTCATCTGCAAACAGTGACAGTTTTACTTCTTCTTTTCCAATTTGTATTCCTTTCATTTCTTTTTCTTCTCTGATTGCCGTGACTAGGACTTCCAATATTATGTTGAATAATAGTGACGAGAGTGGACATCCTTGTCTTGTTCCTGATCTTCGATAAATGCTTTCAGTTTGTCACCATTGAGAGTGATGTTTGCTATGGGTTTGTCATATATGACCTTTATTATGTTGAGGTAGTTTCCCTCTATGCCCACTTTCTGGAGAGTTTTTATCATAAATCGGTGTTGAATTTTGTCAAAAGCTTTTTCTGCATCTTTTGAGATGATGAAATGGTTTTTATTCTTCAGTTTGTTACTATGGTGTATCACATTGATTGATTTGCATATATTGAAGAATCCTTGCACCCCTGGGATAAATCCCACTTGATCATGGTGTATGATCCTTTTAATGTGTTGTTGGATTCTGTTTGCTAGTATTTTGTTGAGGATTTTTGCATCTATAATCATCAGTGATATTGGTCTGTAATTTTCTTTTTTTGTAGTATCTTTGTCTGGTTTTGGTATCAGGGTGATGGTGGCTCATAGAATGAGTTTGGAAGTGTTCCTTCTTCTGTGATTTTTTGGAAGAGTTTGAGAAGGATAGGTGTTAGCTCTTCTCTAAATGTTTGATAGAATTCACCTGTGAAGCCATCTGGTCCTGGACTTTTGTTTGTTGGAAGATTTTTAATCACAGTTTCAATTTTATTACTTGTGATTGGTCTGTTCATATTTTCTATTTCTACCTGCTTCAGTCTTGGAAGGTTGTACGTTTCTAAGAATTTGTGCATTTCTTCCAGGTTGTCCATTTTATTGGCATAGAGTTGCTTGTGCTAGTCTCTTATGATGCTCTGTATTTCTTCGGTGTCCATTGTAACTTCTTTTTCATTTCTAATTTTATTGATTTGAGTCCTCTCCCTCTTTTTCTTGATGAGTCTGGCTAAAGGTTTATCAATTTTGTTTATCTTCCCAAAGAACCAGCTTTTAGTTTTATTGATCTTTGCTATTGTTTTCTTTGTTTCTATTTCATTTATTTCTGCTCTGATCTTTATGATTTCTTTCCTTCTACTAACTTTGGGTTTTGTTTGTTCTTTCTCTAGTTCCTTTAGGGGTAAGGTTAGATTGTTTGAAATTTTCTTCTTGTTTCTTGAGGTAGGATTGTATTGCTAAAAGCTTCCCTCTTAGAACTGCTTTTGCTGCATCTCACAGTCATGTTTTCATTGTCATTTGTCTCTAGGTATTTTTTGATTTTCTCTTTGATTTCTTCAGTGATCTCTTGGTTATTTAGTAGTGTGTTGTTTAGCCTCCATGTGTTTTTGCTTTTTACGGTTTTTTTCCTGTAATTTATTTCTAATCTCATAGTGTTGTGGTCGGAAAAGATGCTTGATACGATTTCAGGTTTCTTAAATTATCCGAGGCTTGGTTTGTGACCCAAGATGTGATCTATCCTGGAGAATGTTCTGTGTGCACTTAAGAAGAAAGTGTTATCTGCTGTTTCCGGACGGAATATCCTATAAATATAAATTAAATCTATTTGGTCCATTGTGTCATTTAAAGCTTGTGTTTCCTTATTAGTTTTCTGTCTGGATGATCTGTCCATTGGTGTAAGTGAGGTGTTAAAGTCCCCCACTATTATTGTGTTACCATCAATTTCCTCTTTTATAGCTGTTAGCATTTGCCGTATGTATTGAGGTGCTCCTATGTTGGGTGCATATATATTTATAATTGTTATATCTTCTTCTTGGATTGATCCCTTGATCATTATGTAGTGTCCTTCCTTGTCTCTTGTCACATACTGTATTTAAAAGTCTATTTTATCTGATATGAATATTGCTACTCCAGCTTTCTTTTGATTTCCATTTGCATGGAATATCTTTATCCATCCCCTCACTTTCAATCTGTATCTGTCCCTAGGTCTGAAGTGTGTGTTTTATAGACAGCATATATTGTTTTTGTATCCATTCAGCAAGCCTGTGTCTTTTGGTTGGAGCATTTAATCCATTCACATTTAAGGTAATTATCGATATGTATGCTCCTATTACATTTTCTTAATTGTTTTGGGATTGTTTTTGTTGGTCCTTTTCTTCTCTTGTGTTTCCTACTTAGAGAAGTTCCTTTAGCATTTGTTGTAGAGGTGGTTTGGTGGTGCTGAATTCTCTTAGTTTTTGCTTGTCTGTACAGCTTTTGATTGCTCTGTCGAATCTGAGTGAGATCTTGCCGGGTAGAGTAATCTTGGTTGTAGGTTCTTCCCTTTCATCACTTTAAATATATCGTGCCACTCCCTTCTGGCTTGTAGAGTTTCTGCTGAGAAATCAGCTGTTAACCTTATGGGAGTTCCCTTGTATGTTATGTGTAGTTTTTCCTTTGTTGCTTTCAATAATTTTTCTTTGTCTTTAATTTTTGTCAGTTTGGTTACTCTGTGTCTCGGCGTGTTTATCCTTGGGTTTATCCTGCCTGGGACTCTCTGTGCTTCCTGGACTTGGGCGCCTATTTTCTTTCCTATGTTAAGGAAGTTTTCGACTATAATCTCTTCAAATATTTTCTCAGTTCCTTTCTCTCTCTCTTCTCCTTCTGGGACCACTATAATGCAAATGTTGGTGCATTTAATGTTGTCCCAGAGGTCTCTTAGGCTGTCTTCATTTATTTTCATTATTCTGTTCTCCAGCAGTGATTTCCACCATTCTGTCTTACAGGTCACTTATCCGTTCTTCTGCCTCAGTTATTCTGCTATTGATTCCTTCTAGTGTATTTTTCATTTCAGTTATTGTATTGTTCATCTCTGTGTGTTCTTTAATTCTTCTAGGTCTTTGTTAAACATTTCTTTCATCTTCTCGATCCTTTCTCCATTCTTTTTCCGAGGTCCTGGATCATCTTGACTATCATTATTCTGAATTCTTCTTCTGGAAGGTTGCCTATCTCCACTTCATTTAGTTGTTTTTATGGGGTTTTATCTTGTTCCTTCATCTGGTACATAGCCCTCTGCCTTTTCATCTTATCTGTCTTTCTGTGAATGTGGTTTTTGTTCCACAAGCTCCAGGATTGTAGTTCTTCTTGCTTCTACTGTCTGCCCTCTGGTGGATGAGGCCATCTAAGAGGCTTGTGCAAGCTTCCTGTTGGAAGGGACTGGTGGTGGCTAGAGCTGACTGTTGCTCTGGTGGGCAGAGCTCAGTAAAACTTTAATCCGCTTGTCTGCTGATGGGTGGGGCTGGGTTCCCTCCTTGTTGGTTGTTTGGCCTGAGGCGACCCAACACTGGAGCCTACCCGGGCCCTCTGGTGGGGCTAATGGTGGACCCTGGGAGGGCTCTCGCCAAGGAGTACTTCCCAGAACTTCTGCTGCCAGTGTCCTTGTCCTCACGGTGAGACACAGCCACCCCCTGCCTTGGCAGGAGACCCTCCAACACTAGCAGGTAGGTCTGATTCAGTCTCCTATGGGGTCACTGCTCCTTCCCCTGGGTCCCAATGCGCACACTACTTTGTGTGTGCCCTCCAAGAGTGGATTCTCTGTTTCCCCCAGTCCTGTCGAAGTCCTGCAGTCAAATCCCGCTAGCCTTCAAAGTCTGATTCTCTAGGAATTCCTCCTCCCGTTGCCGGACCCCCAGGTTGGGAACCTGACGTGGGGCTCGGAACCTTCACTCCAGTGGGTGGACTTCTGTGGTATAAGTGTTCTCTAATTTGTGAGTCACCCACCCACCAGTTATGGGATTTGATTTTACTCTGATTGCGCCCCTCCTACCGTCTCACTGTGGCTTCTCCTTTGTCTTTGGATGTGGGGTATCTTTTTTGGTGAGATCCAGTGTCTTCCTGTCGATGACTGTCCAGCAGCTAGTTGTGATTCCGGTGCTCTCACAAGAGGGAGTGAGCACACGTCCTACGCCGCCATCTTGAACCAATCTCCACCCCCTTGTTTTTGTCCCACTGGATATTTAGATTCTTGAAGACAGGGCATTTGACAGTCCGCTTCATGGTGTGTGTACTGGGACAGAACAAGTGCTTGGTGAATATTTGTTGACCGGGTCTGCAGAAGCAAAGACCTCCAGGGAACTTTACAGCCGCTCCTTTTGTAGATGAGAAGCAGACACCTGGAGGGCCAGAGACTTTCCAGAAGTCTGAGAGGAGAGGGAGGATCAGCCCGGTCCTGGACCAGTGCCCTCTCTGTGCCCTCAGGGCCTCTGCTCCTTTGCCTCTCCTGGCCTTGGTGGGCAGAGGGCCGGCATGGCTATAACGTCTTTGATGTGAGTGTGACTGGCTGTGTGCTTTCAGACTGGCTGTTTAACCTCTGAGCTTCACTTTCCACATCTATAACATGGGGACAGTAATGGTACTTACCTTACGGAGATGTTGGAATAATGAATATGAAGATGTTTGCGAGTGTCTGGCTCACGATAAGGATTCAATAAAAGCTGGTGCATTTTCTTTATTTCCCCTCCGGAGAGCCCACTGTACCCTTCTCTTGGGCTCAAAGCATGGGACCCTCCCAGTTTTCCCTTTTCTGTTCATCTAGCCCCAAAGGCCCCTCTGCCCTTCCTCCACAGCCTTCTTAATTCCTCCACAGCATAACTTAATGATTTACTGAATCACTAAAAAAGTTTTCACTGAGGGCCTAGGCCTGATCTCGTGGAGCTCAGTCCTGCAGGACGACCGGGACCACGTAGCCTGGTGGAGCCTGGTGGAGCGGGGTGCCTTCTGTGGCAGGGTCCTGTGTGGGGGATGGG
This sequence comes from Balaenoptera acutorostrata, assembly GCF_949987535.1. Taxonomy (NCBI): domain Eukaryota; kingdom Metazoa; phylum Chordata; class Mammalia; order Artiodactyla; family Balaenopteridae; genus Balaenoptera; species Balaenoptera acutorostrata. The sequence goes on along the minus strand of NC_080064.1, from coordinate 4,368,756 downwards.
GGTGCTCTCCTGGGGAGGTGGCTCCTGGTCTGACTTCTCAAGGAAGAGGAGGAGTCACCCCGGGGTGTGCGCCTGTTGGGCTGGGGGGTGGCACGGACGTGGTGTCCAGGAGGAACTGAAGCAAGGGCTGCGCGGAGTGGACAGGAGTGAGGGCTGGGTGAGAGCCGTTCTGGGTGGGGGGGTGGGGGAAGGCAAGAGCTCTGCGTGTCTCAGAGCCCCTGGGACCGTCTGGGCTCCCACCCCCAGGAGCCTGTGTCTCAGGAGTCACCTCCCTTCCGTCCCCCTCTCGGAATGTTGCTGCCTGCTTGCACCTGCCCGTCTCAGTTCTTTGATTTTGGGTGGCCTGCCTTTCCGAGTAGCTGCCTCTTGTGCCGGTGCATCTCCTGCTGGTGCTGCCTGGGGCATCCTGTTGTGCGTCCCCTGCCCGGGCGACCGTAGCAGGAGGGCTCCGCAGCAGCTCCCCGCCAAGTGTGGTGCTGGGTCCCACTCCCTCAGGGAAGTGCGGGGAGGTACTGGCGCAGGAATCTGGGGCACGGGAGCAAAGTCTGGAGCGCCCTGCAAAGGAGGCTGCGTCCTGGGCTCGGGAAACACCGCGGGGCAGGGTGTGGGGCTGGTGGGGCCCCTTCCAGAGGGTATCCTGCCGTGTGTGCTTTGCTTGTGCTCCCAAGGCAGGAAGGGCTTCCCTGTAGATATGCACTCGCTTTCTAAGGATAAACGTCCCAACTTTATAACTAATGTCAAGGAGAAAACCACATTTTCCTGAAAAACAAATGTTTGGGAGTCAAGTTTATTGAAACTTAAATTTCATGATTGAATTTGTTGAGTCCTGATGGACAGCCTGGTACCAAGGCCACAGGACAGTAGGTTCCCTTCTGCAAGCAGTGGGCCAGTGAGCAGATCAGTACAGGACAGGTGACAAGTGCTCAGAGGCCTGCTGGGTGTTGGTCAGACCTCTTCTGCTTACAGGTCATGGACACCTGTAGGAGTTCCCATGGCTTCTGTAACAAACTACCACAAACTGGGGGACTGAAAACAATTTCTCTTCTTTCAGTTCTGAAGGTTAGAAGTCCGAAATCAGTCTCGCTGGGATAAAGTCAAGGTGCGGGCAGGGCTGTGATCCTTCTGGAGGCTCTAGGGAGAATCGGTTTCCTTGCTTTTTCCAGCTTCAAGAGGCGCCTGCATTCCTTGGCTTGTGGTCCCTCCCTCCGTCTTCACGTCTCTCCCGCTTCTGCCTCGCCTGGCCTCTTCTCTGACCCCACTGCCTCTCTCTCATCAGGACCCTTGTGACGATAGCAGCCCCACCTGGGTAATCCGGGTACTCTCCCCATCTCATGGTCTTTAACCTGATCACACCCACAAAGTCCCTTTTGCCACGTGAAGTCCAACATTCATAGGTTCTGAGGATTAGGATGGGGACGTCTTTGGGGGCCATTATTTAGCCGCCACAGGCCTCCACAGGCCTTTACGGCTCCTGTAACTCAGCTCTGGTCGGGGTGGGGCTGCCTTCCATCAGGCTCTCTCCACCTGGAGGTCTGGGTCCTGCCGGCAGGGCCGTCCTCGCCACCCTCCATCTCCACCAGCCTCCCCTGGGCTGGCCTCTACCTTAGGCTCTCCCTGGGGTGGCAGAGTGGCCCCTGGGGCTCCAGGCCGGCCTGGGCAGCTCCTGGCCTGGGGGAGAGACAGCCTGTCCAGAGGGCGGCATGGCTGGAGTCCCAGGGAAGACACACCCAGTGTGTGTCATAGGTTCATTTCTGAGACCGTCGCTGAAGCCCTCTGGCCGGAACTGGGGAGGGTCGTTCCACAAAACAAGGGATGTTGAGTAGACAAATATAACCTACAAAGGAAAAAACCCCAAACTAACCAATGTGTGCGCCTTCCTGTTCATACGGTAACAGTGTGGATCTGGAGGCGGAGGGGTGTGCCCACCCAAGGGGGTGCCGGGTGGGAGTGGCATTCCAGTGGGGGGCTGGGCCCCGCCCCGAGGCCCGCCGGGTGTGGGAGAGCAGCTTGGGGGCCGGTCACGTCCGTGCCTCCCAGACCCCCTGTCTTCCCTGCACAGCCTGTGAGCGTGGAGGTGGGCTGGCTGCCCGAAGCCTCGAATTTTGGGTCCCTGTAGAGCAGCCCTTTTCCAGCTTTTGAGTGTCAGATCCCTTTATGCTTTAAAAAATGATTGAGAACTCCAAATAACTTTAAAACTTGAGTGATATCTACCAATATTTATTATTGAGAAATATCTACAGTGTTATTAATTCATTTAAAAACAGTAGACCTGTTACATGTTAACATAAAGATGTATTTTTTTAATGAAAGCCAATTGTGTTTTCCGAAACAAAAACATGAGCAAGAACTGTGGGGTTGTTTTGCTTGTTTGTGAATCCCTTTAACATCCGGCTGACAGACTGTTGAGGACTGCTTGGTCTGGTACAGGCTTCTCTGTTGTGATGGGTCATTTCGGCTGAAGTATTTGAAGGAAATCCAGCCTCACCCAGATAAGGGAGTAGGCCCTTAGAGAACTGTGGATGTTCTGCTTTGGTGCTGTACCCAAATCCACAAGTGGTTGTTTCTTAAGGGTGTCTTGCATGCGGAGTTTGACACCCTGTTCGTGAACTTTCATAGTGTTAGGTTAAAACCCTCTGGTCTGCCTCGCACTTTGGGTGGATCTTTCATCCGTGCAGAATTTTACATCATCGTGCTTGTTCACTCAGAAAATACCGCTTCTCAGTTAGGCAGATCTTCCAAATATTGACACATCTAATCACACAATTTCAAAAGATCACTTTCGTTACCAGCACTACCCATCTCGTCAGGAAAGTCTTTAAAGAAGTATGCAGCTGTCAGGCTCACAGTGGAGGGTACAGACTTTCCCAATCCTGAATTTTGCCTGAAAGCTCAATTTTTTGGACGAGTTTTCCTTGCAGTGACAGGTTCATTTTGTTCACGTTTGAGAGATTGTCTACAAAGCACCCAAGTCTGAAAAACCATGGTTTGTCTGTGAGCCGTTCTTTTAGTAAGAATGGTGTTGCTCAGTGAAAGAAGGAGCCAGTTCAGCCCTCAGCCCAGCGATCATGCCCGGCTCACCCCGGGGTGACCATTGTCTTTCATCTGGCAGCAGAAATGCTTTTCGTGTATTTCCCGTTTCATCATAGAATGTTAAAAGCACGCATCCTCAAGGGTCAAGACGTCATAAAATCCATAGTTTTCACAGCTTCCCCAAGGACGTTCTTAGGTGAAGCTGTTGAACTTTGTCCCGTGAGAGGTGAAGAGCACAGGATGGCTGGTGGGGTGTGGTGCCCTCTGCCTCAGGGCGTAACGAGGCCCCAGCAGCTTCACCCACCACTGCCTCGGCGCCACCCGCGCCAATGCCAACCCAGTGAAAGAGGCAAGTGGCATCTGGAGGTTATGAAAATAGCTTTGACCCTGTGGAGCCCTTGACCACCTTGGGCAACCTCAGGGGTTTGGGAACCACATTCAGAAAACTGCTGTCTTAGAAGATCAAACCCCGTGCCTTCTTGCTTGCCGTTTCAGCATACAGAATTCGGCCTCTGTTCAAGGCCAAGAGCTTAAGATTTTGTGTCAGCTGGACAGTCTCTCGAGAAGGTTCAGATCCCTGTCTGCTGGAAGGCAGGTAACATCCTTATTGAGCCAGATCGCCAAGACACCCGGAGCCCTCAAAACCTGTCCCCACCTGGCTTCACCAGCAAGACTGCATGTAGCTCAGCTGTCTTGGGTGCCGGACTTCAGGGTCCCCTTGAGCCAGGGCTCTCGTGGTGACATCTGGACCCATTGGCCTTGCTCTGGCTCTGCCTGCCTTTTTGTATGTGTCTCAAGGTAGCTGCTCCTGTGGTGCCCTGGGCAGCTTCAGGCTGATGACCTCTCTGCTCCGAAGGCCACGGGAAAGAGTGTTTTCTTCTCCTAACAGAACCAGCAGAAGCGCTGAGATCACCTCTCGTTGGCTCTGAGTGGGTCATGCGCCCCAAGCCGCTCTAAGACAGCCCTGGTTCCCGAGGCCTGGTGCCCTTGTGCAGGGCTCGACCTCCACAGCTGGACAAAGCACGTGCCGGTCCCTAAACCAGTCACTGAGGCCAGGATAGGTGTGCTCTGGTTGGCCAGGGGAAGGTGGCGTGGGCGCCAGTCTGCTGCCCTGGGGGCTAGAGGGTGGGATGGCAGAGTGCGGGTTGCAGGGGTGGTGGTTTCCCTGGGGTTCCCGGGAGGTAGGAAGCTTTCAGAACTGCTCTAAGAACTTTGGCCCTCATAACTCTTTTCTTTATTTGAACATGAATGCCGCAGGTAGTCCTAGAGGCCCCCAGCGACCCTCAGACTGGCAGAATGCATGACTGGCACAGGACCTTTGACCAAAACCTGCTGGTCCCTCCCCACACACAGAGAGCACGCCAGCCTCTAAAGGAATCGACGGCATTTCAGTGTGTCCTGAAGTGGCTTGATGGCCCGCTAATTAAGCAGGTAAAGAAATTGGTTCTTTACTGTCAAATGCACGCTGTCACTGCTCTCACCTGAGATGGTGTTGATTTTCACATGTTTATTTGAGTCTTGCACTGTACCCATCACCCCGGGCGTTGGCAGTACTCGGAGGTCAAGTGGTCCATCAGCAAAGAGGATTTGTGATTCAGCGACTCGGTCAGCACTTTTGACCCTGGCTAAAGGCTGCTTTTTGCCTACAGTGGAGCAACCTAAAAACCCAGGTAATTCGATTTCCTGGGTTATTCGCTGGCCACGTTGTTTGCCGGAGGTGGCCTTGTGCGCGGCTCAGCGTGGCCTGCTTTCGGCCTGGCAGTCAGAACAGCAGGGGCGGGGCTCTGGGCATCCTGGATGTGCCTGGGAGGTGCCACCGCCTGTGCACATTCAGGCCCTTGCTCTGTGGCTCTGCGTCCACCTGTGCCCTCCAGCCGCCCGGGAACCTGCCGGAGAAGCTGGCGCTCCTGTGCCTCCTCAGACCACCCACATGATTGGATGGTCCTAGGGAGGCCCAGTGTCCTGGGGGGGGGCGCACAGGCAGGATCCAGCCCTGCCAGTGTGAGCATGTGCCTTGGCAAGACTGTATCTTCTTCCTCTGCAGCTGGCAGGGTCATTCTCCAGGCACTCAAAGCTGTCGGAGCGCTGGGTCTATTATTAAATCACTCACATCCATCCTGCATCATCACTTCAAACCCTTTGATGGAGCACCTGCTGTGTGCTTGCCACTGTGTTAGGTGCCGTGGTGATTACTGCTCTTACTACTTTACTTCTGAGCGCTTTACTTGTGTTAGTTCACTTCGTCCTCATGACAACCCCAAGATGTAGGTGGCATCATTACCCCTGTTTTACAGAAGAGGCGGCAACCCGGGAGAGGTGACCTTGGTTGCCCAGGGTGACACAGCTCCAGCCGGCCAGCTGGGACTCCAACCTAGGGAGGCCGGCTGCAGCCGTCCTGGCCTTCCAGGAGCTCACGAGATAGTGGACAGCAGTTTCCTCTTTCTTAGGAGTTTTGCAAAAGGAGATTTTATTTATTTTCCCATTTTACTTTATTAATTCATTTTAATTTGTTTTTGAAAAGGTAATTCCCATAGTTCAAAATCCACAAGGGCGCACAGGGAAAGTGTATTGTCCCATGAAGTCCCCAAGGCACCCGTGTCCCACCCTAGATACAGCCAGTGTTAACCTGTTTTCTGTACAACTTTCTGGAAATTCTAAGCAAATACAACAAATAAATACAGTTGTATGTATTTTTCCTCTTTTTTACATAAATGATAGCTTCTATTCTGTTCTATATCTTAAAAAATATTCTTAACAATATGTGTTATAGGTTGTTCATGTCATTCCATGAAGAATTTCTGACTCTTTCTTAAGACAGCATAGCTTTTCCTGTGTGGATGACCCGTCATCCATTCATTAGGCCCTTGCTGATGACCGGTTGGACTCCCTCCAGGGCTTTGCTTTTACAGACATTGCTACAATGCGTAACTTCATTGACATCATTTAAAAAAATGCACACGTATGTCTGTGGAATGATTCCTACAAGTGGTTTCATGATCTCGAGTCACGCATTAAAAGTTTTCATTTAAAACCCAATTATAAGTTGTTTATAAAAAATCACACTGTAAACCTAAAGTGGATGTCTTCAGACCATATGTATGAAAGGAAAAGGATGGAAAAAAGGCCGTGTGAACACTAAGCATAAGAAAGCTTTGTGGCTATACTAATATCAGACAGTAGAGTTCAAGGCGAAGCATATTTCTAGAGATAAAGGGGCATTTCATAGTGATGATGGTAATCAGGAAGACGTGACAGTCCTAAATGTGTATGCACCTATGTCGGGAGCCCCCAGAGGCACCCGCCAGGTTCGGTGATACACTAGGAGGAGGACTTGTCATGACTCAGCACATAGTCATCCTCAAAGGAAAGATTTATTTCAGTGAAAAATTACCGAGTAAGATCAGCCAAGGGAAAGGCATATGGGGGGAAACGGGTGTGAGCTTCCAGGGTCGTCTGCCATGGGAATCCCACAGGACACACTTCATTCCCTCAGCAACAGGCTGTGACAACACCTGTGAAATGCTGCCAACCAAGGAAGCTCGTTAGAGACTCAGTGCCCACAGGCGCTAAAAAACCTCAGGGCTTCTTGGGAACTGGTCATGTAGACACCCTCTGCCTAGCACGTACCAAGATTCCAGAGTCCCAGAAGGAAAGCAGGTGTTCAGCATAAATCACTCTGTACAAGCAGTTTAGGTACCAGGAGCCATTCTTATTCGTTAGGGTGGTGGGGAACCCCACGTTCCCAGACTCTTAGCCAAGGGCCAGGCTTGTAAGCCAGCCTTTCAAAGCATAACTGGCCTGCTATGATAACTCTTTTGTGCCCGGCACCCAATAACACGGCTTCCAAATCTGTGAAGCAAAATTTGTAGAACTAAAGGGAACTACATTTAGGTTCACCTTCATAATTGGAGACTTTTTACTCTCTCTCAATAATTGATAGAACAAATAGACCGCCCCCCCCCCCAGAAAAAAAATCATAAGGATTTGGAAGATCTGAACACCACCACCAACCACCTTGACCGAATTGTCACCTCTAAAACACTACACACCAAACAAATAAAATACACATTCTTCTCAAGTGCATGCGGAACATTTACGGAGATAGATAATATGCTTGGTCATAAAAATAAGTCTCAAGAAATTTAAAAGGATTGAAATTACAAAGAATATGTCCACTGACTAATATGTTATTAAATTAGAAATCAATAACAATGAGATACCTAGAAAATCCCCAAATGGTAGAAAAATTAAACAGCACACTGCTAACTAACCCTTGGGTCAAAGAAGAATTCAGAGAGAGGGCTTCCCTGGTGGCACAGTGGTTAGGAATCTGCCTGCCAATGCAGGGGACACGGGTTCGAGCCCTGGTCCGGGAAGATCCCACATGCCGCGGAGCAGCTAAGCCCATGCGTCACAACTACTGAAGCCTGCGTGCCTAGAGCCCGTGCTCTGCAACAAGAGAAGCCACCGCAATGAGATGCCCATGCACTGCAACTAAGAGTAGCCCCCGCTGCCACACCTAGAGAAAGCCCGCGCAGCAACGAAGACCCAATGCAGCCAAAAAATAAAAATAATAAAATAAATAAATTCATAAAAAAAAGAATTCAGAGAGAAATTAGAAAATAATTTGAACTGAATAATTTAAGAATATATCAAAATTTGTGGGATGCAGTTAATGTAGTCCTTTGAGGGAAACTTATAGCTTTATATGACTACTTTAGAAAAGAAGAAAGGTACAGGCATACCTCATTTTATTGTGCTTTACTTCACTGTGCTTTGCGGTTATTGTATTTTTTACAAATTGAAGGTTTGTGACAACCCTGCATGGAGCAAGTCTATCAGTGCCATTTTTCCAGCATTTGCTTGCTTAATGTCTCTGTGTTCCATTTTGGTAATTCTTGCAATATTTCAGACTTTCTCATTATTATTATATGTGTTATGGTAATGTGTCATCAGTGATCTTTGATATTACTACTATGACTCACTGAAGGCTCAGATGATAGTTGGTATTTTTTTTTTTTTAATTAATTAATTTATTTATTTTTGGCTGTGTTGGGTCTTCGTTTCTGTGCGAGGGCTTTCTCTAGTTGTGGCAAGCAGAGGCCACTCTTCATCGCGGTGCGCGGGCCTCTCACTGTCGCGGCCTCTCTTGTTGCGGAGCACAGGCTCCAGACGCGCAGGCTCAGTAGTTGTGGCTCACGGGCCTAGTTGCTTCACGGCATGTGGGATCTTCCCAGACCAGGGCTCGAACCCGTGTCCCCTGCATTGGCAGGCAGATTCTCAACCACTGCGACACCAGGGAAGTCCCCGATAGTTGGTATTTTTTAGCAATAAATTGTTTCAAAATTAAGGTCATCTTACAAATTTGTGCAATTTTAGTTAATTTGAGAATTGATAGCTTTAGATGATAGCAGACTTCCCTGTGAAAGGTGTTGGCTGAAAATATTACATGCTTATTTTGAACTCAAGGCACTTTATTAGTCATTTTGGTATGTTTTTCTTACTATTCAGTTACCTTTTTGGTTTAGTTTAATTTTACCATGAACGTTGATTACTTTCCTTTGGGATGGCTATTTCAATTCAATTTGGTATTTATTGTGTGTTTGGAACTGTGCAGGGGACAGAAGGGTGACCACCCCACACTCTGTCTTCATGGAGCTCTCGGTCCAGCGTGGGGAGACGGACCTAGAAACTTAGACCTGAGTAGAATTGGGTACAGAGTCGCAGAGAGGTGGAGGAGGTGGTTAGGGTGTGGAGTTCCGGGAAGGAGACCAAGTCTGCAGGGGAGATCCGGGAGTCCCCAGGTCCCGGCTGGTGATCTCCCCTCCCTGAGAGAGTGGTGAGGAGGTGGAGGGGGCCGATGGTGGTGCCCTGGGTGGTACCGGCTGTGAGGGGAGGCCTGGCCCCCTGGGCAGGTGTGCACACTGAGCACCTCCCCAGGCATGGTCTAGTCCCCAGCCCCAGGGATGGAGCTGGAGGAGGATATTCCAGGCTCTCGTCCTCCTGGAGCTGACATTTAGGTTGGGGTGACCGACCACCAGCATGTAAACGGACAGCTGATGGACACAGGAAACAGAAAGTGGGGTTGGAGGACAGGGGCCTGGATGGCGGGGGTCAGGGAAGGCCTCCCTGGTCAGGGCCTGATGGAAGCGAGGGAGCGATCACAGCAGAGGGGGCGGCGGGGAGGGAGGGGGGTGTGGGGCGGTGCTGAGAGAGGGGGCAGATGGGAGAGGGCCTGGGCTTGGGATCCCCCCAGACCTGTTGCATCCTCGCCACCTTCACACACGACACCACCTCTCTCCCAGCTGCTCTGGACGGGGGACGAGCCGTCATCTTTCACTAGGGGCTGGGACTCCCCTGCCAGACCCGGGAGGCCTGGGCAGACAGGCGGCCGCCAGCCTCTCCTTCCTGCCTCTCTGCTCCTCGCATCCTGAGTCCAGCCGTCGCCAGGGTCACTGGGCAGTTCCTTCACAGACGTCCTGAACGTGCCCACTCCTCGTCCCACCTGCGGCCCCCCCACCCCCGCCTGCCTGGGTGACGGCAGCAGCCTCCTCACGTCCCCTCCCCACATTCCCGTCCCCATGTGGAGCTGGAGTGGTTTCCTTTTTCCAGTGTTACTGACATATAATTGACAAATAAAATTGTAGGGTACTTGAAACGTACAGCGTGATGATTGGGCGTCCATGTGGGTTGTGGAAGGATTCCGCCAGCAACTTCACACACCCATCATCTCACACTGGACTGATTTTCATAGAATCTCGAATCAGGTGGTGTCACTTCTGCTCAGGCTCTTTCCCTGGTTTCTCCTCCAGTTTGGAGTAGAAACCTGGCTTCAAATCACTCTCTGTGAGACCTGCATGGGCGGCCCTAGCCCCTTCTCCGCACCCCTTATGCAATCCTACAGGCGTTCTGTTTTAAAACACACCTGGGCTTTTGTTTTTATTTTGTTCTGGTGGGACCAGCAGAGCAGGAAACGATTGCCACTGAAAGATGGTTTCGTCCTCGCGGTTCCCCAGAGGAGGGGCTGCACCACGCCCTGCAGGGCCACACGGGGAAGCAGCTGGGTCGGTTGGGAGGCAGTGGGATGAGGGGAGAGCCTGGGCAAGAGCCTGTATAGCGGTTTTCATGGGAAGGGATGGGCGAGGCCGGGTCAGCAGATGCACACGCTTAGGACTGGCCAGTCTGAGTAATTTCAGTGGCTGCCGGGGTGGAGGGGCTGCACCTGGTTGCCTGGTTCTGGCCCGGGATGATTAGGGTGGGAGGATATTGTCTCCTGGAGTGTGAGCCAGGTAGGGGGCGGGTGGGGTTATGGACTGGAAGGCAGGTCATTTACTGTCACTAGGAATTAGCTGGCCCTGGGCGGGGCAGTCTCTCCCCATGAGGGAGGCCCCAGCAGTCAGAGCACTAAGAACACAGGAAGTGAGAAAAAGTAGTTAACGCCGCCGTTACATATGGTCAGGGTGCTTTCTTGCTGGTCCCTGAGCACCCAGCTCTCTTGGCCCAGAGCCGCCTCCTTCCTGGCTCACTCTCCGCAGGTCCACTCCTGGTTCCCACCCCCTTAGTTCTCAGTTCAGACGTAATCTTTCAGAGCCCCTTCCCTGGCCGTCCTATTCAAAGAGCCAACCCACCCATCTCCCCTCACCCACTTTCGTTGTTCTTCATGTGAGCCCCAAGGATGGAGATTTTGTCTGTTTTGTTCCTTTTTGTGTCTCTAGTGCCTAGAACAGTGATACACAGAATAGATGCTTAAATAATGTTTACCAAATGATCACATGAGAGGAAAACAGAACTCCTGGTCCCGGGACAGACAGTAAGAGCTGCACCCTTGCCAGCTGCACCAGTCACAAAAGCACTAAAGGCCCAGGCAGAACCTCACTGTAGGTGGTGCTGCTCTGGGGAAAGGGCTGGGCTTTATAGTGTGTGGTGCCTTGTCTGTATTTGTGGCCGTGACTTCTCAGTTCTCAAATGTCTGCTTTTCTTTTGCTCATACCCCAGCGCCACCCCCAAATAATTCTGGCAAGTTGAGTTTTTAGTTTGTGGTTCTATCAGGATGTAAATGGTAAAACAAAACACAAAAATCCATGCAAAATAGCTTAAGCTTGAGGTAATTTGTTAACTCACATAAAGACAAACCCATAGTTAGCATAAGCTTCAGTTGTGGCTTGATCCAGAATCTCACATGGTGTCACCTGGACTTGTTGTTTCTTGGCTCCACATGGCATCATGTGTGTCTGTCTCTGCAGCTCCGGCCTCTTGTGTCTCGTTGCTTCTGGGTGAGTCTCCAGCCTGTGTCTGGGCCCAGGGACTCCAGCCTCTGGTTGGCCAGGGGAGGGCCATGTACTTTGACTCATAACCTCACCAGGACCATGGGCTGTGGGAGAGAGGTAGTTCCCCGAAAGGAACTGAGACCTAAACCGGGGGATGGATGCCGAGTGGCCCAGTTCTCCGTGGATGGTCCGTCAGCACTTGTTGGGAGGCTCGTGACCTTGAGGACCCTTCAGGGCCGTCCCTCTGTCTCCTAGGGTGTGCTGGAGGCGCTGTCGGAGGTGGGCTGCCACCTGCGAGTGTCCCTCTTTGATGTGACCTACCGACACTTCTTCGGGAGGACGTGGAAGAGCTCGGCGAGGCCCGTGGAGCCGCTCTGCAGGCAGCCCCCCAGGATCGTCTTCAGTGAGGTGGGCGTGGCGGCAGGCGGGTGTGCGGGGTGGGCGTGCAGGGTACAGCGGGCCTGGGGGCGCTGCCAGCGCGTCCCAGACCCCAGGAACGCCCCTGAGCAGCAGGCCCAGCCCTCGCCAAGCTCGTCCTGGCGGCCGGCCCCTGTTTCCAGACAGAATCTTGGGTGGAAGCCACACGCCCTGAGCGGTTCAGCTGGGAGTGGGAGGGACACACGAGGGGATTTCGTTGCCTTCACGGAACCTTGCAGCTTTTGGAACAAAGTTAAAGTTAGGAAATTATCGATCTCATCTGACTCCCCTACTTCTCCTCTCCCCTTCTTTTTCTTTCTTTTTAGTTTCTTCTTCTTCTTTTTTTATATATATATATATTTTTTTTTAATTAATTAATTTATTTATATTTATTTTTGGCTGTGTTGGGTCTTCGTTTCTGCGCGAGTGCTCTCTCTAGTTGTGGCGAGCGGGGGCCACTCTTCCTCGCGGTGCGCGGGCCTCTCACTATCGTGGCCTCTCCCGTTGCGGAGCACAGGCTCCAGACGCGCAGGCTCAGTAGTTGTGGCTCACAGGCTTAGTCGCTCCGCGGCATGTGGGATCTTCCCAGACCAGGGCTCGAACCTGTGTCCCCTGCATTGGCAGGCAGATTCTTAACCACTGTGCCACCAGGGAAGCCCTCTTTTTTTTTTTTTTTAAATGAACAACTTGAGACCTAGGAGTAAAGTGACTTACCCAGGTGGAAGGTAGCAGAGCCCGGAGCCCCTGCCTCTGGCTGCAGATGGGGTGGCTGCGTTGGCATCAGTTGGTGACACGATTTTGCCCACGTAGCTGTGTCTGGCCGCCCCGCAGATAGGGTTTTCCATCTTCGTTCAGCTGCACCAAATTCGCAAGCATCCCTCCATCGCCTGCTGTCTGCTGGCCATTGTGCCGGGCGCCGGGGCGACGATGCTGGGTGGACGGGCCTGGCGTGGCTCTCACCCTGGACAACTTGCAGTCTGCTGGGACGACACACCCAGGCAGGCGACAGAGCAGGTGCAGGTGTGATAGGCTCCCGGAGGAGACCGACAGCTGCTGCCCCGAAGAAGAAGGGAGGTGTGCTGCAGGCAGTGGTGAAGGGGGACCTCTGCGAGCTGGGCCCCAGGATGAGGAGGGAACCAGCCCCGGGACGAGCAGGGTGGCAGGTGCCGCAAGCAGGGCAGGCCCTGCACGTGCCCAGGGGTGGGGGAGGGAGGCGTGGAGAGGCGGCCGAGGCTGGGCTTGGCGGGTTGTCTGGGCAGGGCCTTCCTAGGGACACTGGGCTCTTCCTCAAGAGCGGGAGGCGTCCCAGAGGTCTTCTTCCCGGCTGCTGCTTCAAGCTGAACCTGTATGTAGGCAGCGGGTCCTGCGGGGGACGTTCACGGGTATCGGGAGGGTCGGTGCTGTGTTGGCTTTATCCTTCCCGTGTGTACAGAGTCAGGGAAGCCCAGTAAGTGACAGTACAGTGAATAATGGAGGTGGGGGCGGTGACCATGGCCATCCTGGGGGAGGTCACCGTGCGTAACCAGACCAAGCGAGCCTCCCTTTTCTGCGGGGGACGGTCCTGGCCCAGTCGTGAGGCCGCCGGGTCGCGGCTCTGCACTTGGCGGTCACCCAGAGTCGGGATGCCATGTCTCAGCGTGGATTGATCCTGACTGGTCCCCTTACTGAACGTGCCGGAGAGGGTGACACCACCCCCCCCCCCCCCCGCCGGAGGTCAGGAAAAGTAGATAAGGCCGTGGGTACGTGTGTCCGGCGGCCCAGGACCGCGGCTGGTGTCCAGGCTGCCAGACGGCCTGTGAGGTGCCCCTTAGAGTCCGGCCGAGAGAAAGGCCACGTGCTGTAAACCGGGGAGTGGCGGTGGGCAGCTGCTTTGGGTGCCGTCCCAGCTCAGGCGGTGAGTCGCCTTCACGCCTCTGACTTGGGGCGGTCAAGGCCTGGCAGGAGCGCGGTGGCCCCGATGTTGCTGGGAGCCTTCCAGGGCCGGGCTGTTTGGATTCTCTTTCTCGGGCGGACAGTCAGGCCCCGGGAAGCCCGGTGTGGTGACAGTTACTACGGTGACACAGGGTCCTCTCCGGGGGAGTCTCCATGGGAGAGGCTGGCTCCCAGCACCTTGGTGTGGTTTCGTCCCCGCCATCCGCCTTGAAGAGCAATCTGGCAGGTCAGAGGCCGTGAGCGACACCCGCCTTGACCGCAGGGATTGTTCTCGGGCCTTGTTTTGACTCCGGGCGTCGGAGGGGCCCTGCAGGCTCTGTTTGGAAGCGCTGCCGGGTCGAGGGGATGGTTATGCTCTGAAATCAGCACGGCAGCACTTTGCCGCCACTGGGGTCCCGAGATGAGCCCTCCCTCTGTGGCTTTCCCCTTGGCTTTCCCCGTGGCAGCGGCTGTCACAGCCTTGACAGGCCACACGCGGAGGGCCTGCCCTGTCCCCCCACCAGCTCGGTGACTGTGAGCCCTGCAGAGTGGAGGTCGCGTTGCAAGGAAGCCTTCAGAGCTGCCGCTCCCCCTCCTGGACTCGTGCAGGGTTTAGCGTCCGTGCCGGAGAGGGCTCCTCGTGTGTCCCTGTGTCCTGGGAGCTGTGGGTCTCTGGCCTTTTCAGCTCACGGCTGAGGTCTGATCTGAGCTGTGGGAGCCGAGTGCCGCCGCATCGTTTGTGTTCTGCTGAGTGGGGCACGGGGACGGGGCCGTGTGTTAGGGAGGACCACAGCCCTCACAGTTTCTGGAAGAGTCTGCACCCTTCAGCCTTAGTTACTGAAGTGGAGCCCGCAGCAAGGCTGGTGTGGGTGAACAGAGCATTTTGGGCTGGGAGCTGGTGCCAGAGCCACGGAATTGCTCAGGGAAGAGCGGCGCTGCAGCTGCTATGCCCAAGGCGAGCAGCAGAGGCCAGTGGTGCCCCAGGAACGCCCATCCCGATGAGGCACTCGGCGGCATCCTCCTTGCCCCGCGCTTTCCTCTCATCCTTGACCTTCAGAGTTTAGTTAACTAAAGAGACTCCCCCTTCGCCGTGTGTGTGTGTGTGTGTGTGTGTGTGTGTGTGCCTGTGTGTGTACTTGCGTGCATACGTGTACGTACGTGTTTACATGAAATGTGGAGCATTCCCAAGGTGGCCCAGAATAGCAGGAGGGACTGGTTTTGTGGTCTCGTCATCTGAGCAAAGCTCTGCGTCCATACCTATGGGAACAGAGAGAAACATAAGTTGCCCTTTTTAGAGGTGATTCTGAAATTTGGTGATGGTCTTCTTCTGATTTTACTAATCGCCTGGGTTTTTCTGGTTCTACCGATCAGCCGTGGTTTGGGGGTGGTAACGACGGGAGGTCGCCAGCTGTCAGTAGCAGGGGACCGTCTTTGGAATCGGCGTGGCTGTCCGGCCTACACGTGGATTCCTGAATCAACCGCGTGGGCTCTGGGTTTTGATTGAGTTGTCACTGTAATGTGCAGCCCTGAAAGAAGATGTTATTTCATTACTTTGCAAACAATGCCCTGAGGAAAGACTTGGGAAAAAAGAAGTCCTTCCTTGAGCCCGAGCTGGGTGTTTCTTTCTGTGAGTGATGAATTCCTCATGCTGCGCTCAGATCCCCTCTTGTCCTAGCCTCTTGGCTCTGTCTGGCGGAGCCCAGGGGACCAGCTCCGGGCTTCTCAGCCCTGACTCAGAATTATATGCTCTCCTTAGAGACTGTCCTCGGTGGAGGGGAATTGCCCTTCACTTGTGCTGAGACGGTTGATCATTCATTCAAACTCTCAAAAGATATCTTTAAAAAATAATCCGGGAGGCCAAAGTACTGTGGAGTTCCTACACTTTCTTTCTGCGATGGACATAATTCTCCCTTAGATTCTTTCCTTAACTAATCATGCTCAACCTTTCAGTGACGGGCTCCTTTCTCCTCCTTTATTGATTGTATGCGAGTGACTGGCGGGAATCCTAGTGGTTCTTCTCAGGCAGCCAGAACCCAGACCAGGAGATGGTTCCTCCTGAGCCCGTCTCAGCCCGAGGTGTTGCCGAAGTCACAGGTCGATCCCTGGCTTCCGACAGACACAGGGAATGGGGCTGCTTCCTCTTCCCATCGCCAACCGAGAGCAACCAGCTCCTGAACGTTCTTGTTCGTCAGAGTAATGAGAGTGAGGTGACTCCCCTATAAAAGTGGAGGCTGTCCATCAAAAAGAATGAAATCGCGCCATTTGCAGCAACGTGGATGGACCTGGAGATGATCATACTAAGCGAAGTAAGTCAGACGGAGAAAGACACGTACCATAGGATATCACTTATATGTGGAATCTAAAATATGACACAAGTGAACTTATCTACGACACAGAAACAGACTCACAGGCACAGACAACAGACTTGTGGTTGCCAAGGGGGAGAGGTAGGGGAGGGAAGGGTTGGGAGTTTGTGGTTGGTAGGTGCAAACTATTGTATATAGAATGGATAAACAACAAGGTCCTAATGTGTAGCACAGGGAACTATATTCAATACCCTGTGATAAACCATAATGGAAAAGAATATAAAAAAAGAATGTGTATATATATATAACTGAATCACTTTGCTGTACAGCAGAAATGAACACAACATTGTGAATCAACTATACTTCAATAAAATTAAAAAAAAAAAAGTGGAGGCTGTCAAGGAATGTCAGCGTGTCCAAACGAAACTCTGGGAGGCTCTGCCGTGCCTTGATTAATCTCCGGGTTCTTGAACGTGCCTTACCCGCTTCTTACACCTCTCACGTGTTCCAAGAGCTGCTCCTGATGTAAACAATCTGCAAAGCAGGAATCCAGTATCACTCCCGGGCACCGTCTCTATGGAGAGAGCCTGCCTCAGCCGTGTCACCCGAGGAGGGCTTCTCTCCTCTCCAGCTCAACAGAAACCAGTGCCGGGGACACCAAGGCAGGAATGGACGGTGGTAGGAAGGGGACAGAAATGAGTGAATGAATAGAAGGACAAAGGATGTCTCTCCATGATGTTTCCAGCACTGGGATTTAGTTGACTGTATGGTGATTTAACTGTCTACCTCGTGGGGACAATAGAAAGCTTTGAATTTGTCAGCTTATGCTGTTGTGTATTCATCACAGTCTCCTGGGACGGTATTTTTGCTTCGGGTTGTAACTGGGTTTGCTGTTTCTGGATAAACCAAGCCATCGTTCTCCAGGCGGGAGCAGGACAGGCTTTGGCCTCGGGGGTGGGATCTGATGTAAGGTGGGTAAGGGCTGAGTCCTGCTCCGTCACTTACTCCTGGGGGGTCTTAGGCCAGTTGTTTAAACTCTTGACTCTGAATTCATCGTCCGTGCGTGAGGGACAGCAGCGCCCATCTCCTAAGCGTCTGGAGTGTAAACAGTAGGTTCTTCCCAGACAGGCGCCCAGGGAGCAGTAGGTGTTCACTCAGCAAACACTGGCTGGGGGTCCGCTATGTGCCAGGCTCTGCTACATTAGGAGCTGGACGTGCCCGGATGGGTGAGACGGTGTGCGGTCATTTCAGCCGCGGTGGGGTTTGCGTTGTCACCGTAGATCGGGGCTTGTCAACCCTGGTTCTGTGGACACTTTGAGCCAGATAATTCTCTTGGTGGGGGGCTGCCTCCAGGGCTGTGTCCCTTCCTGTGGATAATGGTGGGCCCCACCCCGGATGAGCGGAAGCCTCTGACTTTGGAATTAGAGATTTTGCATCTCCCGAGATGCTTGGCAACTTTGCTTGGTGAGTTTACTGTGCTTGGAGCACTCAGTCTTGTGTTGGCTTGTGTGCAGGAAACTGCTCTGAGCCTCAGATGGAAGGTTGAGCTGGCAGATGTTGGCTGCAGGAAGGATTTGTGATATATTTACCTTCCTGAAGACATCGTATTGAAGGTTTATTTAAGAAAAGCAGGTTTGGAAGGCACCAGTTTAATTTCTGATCCTCTCCCCTGTGGCCTTGACCTCGGCCGGGGGCCGAAGAGCACGTGTCTAATTAGGGCAGATCGAGCGGAGCTGCGGCCGGGAACTCGAGGCTGCAGCCTCTCCCTGGGAGCACGTCACCGGAGGCCCAGTCGTGTGGGTGAAAGTGGAACCTGGGCCCCGAGGCAGAGTGCTGTCCGTGTGTCGCAAGATGAAGGCATTGAGACAGGAGCACTTCTGTCATTTATTAATCTGTTTCTCCTGTCAGGGGGGCACCTTGTCAAGGGTGGGTGAGTGAGATGTGACGCGGGGGAGAGCCAGAGCCCCACCCTGCCATCTCCGGCGGCTTCTCTCGCAGGTAATTGGACGGGCTTGACTCCAGCTTTTAATCGTGCAGTGGCAGCCGACGCATCTGCGAGCGTCCTGCACGGCCTTCTTGAGGCGTCCTGACACTGGAGGGCTTGTTTGCAGTGCTGCTTGACCGCGGTTGAGATGTCTGGCCAACCCCACGGGGCTGGGGGTGGGGGAGTGCCTGGGTTCCAGGTGACTTGGCCCTCCTGGGGACCCCGCCAAACACACACACACACACACACACACACACACACACACACACACACACACACACACACACACACACACACACACGTTGAAGCTGCAGAGTTGTGTGGTTCATCCCAGGAGACTTTTGCTTCCACCGACCCTCCGAGCTGGTCGGCCCTGGGCAGGGTGTGCATTTTCTACCTGCCTAACCTAGCCTTTACCTTTGAACTTTGAACTTCTTGAGGGCTGGATCGCGTTTTCCAGGTTCCTTAGAAATTCTTTAGCACGCGCTGTGCCCACACTAGAGGGGCAATAAATGATGTTTGGAAAAGCATCCGTCCTTAACCAGCAGTAATGATGGGATGAGACCCTCAGACCTCGTGTCGCCTTGTGATTCACGGAGCTTCCAAGGCCGACCCTCCTGGTGAAAGTGGAGTCTCTGGAGACAGACCAGGGGGCTCCGTGGTCGGTTTGGTCTCAGAATAATTGTTTTCAGTGGTAAAGGAAAGGGAGGGGCAACAGCCATGAATCCACACGTGGGACGTCCCCAAAGCAGCTGGTCCACCGCCTCCAGGCAAAGGATTTCAAGGTGACCTCTAAGCTGGAGGCTTATTGCTGCTTTGCATCAGAGCTGACAATGTTTGTTTCACTGCCAAGAGGAAAAGTGGGTAGTGTTCATAAAACTGATATGCACAGGTGTACATATGAGAGGTGAGATAATGACAAACTTGACTTTACAGCAGGCCTTTTTAAAACAGTTCTTGAGTCTTGGAAACGGAAACATAATTCTCTCTTGGTCCAACCACCTGTCAGCTGTAAGTGGTCACTATTTCATCATTTTGCAATAAAAGATAATAGAATAACGATTTATATCTCATGGCTGATGTTTTAATGTGTCTCTCTGTTATCCTGGGCTGACAGTCTGTGATTACAGTAAACGTTTTCTCGGTGACACCATGGTAATGACTCGTTAATGGGGGATTGTTCCAAGTTTAAGTCACGTTTCCACGGCCCGGCCAAGCCCGGCCCTGCCTTGGGGGGAGGGTGGCCTTTGTGTTCTGCTGGTGACTCTACACCTGGGCTTTGCCCCAACAAGGACGCTGGGTTCCGGGGACCACTCGGGTCCAGAGCCTCAGGTCAGCGCGGACCTGGGCTCCTGGGATGCTTGTTGCCCATAGATTCGCAAACCCAGTTAGTGCCTCCATTTCTGTCTCCTGTGTCTACGACGTTTGTGAGCTGAGAGCAACTGCTTTGGATTTCAGGAGATCGGAAAACAGCAGCAGAGGGAAGGTGCTTCCATCCCCACTTGGGAGGGTGCATCTCAGCAATGAGAGCTGGATTTGACCCGCCCGTGTCCCCCCTCCCCCTGGTGAGAGTGAGAGCTGCCATCTGTACCTTAGAGGATGGAGAGGCTGCAAGTAGGAAACCTTTTAGGAGCAATTTGATTATCATCTACTTGGCTTGGGTCCACAACTCCTATAATAATGAATTCCACCGTGGGACTTCCCTGGTGGCCCAGTGGTTAAGAATCCGCCTGCCAATGCAGGGAACACGGGTTCAACCCCTGGTCCGGGAAGATCCCACATGCCGCGGAGCAACTAAGCTTGTGCGCCACAACTACTGAGCCTGTGCTCTAGAGCCTGTGAGCCACAACTACTGAGCCCACGTGCCACAACTACTGAAGCCTGCACGCCTAGAGCCTGTGCTCCACAACAAGAGAAGCCACCGCAATGAGAAGCCCACGCACCGCAACGAAGAGTAGCCCCTGCTCACTGCAACTAGAGGAAAGCCCACATGCAGCAACGAAGACCAAATGCAGCAAAAAAAAAAAAAAAAAAAAAAATCCCACAGCAATATTCATCATAAAAAGATGTTAGTTGGGCTCCGAACTTAGGATCCTGCTTAGTTTAAACAAAATTCATTCAGGTGCAGCCTCATGGTATTTCCACACGAAACAGGGATTAGAGTCAATACTGGCAAGCTGTGATTGAAGTTTGACAGCGGTGTTGCATGAACCGGCCCAGCGGGTGCGTGGGTGCGGTGGGCTACTTACGTCTTTGGGCTCGTGGTCCTCCCGGGTGATGGGCGTGGGGCGCGTGGCTGCCCAGCCCCTTTCTTCTCCAGAGGCTCTGGGTCTGTTGGCATTTTTTTGTGGATGGAAAGGTCCCAGAGGAGAAGCAAGTAGTTTGATGTCCCAGATGCTGGGCACCCTGGAAGCAGGAGCTGTGAGGGGCTCGCTCACTGGGCCCCTTCTCTTCTCTGGCGCCTGGAAGGGACGCTGCTCCCCACGCGGCGTGTTTGTGGCGTTGACGTGACGACTGTAGAGGGGTGAGGAGGGGGCGCACCCGCGTCCCTCCGTGTTTCTTCTTTGCAGGTCGTGAACGTTCAGTCCGTCCCTGGCTTCTCTCTTGCAGCCCTTCTATTTCCACACATCCTTGAACCACCCTAACGTTGTGGCCGTGGTGGAAGTGGTCACTGAAGGCAGGAGACGGGACGGGACCCTTCAGACTTTGTCCTGTGGGTTTGGAATCCTTCGGCTCTTCAGCAACAACCCGGAATCTCCTTCCTCTGCCCCCCAGGACAAACGGTATCGGCCTCATTTTCCCCGTCGCTGGGGTTTCCAGCGTCTTTCTGTGGTGATTTAACGGCTCATTATTTGTCCAGACTAGAAAGCTTTGAATTTGTCAGCATATGTGTTCATCACAGTCTCCTGGGGGGGTATTTTTGCTTCGGGTTGTAACTGGGTTTGCTGTTTCTGGATAAGCCAAGCCATCGTTCTCCAGGTGGGAGCAGGACGGGCTTTGGCCTCGGGGGTGGGCTCTGATGTCAGGTGGGTAAGGGCTGAGTCCTGCTCCGTCACTTACTCCTGGGGGGTCTTAGGCCAGTTGTTTAAACTCTTTGAATTCATCTTCAATGCAGCGCCCATCTCCCAAGGGTCCAGAGTGTAAACAGTAGGTTCTTCCCAGACAGGCGCCCAGGGAGCAGTAGGTGTTCACTCAGCAAACACTGGCTGGGGGTCCGCTATGTGCCAGGCTCTGCTACATTAGGAGCTGGACGTGCCCGGATGGATGAGACGGTGTGCGGTCATTTCAGCCGCGGCGGGGTTTGCGTTGTCACTGTAGATCGGGGCTTGCCAGCCCTGGCTCTGCAGACACTTCGGGCTGCCCCGTGTGGTGTACGAGGTCTCGGAGCACCCCTGGCCTCTGCCCACTAGATGCCAGGCAGTCCCCTCCCCGCCCGGCTGTGACAGCCAAAAATATCTCCAGACTTTACCAGACATCCCGATGGGGGCAACATCGTCCCGGGTTGAGAACCACCACTCCAGACACACAATCGTGGAAACCCCTCAAACGTTGTTTTCCCGGGACATTTCCAAGCATGACCCGCCCCAGGCATTGTTTTCTAGCGCTGAGGTTCTCAGGCTGCACTCGGGCCATGCTGTGTGTGTGCTGGACATGCTTGGCCTCGACTGCCGAGGGCTCGCGGATCTGATGCTGTCCATAGCCGTCTGTTTCCCACGGAGGGTCGAGAAAGCTCCTGGAGGTGTGGTGCTGGGGTCCCCAAGGCCTTCCTTTCGAGAAGCACAGCTGACATCCCATGAGTAAACGCAAGATGCTGACCTGCGTCTCACGGGTCTTGTTTTGCAGGTTGAGACTGTATCACGGCAGCCCCCGAGCCCTCCTGCACCCGCTTCTCCAGGACCCCATAGAACGTAAGAGACGAGGCCTGGCCAGGCCTGCTCCTGCCGTCCTCAGCAGCATCTGTTCGTCATATGACTTCCCTGAGTGTTAGAAGCTCATCAGCTTAGCAGAGTTGTTAATAGATTTGGGGAACATGTAACACTGGGCTTGGAGTTCTGACATAATTTGCAGATCTGAGACACACGAGCCTATAAGGATGGTGTAGCTGTGTGAAGACGACCCCAGGGGGGCCACCTGGTGGGAGGGCTGTTGGCCCCCTTGCCCCTGGGGTGGCAGCTTCGCCCCCACGTGAAGCAGTTGCCGTCCATCGCTGCCCACCGGCTGTCCCAGGCAGCCTTTGACCGCGAAGTCCACGGGTCATCTCCAACACAGCAAGGTGTCCAGCGGTGCCTAACGAGAGTGACATCCTGCAGGAGCACCTGCCATGCATGGGCCCCGCGCGGGCGGCCGGCCTTAGGGCAGAGTGGGCTTCCCGCCCTGCCTCTGTGGCTTCTCCTCCCGAGCAGTCGGTACCCGTGGGAGGGACCTGTGGCCCCCTGGCTGCCGGCTGCGCGGTGAAGCGGGGGGATGGGCTCACAGGCTGTTTCAGGGGCCCGTGTGGGCTCTGTGCTGGCCCTCGGGGAGTGTGGACGGGGGCCAAGCGGTGGAGGTGGGTCTGTTTGGGGTGGGGGGATGACTTTCTGTCTCTGCGATGTTGCCCAGATTCCACGATGGGCACCCAGCCTGTATGAAAAACCCAAGCCTACCCGGACCCATCCACTCCCTCTGAATTTGGTGAAAATCTCACAATAGAGGAACAATCGGTCAGAAACTTGGTTTTGTTGATAAATACTGGCTTTTAGATTATTTCCCAATTGAATTTAATCATTAACCTGCCAGCGTTTTCTCTCCTGAAGTATCCTTAGACTCAGCACCTTTCGAACAGCAGACACAGCCCCCAGGTTTGTTCCAGGCCCACGGATCTGGGCGCTGGTGGAGGGTGTGGGAACTGCAGCCGTGTGAGGGGTGCCTGGGGAGGGATCGCCTCAGGCCGTCAGCTCATCTTCTCAGGGGCATTTCTAAAAGGGTGGGGCTGTTTTTCTTGGATGGGTAATGCAGTCACATGACCCAGAATTCAAAGTATTAAATAGTATGAAAAGGTTCAGGTGAGGTCTCCTTCCACCTCTGCTCGACCCTTCACCTGCACCACAGGGGACCTTCCTCTCTGGGATCTTGTGGGTCCTTCTATGTCCTCTGATGACACACAAGCAAACGTGCATTTCCCTGTTCTGTTTTTGCCCCCGTGTACTTGTCCCAGACCTTTCTTTTTTCCCTTAATGATTTATCTTGGAGAATGTTTCATATCAGTACCTAGAAAGCGTGCTCATTCTTTTTACAGCTGTGTGGTATTTCATTGAATTGCTGTTTGTGATTGAACCAACCCACCACAAATGGACCCTTGGGGCAGTTCTGTAAGAACAGAGGGTTGAAGGCTTTGCTGCAGTGGACATCTGCCCTTTTGCAAGTGTGCACGTGAATCTGTAGGGTAAACTCCCAGAAGTGGGATTGCTGGTCTGAGGGCCTGTGCATTCACAGTTTTGTATTATTTCCCGTTTGCCCTCCATAGAGGTTGTACCTGCGTGCTCACCAGCCAGCCATGTAGCAGAGTGCCTTTCAGGGTACTTAACATTTTAAAGTAAGCAGATCCCATGTTTGGAGTGGTTAGATATTAAAAATCTGGTTTTTGATAATATAGTTTTGTTTTTCTGACGAATGTAGTAGGTGATATTTAGTTCTTTTCTTATGAAATCACAAAGTATGCCTCAGGAGGTGGTGAGTCCCCTATCAGTGGAGGAAATCAAGCCCAAGCAAGATGGCCCATTTGATGGGAATGTGTTGAGGGCCTGTCTGTGGTCCTTCCCAACCCAGTTTCTATTGACGCCCTTCCCTCCACTTTCCCGAGTGCTCTGTATCTGAGCTCTTCCCAGTGGTTCCTTTCTCCAGGATGCTTTCCCTCTTCCCACTTCCCCTAGCACGTTATCCGAACCTTCCTTGGGGTTCGGATCCCGTTCTCCTGTGTGTTATGGATGTCGGCATGCTTGTGTCTTAGTCACCCCAGAAGAACGGTCCCTCCTTGAGGACAGGACTCTGTCTTGGAGGCCACTGGCCACCCAGGGCCGAGTCCTGCTGCTTTGTGGGTCTTGACGGATGCAAGGCTGAGACTGAAAGGGATGCAGGCCTCTGGTCAGAGGGCCTTCTAGGCTCCCTCTGATTATGGGAGCAAGCGATGCCTGACTTCACTGCTCTTGGGGAAGAGGTGAGGGGAGAGATTTTGTTATGTTGGATCAGAAACAAGTATCTCCTTCGTTGCAATTTTACCAGTGAGAGTTATTTAAGGATTGATTCTTTTTTGCTCTTTGGCTGAGCAAACAGAGCAATTCCCTTGTCTCCCTAGAAAAATACTTTTCCTGTTTGTTGAGTTCTTTTCCAAGATGCTCAGTTTATTGGTCGGTTTGACCGAAGGTGCCTTGGTTCGGGCTGTCACAGGAGGTGTTTTCTCCCTCAGAAAACAAGCACATGACCCTCATTGAGAACTGCAGCCTGCAGTACACGCTGAAGCCACACCCGCTCCTGGAGCCCGTGTTCCACCTTCTTCCCGAGAACCTTCTGGTGTCTGGGCTGCAGCAGATACCTGGTCTCCTTCCAGCTCATGGAGAATCGGGTAAGGGCTCCTCTGTTTCTGTCTACTTGGTGAGTCTCTGTTAGTTCATGGTCAGACCTTGCAGGAATTGGGGTGAGTGCTGGCTGGGCCCCCCAGCAAACAGCCTGGTGGTGGGGGGAGGGGGAGGAGGAAGGGGAGGAGGGGGAGGGCAGCAGTGTCGTCTCGTTCACAGTCCCTTCCTGAACGCACCTCACATCCCTCAGGTCATCTCTGCCTTCTCTCCTCGAGAAATGCTTTCATAAGACAAATAGCCCATGTCTGTATGACTGTGGCCAGAAAAACCAGTGTTGCTAGATCCCACCCTTGCTGGGCCATCATATCAGTGGCTTAATTATTATCATTTTTTAATTGCGGTAAAATAGACATAACATAAAATTTACCATTTTAACCATTTTCAAGTGTGCAGTTCAGGGCCATTAGGTACATTCACACTGTTGTGTAACCATCCTCCCTGTCCACCTGCAGAGCCTTTTCATCGTCCCAGACTGAGACTCTGTCCCGCTAGACACTAACTCCCCATCCCCTCCCCAGCCCGGCCCCCCCGATTCTGCGCTCTGTCTCTATGAGTTGACTCCTCTAAGGACCTCCTAGGAGTGGAATCCTACAGCATTGGTCCTTTTGCGACTGGCTTATTTTGCTGGGCATAGTGTCCTCAGGGTTCATCCCTGTTGTTCTGTGTGTCGGAATTTCCTTGCTTTCTAAGGCTGAGTGGTGCCCCGCTGTATGCATGGACCACGTTTTGTTTATCCATTTACCTGTGCATGGACACTTGGGCTGTTCTACCTTTCCACTTGTGAGTGAAACGGCTCGATTCCTTTGGAACTGAATTTCATGGGACAGGCTCAGGGCTGTGTCTGGGTGTGTTTCAGAAGTTGATTCTCCTGGTGGGTGTGGGTCAGCCCTTCGCAGCCGCGAGTCGCTGTGAGGGCTGCTCTCCTCTCGGGTCCTGCTGACGGGCCTCCCCTCCTCGGTCTCATGCTCCTTCTGGGTACCCTTGGGGCCTTTTTGCCTGGCCGTCTGGGAGAATCCAGGAGGAGGGACCGCCCCAGCCTCCCCGCCTGGGGCTGCAGGGACCTCTGGTCTCCGCGGGCCGGCTGCAGCTCCCTTCCAGGAGGGGCAGGATGTGGCTGTGGGTGTGAGTGGCTGGGGAGGAGAGCTGGGAGGTGCTGAGTGTTTGGCTCGCACCAGAAACACTCAGGACCTGAAGAGACGGCTCAGCTCCAGGAGGGGGAGTGTTCGTCTCGGTGACGATGTCCCTGCCTGGGGCCTGGGCGCTGGGGTCCAGGCTGGGGTGCCGGCCTCGTTATCTGAGTTCATGAACTCCTGGGACGGGCGCACGGTGGTCGTCACCGTCACGAGGGCACTGTTTCTCCAGCGTCTCAGAGAAGAGACGATGATACATGAGAAATGACCGGTTAACCATGAACAGGAGCACGTCCTGGGCGGGGGGGTGGAGGGGGTCCCAGGTTTGGGTCTGCCGTGGGTCACCGAGCTCTAACGCTCCTGAAGCCCCCCGCAGGCAGCTGTGTGCCCTCTGCGACGCGCCTGTGTTCACCCGGGAAGGAGGGAGGAGGAGCTAGAGTTACAGGCAGGCAGAGGGAGAACCTCCGTCCTGGTCGTGCTGTTGGGATTGAGAGGGTGGAACCTGCCTCCGGCTCTGAGCCCCCTCCCACTGGTCAGGGGGGCGCTGTCAGCACCGCTGTGACTACGCGGGTATTAGGCACCTATGTGCGCGCCTGCGGGGAGCTCAGCTTCTGTGAGTCTTTCTGACCTGGGATTCTGGGCATTTAAACAGAATGTTCTTGGGGCCTGAGGTGTATCCATCACCAGTGGGTGTCAGTAGCACTGCAGATAAAACATGAAAATACGGAAGCGGAGCTCGGACCTGCTTCTGTGTCCTTCCTGGAAGGCGAAGGAGAAGCTCAGATGCCCAGACAGGCCCCGCGTTTGTTCCCAGCATCTCAGGCCGGACTGTGCGAGTCAAGGGCTGCGTTACGGAGACGAGTTCTGGATCCCAGGAGCATGAGTTCAGCTCCTGACCCTGAAGTTCGTGTTTTCGGAAGAGCTGGGCCCCGCTGGCCTCCGGTTTGCCTCCCTGGAATGGAGCGGCTGGCACTGGGCATTTTTAATAGATGCAGGTGGTTCCTGTAAAATGGCAAAGATGAAGGACAGTTTACGTTGTTGTTGTTTAAAAACAAACGGCCGGAATCGGTCTGGCGGGCGGGCGGGAGCTGCCGTCACCCATGCAGGAGCTCCTCTGGGGAGGGGCCGAGGGCAGCCTCCCCTCCGTCCCGAGACCGTCAGGGAGCAGAGACCCTGTTGCTCAGCCCTTTCTGACAGCGGTTATTGACTCCGTTATCGGTTCTGCCCAGGATCTTACAGGCTTTTGTGACTCACTCTTTGAGAAAGGGTTTCTTTGCTGGATACCGTTTTATGGCCCTGAAAGCGCCCAGGCAGGGACTGGTGCTGGCCTCCGTGGTGGGAATCGGGAATCGCTTGTCTAATTTGCAGAGGGTTTGGTTTTATTTGGATGCCGTGTTGGGACTCGGATATTTGTTCCTTTGTAAAATGCCACAATACAGGAGGACTGAGTTGTTTTCCACTGAATTGTGGACTGAGGTCACTGCAGGTTCACACGTGGTTTTAGTTAAGTGGGGCAGCCTCGCAGCAGCTGCGGGAGGTCTGGCTGGCAGGGGTGGTGAGGGGCGCCCCGGGCACCGTGCTGGGCCGTCAGTGCAGGGGGCTCACCGCTGTCAGTCATCCCTGGTCCCCTGCTTGGCCTGGCTCACCGCCGCTGCTCCCCGGGATCCCATCCTCCCGCCCTCCTGTATGTCGAGCATTGCCGTGCCAGCTCTGTGCTGTGCGGGGCAGTCCCGGGGCCAGCCCGCCCTGCCGGACCCGCCAGCTCGCCGACTCCAGCCCCGGCTTCGTCATCTGTTAAACCCGAGCTCGGCAGCGCTGTCCGCAGAACTGACTTGCCCGTCTGCCCCGTGGCGGCCTCCCCTAGCTTGGTGTGTCCCCGGGCCGGCCCTCTACTTACCTACCTGAGGTGGTGTTCCAGCCCCGACCTGCCGGTGCTGCATCTCAACAAACAACATCGAGGTCCCGGGTGGGGCCCCGCACCCCAAGCCTGAGCACCTCGTGTAGCGGTGGGGTTCTGCCCCCGGGCTTCCCAGGCTGTGCTGACGGCCTGCCCTCCCCCGGTCTGGGAGCGTGGCTTCTAGATTCCCGGACAGTGACCGCGGTGCCCTGCGGAGAGGGAGTGAGGGGCACAGGGCTTCCCGCTGCCGCTCTGAGCCGGGGGCTGGTGCTGCTGCAGCTGAGACTCCGGTCCTTGGCGCCCTCTTAGGCCGAGGACAGCTTAAAATGACAGAATCAATCTTGATTCCGTGAATTCGGTAAGACTAAAAGTTTTCCCTTCCAATCTCACTGCCAGAGAAAACCACTGCTAATAGCTGGGTGTATGCCTTTTATATACTAGTTTAGTCATTGATTCATTCACTTATTTGTTGATGACTCAACATGTATTTGTAGAGTAGATCCTCTGCGTGGCAGGCCCCGTGCTGGGGCTGAGGGTGCAGCCCTGTATTCCCAGTGGAGCATCAGGGCATCTTTCCCGGATGCAGGTAAGTGAGGGCCAACCTCACAGTCTAACCACGGTCCTCACGGGCAGTAGGAGGTGTTTCAGAGTATGTGTGGACCGGCGCAAGCTCATTTCCACTCCTGCCTAAATCGTACCTCAATTTCGCTTGCACTCTGTTGCCTCTGTTGCCGTGTTCTCTCTGTCTTGTGAGGTGCATTCTGGCGAATGAAATACCCTCGGCAGGAGAGCCATGTCCCCGGGAGGCTTCGGTCCGCGGGTGGGGGGACGTCGTTAGGGCCTAGCGGGGAGCTCCTTGGGCATCTCGGGTGTTTCCAAGCGCTTCCCTGAAGGCTGTCGCTAGGGAGGGGTTCTAGCGGTCCCCATTTTCTCTGCAGTGCGTTCAGGGGTCTCAGAAGAAGATGGATCGTCGTGCAGTAGGGGTTGTCTTCCCATGGGAGCAGTGCTGTTGCTGGGAGTTGCAGCCCCGTCCAGAGACCTGGCAACAGATGGGTGAAAGCTTGACCCAGTTACAGAGCACGAGGGTCAGCAGTCGCCACCTCCGGGAGGTCAGCTCTGCTGAGACCCCTTGCGTCTGTCCTGGCTGCTGACGCTGGTCGGTTGAATGACTGAATGACAGTGTCAGATGGCAAAGCTGCGCTTTGTGGGCGCTGCTGGAATGCTGGGGAAGAGCCCTGAGGCCGGCGGTGGTGCGCTGGCTCTGCTCCTGGCCCCGTGGGATGGCTCCAAGCCTCTGCTGTGGCCGGTCTCCTCTGTAAAATGGGGACATTATGAGGACCTGCCCAGAGAGGGACACAGGGAGGGTCCGGCGAGCGTGAGCGGCTGCTCTTTGGTCAGGCAAGTTCTGCCTTGGGTTGGGCCAGAAGGCTCCTCCGACGTGGCCACGGTGGCTGCCGCAGGACGTCTGGGAGGCGGGATCTGTCTCCTGTGCGAGGGCCCTGCAGGGCCGTTCTTTCTTCAGTCGTGGCTTCTGGAGGCTCGCAGAGCGGGTCCCCGGCCAAGCCAGGCTTGGAACTGGACGCCTTGCGCTGGGAAAGGCGTCGGTTCTGGGTTTTCCTTCTGCTCCTACGGCGGCCTGCAGACGGGGGTCTGGCTGGTGGCTCTTCTCTCTGTTCCAGTGCCTGTTGACCACGGAGTGGCCTCTGGCTTGGGGGCCACGCAGACCCTCTGAGGGAGCAGCCCCCGGGGGAGGGCACTCATTTCCCACTCACGCTTCTCTGGAAACAGGACTTGACGTGGGGGCAAGGTGAGCAGGTAACATGCGGGGTGTCCCTTTGGGGTCGGGTGATTTTGCTGCTCAGCACAGGACTGTTGGGGAGAGGGTGCAGCCCGTGTGTCCTTCCCTGTGTGTTCAGTGGGTGCCCCCAGGCTGTTCTCTGCCCCAGAGATGAGAGAATGGGGTGTCCGGGGGGTCCCGGCTCCCTGGGCTGAGTGATGGAAGCCCAGGTGGGGGGCAGGGTGAGATGGTCCCGACAGCGTCAAGGCCTGCATTGACGTGTGTGTGTGGGTCCTGAGTGTGGGGTGGGGGGAGGTAGGGGGGGTCTCACCAGGAGTACAGGGAGCTCAGCGGCCGCGGCCACCTCCCTCTGGGGGAGGGGCGTGGCCACCTTACCTGGATCCCCCTCCCCCCGCCCCTCTCCCCCGTGACTGCCCACGGAGCCCTGGACCACTTGAGTCTGAACACCTGTTTTGACCAAGAGTTTAATTGCGATCAAGAGGAGGGGGATTGTTTGGTAACCAGCAAACGAGCCTGTCTGGGCTTTAAAGCAGCGAGCAGAGTCATGCAGCTCAGGGTCATGGAAAAAGGCAGCAGTCTTGTGTTAAAAATGCTGAAATCACTGGAGGAGGATTGCAGACACATGAATTAACTTGCAGAATGCAAATATTACGGAGTCTGCAAAAATAAGGGGGTGACAAGCGTCCTTCACGTGTCCCTCCCACTTCCCTCTGCTCCATCTCTGCACACTCACCTCCTGCTGCTCTGGGTCCTGCCAGCATCGCTCCCTGAAATCCTGCAGGGACAATCTGTACCGCTTCCTGTCAGTGGAGGCCCCGGGTTCCTGTGTCTTGCTGCAGGAGGTGGACCCTTCGCCCTGCCCTCCTCCCCTCCCCCCCGCCCCTCTCTCTCTGACGGAGGCTCCCAGTTCAGGATGTGCTTTGGACACTCGCTTGACCATTTCATGAAAGGTTGCAGTTTATATATTTCTGCACTTAAAAAAAATCGTGCTAAAATAGACGTGTCATACTGTTTTTCAACGTGCATTCAGTAGTGTTAAGTACATTCACACCCTTGAGCAACCCTCCATCTCCAGAACGTTTTCCTCCTGCAGAACAAGACTCCGCACCCACGAAGCACTAACTCCCCATCCCCCGCCCCCCAGCCCCTGGCAGCCTCCATTCTCCTTTCCATCTCGGAATTTGACTAATTTAAGTACCTCATATAAATGGAATTATCCAGTACTTGTCTTTTTGTGACTGGCTTATCTCACGCAGCATAATGTCTACAACGTTCATCCATGTTGTAACATATGCCAGAATTTCCTTCCTTTTTTAAGGTTGAATGATATTCTGTCGTGTGGATGGACCACATTTTGTTTGTCGGTCCATCTGTTGATGGATACTGGGTTGTTTCCACTTTTTGGCTACTGTGAATAATGATACCTGCACTTTTAATTGGGTCTGATTCATCAACTGACCTGCTTTAAACAATTAAAAAATGATGAAAGGAATACATAAACTTTCTCAGATGTATCAATCAAACCTAGTGTGTGTTTGTGATAGGGAAGGTATAGAAAGCCACAAAGAGGGAAATAAGATAATCTGTGATTACTGCCTACAGATATACATGCATAGGCCACCATCAAAGAGTCTATAAATAATAAATGCTGGAGAGGGTGTGGAGAAAAGGGAACCCTCCTACACTGTTGGTGGGAATGTAAATTGATACAGCCATTATGGAGGACAGTATGGAGGTTCCTTAAAAAAATAAAAATAGAGTTACTGTATGATCCTGCAATCCTACTACTGGGCACATATCCAGAAAAGATGGAAACTATTTCGAAAAGATATATGCACCCCAGTGTTCATAGCAGCACTATTTACGATAGCCAAGACATGGAAGCAACCTAAATGTCCATTGACAGGGGAGTGGATAAAGAAGATGTGGCACATATATACAATGGAATATTACTCAGCCATAGAAAAGAATGAAATAATATCATGTGCAGCAACATGGATGGACCTAGAGATTATCATACTCAGTGAAGTCAGAGAAAGACAAATATCATATGATATCACTTATCTGTGGAATCTGAAAAAATATACAAAGGAACTTATTTGCAAAACAGAAATAGACTCACAGACTTCAAAAACAAACTTATGGTTACCAAAGGGCAAAGGGGGGGAGGGATAAATTGGGAATTTGGGATTGACATATACACACTACTATATATAAAATAAACAACAAGGATCTACTGTATAGCACAGGGAACTATATTCAATATCTTGTAATTATCTATAATGGAAAAGAATCTGAAAAAGAATATCTATCTATCTATCTATCTATATATCTGAGTCACTTTGCTGTACACCTGAAACATTATATATCAATCATACTTCAATTAAAAAAAAGAAAAACAAGAACAGAGCAACTATTCCAAAAAAATGATATACATGTATACATGTAAATGCATATATTTTAAATAAAATTGTCATCAAATGGACTAATAATACACAGTTTTATATGTTGTTTTTTTCACCTACAATATCATGATTACTTTTTGATTATTAAATAATCTTTGAGAATATGATTTTTTTCTCATTTTATCTGGATGAGCCATAGATTATTTAAATTCTCCTATTATTGAACATCTGGTGGTTTCTTATTTTTGTCTGTTATAAATAATGTTCTAATGAGTATTCCTGCAAATAAAGCTTGCTTCCATCTTTGATATCTTGCTAAATAGATTCAAAAGTGGCATTACTGGGGCAGAAGGTGGATATGGACATTTTTAAGGCTCTTGACACACACAAAGTTAGAGAAAATTGCCTCTTAGCTGTACTGATTTATAACCTTTCAGCAA
This sequence comes from Balaenoptera acutorostrata, assembly GCF_949987535.1. Classification (NCBI taxonomy): domain Eukaryota; kingdom Metazoa; phylum Chordata; class Mammalia; order Artiodactyla; family Balaenopteridae; genus Balaenoptera; species Balaenoptera acutorostrata. The sequence goes on along the minus strand of NC_080064.1, from coordinate 4,336,560 downwards.
GGTAGAGTGTTCCTTTCACCACAGTTTCATCAGCATTGAGCCTTTTTTTTTTTTTTAACATCTTTATTGGAGTATAATTGCTTTACAATGTTGTGTTAGTTTCTGCTGTATAGCAAAGTGAATCAGCTATATGCATACGTATATCCCCATATCCCCTCCCGCTTGCGTCTCCCTTCCACCCTCCTTATCCCACCCCTCTAGGTAGTTGCAAAGCATGGAGCTGATCTCCCTGTGCTATGCAGCTGCTTCCCACTAGCTAGCTATTTTACATTTGGTAGTGTATATATGTCAGTGTTACTCTCTCACTTCGTCCCAGCTTACCCTTCCCCCTCCCCGTGTCCTCAAGTCCATTCTTTATGTCTGTGTCTTTTTTCCTGTCCTGCCCCTAGGTTCATCAGAAACTTTTTTTTTTTTTAGATTCCATATATATGTGTTAGCATACAGTATTTGTTTTTCTCTTTCTGACTTCCCTCTGTATGACAGACTCTAGGTCCATCCTCCTCACTACAAATAACTCAATTTCGTTTCTTTTTATGGCTGAGTAATATTCCATTGTATATCTGTGCCACATCTTCTTTATCCATTCATCTCTTGATGGACACTTAGGTTGCTTCCATGTCCTGGCTATTGTAAATAGTGCTGCAATGAACATTGTGGTACATCACTCTTTTTGAATTATGGTTTTTTCAGGGTATATGCCCAGTAGTGGGATTGCTGGGTCGTATGGTAGTCCTATTTTTAGTTTTTTAAGGAACCTCCATACTGTTCTCCACAGTGGCTGTATCAATTTACATTCCCACCACCAGTGCAAGAGGGTTCTCTTTTCTCCACACCCTCTCCAGCGTTTACTGTTTGTAGATTTTTTGATGATGGCCATTCTCATGGGTGTGAGGTGATAACCTCGTTGTAGTTTTGATTTGCATTTCTCTAATGATTAGTGATGTTGAGCATCTTTTCATGTGTTTGTTGGCAATCTGCATATCTTCTTTGGAGAAATATCTATTTGGGTGTTCTGCCCATATTTGGATTGGGTTGTTTGTTTTTTTGATATTGAGCTGCATGAGCTGCTTGTATATTTTAGAGATTAATCCTTTGTCAGTTGCTTCGTTTGCAAATATTTTCTCCAGTTCTGAGGGTTGTCATTTAGTCTTTTATATGGTTTCCTTTGCTGTGCAAAAGCTTTTAAGTTTCATTAGGTCCCACTTGTTTATTTTTGGTTTTATTTCCGTTTCTCTAGGAGGTGGGTCAAAAAATATATTGCTGTGATTTATGTCATAGAGTGTTCTGCCTATGTTTTCCTCTAAGAGTTTTATAGTGTCTGGCCTTACATTTAGGTCTTTAATCCATTTTGAGTTTATTTTTGTGTATGGTGTTAGGAAGTGTTCTAATTTCATTCTTTTACATGTAGCTGTCCAGTTTTCCCAGCACCACTTATTGACGAGGCTGTCTTTTCCTCCATTGTATACTCTTGCCTCCTTTATCAAAGGTAAGGTGACCATATGTGTGTGGGTTTATCTCTGGGCTTTCTATCCGTTCCATTGATCTATATTTCTGTTTCTGTGCCAGTACCACACTGTCTTGACTACTGTAGCTTTGTAGTATAGTATGAAGTGCAGGAGCCTGATTACTCCAGCTCCATTTTTCTTTCTCAAGATTGCTTTGGCTATTTGGGGTCTTTTGTGTTTCCATACAAATTGTGAAATTTTTTGTTCTAGTTCTGTGAAAAATGCCATTGGTAGTCTGATAGGGATTGCATTGCATCTCTAGATTGCTTTGGATAGTATAGTCATTTTCACAATGTTGATTCTTCCAATCTAAGAACATGGTATATCTCTCCATCTGTTTGTATCATCTTTAATTTCTTTCAACAGTGTCTTATAGTTTTTTGCATACAAGTCTTTTGTCTCCTTAGGTAGGTTTATTCCTAGGTATTTTATTCTTTTTGTTGCAATGGTAAATGGGAGTGTTTCCTTAATTTCTCGTTCAGCTTTTTCTTCATTAGTGTATAGGAATGCAAGAGATTTCTGTGCATTAATTTTGTATCCTGCTACTCTACCAAATTCACTGATTAGCTCTAGTAGTTTTCTGGTGGCACCTTTAGGATTTTCTATGTATAGTATCATGTCATCTGCAAACAGTGACAGTTTTACTTCTTTTCCGATTTGTATTCCTTTTATTTCTTTTTCTCCTCTGACTGCTGTGGCTAAAACTTCCAAAATTATGTTGAATAATAGTGGTGAGGGTGGGCAACCTTGTCTTGTTCCTGATCTTAGAGGAAATGGTTTCAGTTTTTCACCATTGAAAACGATGTTTGCTGTGGGTTTGTCATATATGGCCTTTACTGTGTTGAGGTAGGTTCCCTCTATGCCTACTTTTTGGAGAGTTTTTAATCATAAATGGGTGTTGAATTTTGTCAAAAGCTTTTTCTGCATCTATTGAGATTATCATATGGTTTTTAATCCTTAAATTTGTTAATATGGTGTATCACATTCACTGATTTGCATATATTGAACAATCCTTGCATCCCTGGGGTAAACCCCACTTGACCATTGTGTATGATCCTTTTAATGTGCTGTTGGATTCTGTTTGCTAGTATTTTGTTGAGGATTTTTGCATCTATATTCATCAGAGATATTGGCCTGTAGTTTTCTTTTTTTGTGACATCTTTGTCTGGTTTCGGTATCAGGGTGATGGTGGCCTCGTAGAATGAGTTTAGGAGTGTTCCTCCCTCTGCTATATTTTGGAAGAGTTTGAGAAGGATGGGTGTTAGCTCTTCTCTAAATGTTTGATAGAATTCACCTGTGAAGCCATCTGGTCCTGGGATTTTATTTGTTGGAAGGTTTTTAATCACAGTTTCAATTTCAGTGCTTGTGATTGGTCTGTTTATTTTTTCTATTTCTTCCTGGTTCAGTCTTGGAAGGTTGTGTTTTTCTAAGAATTTGTCCATTTCTTCCAGGCTGTCCATTTTATTGGCATAGAGTTGCTTGTAGTAATCTCTCATGATCCTTTGTATTTCTGCAGTGTCAGTTGTTACTTCTCCTTTTTCATTTCTAATTCTGTTGATTTGAGTCCTCTCCCTTTTTTTCTTGATGAGTCTGGCTAATGGTTTATCAATTTTGTTTATCTTCTCCAAGAACCAGCTTTTAGTTTTATTGATCTTTGCTATTGTTTCCTTCATTTCTTTTTCATTTATTTCTGATCTGATCTTTATAATTTCTTTCCTTCTGCTAACTTTGGGGTTTTTCTATTCTTCTTTCCCTAATTGCTTTAGGTGTAAGGTTAGGTTGTTTATTTGAGATTTTTTCTTGTTTCCTGAGGTAGGATTGTATTGCTATAAACTTCCCTCTTGAACTGCTTTTGCTGCATCCCACAGGTTTTGGGTCTTCATGTTTTCATTGTCATTTGTTTCTAGGTATTTTTTGATTTTCTCTTTGATTTCTTCAGTGATTTCTTGGTTATTTAGTTGCGCATTGTTTAGCCTCCATGCATTTGTATTTTTTACATTTTTTTTTCCTGTAATTGATATCTAGTCTCGTAGCGTTGTGGTCGGAAAAGATACTTCATACGATTTCAATTTTCTTAAATTTACCAAAGCTTGATTTGTGACCCAAGATATGGTCTATCCTGGAGAATGTTCCATGAATACTTGAGAAGAAAGTGTATTCTGTTGTTTTCGGATGGAATGTCCTATAAATATCAATTAAGTCCATCTTGTTTAATGTGTCATTTAAAGCTTGTGTTTTCTTATTTATTTTCATTTTGGATGATCTGTCCATTGGTGAAAGTGGGGTGTTAAAGTCCCCTACTATGATTGTGTTACTGTCGATTTCCCCTATTATGTCTGTTAGCATTTGCCTTATGTATTGATGTGCTCCTATGTTGGGTACATAAATATTTACAATTGTTATATCTTCTTCTTGGATTGATCCCTTGATCATTATGTAGTGTCCTTCTTTGTCTCTTTTAATAGTCTTTATTTTAAAGTCTATTTTGTCTGATATGAGAATTGCTACTCCAGCTTTCTTTTGGTTTCCCTTTGCATGGAATATCTTTTTCCATCCCCGCACTTTCAGTCTGTATGTGTCCCTAGGTCTGAAGTGGGTCTCTTATAGACAGCATATGTACAGGTCTTGTTTTTGTATCCATTCAGCCAGTCTATGTCTTTTGGTTGGAGCATTTAATCCATTTACATTTAAGGTAATTATCAATATGTATGTTCCTATTACCATTATCTTAATTGGTTTGGGGTTGTTTTTGTTTGTCCTTTTCTTCTCTTGTGTTTCCCACTTAGAGAAGTTCCTTTAGCATTTGTTGTAGAGCTGGTTTGGTGGTGCTGAATTCTCTTAGCTTTTGCTTGTCTGTAAAGCTTTTGATTTCTCTGTCGAATCTGAATGAGATCCTTGCTAGATAGAGTATTCTTGGCTTTGGTTCTTTTCTTTCATCACTTTAAATATATCATGCCACTCCCTTCTGGCTTGCAGAGTTTCTGCTGAGAAATCAGCTGTTAACCTTATGGGAGTTCCCTTGTATGTTATTTGTTGTTTTTCTCTTGTTGCTTTTAATAATTTTTCTTTGTCTTTAATTTTTGTCAGTTTGATTACTGTGTGTCTTGGCATGTTTCTCTCGTTTTATCCTGTATGGTACTCTCTGTGCTTCCTGGACTTGATTGACTACTTCCTTTCCCATGTTAGGGAAGTTTTCCATTATAATCTCTTGAAATATTTTCTCAGACCCTTTCTTTTTCTCTTCTTCTTTTGGGACCCCTATAATTCGAATATTGATGCATTTAATGTTGTCCCAGAGGTCTCTGAGACTGTCCTCAATTCTTTTCATTCTTTTTTCTTTATTCTGCCCCGTGGCAGTAATTTGCACCATTTTATCTTCCCGCTCACATATCCATTCTTCTGCCTCAGTTATTCTGCTATTGATTCCTTCTAGAGTTTTTTTTTTTTAAATTTATTTATTTTTGGATGCGTTGGGTCTTTGTTGCTGTGTGCAGGCTTTCTCTAGTTGTGGCGAGCGGGGGTTACTCTTTTTTGAGGTGCACGGGCTTCTCATTGAGGTGGCTTCTCTTGTTGCGGAGCTCGGGCTCTAGGTGCGTGGGCTTCGGCAGTTGTGGCTCGCGGGCTCTAGAGCGCAGGCTCAGTAGTTGTGGTGCACGGGCTTTGTTGCTCCGCGGCATGTGGGATCTTCCGAGACCAGGGCTCGAACCCATGTCGCCTGCATTGGCAGGTGGATTCTTAACCACTGTGCCACCAGGGAAGCCCTCTAGAGTATTTTTAATTTCAGTTATTGTGTTGTTTATCACTGTTTGCTTGCTCTTTAGTTCTTTTAGATCCTTGTTAAATGTTTCATGTATTTTCTCCATTCTGTTTCTGAGATTTTGGATCATTTTTACTATCACTACCCTGAATTCTTTTTCAGGTAGGTTGCCTATTTCTTCTTCATTTATTTGGTCTTGTATTTTTTAAGCTTGCTCCTTTGTCTGTAACATTTTTTTTGTCGTTTCATTTTTTTGATGGGTCGGGCTGTATTCCTGTCTTACTGGTTGTTTGGCCTGAGGTGTCCAGCACTGGAGTTTGCAGGCAGTTGGATAGAGCCGGGTTTTGGTGCTGATATGAGGACCTCTGTGAGGCCTCACTCCAACTGATATTCCCTGGGGTCTGAGGTTCTCTGTTAGTCCAGCTGTTTGGACTTGGAGCTCCCACTACAGGAGCTCGGGCCCGACCTCTGGCCTGGGAACCAAGATCCCGCAAGCTTTATGGCATGGTAAAAAAAAAAAAGAAAGAAAGAAAGAAAAAAAGCAGTACAATATCAAAGAATAAAAAACAAAATAAAGTTATAAAGATAAAAAATATATTAGGAAAAATATGGGGCTTCCCTGGTGGCGCAGTGGTTGAGAGTCTGCCTGCCAATGCAGGGGACACGGGTTCGAGCCCTGGTCTGGGAAGATCCCACATGCCGTAAGCAACTAAGCCCGTGAGCCACAATTACTGAGCCTGCGCGTCTGGAGCCTGTGCTCCGCAACAAGAGAGGCCGCGATAGTGCGAGGCCCGCGCACCGCGATGAAGAGTGGCCCCCGCTTGCCACAGCTAGAGAAAGCCCTCGCACAGAAACGAAGACCCAACACAGCCATTAAATAAATAAATAAATAAATTAAAAAAAAAATATATATTAGGAAAAATAAAACTGTAATTGAAACAACCGGTCGCTGGGGGTTCCTCCCGTCCCCTAGGTGTCTGTGGTCCCCCACCGGTGCCTGGTAGGCGCCCTAGTTGTGAGGAGACGCGAATCCGCGTCCTCCTAGTACGGCACCTTGACTCCACCCCCCAGCATTGAGTCTTACGTCAATTTTTTTTTAAGTTTAAAATTGGCTTTCAAAATCGAAGACTTTGTACGTAAATATTTAAATAATCATAAAAATTTAGGAAGAGACAGACAGGACCAGAACCAGAAAGATGACACTGATGGGGACGTAAGGAACACACCCCTGGGCGTGTGTTTGCTGGGAAGCAACTGGCTTTGCCTTCTTCCTCCTGTGTCACCTTTGCTCCAGAGCCCATGGAGGGTCCTCTCCAAATGGACGTGATGCTCTCCTCTCGTGGCCGCGGCCGGGTTTCCATGTACCTGCTTGGTGCGGGCGCTGGGCTGGATGCAGGGGCCGCTGTCCCCTTCTGTCCTCACGGAGCTCACGGTCCAGGGGTGCTTCTTGGTCGGGGTGGGACTTCCCTCGTGGTACCAGCCCAGCCTGAGTTTCTGCTCGTTGCTGTGCCATGCTCACGCCTATGCCTGCGTGTTTCCACATGCTTCAGGGTAAACCTAATGAAACGAGAAATGACATAGTGGGCTGCGCCCTTGCTGGATAGGAAGTCATGACAAAGGGAAGCCGAGTGCAGGGGACAGATGTCACTCTGCCTCAGGCTGTCTGTGTGCCCTGGATGGCCGGATTAGGGGATTTGTTCCTGGAGATGGTTTGGGGTAGAATTTGGACCGAAAATGAAATTTGCGCTTGTTTGATCTGTTTGGTGTCTGGGCTTGGACTGAGGTGGGCTCTGGCTGTGAGTCCTGTCTGAGTGATGCCCATGCCGCCTTCTCTGTGCTTGGCCTGCGGCCTGGACCCCTCGTGGGTGAGAGACCCCTCCGGTGGTTTTGTTTCTGCGGGTCATCCCTCTGAGCCTCTCGTTCGTTGTGCAGGGGACGCCCTCCGGAAGCCTCGCCTTCAGAAGTCTCTCACGTGGTACCTGGACGATTTGTTCTTCACGCTGTATCCCTCCCTGGAGAAGTTTGAGGAGGAGCTTCTGGAACTTGTGATCAGCGATCACTTCCGGGAGGTACAGTCTTGGGTTCGGGAAGTTAGTCTGAACAGTGCAGGTGGAAATGGCAGGCGGAGCTGGGGAGCTTCCGGCCTCTCAAGCCCCCAGGTGGGTGGTCCAGCCCCTGGTGACACCTGTGGTCCTGTCTTTCATCTCTTTGTGACTGAAGAGGGACACTAGCCCATTGTCTTTATTTTTTTAATTTTTTTAAAAATTTTTACTTTTTGGCTGGGTCACGTGGCATGTGGGATGCGGGATCTTAGTTCCCCAACCAGGGATCGAACCCAGGCCCCCTGCATTGGAAGAGCGGAGTCTTAACCACTGGACCACCAGGGAAGTCCCACTAGCCCGTTGTCTTAACTGTGATATTGATGAGGGTGCTGTTATCCTGAGACATTAATTAGCATTCACTTTGATGTAACTTAATCAGTCCTCAATTAAAAGTAAGTTAAATCACCAAATGAGCATAGGAAGACCTGTGAAATAATCCACATTTACAAGGGACATTTTGAGGATATTTCCAAGGAGACGACTAGGGATCTCAGCCACTTCGCCGCATCGAAGCAGTTTACTGTGAGCGGTGCTCCCCCTGACGCTGCTCAGTGTTGCCTGTGTGACGCCGTCCTGCAGCCTCCGCACCGTTATGCCTCGGCCCCACATGGCCCACTTTCCTGCATGTTCTTCGTCTGGATCCGTGCACCACCCCTCTCAGGTTTCACGTCTCAGTGCAGACCTGTTGCCCTGAGGGGCCGCCCTGCCCAAGCTGCAGGCAGCGCCCCCTTCCCCCCGCGCATCGCCCGGCTTCGCTTCTCTGGGTGCTTGGCCCTCGCGGAGAGCACCTGGTTTCCTTCCTGCTTACGGGCGGATTGTCGGTCCCTCTCTGGAGTATTTGCACCAGGAGGACAGGGACTTGGTTTGCTTTACCGCTGCACCTGATGTGCCTAAAACGGTCGGCACATAGTAGGTCTTTAACATGTATTTGTGAGAATGAATGATGCAGTCAGTGGGTGCCCGTCCTCGTAGCCTGTGAAGTTAGCAAATTATTGACACACACACACACACACACACGAATGTGTGTACACGCACGAATAAGATGGTCTTTTCTTTTGCTCTCTATCCGTTCTTGAAAATGTTGTTCCACGTAATGTAGTCTTATGTGAAACAGAAACACGAAGCAGAGAAGAGGATTGAAATAGCATCATACATTTTCTTGGCGTAGTTCCTGCTGTTTTCTTACTGCTCAGAAAAGATTGTCTGAGGGTAGAAAGATGTTTAAGAGTATCATTGTTGAATTTTATATATTCCCACAAAGATCACTTTATTATGTGTTTTTACTCTCTTTGTATTTTTGTTCCCATCCAACCGGCAGATACTCCGTTATCACCTTCGTTTTATTTTCATTACTCAGAGACTAATGGGCTGAATTTACGTCTGTTCATCATGATTAATGGGCAATGAAGAAAACTTGAAAATTCAGGGATCATTTTGCAACAATCACATAATTTAATAAACAATAATAGCCTGGAGGAATATCCTTGCTCATTTGTTAGGGCGCCTGTACTTTTTTTTTGTTAAGATGAAAACACTTTAATATCCAGGGATCACTTTGGGGCAGACTTGCTGTCTAAATATGCCCACTCTTCCTGCGGCCCTGTCCGCCCCAAGTCTCAGGTGTCTGAGCTGGGGGAGGGCAGAGGTGTTGAAGCTCGCTGTCTTCAGCCTCCGTCAGCGCCTGCCCTGGTCTCCGGGACCTCCCACTTCTTGGAGCCCCAGGTACTCTTGGAGGTGCTAGGGCCCCTGGTTGCTGGTTTGCTGCGTCTTGAGAATTGTAGCTCAACCTTGGAAACCCGGAGCGAGAGTTAGCTGATTCAGGCATCTAAGGGACGTATTGCTCTACAAGATGATGCTACGTGAGAAATCCCCAAAGTACCTAGAAAATGCCCTAAGGCCAGTCTGCTCTGATTGGATGGTGCTTCACTAAGCTCCATCTGGTCTGGAATGTCTGAAACCTCTGTTCTAGTTTCTTCTCTCTGCTGGGGCTCTCTGCTGGGAGCTTTTCTGGCGAGCTCCCTCCCCCCTCCGCACTGACCTTATTCTGTGCCATGTGTGCTTTTCCCAGGCGGGCAGCCCGCTGGACAGCGGTGCCCTGGAGATCTTGGAGCGGCGCCTGTGCGTGGGCGTGCACAATGGGCTGGGCTTCGTGCACAGGCCACAGGTGGTGGTGCTGGTGCCTGAGCTGGAGGTGGCCTTGACGCACTCTGCCAGCTTCAGCCGGAAAGTTGGCGCCTCTTCGAAGGCCAGGTATTTCCCCTGGGGTCCCAGGTCGCGGCCCGCGTGGAGTTAGGAGGTGCGGGTGGGCACCTGACCAGGGATCAGAGCGAAAGGCAGTTGTTCTTACACGTGAGGTGTGCGCTCATCCACCTGGGTTCTTCCCCGGTGCCTTTGATTCCTGTTGCTTAGTCGTCCCCATCAGGAGCAGACCTCAGTGTTGTGAGGTTGGAAAGATCCTGGTTTTTGTGCCACGACGGGTTTTGGAGTTAGCATTACAGATGCTTCCAGCTATGAAGCCCTGGCACGCTTTCCTCCAGATGCACCCTGTGATCCCTTTCTCACGTGACACAGAACCAGAGGGCAGTAAGTTCTGCCGCTCTGTTCAGCCCTGTGCTTCTCAAGTCACAATCAGGGACATCGCCTAGGGGTTCCATATGTGAAGCTGGACGGAAGCCGGCCTTGGAGGGGGCACCTCCCTGGGGACCTTCCATCCTCCTGATACCGGTGCTGGCAGTTTGGGAAAGTGCTGATTGCGGCACCTAAGAAAGGCTCTGGTTTGGGAAATTACCCTGATGGCCAAACACCCAGAAGAGCTCAGTGCCGTTGCTTGGGGGACTCACTGTACCAGACTGTAGCAGCAGCGCCCGGTGCCGCGGCGCCCGAGCTGACGGTGGGCTGGGGTGCCGGGCAGCCAGAGCAGCGCCTGACACGCCCCCTCTGTGTGTTCTCGGCCCAGATCTGGAAACCACACTCTGGTCTTGAGAAGCTGCCTCCAGCTCCCTGAGATGGTCTGTCACCCCGCGTTCACCATCGTCTTTCAGCTGGAGTACGTGTTTAACAGCCCTTCGGGAGCGGACGGCAACGTAAGAACCATCAGCTTGTTTCGCGTGCCGCCTGGCGACGGGCTCCACGCACGCAGAATAAGCGTAGTCACCATTAATTTTTCTTCCGTTAAAAGCAGTGTAATTATTATTAACAATACGGATAACAAGTGTGGAATATGAGTCTAGAAAACACTTGTTCCAAGTGATAGCTTTGTTCTAATCATTTCCCATCTTTATGGTAATAGTACATACATTCTGCTGGCAGATGGTATAAACAGTTCAATAGGCCTCATGCATCATAATATCATTAATTCATAATTATTGAATCAATAATTATTTTGAAAAAATGAGACCATTTTAATGCATTTTTCAAATGATACTAAGTGTAGTAAAGCTTAAATCTGCACGAGAAATGAATGTTTTCTTAGAGCGGACTTTGTATGTGCCCACATCAGAACCAAGAGTAAGAATTTATAGGATTCAGTTGGAAGAAATGTAACAAAGAGACATCATTTACATCATTGATGCAGGTTTTTTGGAAAACCCAAGTCATGCTATTCTTAAGATTCAGATTTTTGTTTGAAAAAGCAAATATCAATTTAACAAGTAAATTAAAAATAAAAAAAGGCCAACAAGACACCTTCTGTGGTGGTCAGTCTGCCTGCATCACCGTGCAGCTGAGGGGAGAGCAGGGGGCTGAGAGCGGTCGTGGGGGGCCTTTGGAAGGAGAATGGGGTGTCGGCACAGCTGCTGTGTTAGTTCCTGATCTCCTCTGGTAGCGGTGAACTGACCTCTCTGATGTCCGTACCTCGTCGTGTAATTCAGAGTCCTAATCAGGTGAACAGACCCAGAGGCAGGTATTCTGAGTATAGCCGAATGAATGATCCCCGTTGTTCTCACAAAGCTCTTGTTCCCAGCTCTGCTTTTCTTTCTTTGTTACCAGAAATTTCAGCTAAAATGCAACTGTATGCAGATATGCTTGTCTGCCCGGGGCAGGCACTCCGGGCCTGGGGTGGAGCTTTACCAGGAGGGATGGGCTTCTGGGGCTTCCCCATCCTGGGGGGAAGTTCGCCGGCTCAGATGCAACATCCCTGGTGCTGCCACTGGGCGTGGGCACGGGGTCAGTACAGAGGGAGCCCCTGAGGAGCACCGGGCCTGGCTCTCCACTCATTTACATTTAGATTGTGTCCCCTCGAGAACGGTAATTACAATTCGCTTGTGATTATAAAGCCTGTGTCCTGAAACCTTTATGTCTTACCCGACACTTGACTGCTATTTTTTAACTCTTCACTGAAATGCTTACCCGCTGGCAGGTGGATCCGCCGCGCGCTGTGCTTGTGGAGCTCTTGGAATGTGGCTTGAAATAGCTCATCAGTTCTTTTTGATGTGGAGGTTTATCTTAACATGGAATATTGGATTCTGTTTTACTGTCATCAAGTGTACTTTCTTCAGTGTAATCTGGGGAGGAAATGTTCCTGTGTCTGAACTGATTTTCCGCACAAATTACTTGCTGCAAGGAACAGTGAGGATGGGTTAGCGTTCTGGGGGTGAAAGCCGAATCAGGCGTTCCCACCACAACCAGACTTAGATGTACAGGAGAAAACAAGCCTGATGCTGTCGACGTGGGCTGTCGCTCCTTCCCCCAGGAGTGTCCCAGGAGGGGACGCGGCCCACAGGGCCTCCTGCAAGGTCAGGGCTCGGCCTTGGAGGGACGGGTCGCAGCTGGCATGCTCCTGCTTCCCTTTGCAGTGCATTATGGAGCGTGTCTTCGGGTGCATTCAGCCTGCAAATTCCTTTTTCCCTTTTCTTTCCTTTTAAAAAACTCTATATGATGGACATTCCAAGTTTAAACAAAATAAGCCCCAAGGAGCTTCAGCAGTTATCCACTGTGTGGACAGTCTTGTTTTGTCCATACCCCTTTGCACAACCCATTTTGGTTCATTTTGAAGCGAATTCCAGTCATAATTGCATCTGTTTTGATTATTGTAAACATTTCGGCATGTACATTCTTTTCTTTAAGACCTTTTTAATGATAGAGAATTTCAAATATAAAGATAGAAACGTACGATAAACCCAATGAATGTACCCATCGCCAGTCTCAGAAGTTATCAGCTCATGGCCAGCCTTGTCTCTGCCTTTCTTCCCTGTCCCCATTCCTCCCAGATTATTTCAGAGCAAATCCTAGACCCCGTGTCATTTCCTCTGTGGACAGTGCAGTAGATCTTTCCAAAAGATGGGGGTAAAACTTCCCTGCAATACCATCGTCACACCTCAAAAACTAAAACAAAGTTCTCGGTATCATCAGGCACCCAGCCTGCCTGGGTGTATGTTTTAAGTATTTTCCTTAATCAGAAATAGACCTTTGTGAGACTGTTCACTTTCAAGTGTTTATCTAGATCAGCGAGAGGCCACCTGGGCTAATAGTGCCTCCAGTTTATACCCAGTCACCTGAGTCTCAGAGGATTCTTTTGGTCCTGAATATTTTGGTAGTCATTAGACACAAACTAGAAAAAAGTTTTGAGAAGACACACCCCTTGTTTGTAATCTCTTAGCCAGAACGACTAAAGCCTTTGTGATTTGTCTTCGGGTTAACTGTTCTCTTGATCCAGACAACGTACCTTCTAGAAACTTGAGTCCATGGGGACAGTGCACCCACGGCAGATGGCCCGTTTTGAAATGCCGTGAGCTTTGCAAGTGTGGCTTCCAGAAATGTTTGCTGTTTGAATAAAGCTGATAAAGCAGACTGCCTAGAACATAAGGGTGACGTGGAAAGAAGGTAGCTGTAAAAATAACTAGACCCAGTGTCCTTTGCTGCGTTTTTATGTCAGAATAAGTGCAGATCGCCACGGGGCTGCCAGGGGTCAAACGAGCTCTTTTCTGGGGAGTGACATAGCAAAATAACCCTCTCCCACATCTCTGGGAGGTAAAACTCTAGTTTATTTATATATTTGCTAGTATTCTTTGAACAAAACAAGTTCATATAACAGAGATTTGAGTACTTGACATAGGTATCATGCCTGGATTTACTCTGAAAATTACATAAATTTAAACTTTCTAGAACTTGGAAATACAGATGTCTTGAGGGTTCTCTGGAGAGCTTTCAAAATAACCCCGCCTTGGACCCTGGAGCGAGGTCCGTGTCCCGATTGAGTCACCTTGCAGTCGTACACACATTGCAGCCATACATCTCGCTGTGCTGCAGCTTGAGGCTGTCACCATCCGAGTCCCCCCAGAGCGGGCAGGACCTGCTGAGTTTCCGACTGTCTGCTTAGGTGGAGGTTGCTAAAGAAGAGGGAATTGGTGCAGAGTCTTCTATTTTGTCCTGAATGTTGGGTTTCCCTTATGGTTTTAAGAAAGATAACAACTCAATTTTTAAAAATTTTGTTTTTTTTTAATTTGTCTTTTCCAAAAAAGTATTTTTTCATTGAGAAATTCACATAACCTAATATGATTTTTAAAGTGTCCAATTCAGTGGTTTTCTGACTTTTTTTTTTTAAATGCCTTTTTTTCTTGTGGGAAAATACGCATAAAATTTACCATCTTAACCATTTTAAAGTGTACAGTCAGTGGCATTAAGTACATTCACATTGTTGTACAACCATCACCACCATCCATCCCCATAACTCTTTTCATCTTGTAAAACTGAAGCTCTGTGCCCATTAAACAAACTCCCCATTCTCCCCTCCTGCTAGCCCTTGGGAACCATGATTCTACTTTCTGTCTTTATGATTTTGACTATTCTAAGTACCACATGTAAGTAGAATCATACAGTATTTGTCCTTTTGTGACTGACTTATTTCACTTGTATAAGTCTTCAAGGTTCATCCATGTTGTAGCATATCGTAGAATTTCCTTCCTTCTTAAGGCTGAATAATATTCCATTGCATGGATAGACCGCACTTGGGTTGCTTCCATGTTTTAGCTATTGAGAACAATGCTACTGTGACCATGGGTGTATAAGTATCTCTTTGAGACCTGCCTTCAATACTTTTTGTGTATATACCCAAAAGTGGAATTACTGGATCATATGGTAATTCTATTTTTAACTTTTGAGGAGGCACAATTCAGTTGTCCACAGTGGCTACACCATTTTACATTCCCACAAACAGTTCACGTCCTTGCCAATGCTCACTGCTTTCTATTTTTTGGATAGGAGCCATCCTAATGGGTGTGAAGTAGTATCTCATTGTACTTTTGTTTTGCATTTACCTAGCGATTAGTGATGTTGACCATCTTTTCACATGCTTGTTGGCCATTTGTGTGTCTTATCTGGAGAAATGTCTAGGTTTTTTGCCAGTTTTTTATTGGGTTGTGGAGTTTTCTGTATATTTTGCATATCAATCCTTTATCAGATATACGATTTGCACATATTTTCTCCCATTCTGTGGTTTCCCTTTTTACTCTGTTGATATTCATTTTACTTCCAGCCTGTATGTGTGTTTGGTTCTCAGGTGGGTCTCTTATAGACAGTGTTTAGTTGGATCATGTGTTTTTATCCATTTTGCCAGTCTCTGTCTTTTGATTGGAGAGCTTAATCCATTTACATTTAAAGTAATTTATGATAAGGAAGGACTTACTTCTGTCATTGTGTTATTTATTTCTATGTGGTTTACAGTTTTTTGTTTTTTGTTTTGGTCCCTGCATTACTGTTTTCTTTTGCATTTGGTTGATTTTCTTTGAAGTGAAATGTTTAAAGTCCTTTCTCATTTCCTTTTGTGTATATTCTGTAGCTCAGTTCTTTGTGGTTATGGGGACTACATTTAGCATCCAGAAGTTATAACACTAATTTGAATTTGTACCACCTTAATTTCAATAACATACAAAAACTCTGTTCATTTGTAGCACCATCTCCCACCCTTTTGGTTGTTGATGCCACAGTATTACATCTTTATACACTATGTGCCCAAGACATAAAATAATAATGCTTTTCAATGTGTTATTCTCTTAAATTATGTAGAAAACAAGATATGGAGTTACAAACCAAAGTTGTAGTAGCTTTTACACTAATAATTTGTTTTTTTCCTTTATATGTATTAGTGTTTTAAATCATGTAGACAACAAAAAGAGCAGTAACAAGCCATTGTTTCAATAATATTAGCTTTTATAATTGTCCATATATTTACCTTCATTGAGATCTTTTTTTTCCCATATGGCTTTGAGTTACTGTCTAGTGTCCTTCCATTTCACGCTGCAGGACTCCCTTGAGCATTTCTTGCAAGCAGGTCTAGTGATAATGAACTCCGTCAGCTTTTGTTTATCTAGGTATGTCTTAGTTTCTCCCTCACTTTTGAAGGAGAGTTTTGCCAGATATAGGATTCTTGGTTGACAGTTTTGTTTTCCTTTTAGCACTTTGGTATGCTGGCTCACTGTCTCTGGCCTCAAGTTTCTGATAGAAATGTGCTGATAATCTTACTGAGGATCCCTTGTGTGTGACAGTTTGCTTCTCTCCTTGCTTTCAATTTTTGCTCTTTGTCTTTGACTTTTGAAAGTTTGATTACAGTGTATCTCAGTGTGGATCTCTTCAGGTTCATTGAGCTTCTTGGATGTTTATATTCATGTCTTTCATCAAATTTGGGAGGTTTCCAGCCATTATTTCTTCAGATACTCTCTCTGCCCCTTTCTCTCGCTTGTCTCCTGGGGCTCCCATGATGCGTATATTGGTCCAGTTGATGGTGTCCCATAGGTCCCTTAAGTTCTGTCTGCTTTTTTTTCAATTTTTTTCTTTTTCAGACTCAGTAATTACCATTGTTCTATCTTCAAGTTCATTGATTCTTTCTTCTGCATGTTCAAATCTGCCTTTGAATCCCTCCAGTGAATTTTTCATTTTTGGTTATTGTAATTTTCAGCTCCAGAATTTCTTTTTAGGTTTTCTGTCTCTTTATTGATATTTCCATTTTGTTCATACAGAGTTTTTGTGATTTTCTCCACATCTTCCTTAAGTTCTTTGAGCATCTTTAAGACAGTAGTTTTAAGGCCTTTGTCTAGTATATCTACCATCAGGTTGTTTTCAGGGACAGTTTCTGTTGATTTATTTTTTTCCTTTGAATGGGCCATACTTTTCTGTTTCTTTGTATGCCTTGTGCTTTTGTTTTTGTTGTTGAACACTGGACATTTGGGTCTAATAATGTGGCAACTCTGGAAATCAGATCTGCCCATACCCCAGGGTTTGCTGTTTTTTATTATTATCCTTTTTTTTTGATTGCTGTGGGCTTTCTGTGTGCTGAGGATCATCCAGAGGTATAAACTTAAGTTATTCTCAGGTCTTTTCTGAGCCTGTGCCTTTCCCTGTGCATGCATGGTCACTTTCTAATTTTCCACATATGTGCAGTTGTTTTTGAATGTCTGAGTCTTTAATGTCTGGCTCCCAAAAGAGGAAAAAGAAAAATGAAGGTGGAAAAGGCTCTGAGCCTTCAAATCCTCTGCAGCTGGAGGGAAGTTGCAACAACACTGGTGCATTCCCCTTTCCTGTACCTCTGTGATCAGAAGCAGCAATCAGAGCATAGACGGGTGGGTTAGGGAGGGTGGGAGGGAGATGTAAGAGGGAGGGGATATTGGATATAAGTATACACATAGCTGATTCACTTTGCTATACAGCAGAAACTAACACACCATAACTAAACCAATTATACTCCAATAAAGATGTTAAAAAAAAAAAATCAGAGCATGGATACCCAGTCTTTAAAGGAGGGGGTCTTTTTTCCCACCCTGGTTCCCCCAAGCTGTGCACAGGCTGTCCCAGGAACATGGGCACAGCTGCCTGCCCCCTGGCTGGGGTGGGGTGGGGAGCTGCTGCTGGGCTAAGAGCTGAATTTGCCCCCAGTTGACCACAACTTACTGTCCAGTTCTTCCCCTGGAGGTTGCAAGCCTTCAGTAGTCTCCCGAGTTCCAAAATAATTACACCAGACAGTCCTGCCAGAGCAGGTGTTGTCCAGTGGGGAGAGATTCCTGGTGTCTCCTGCTCCGCCTTCTTTGCAGGATCCTCTCCTGACTGACCTTTTGAAGTAAGTTTCTCTTTGTCTCCATCACTTCTTTGGTTTAGCTCAATTCTACCCAGTCCCAAATCTCATAAATTACGGGTCTTCATCGTGGTTTGGTTCTGCCCCAGGAGTGTAAGGTGTGCTGCATCTAACATCTCTGACTTTAGTGCATCGTTCGGTATTTCTCACCCAAGGTGGAACAACTCACCTTTAATTCAGTGGTATGAGCCCGGTAACGCTGCCTTGGGCGGAGCTGCCTCTCATATCCCCATTGGTGGTGTTTCCTTGGAGAGAATGAGGAAACGGCTTCCACTCCAGGCCCAAATGAGATGCTGGGATGGCAGCCCTGCCCCGCTTGTTTGTGGTTCCTTCTGCCCTGTTGACTTACAGGTCTCTGGTTAAACGTGGAGCTGGTGTTCCTCTTTTATTTCTTCTGGAGATAAGACTGGTGATAGTAGGCTGTCACAGGTGAAGGTGCTCCTGTAATTGTCCCCTCCTTCTAACACCTTCTAACACTTGTCAGGTTTTCACTTTGGGAACCAGCTGAAGGTTCCTTGCTCAAGTCAATTCCTCACACGGCTTCAGGAAATGATCTGGAGGCATCCCCCATCCGTTATTAATTTGGTGATTGCTCAGGATATTGGTATGTGATGCACAGAAGCTTCCGTATTCTGCGGCATCCTTCCTTTTCTCTTGCAGCACCCCACCCGTAATCTCTGCTTTCCTGCTCAGGCAGTGTGCTTAGTTGGGGGGGTGGTGCATCTTACATCCTGTAGAATCAGAAAAAGGCCAATGCCTCCCACTCCTGGGAGCGAGGCAGGCGGAGTCATTCTGGGCACAGGTGACGAAGAGCCTGTATAACTGCCGGACTTCCAGGGGCCACTTCTTTGGTGCAAATGCATGTCTCTGTAGGCGTGTGAGTTGAGACTCTTATGGTTACTAGAAACAGAAACTCGGTTCAGTCCAGCTTAAGCAACAGAAAGCGACTCTCTTGGCTCTTAGATCTGGCGAGTCGAGGAAGGGTCTGGTCTTAGGCACTTCAGGGGCTCACGTGATTGTTTTGTTCTTGAAGTAGAGCTTACCTTTGGTGACCTGTACAGGTCTACGCTTACTTCTGTGAGTTCTGACTAGTATCACCTGTGTCTCCCCCACCGCTTCCAAGGTGCAGAACCTCTCTACTCTTCCAGAAGTCCGCTCCTGTCCCTCGCAGGCAGTTCCCACCCCCTGTCAGCAATTGCTGGCTTGGTTTTTATCTTTAGAAACATCATTAATTTTCTGTGACTGCTTACCAAATTACCACAGATTTGATAGGGTAGAACAGTGGATATGTACTCTCTCATAGTTCTGGAGGCCAGAAGTCTGGAGTCAGTATCACTGGGCTGGAAACGAGGTGTGGGCAGGGCCGTGCTCCCTCTGGAGGCCGCAGGGGAGGCTCCTTCCTGCCTCTCCCAGCTTCGGGGGCTGCCGGCAGTCCTTGGCTGTGGCCCCGTCCCTCCACTCTTGCAGGCCTGCGTCGTCACGTCTCCGCCGCTCCATGTTGGCACGGCCCGCTCCTCGGTGTGTGTCTCAAACCCCGCTCTGCCTCCCTCTAATAAGGACACTCGTGACTGCATTTAGGGCCAGTCAGATAGTCCAGGATGACCTTTCCTTCCCAAGATCCTCAGCTTAATCCCATCTGGAAAGATCCCTTGACCTTACAAAGTAATATTCACGAGTTCTGGGGTTTAGGGCCTGATATCTTTGGGGGCCATTATTCAGCCCATTACAACCACGGATGGGTTTTTCCTATTTTTGAACTTCATCTAAATGGAATAATGTAGAATATGCTTTATGTGTCTGGATTTCTCCCATCCAGCATAATGATTTGGACATTCATTCATGTGGTTCATTCATTTTTTATTTTTTTATTTTAAATTTTAAAATTTATTTATTTTTGGCTGCGTTGGGTTTTCGTTGCTGAGTGCAGGCTCTCTCTAGTTGTGGCGAGCAGGGGCTACTCTTTGTTGTGGTGTGTGGGCTTCTCATTGCGGTGGCTTCTCTTGTTGTGGAGCACGGGCTGTAGGCACGCGTGCTTCAGTAATTGAGGTACGTGGGCTCAGTAGTTGTGGCTCGCGGGCTCTAGAGCGCAGGCTCAGTAGTCGTGGCGCACGGGCTTTGTTGCTCTGTGGCACGTGGGATCTTCTTGGACCAGGGCTCGAACCCGTGTCCCCTGCATTGGCAGGCGGATTCTTAACGACTGTGCCACCAGGGAGGTCCTGGTTCATTCGTTTTTATTGCTGAGTTTTCTGTCCTATGAATTTGTTTCTTCGTTTTTCGGTTGGTGGGCTTTTCTACTTTATGAATGGAGCTGCCCGAAACATTCTTGGGCAAGTGTTTTTATGGCCATGTATTTTCATTTCTCTTTGGTAAATACTGTGGAGCAGAGTTGCTGGGTTACAGATAGATGTGTGCTTTCTTTTCAAGCCATGCCAGCTTTTCCACGTGGTTGCACCAGCACCGTTTGAGAGCTTAGTTTCTCCACATGCTCACCAGCATTTGATTTTGCTTGTCATTTTTATTTTAGGCACTTTAGGGGTTGTGACTGTGGCTTTACTTTGCATTTCCTTGGTGACCAGTGATACTGTGTACTTGTTTGTGTGTTTGTTGGCCGTTCCTAATCTGCCTTTGTCAAGTGGTCATTCCATTGTTTTGGGTTGTTTGCCTTTTTTATTGCGTGGATGGGAGTTTCTTTTATATATTTTGGATATAAGTTCTTTGTCAGATACATAGATTGTGAATATTTTTTCAGTCTGTGGCTTGCCTTTTCATTTTCTTCACACTTTTTTTTTTTAAAGGCATAGTAGGACTTTATTTTGTTCTGTCAAAAACTTTGTATTTTATTTCTTTAAAAACTTACAGACAAGTTGCAGAAATACAAAAAATACTGGTTTAGTCTTGGTCCAGTTTCACTGGCTGATTACATTTGCCCCATTTGCTTTATTTGCACTCGCTTGCTCATGTTTCCTCCCTCCCTCCCCGTGTGTGTGTGTGTGTGTGTGTGTGTGTGTGTGTGCATGTGTGTGCATGTATGTAGACTCACACACGTATTTTCTCTGAACCACTTGAGAGTAAACTGCAGACATCATGCTCCTGACCCCTAAATGCCTCTGTGCCTCCTCAGGATTGAGGGTGTCCCCTGTGTAAGCGCAGTGCAGGGGTCAACTTCAGTTCACTTAGCATCAGCTCCACGCCCCCATCTCCCATCCGCCTTTCGGTTCTGCCCATCCGTCCAGCCGTGTCCTTTGCAGTGTTTCTCTCAGTACAGGACCCAGTGCAGGATCACATGGCTCTGTGGTCTCCTTCAACCTGGATCAGCTCCACAGCCTTTCTTTGTCTTTTTAAGACTTTATTTTTTATGCCATGTTCTCCCTCCTTTAAAAAGTGTCCTAGAGAGAAAGTTCCTTATTTTGGATTTGCTGATGTTCCCTCCTGGTGGAGTCGGGTTGTGCATCCCCGCTGGACACTGTGTGAGGCGTGTCCCCAGGGTCTCGTGCCCACAGGTGCAGGTGTACGGTGTCCATCTGAACCTCACTGGCCTTGTTAACTTTGGTCGTCTGGTTGGGTGTTGTGTGATCTCTCCACTGTGGAGTTACTGTTTTTCTCCTTGCAGCTAATAAGCAGACCGTGGGAGGCTCTTTAAGCCGCGCAGATACCTGCTCCGTGTCTGAGTGTCCCCCTAGGTTGGCATCCATCGCTGCCTCTCTCAGAAGCATGATTTCCAACCCCAGCCTTTCCCCCACATGGCTTTCTACTGTCCAGAACCCTCCCTTCTCCCCCGCGGATGGATTGATTGATTGATTTGGCCATGGAGTCCATATTGGTATGGACTTGTGGATCCCTATTTTTAAAATGACCACCCCTAATTATTTTTGGTGTTCAAATTGTCCCATACTTAGCCAGAGTCCCTTCAGGCTGTGTCCCTGTGACATCCCCCATCATGTTTTATTTTTTGAGCGTTTTCTGGCTTTCTGGCTGAAGATGCTTCAGGCTCATCTTGCCTCTTCCCTGTTCCAGCTCTGGAATCAGCCATTTATGTGGGGAACTGTGGTTTCCCACCTCTTCCTTTTTCTAAAACCCTTTTTATTTTGGAAAAGTTTTAGATTTACAGAAAAACAGCGAAGATAGTGTAGAGAGATCCCATATACCCATTCCCAGTTTCCCCTATCATTAACGTCATTAGTATGGTACATTTGTCACACCTAATGAACCAGTATTGATGCATTGTTACTAACCGAAGTCCATACTTTAGGTAGGTCGAATTTCCTTACCTAATGTCCTTTTCTGCTCCAGGACCCCATCCAGGAGGCCACATGACATTTAGTCATCATGTCTCCTTAGGCTCTTCTGGACTGTGACGGTTTCTCAGACTTTCCTTGGTTTTGATGAGCCCTGGCTCTTTTTAAAGGGGAATGTGTTAGAATCCAGGTCTGGGCGCTGGGATTGTCTTTGTTTCTAAGCCCGCTCAGTGGACAGAGCTAGGACAGTTTACATATGGAAACACACATGCACGTATATGCGCACACACAGGTACGCACGCATACACATACTTAGACGCACACACATGTACACGCGTCCGCGTGCATGCACACAGCTTAGGAGTTGAGCTGCTGCTGAGCCCCAGCCACCTGGCGGGGCGCCCCAGGCTTCACCTTCCATGTTTGCACCTCTCCTTCCACAGAGAAGCCTGGCTCCCAGTGCCGTCCGCATGGCAGCTCGCTTGCTCAATCCTAGGATGCACCTAAAGTCACGTCAGAGTAGCTTCACCCAGACAGCTGTCAGAAACAAACCTACCAGGCAGAGTTCAGGGTTCGTTAGCGGCCGAGACCCAGGGGAGCAGCCAGTGTTGTCCTGGGTCCCTTGGCTCGGCCCCTTCTTTGTGTTCACGCTGTTCATCTGAATGCAGTCGGGTCCTTCTGTTTCTCTTCGCTTTCAGTTTTATAGTTATTTCCCCTGCCCGTCCTTATTGAGTTAGTTTTATTTTTTGAATATAAAGAACACAAATACAGTTTTGAAAGTCAAAGTTCTACCGAAAGGTGGTCCGAGAAGAGTCTCCTGGTGGGAGCCAGCTCTGTTGCTCGGAGCCCCTCCTTCCTGGGCTGCTTTGTGTGAATATCACAGATGTGTGGGTGTTGACTCAGCTCTCCTTCACACACGGTGGGGGCGGGGAGCAGACCTGTGCGTGGGCCTTGTGGCTCGTTGCGTCTTCTCCCCGGCCCAGCTCACCCTGGCAGTCCCACCCGGCAGTCCCGCCTCCCCGCTCCTTTTTCCAGCTGCACTTGCTCCATTGTGCTCTGCAGTTTATTTGCCCAATTACCTATATTTGGATATTCAGATAGTTTCCAGTATTTTGCAGCTGTAAGTGATGCTGAGATGAATGGTCTCGTGCATGTGCACTTTTGTGTTGTAGGAGGGGCACCTTCAGGGTGAGTTCCTAGAAGTGGGTTTGCTGGATTGGAGGTTAAATGTATATATTGTGTTGTTAGCTGTTGTCCAGTTTCTCCAGAGGGGTTGCACGCTGTTCTGTTCTCACTGGCAGTGTACCGGGGGACCTGTCTCCCCCCGGCTCACCAATAGCTGCATCGTCAAGCTTTTGAGTTCTGCTAATCTGATGGGCAAGAAATGGTATCACAGTATAGTTGAATTTGAATTTCTCTGATATAAATGAAGTTGAACATGTGTTCATATGTGTGTGAGTTGTCTATTCACGTCTTTTGCCCATTTTTCTGTAGTGCTCTTGCACCTTGTCATCAAACGTGAAGAGCTCTTTGTATGTTAAGGATATTTTCTCGCTTTATCTGAGACATATATTGCAGATATTTTCTCCCAGTTTTGCCATTTGTCTTTTTATTCCCCTCGTCCCTGTTTTTTTTGGGCCACGTGTCTTAGTCTGCTCAGGCTGCTGTAACAAAATGCCACATGTTGGGTGGCTTAAACAACAGACATGTATTTCCCGCAGTTCTGGAGGCTGGAGGTCCAAGATCAAGGCGCCTGCAGATCTGGTTCCTGGTGAGGCCTCTCTTCCTGGTTTGTGGACACCACCCTCTCGCTGTGTGCTCACGTGGCCTTTCAGTGGTGTATGTGTGTGGAGGGAGAGGGGGAGCTCTCTCTTTCTCTTCTTATAAGGGCACTAATCCCACCATGGGGGCCCCACTGTCATGACCTCATCTAAACCTAAGTACCTCCCAAAGGCCCACCTCCAGATGCCATCACTTTGGAATTAGGGCTTCAGTGTATGAATTTTGGGGAACACAAACATTCAGTCCATAACATCATGTAAACTTTAAAATTTTTTGATGTAGTCAAATGTATCAGTCTTTTCTTTCATTGTATCTGGATTTTGAGTCGTAGTTAAAAAGCCTTTCCCTACTCCTATAGAAGAATTTATCCGTGTTTTCTCCTAGTGCGTGTATAGTTTCAATTTTTATGTTTAGATCTCGTTTGTGGTGTGAGGAATGGATCTAATTTTATCTCTTTCCAGTGACCATCCAGTTGTCCCGATACTACTTATTAAAAAGTCCTTCTGTGCTGCAGTGGTTTAAGATGCCTCTTAGTCATACGCTAGATCTCCGTTTCTACTTGCATCTGCTTCTAGACCTTTGTTCTGCCCGTGGCCGCTCTGTCTGTTTCTGCGCTGGGACCACAGCCTCTCGGCAGGGGCCCCGAGGCTGCCGGGTCTCTGGGTGGCGGGTGCGGCCTGCAGCCCCTCCCCAAACTTCAGCGTCAACAGGTCTAGCTCCACAAAGAGAGCTCGTTGGCATTTTTATTGGGATTGCATTCAATTTATTAATTTGTGATGTCCTAACCAGGAAAAGGGGAAGTCTTTGTGTTGGTCCACTTCTGTTTTTGTGTCTTTCAGGAGTGATTTTAAATATAGGTTTACAATGTAGATTTTAAACAGTTGAACAGTTCTTACTAAGTTTATTCACAGATATTTAATTTTTGTGCTGCTCTTGTAAGTGGGATTTTCTCTTTCATGTGTTCTGGATCTTCTTTTTTTGTGGACAGTCATTAAACAGTTTTTTTTTTTTTTTTTTTTTTTTTTACCAGCACTTTATATAGCTTTTGTCATGTACCTCACTGTTTTTTAAATTACACTTTATTTTGACGTCATTACAGATTCACATGCTGTTGTAAGAAATAAGCAGAGAGATCCCACCTCCTCTTTACCAGTTGTCCCCAATGGTAATGCTGTTTTTTGGTTTCAAGTCCAGCTGGCCGACTTTTTCTTTCAGGTCTTGCATCCTCCGCATGGCCTCAGCCTGGCTGGCGTGGAGGCTCTTCCCCTCCGTCCCTCTCCCCTGCGTTCCCTCGCCTGCCCTGTGTGTTTCTCTGTTGCCCGCTTCTCTCCCGCTGTGCTCAGGATTTCATGGTGCCCTGGGGGTTGGGGTAGGGGTGGCAGCAGACAGCTTCAGGCTTACTTCTTCCCCGGGTGGTGACTCCGAACGCAAGCGAGCTGCCTTCTCCTGAGAGCCCCCTAGGAACCCCTCATAGAAAGGCTAGGGCTGACCTCAGTGCATCCCTTCCCTGTAGTAGCCGTTATTCCAGGCCGTGGAGTTCCCTGTTGACCTGCACTGGGGTCACGGCCCTGTGGAGCAGGGGTTGCCCATAGGAAGGGATGCCAGGCTACCAAGCCTGAGCCCCAAGGTCACGGGCTCTGTAGGACCCAGTGGGAGATGCGAGGAGGGAAGCAGACCCCGGCAAGGGGCCGGTTCTCCAGAGGAAGCAGATACAAAGTCCCTGGAGTGCCCACGCTCTGGCTGCTGGGCTGCAGACTCCGAAGGGCAAGAGGCTGCACGCCTGTCCACCTCACCAGCCACGGCCCCAAACTCATGACGGATTCCCTGTTGCTTCTTTCAGCTCTTGTTGACTTGATATCTTTTTTGCAAAGAGGACCAGAGTGTTATGAGCCCTTTAGCCAGTATGAAGAATAATTCTAGGTTTACAACTTTCTTAAGACCATACCCCTGTTGTTCTTCATTGCTCATGTGTATGTTTAAAAATAATTACTGTACTCTGTAGAATGAAATGAAAATATTGCCTGCCAAATGATTACTGTGCTTTTAAATGACTCTGCATATACTGTGTCGTATACGGGCAGCTTAAACGACTTTAATTATATGTCGTTAGGTTTCCTTTTCCACCCTGA
The DNA here is from genome assembly GCF_949987535.1 of Balaenoptera acutorostrata. Lineage (NCBI taxonomy): Eukaryota > Metazoa > Chordata > Mammalia > Artiodactyla > Balaenopteridae > Balaenoptera > Balaenoptera acutorostrata. Next base: position 4,310,990 of record NC_080064.1, on the reverse strand, counting down.
ATATGTATGAAGGAAATCAGTCTGCAGCAGCTGCCGCGTTCTCTGTATGTCTGAGTTGGAAAAGCTTTTGGCGTATAATCGATCCATTTCTGGAAGGAATGGCTTAGGGCTGATGGTATGTGGTTTGTGAGCCTTCGCTTTGCCTGGTGGTCCTGGGTGTCTCATGCTCCTTGGCAGGATGGAGGGGGGAGATTCCGGCTCTGGACGCCTGTTTCTCTCCTAACCCTTCCCCTTGGGTGTGTTTCAGGCTCTTGGGCCCTGCGAGGTTCACCTCAGTGGCCAGGCACCCAGCGTCCTCTCAGGAGGATGCGAGAAACAAGTCATCTTAACCTTGTGCGTTGCCTGTGGCCCAGCTCTGAGACCTCAGAGCCGCCGGCTGCCAGTGTGGACCGGCCCGGCTCGTAGGCGGGTGCACGCTCCTTGGTCTGTGCCGCTGGGCTGGGCCGTGGCCCTCCCTCCGTGGTCAGCATTCGCGGACGGTGCAGAGGGTCACATGGGCCAGTGCATGTGATGGACACCCCAGAACAGACCTGTGCCTGGCCCAGGCCGGACTGCCTTCTGCCCCGTTCTCCATCTGTCCCGTGCTTCCTAAATCTCTCTCTGTGACTCTCGGTCACCACAGCCTCTGTGATGGGCGTGCTGTCGGGGACATTTGGACACATTCTGACACAACAGTTTGCTTTTCTCACTTGTGCTCACCAGGGGCCCCAGCGTGGCTGCCCCCATCCAGGGTCTGGCCCTCGGGCCCAGCTCTGTCTCGGGAGGTGGCCTCAGGGCCAGGGGACCTCCCCGCACCCCCTGGGTTCCCTGTCACCTCTGCAGTGTGTTTCTGGGCCTTGGGCTGCGGTGACCAGAGTTAGCATGGAGGGGGCTCAGTGGGTGACAGGGGGCCCCGGCAGGAGGAATTAGGTGTCACTGAAGATCTAAAGGAAAGTCAACCTTGTGAAATAACCTGAAGTTTTACCGCCTCGAAGGGGTTTCTGAGTTGTTCTGAGGACAGAGGCTGAGGGGATTCCTCCTGGGGCGGCCTGAACAAATTGCCACAAACTACTTGGCTTAAAACAACAGACATTTATTCTCTCTGTCAGTTCTGGATCCAGAATCTGCTGGGCCAAAATCGAGGCGTCGGGAGGGCCTTGTTCCTTCTGGAGGCTCGGGGGAGGATCCTTCCTGCCTCTTCTAGGTTTTGTTCCTGGGCTGTTAAAACAAAGTGTGGGAAGTGGATGTTTGTGTAACTGACAGCTGCCTTACACAGAAGAGTGCTGTGCAGACTGAGGGCGAGAAAACCAAAAGGTGTGTGAAACCGGAAGCTGGGCATCAGTCACAGCGCTTGAAAGGTTAAGCCAGAAGGGGCTGCACAAATAGCATGAAAATGGGGGCACGTGTTTTATTTTCATTTTGATCCTGTAATAAACTTATGAATTTTTTGGGAGACGGCTGTTTGCAAACGTAGTCTAGGTAGTATTGAATCCTTATAGTTTTTTTAGTGGCCAGTTTTGCTAATACATTTATAATTTATTTTTAAAAAGCAATAGGCTTATGTCAGCTTTTCCCTGATACACTGTAGTTGTTCAGGTCCGTTTATCCTGTCAGTGGTAACGGGACGGGAAGGGCAGACGCCGTCTTTGTGTTCGACAGACGCTGGAAGTGATGGCACAGAATCCGACTCTTCTTAACTCGGCTGATTCTTTGCTTGTACTTCCAGGATGTGGGTTTTTTTTTTTTCTCATTGAGTTGACAGGGACCCACATCCTTGCTCATGTGGTGGTATGAAGTATCCCACCCAGGGTCTGAAATTTGGCTCCAGTAAAGGATCAGAATAAGCTGAAGTGGGTGGTGTGAGGTCCAGTTACGAGGGGGCCTCAGGAAAGAGAGATTAATTCACAACCAGACACTGACTCTGGATGTTCCCCCACGTGGATATAAAGGATATAACGGGACGGGATATCATCTGGAACAGTCTGGGAAGACTGACTCGGATGAAATGCCCACTTCCTGTTCTGTGTTGGGGTGCCCTCGGGCACGCCCTCTGCTGTGGTTTGAGCCAGCTGGCCATCAAGCCGCCTGTGCTGGATTCCAGCCAGAGTCCTTCTGTGTGTGTGTGTGTGTGTGACGATCTGCCCTGGACCTGAGTGCAGTCAAGTCCTGGCTGTGACAGTGGCACACAGCTCACCCGTGTCCAGCCACATGAGCAGGGTCCGTGGGGAGCCCCGGGCACACCGCTGGAGCCTTCCCTGCCTCCGTGGCCCCAGACACAGCTCGGGTCAGAGGGTCCCCGCTGGCATGGCCTTTCCTTTGGGACCGTGCTCTGCACCATCACAGGCGGGCTTGGGCTTCCATTCCTTCCGAGAGTCCGAGGCCCCCTCCTTGCAGCTGTCAGCCTCCCTGTGACCACGGCCTGGGTTTGGGGGCGGCTGGGTTAGTGCGTGCAGCCGGTGGTCGAGAGGGACGGAGGGCCATTGGCTTCCTCGGCTGCCCGGCGGCAGTGAGGCGCCACGCGGTCCTTGGCTCTCGTCCTCGCAGGGAGGGAGATGCTGTGGCCACGTTGCATTTTACACCGGCCGCCTTTGGGTGGCTTCTCCGCAGCATTACCGCCGAGGCTGGGAATCGTGGGGCAGAGGCGGGCGTGGCCGCTGCCCCGAGTCCCGGCTGTCAGTCTGACTGCGGTTAGTGCCGCTGGGCTCTTGGGGTGGAAAGCGCTGTTCCTGGGCTCCAGTCTCACCTGGTGTCGCCAAGCGCCCCGTGTCCTCTGGCGGCGAAGTGGCCTTCCTGGGGAGTCAGTGTGCCAGGGAACCTGCAGAATCTGCCATTCAGGGCCTGGGGCAGAGCCGTTGTCTCTGAAGCTGCCGTAATGGGGTGGGTCACAAGTCTTGCTGCCCAGCCGAGCAGGAATTTCAGGACCCGACCACGGCCCACTCCGAGTTCCGCTTTATTCTTGCTGCTTTTTTTTTTTTCCTTTGGACCATTTTTAAAGTCTTTATTGAACTTTGCTACAATATTGCTTCTGTTTTATGTTTTGGTTTTTTGGCCGTGAGCCACGTGGGATCTTAGCTCCCCGACCAGGGATCGAACCTGCACCCCCTGAATTGGAAGGTGAAGTCTTAACCACATGACCGGCCTCTTGCTTTTTGAATAAGTGGATGAAAGTGGTTTCTTTAAAACACTACTGAATCAAGCCCTGAAGCCGTATTTGTGAAAATGGCTTTGTTTGAACGTGGAGGCTAATTCTGGGGTGTCCTAGGGTCCTCTTCCCTTGCATCTGGCCAATGATAGAGGCAGTGAAAGAAGGAACAGCACGTAACATTCAGCCTGACTGATTTCCTAATTACACATAAGTTACATAGAGAGAATATAACATTAGGAGCTGAAACTTTGGGGGAGAAACTGTGTGCTAATAGCCCTAAATTGAATATCCATGTGTATTCTTTTTTTTTAAATTAATTTTTATTGGAGTATAGTTGCTCTACAATGTTGTGTTAGTTTCTGCTGTACAGCAAAGTGAATCAGCTATATGTATACATATATCCCTTCTTTTTTGGATTTCCTTCCCATTTAGGTCACCACAGAGCATTGAGTAGAGTTCCCTGTGCTGTACATTAGGTTCTCATTAGTTATCTATTTTATTTTTTTTATTATTATTTTCTTCATTTTATTTACTTATTTATTTTTGGCTGCATTGGGTCTTCATTGCTGCGCGCGGGCTTTCTCTAGTTGCGGTGAGCGGGGGCTACTCTTGGTTGCGGAGCACGGGCTCTAGGCGCACGGGCTTCAGTAGTTGTGGCGCGCGGGCTCAGTAGTTGTGGCCCACGGGCTCTAGAGCGCAGGCTCAGTAGTTGTGGCACACGGGCTCAGTTGCTCCGCGGCATATGAGATCTTCCCGGACCAGGGCTCGAACCCGTGTCCCCTGCTTTGGCAGGCGGATTCTTAACCACTGCACCACCAGGGAAGTCCCTTAGTTATCTATTTTATACATAGTAGTGTATATATGTCAATCCCAATCTCCCAATATCCACGTGTTTTCTTCATCATTTTACAAAGTGTCTCATCACTAACACAAAGTGCCATTCCTGGTGTTTTATTCATGGATTTGGGTAGATGTTGGTAAGGCACAGAGTGTTTGAAAACCTGCAGGAAGATCCTACAGGAAGAGGAGGAGTCATAAAGATGGTGTTGGTCTTCAAGAGGGTCCTGGTTAGCGGGGTGGGGTCCCAGAACCAGAGGCTGGCTTCCCTGCTCTCTGTGAGCCACTGATGTGATGCCGTGTCCTCCTCCTGTGGCGGTTCTTTCTTTTGTGATGACCCCCTGCCTTGCTACACTGCTCTCTAGTGAAATGTTACCGGGAAAGCACTGTTGATTTCCCCCACCCAAGTGGGCTTGGTAATGACTCATGACCGATGTGCTTTGTTTCCATTCCAGGCAGCTTCGGTCACCTCGTTGTCGAACCTGGCGTGTATGCACATGGTGCGCTGGGCTGTCTGGAACCCCGTGCTGGAAGCCAGCTCCGGGCGGGTGATGTTACCTCTACAGGGTGGGATCCAGCCCAACCCCTCGCACTGTCTGGTCTATAAGGTACCCCCAGCCAGCATGAGCTCCGAAGAGGTAAATTGTTAGAGGCTCCGTAAGTATGATTATTTTCTACGAGCTTCTAGCAAGTTCATGCATTTTCAAAATCAGAAGCTGACAAATAGGTTTGCTGATGTTTCACGAGCACTGTTTTTTCACGTCATGGCTGTGCCCTTAAAAAATAAGTGTGGTTTCTGAGTCATAGTCGGCTGTGGACTCACTGAGGCCGGTTTTATCTGGGGTCTTATAATGTCCCCGGTCATGTATCGGTCTCTCAAGGTGACCTGCGGGGCCTGTGACTCGTATTTGTATACATAGTGCCATGAGATCCACTTCTGCGCTTTTTAAAAAGCCCTCTTTTCTTTTTAAATTTATTTCTTACTGAAGTATAGTTGAATTACAATGTTGTGTTAATTACTGCTGTGCAGCAAAGTGACCCCGTTAACATATATATATATATATATATATATATACATTTTTTCATATTCTTTCCCATGATGGTTTATCACAGGATACTGAATATAGTTCCCTGTGCTATACAGTAGGACCTTGTTGTTTATCCATTCTAAATACACCGGTTTGCATCTGCTAATCCAAAACTCTCCCCCCCCAAACCCCCTCCCCCTTGGCAACCACCAGTCTATTTTCTATGTCCCTGATTCTGTTTCTGTTTCATAGATAGGTTCATTTGCGTCATATTTTGGATTCCACATATAAGTGATATCGTACGGTATTTGTCTTTCTCTTTCTGACTTACTTCGCTTAGTATGATAATCTCTAGGTCCATCCATGTTGCTGTAAAAGGCATTATTTTGTTCTTTTCTATGGCTGAGTAGTATTCCATTGTATATATGTACCGCATCTTCTTTATCCATTCATCTGTCCATGGACAGTTTGCTTCCATGTCTTGGCTATTGTGAATAGTGCTGCTGTGAACATTGGGGTGGATGTGTCTTTTTGAATTAGAGTTTTCTCCAGATATATGCCCAGGAGTGGGATTGCTGGATCATGTGGTAATTTTATTTTTTGTTTTCTGAGGAAACTCTCTACTGTTTTCCGCAGTGGCTGCACCAACTTACATTCCCACCAACAGTGTCGGAGGGTTCCCTTAATAAAAAGGCCCCCTTGAAACGTTTGGTGCACTGGGGGCTGTGTCTCGTGTGCACAAGGCTGGGATGGGAGCCGGGCGGTGGGCACTGCCCTGGCTGGTCTTTGTGGCTTGTCACTCACACCCACTGGACCTCAGCTCTCTCCAGCTGTGTCTGGAGGGGAGGGACCACAGCAGGACTTAAAAAAAAATCCATTTTGAAATGAAGCTTTCTCTGATCCCCAGTATAGAAAGCAAATAAAAGTGGGGCAGGGCCAGTGGAAGCGTGTGTGTGTGGGTCTTATCTCCTGGCCTCCACTGGCCCATTGGCGGCCTTGTGGGGTGGGGAGCAGAGACCTGGGGGCCACAGACACCGTGTGACACCACTGCTCTGGCTGATGTCCCAAGTCCTTCCTGACACTACTAATGGGTTGTGACAGCGTTTTTGCCTGGGTGTGTTGTTTGATTCTTCTGCTGACATTCCTGAAATACACCCGTCCTGTCTCAGCAGCACAAACAGGAGGCTTTTAGGACTCAGTTGTCTAATTTTTCTTAGGTAAAGGACCAGACCTGTTATATCAGTATGTCATCCGTGTGCTGAGTCTAGTGACAAACATTGTTTTCCGTGTTATTATTTGTGGTTTGGATTATGCTTTGGGAGCCTGAATAAGGGAGCAGCTGATTGTGCAGCTTTTCTTATTATAAGCAATGTCTCTCATTATGGGTCCACATTTTGCTGCATTCCCACATGGTCTGGTTTGAGCCCTTATCATAAAATTGCCATTAGAAATCCTGAAGCCATTGCCATTTTCTCATTCTCATTCTCCCTCTCTCTCTGTGTATGTATGTATGTAAATAAATCCTTATTCTGTTTAATTTTAGCCTTCTCATGCCACTACATCTCCTTCGCTTTTTAAGTGTGTAAACTATATTGGAGCGTAAGTGTTGTGAAGGTCTGACTCTCTTAAGGACACATATATTAAATACCATCAGTTTTCATGAGGAATATCACTTCTAATCAGGGTTTCTCGACCTCAACGCTATTAGCGTTTGGGGCCAGGTAGTTCTTTGCTGTGGGTCTGTCCCGGGCGCTGGAAGGTGTCAAGCCGCGTCCCTGGCCTCTTCCCACTAGATGCCACTAGCATTCCCCCAGTGATGACAGCCTGAGTGTCTGCAGACATAGCTGAATGTGTTCTTCTGGGGGCACAGTCGCCCCCAGTTGAGGACCACTACTCTAAACAGATGTAATTCGCTAAAATAATAAACTACCACTGGTCACAAACTTGATTCACTCTCCTGCTCTCTAAAAGTGCCGCTCTGCTTCTTCCTGTATTTCTCATCTCATGTAGCAGTGCCAGCATCTACCCAGTCAGAGGGGTGGAAGGAAACCTAGGTAAGCCTGGTCTCTGCCTGTGCACCCGTCAGATCTTTATCTTATTTGTTCATTCAGTGACTTTTTATTGATCACCTGTATCTGCTCCGGGAAAAATATCTCTAATCCCATGGAACTTACAGTTGAGTAGGAGTGGCAGATGTTAAAGAAAAAAAATACATGCTATAAACATCCTATAATTTTTTACTAAGTAAATTTTGCGGTTTATGTTATTATGGTTATTTACTGTGAAGGTAAGTAGTGTAATATGATTATGTTTTCCTTCTTAAACAACTCCTGTATTCTTTCCTTGAGCAAATAATTGTCTTTAAAAAAAATATCTCCAGAGGCAGCTGCTTTCAGCTCTTAGCTGTGACATATGGTATTTACTTTGTTTTCTAAATATTATGCTTCTACTGTTATTTCTTAGTATATCAATTTTAGAAATTATATGTTGTCCTACAGTAATGATAGATGGGAACTTTAGCTCTTTTATACACTCCTGCACTTAAAAAACAACCCCACTCTGTCCCCCCACTGCTTGGCCTTGCATTCAGGTACTGCTGCCAGAGGTGTGCAGCACAGTGGGGCCTGGCCAGAGGATTGGAAGGGGAGCCGCAGGAAACTGGAAAGAACTAGGGGGGTCTGGAGAGGGAGGAGCTTGGAAAGTACCCCATAAAGTTGTTTAAGAAATGCTGAGCTAACCCCCAGCTTCACGTGCCTGAATCTGACCCTAAACAGCATATCGCAGACTTTGAGAACTGGACTGTGGATGGAGTTGCCCACTGGGTGGACCACATGCAGGAGAGGCCTGAGTATCACTGCACAGGCTTTGAAAATGGAACTGGTGTTGAAACCACCACCCACAGGAGGCTGGTTGGAAACTGGGGCTTGAACCCAACTGGGTGAATTCCTAACGAAACAAAAATATCAACGTTCTCCATAGGATTTAAACGAGACTCAGAATCTTATAATGTGATATTCAGAATGTCCATGATACAATCTAAACTTAATTGACAAAGAACCAGGAAAATCTCAACTCGTAAGGGAAAGACATTCAACAGACAGCAATACTGAGGTGACACAAATGTTGGAATTATCAGACAGAGCCTTTAAAGCAGGCATTATAAAAATGCTCCAGTAAATCGGAGCAAACACTTTTGAAACAAAGGGAAAGATAGAAAGTCTCAGCAAAGAGATGGAAGATAAAGAAGAAGCAAATGGAAATTTTAGAACTGAAAAATAAAATTGCCAAAGTAAAGTATTCGCTAGGTGGACTCAATAGCAGAATGGAGGTGACAGAAGAAAAAGTCAGTGAACTTGAAGGTAAATCAATAGAATTTATCCAGTCTGAACCACAGAGAGAAAAGTGATTGGAAGACAGTGGACGAAGCCTCAGGGACCTGTGGGGCAGGACCACAAAGGCTAACGCCTGTGTCATCAGAGTCCCAGTAGAAGAGAAAGGGTTCTGTGCAGAAAAAACATTTGAAGACACAGTGGCTGAAAACTCCTCTAATTTGGCAAAAGACTTAAACCTACAGATTGAAGAGGTTCAGTGAACCCAGAGATAAATGCAAAGAAATCCACAACCAGACACATCATAATCAAACTGCTAAAAACTAAAGACAAAGTCTTGAAAACAGCCATAGAAAAATGATGCATTACTTACACAGAGACAATAATTTGAATATCTGTGGGTTCCTTAGCAGAAATCATGAGGGCCAGAAGGAAATGGAGCAACATTTTAAAAGCAGTAACAGAAAGACCCCAGAACTCAGCATTCTATTCCAGCAAAAGTCCTGCAGGAATGAAGGTGAAATAAAGACATTCTCAGATGAACTAAAACTAAGAGAATTCATTGGCAGGAGACATGCTCTAAGAGAATTGCTAAAGGAATTTCTTCAGACAGAAGAGAAATGATACCAGATGAAAACTTGGTACATCAGGAATGAAGGAAGAACATCAAAAATGATAACTATAATATAGTATTCTCCTCCTTTTGAGTTCTTTAAAATATGTTTGATGGTTGAAGCAAAAAGTATAGCAGTGTCTGATAGGATTTTTAAGGTATGTAGGTATAATAGGTAAGACAGCTATAATACAAAGGGGGCGGGTAAAGAGACCTGTAGGGTGATAAGGTTTCTACATTCCACTTGCGGTAATAAAATATAGATTTTGAGTAGATTGTGAAAAGTTAAATATTTACATTGTAAACCCCAGAGCAGTCACTAAAAATAAGATACAAAGGGACAGTGAGAAACCCAATAGATAGATAAAATGGAATAATTCAAAATAAGGCAAGAAAGGGGAAACAGGAATGAAAAACAGAGGGAACAAATCGTAATAAAATGATAGTTCTGAATCCAGGCACACCAATAATTACATGACATATAAATAGTCTGAACACACCAACGTCAAGACGGAAGTTGTCAGGTGGCATAAAAACTCAAGGTCCAACTGTATGCTGTTTACCAGGAACTCACTTCAAATACAATGATGTAGTAGGTCAAAAGTAAGAGGATGGAAAACCGTTCTGTGCAAACACTATTCAAAAGATAACTGGAGTAGCTATATTAATACCAGACAAAGTAGACTTTGGAGCAAAAGAAATTGCTAGAAATTAAGAGGGATGTTACATATCATAAAAGAGTCAATTCACCAAGAAGACATACAATACTAAAAGTGTGTGCATCTAACATAGAGCTTCAAAATGCAAAAATCTAATAGCGCAGAAAGAAGAAATAGAAAAATTAACAGTTGTAGTTGGAGATTTCAACACTCCTCTTGGAGTAAACTATAAACCTGTAGATAGAAAATCACCAACATATAGAACTGAACAGTATCATTAAGCATCTGGATCTAAATGACCTTTATGGAATGCTCCACCCAACAACAGCAGGATACACATTCTTTTCAAGTGCACATGGAACATTCACCAAGATAGACCATATCCTGGATCATAAAACAAGCTTTAATTTTAAAAGAACTGAAATTACACAAGGTATATTCTGCGATCATAATGGAATTGAACCAGAAACCAATAACAAAGATAACATAAAAAATTAGAAACACTTGGAAATTGAGACACTTCTAAATCCATAAGTCAGAGAGGAAGCTTCAAGAAAATATAGAAGATATTTTGAACTGAACAAAAATGAAAATACAACATATCAGAATTTGTAGGGTGCAGCTAAAGTGTTCTTACATGGAAATCTATAGTGTTAAGTGCTTATATAATAACAGAGAAAAGTCTCAAATCAATAATCTAATCTTCCACTTTTAGAAACTAGAAAAAGAAGAAGAAAATAAACTGAAAGCAAGGCAGAAGAAAGTCAGTAATAAAGATAAGAGCAGAAACTAATAAAACTGAAAACAGAAAAACAGTAGAGGAAAAACTAGAGAAAGCCAGTGAAATAAAAAACTGATTCTTTGAAAAGCTCAGTAAAATTGACAAACCTTTAACAAGACTGAAAGAGTAAAGAAAAGAGAGGACAGAAATTACTAATAATAGGAATGAAAGAAGGGATACCACTACAGACCACACAGGTATGAAAAGGATATTAGGGGAATACTATGAACAACTCTATGCCCATAAACTTGAAAATTTAGATGAGATGGATCAATTTGTCTTAAACAACAAACTATCAAAACTTACCCAAGATGAACTAGATAATCTGAGTAGTCCTATAACTTTATGGAAAATGAGTTCATGGTTAAAAAACGTTTGAAAAAGAACTATCCAGGCCTATTCACTGTAAATTGTCCTAAACCTTTTTTCCTTTGAGGAAAAATTAACACCGATTTTATACATTCTCTTCCAGAAAGTAGGATAGATAGGAGCAATTCCCAGTTCATGTAACAAGGCCTGCATTACTCTGATATCAAAACCAGAAAAAGGCAGTACAAGAAAAGAAAACTATGGATACATAAGCCTCATGAACTTAGATGCAAAATACTCAACAAAATATTAGCAAATTGGATCCAACAATATGGAAAAAGAATAATACACCATGACCAAGTTGGGGGTTATCTCAGGAATGCAAGGCTATTTTCTATTTGAAAGTCAAAAATATGTAATTCATCACAGTCACAGCCTAAAGAAGGAAAAACGTAGGGTCATAACAATTGATGCAGAAGAGGCATTTGACAAAATTCAGCGTCCGTTTACGACAAAAACTGAGCAAACAGGAATAAAGAGGAACTTCCTCAGTTTGATAAGAGTGTCTACAAAAATCCTTTAGTTAGCATCACACTTAATGGTGAAAGATTGAATTCTTTTCCCCGTAGATCAGGAGCAAGTGAAGGATGCCCACACATAGTACTCAACATCTTATTCAACATTGTACTGGAAGTCTAGCCAGTGCAATAAAGCAAGAAAACAAAATTTAAAAACCATACAGATTGGAAAGGAAGGAACAAATCTTACTTGCAGACAACATGATTTTCTGTGTGGAAAATCTCAAGGGATTTACCAAAAGCTCCTAGAATAAACAAGTTTAGGGAGATTTCAGGATACAACAGGAGGTCAAGATAGAAAAATCAATCACATGTCTTTACACTAACAACAGTTGGAAAGCAAAATCTAAAAAACAGCATTATTTACAAAGGCTGAGTCAAAGAAGACCTAAATAAATGGAGAGACGTCTTTATGGATTGGAAGACTGTTTCAACATAGTAAAGATATAAATTCTGCCCAAATTGACCTATACGTCTAATGCAATTTCAATCAAAATCCTTACATGATTTTTTTGTATATATAGACAAGCTGATTCTAAAGTTTATACAGAAAAGCAAAGGAATTAGAAAGAGTCAAAACAATTTTGAAAAGAACGATAAAGCTGGAGGATTCATACTACACAATTTCAAGACTTTCATTAAAGCTACAGTAATCACGATAAAGTGCTGTTGGTAAAGGCCTTGACACATAGATGAATGGAACAGAATAGAGTCCAGAAGCAAGTCACAGTTTAGCAGTTTCCTGTAAAATTAAATATACACATACCATATGACCCAGCAATCCTACTCGTAGAGAAGTGAACCTTATGGGAATGAAAACTTACGTCACACAGAAGTATGTATACCAGTGTTCCTAGCAGCTCTATTTATAACCACTCAAGCTGGAAACAGCCCGAATGTTCCTAAATGGGTGAATGGATAAGTACACTGGGGTGCATCGTACAACAGAAAACTGCTCGGCAACAAAAAGGAACGGGCTGTGGGTACACACTATGGCCCGGGAGAGTCTCATCAGTATCGCAGGGAGTGAAAGAAGCCAGTCTCAAAGGTTGTATAGCATGTGATCCCATTCATATGACAGAAGAGAGGGGTAGATTGCGGGGTTGGGTGTTGGCAGGACGGTGTACAAGGAGGCAGTGAGGGAATGTTTTGGGTGGTGGGGCTGTTCTGTACCCTGGCTGTGGTGGTGGTTACATGTGTTAAAACTCAAAGAACTATACACCAAAAGGGAAACAGTCAGCATAACATAGGTTAATTAAAAAACGCATTCGAAACTGGAGCAGGAATGTTGTGATTTCTGCTTGGTGAGGGTGTTCTTGTGATGGTGGTCTCCTGGGGTTCTGATTCTCATTGGTCGTCTTAGGTCCGGGCGAATTGTTCCTGGTTGAGTTGTTCTAACCGAAGGGCGCTGCTGAAGGGAGCGTGGCCGTCACCGCTCTTGTTGTGGTCGATTGCAGGTGAAACAGGTGGAGTCAGGGACAGTCCAGTTCCAGTACTCACTGAGCCCTGAAGGACACCCGGACACGCCCCTGGAGCACGCCATTCGCCCCAAGGCAGAGCAGCGGCCTTCCAGGAAGCCACCCGCCTCCCCTTCAAGTAAGTGTGTGTAGAGAGCTGAGTTTTCCAGCTCATGGCACGGCTCCATCTGTGCCCGGTACAGCAACATTTATCAGATACTCACTGCAGGTTGCTTTAATTTGAATCAGTTGGTTGAGTTTTTGCTGAATACAGAGGTGTAGAACTGGGCAGTGATGAAGCGTGGCCCAGCGCTTTGTGCTTCAGCCACGAGTCAGCTCTGTTGCTTGCAGCTCCCTGACCGAGGGCCTGGGGAGGTCTGTTGGTGACCCTTAAAGGGACACATCATGTGGGTGCCGTGCAGATACAGGGCTCAGGAATCAGAGGCTGGCTGAAAGCCAAGGACTGCCAGCTTTATTTTGCACTGTTAATGTAGCCATGAGTTTGCTGTTTTTAAAAAGTGCTTTCTACTCCCTTGGAGCACAGTCTGAGAGTGGGGAGGCCGTGACCTCAGGGTGTGGCTTTAAGAAAGGGATCGAGGGCTGTCAGCAGAGTGGTGTCCTTCCTGTGGGTGGTGGCGTCCCCACGTGTGGCCACGGCCGTCAGCGTTGCGTTGGCTACACCAGCACCTTGTGCTGAGGCTGGTACCTTGTGTTCAGGGCCTCTTAGTTTATTCCCAAGGACAGGCAGCTAGTGTCCTGGGGGGGAAGCCCACCTGTGGCGGGAAGAGGAGGAGGTTAGGAGGAGAGTTGAAAGAGCATTGAGCCCTTGGCTCTCGGCTTCTAGGGATCTCACTGGCTGAAAGAATGTTCTAGATCATGGGCAGTTAGGCTCTTAGAAAGTCAGAAAGGTAGGGAATGAACAAAAGTGTAAGCTGTAGAGGGGAGCTTAGTGTCCAACCATCCTCCATCCAGATGGATTTCCTCTGATGGACACTGCTGGGCGTCCATGGAGGGCTGGGCAGTGTCTCTTGGGCAGCAGGTCCTGGGTGCTGGTGCAAAGGCACCAGTGAGTCTGTCATTTGGGAGTGGTTTTTTATGAGTTGAGATTCTAGTTTTTGGAAACTGGTCTTGTTGAATTTACTGGTTTATTTTAAAAATATTTATTTGGTTGCGCTGGGTCTTAGTTGCGGCAGGCGGGCTCCTTAGTTGCGGCTCTCGGGCTCCTTAGTTGTGGCATGAGAACTTTTAGTTGTGGCATGCATGTGGGATCTAGATCCCTGACCAGGGATCGATCCCAGGCCCCCTGCATTGGGAGCACGGAGTCTTAACCACTGGACCACCAGGGAAGTCCCGGTCTTGCTGAATTTAATCTTACAGTTGGTGGAAGCAGCACACTTGTTTCTCTGGTCTAGAACTTGATGAGCTGGCCTCCATCTTTGTGACCTTCCAGGATTTTCCGAGATATTTAAAAATATTCAGGTACCAAAACTTAATAGTTGATTGCTTTGGGACAAAGCACATTATTAAGTATTTTCCTTCTTCCCCGAAAGGCAGTACATGTGATGGTTTTAATTGTTTTGCGCTTTGTAGTTTTGAATATTGTACTTACCAGACTGTTCTCAGGATTGCTGCTTACCACCAGTGTGTACATTAATAATCTCATCTTATATAAGTGGTACTGGAATGTACAGCACCACTTATACTTGAGGAATTGCCAGAATATCTGCTAGAATCCCTTGCAGTGGTGGGTGGTAGGCATGTGTTTTCCATCAGAGTCAGTTTAGAATAAATTTCCAGTTTTATCTGATAAAGTTGAATGCATTGAAAGCATAGAATATATAGTTAAAAATATTAAACAGAGTCAAATTTATTTCTAACCCGTTCCCTTCTTTAAATCTAGTATCTTCCCTTCTTTGACATATGTTCGTAGTTACGTTCTAAAAATAAAACAAGTACCAACCTCTAAGAAATATAAGTATGAAAGAAAGATAGTATCCTAGATTATAAAAATATGTATATTTTGTGATTTTTTGATTAAGTAACTCAAAAGGACAGTAGTGAAATGTAATAAACCCAGTTTAAAGTAATAAATACAGTTTACCCTGGTCCTTAGAAATGTCAGAATAGATCATTTTCTTAGAGAAGAAACCCATACAGCTGTCGTTAAGGGAAGAATATAATTACCTTTTCTGGAAAGGAAATTTCCGGTGTTGAATTTTGATGTAGTTATGGCACTGGAAACAGCATCTAGTCTAATCTAATTGTCAACCAGGACGGGATGACCCTGTTGGCTTCTCCGGCCTGACCTACTGTCAGTGTGGCTATGGGATTTGGGTTTGCTCTCCCAGCTGCCCTGTCTGTTCTCATGAGGGCCTTGGAGGAGATTTAAAGCCTAGTCTGTCGCTGCCTCTGTTTCCCAGAATTGTCCTTTAACTGAGTTTTTGCTTGGGGTTCACGGAACTTCTTGGATCTCTGGGTTTTTTAAATCACAGTTGGAACAATTTTGATCATTCCTTCTTCTGTCCTCCTCTCTCTTCTCCCTCAGGGCCCCCAATTACGCATGTATCAGGCAGCAAGCCTCACTTCTATTTGTGGTCTTTTCTCTCTGTGTTCCGTCCTAGATCATTCCTATTGCTGCACCTTCAGGGTCACTCATCTTTTCTTCTGCAGTGTCTGATCTGCCATGAATCCCATCCAGTGTAGCTTTCATCACAGATACTGTAGTTTTCATCTCCAGAGAAGTTCTCTCAGGGTCTTTTTCTGTCCTCCATGTTCAGTGTTTCCTGTTGCTTCTTGAACATGGGAAATACCTGTACAACCACTGACAAGCTTATGCTTTAGTCTTCCTCTCCAAAGAAGGCAGAGGTAGGTAGACCTCTTAGACCTGCCCAGCAGTTAATGTTCCAGTATTTTATCCTATTTGAAATGACCCAGATAGTGACCCAGATAGTGAGTGAATTCTGATTTTAACTTGGTTTAGTTTCAAGTTACCAAAATCTGGAGATAATGTTACAAAGTTTGTCCCTACTTTAATATCTTTGTTTGCCAATTCTAATATCTTGGTCAGTTCTGGATTAGTTTTGATTGATTGATTTTTGTCCTAATTTGGGTTGTATTTTCCTGCTTCTTTATATTCATAATTTTTTTTTACTGGATACCAGATATTGTGAGTTTTCTCCTTTTGGGGACTGAATATTTTTGTAGTTGATAAATACTCTTGAGCTTTGGAAATGGTTTGGTCATTTTGGGTCTTGCCCTTAAGATTTGTTAGATGGGACCAGATCAGCATTTAGTTTAGGGCTAATTATTCCTCACTAGGTGACAAGACCCCTTTTGTTACTCTGCCTGATGTCCCTGAATTGTGAGGTTTACCAGTCTGTGAGAACGGCTTCTTTCTGGCCTCGGGTGAGCCCTGGGTACTGGTCCTTCTAATTTTTCGGGTGGTTCTTTGCCCATCCTTGGGTAGTTTCCTCATCAGTGATCTACGAAATCCTAGAGGGGCCCTCTAAGTGGCTGGAGCTCCTTCTCTGTGCACCCCTCCTGTCTATGTTCAGCCCTGCAAACTCCAGCTTCCTTGGTCTCCTTGGACTCTCAGCTTGGTCTTCAGATCAGGGCCCCACTGTGCACTTTCTGGGTTCCCCCTCCCTGCCCTGCAGTCTGCAGAATCACTCAACACTGTGATGTGAGGACAATTGGAGGGTTTACTTCTTTTGTTTCCAGTTCCTCAGGATCCTTTCCTGCCTGAATTCCAATGTCTTAAAGACTGTTGTTTTATATATTCTGTTAAAAAATTTTTGTTTCAGATGGGAGGGAAAATCTGGTTAGAGGTAGAAGGCTTTGCCTGCTGTTAATGGTTTCTAGGCTACTGAAATCATCCACCCCAGGGCTGATCGTCCAGTGGTTTTGAAAGTTTTCCTGGCTGCTTCGTGCTGCGTGTGATTCACTAAACATGTCGTCGTTTCATGACTTTGAGTCTTGGCTCATGCCCTGAGCCTAGAAAGCATCTCCCTTGTGTACTGTGTTTATTTTCTTTTAAGATATATTCTTTTTTTTTTTTTTTTTAACATCTTTATTGGAGTATAATTGCTTTACAATGGTGTGTTAGTTTCTGCTTTATAACAAAGTGAATCAGTTATACATATACATATGTTCCCATATCTCTTCCCTCTTGCGTCTCCCTCCCTCCCACCCTCCCTATCCCACCCCTCTAGGTGGTCACAAAGCACCGAGCTGATCTCCTTGTGCTATGCGGCTGCTTCCCACTAGCTATCTATTTTACATTTGGTAGTGTATAGATATATTCTTTTTGTTAAATTAAAAGATTACATATTCAAGAATAGCCAAGGCAGTTTTGAAGAAGAGAGGCTTCCCCTTTCTTGACTTGCAAGCTTAACGGCAAAATTATAGTAACTAGCACAGTATGACGTTGGTACAGACATAGATCAACAGATAACAAGACAAAATAAAAAGCGTGATGTATGACAAATTACAGATAAGGAGCATATTACTTTCCTACTGTTGTGATAACAAGTTATCATAAGCTTAGTTGCTTAAAATAGCATGAAGTTAGTATCGTCTGGTTCTGGAGATCAGCAGTCCAAAGGTCTCACAGGCTGAAGTCGAGGTCTCTGGGCTGCACCCCTGCGGAGGGCGTGGGAGAGGATCTGCCTCGTCACCTTTGCCGGCTCCCAGGGCCCAGTGGCACCTTTGGCCCCGTCCTCCATCTTCAGAGGCAGATTCAGAAAAGCATTTCCACGTCTCTGTTTGACCCTGATTAATCACTCCTGCCTCTCTTTCACTCATAAGGACTGTTGTGGTTACACTGGGCCCCCTCCACCATCCAGGACAATCTCCATGTCTCCAGGCCAGCTGATTAGCAACCTTAATTCCATCTGCCACTTTGGTTCCCTTGGTGGCGTTAACGCAGCGTATTCACAGGTTGTGGGGATTAGGACGTGGGCACTTGGTGGGGCGGTGGGCAGCATTATTCTGTCTGCCACAAGAGTAAGGGCGGACCAGTCAGTTAACAGCGCTGGGCTGGCTGTCCAGGTGGAAAATGGAAAATCAGATCCCAGTTTCCGTGTTGTGAACACAAATTCTGGATGGATTACAAAGCAGAACTGTAGAAATTTTAGAATCAGAAGATTAGGAAGAAGAAAGATGATAGAAAGAGCTGTTCCGAATCAATAAGGAATGGTCCATAACAGGACAGAAAAATGGGCAAGGGATGTGAGGAGAGAATTCACAGAGGAGAAACCAGAATAACCAATCAACGTATGCAAAAGTGCTCCGTTTCACTAGCAATCAGAGAAACGCAAATTAAAATGAGAAATCACTTCATGCCCCTCGTGTTGGAAAAAACCTGGCCGGCTAGATAGCATGTAGGTTGAGGAGGATTTGGGAAGCGAGGAATTCCCACCACACAGGGAGGAATGCAGGATGTACGACCACTTTGAAGAGCAGTTTTGTAGTATTTAGTTAATACCCTGCAGCTGGGAAGTGCCGTTTCTAGACGCCCACTGCAGAGAGGAGCTAGTTCATGTGACACGGGGCCTGTGTTTAGTGGCTGAAGCGTGGGAACGACCTGCCTGCGCCCCAGTCGGGGGCTGGCTGAACGAGCTGATCTATTTGGACCGTGGGTGCTATATAGCAGTGAAAATGCCAAGATAGGGCTCTGCATATCATTATGGGTGAACCTTCACAGCAGTGTGCTGAGTGAAAAAGGCAGGTTCTGAAAGGAAATGGACAGCACGGCAGCATGTAAGTGGCTTTGAAATCAATTGCGTGTTGTTTGTGAATCCAGACTTGCCAACTGGGTGATCTTGGACCAGTTGCTTAACGTGTCTGTCCCTCAGTTTCCTCAGCTGTAAAATGGATGGATTAAAGGCCTACATATGAAAAGCAAAACTCGAGGAGTCTTAGAAAAAAATTTGGAGAATATTTTTATGACCTTGAGGTTAGGAAGGCTTCCTTAAACAAGATAGACGAAGCACAAACCAAAAAGAGAAGATTGAGAAACGTGACAATGTTAACATGTAAAGCTTTTCTGTGAGAGAAGACTCCATAAACAAAAGACAAACCTCAGGACTGGACTTCCCTGGTGGCGCAGTGGTTAAGAATCCGCCTGCCAGTGCAGGGGACACGGGTTCGAGCCCTGGTCCGGGAAGATCCCACATGCCGCAGAGCAACTAAGCCCGTGCGCCACAACTACTGAGCCCACGCACCACAACTACCAAAGCCCGCGTGACTAGAGCCCGAGCTCCACAACAAGAGAAGCCACCGCAATGAGAAGCCCGTGCACTGCAACAAAGAGTAGCCCCCGCTCGCCGCAACTGGAGAAAGCCCGTGTGCAGCAACAAAGACCCAACGCAGCCAAGAATAAATAAATAAATAAATAAATAAAATTTATATATATAAAAAAGACAAACCTCAGACTAAAAGATACTTGCAATATATAAAACCATTAAAAATTAATTGAAAGAATGAGACGATTAGAAAGAAGAAAGATGATAGAAAGAGCTCCTCCCAATCAGTAAGAAGGAGATAAACAACTGACAAGAAAAACGGGCAAACGCCCTCAGAGGTCGTGGAGAGGGTTAGACGAGAAGAGGTTTGTCAGGGTGCGCGGGCTTCCCGGCTCGGGGCAGACGCTTCACAGTTGCTGTCAGCTGCACTGATCTTGTCGTCCTGCTGGCTGGCAGCATCGGTGGGCAGCGGCCACAAGTTCATACCCCCTTTCAGCCACTGGCCCAACTAAATACAGATCCCAAGTCTCACTGGAAACAAGGCGACCACCAGGTCAGGAGCAAATGCAGTATTTGCACAGAGCTACTGTTGACCCCAAAGTCCGTGATGGGTACAAACCAGTGCCCGTGTTGCCATCTAGGGAAGTGGGTTCCCGCCGGGCCGGAAAGCTTAGTGTTGGCCCTGCTTCTACTGTTTTATGTTAGCATTCTGGAAGAAAGTAAGGGAGTGTTTATTCGGATAGGTTTGCCCAGTGCGCCCTCCCCTCACCCATTCAGCAAACCCTATTGACAGTCTGTGAAGTGCCAGGTACATTTTAAAAAGAGACAGTAAGTGAACAAACCACCAAATATTTAGGTAGCAGAAAGAATACTGTCCCACTCTGGTGTGGGGTGTTGACAGCAGGGAAGCGGTGCCTATGGGAGCAGGGAGTATATGGGAATTCTCTGTCCTTTCTGTTCAAAGTCGCTGTGAATATAAAACTGCTCTAAAGATAAAGTCCATTAAAGAATAAGACAGAGAATAATATGTGGGGAACTTAGTTATGTCTGTCTTGATTTGATTAACTTGTGTTCAGGATTTATGTTTCTGTTTCCATATTTGAGGTTCATCTGTGGCAGAGGTCAGCCGACTTTAAGGCCAGATAGGAAATAGTTTAGGCTTTGTGGGCCAGATGACCTCTGCCACGGCTACTCATCTCTGCTGGTGTTCAGTGAAAGCCATCGAGGATGTGTAAATGAACAAGTATGGATGTGTGCCAATAAAAATTTATTTATAAGCGCAGATCGTGCGCCAAACTTGACCAGTGGGCCATACTTTGCAGATCCTTTTTTTCTTTTTCTTTTTCTTTTTTTTAATGTGTAATAGTCTTTATTGAAACATACCCAAACAGTAGCCAGAGTAATCTCTATTTTTTAATTTTTATTTTATTAAGTCTTTTGAAAATGTAATATATTTAGATGTTTAAAAAATGTTAAAGTGGGAAATAGTAAATAGATGACCCAATTTTCTAATGGGTTGCTGGTCTTTACCAACTGATAGAAGCTCTTGTTATGTTAAACGAGCCCTTTGTGATAAGGTTGCAAATTTATTTTCTCAATTTGTCTTTTTTCTTTTGACTTTTCTTGTAGTGGTTTTGCCAGGAGTTTACAAAAATTTTCATAGTCATCTTCTTTTTTTCTTTCTATAAATTTATTTATTTATTTTTGGCTGTGTTGAGTCTTCGTTGCTGTGCATGGGCTTTCTCTAGTTGCGGCGAGCTGGGGGGGGGCTACTCTTGGTTGCGGTGCACGGGCTTCTCGCTGTGGTGGCTTCTCTTGTTGTGGAGCACGGGCTCTAGGCGTGTGGGCTTCAGTAGTTGTGGCATGCGGGCTCAGTAGTTGTGGCTCGCGGGCTCTAGAGCACAGGCTCGGTAGTTGTGGCACACGGGCTCAGTTGCTCCGTGGCATATGGGATCTTCCCGGACCAGGGATGGAACCTGTGTCCCCTGCATTGGCAGGCGGATTCTTAACCACTGTGCTACCAGGGAAGCCCCTCATAGTCATCTTTTTTCAATCTTCTCTTTTAAAGCGTTAAGAGATCATATTTTAGTTAGAAAGGTCTTCCACATTCCACGGTTATAAATAATTCTCTCAAGTTTTTTTCCTAGTAATTTTAGGGCTTCCTTCTTATATATACATTTAAATCATTGATCCATTTGGAATTTATTCTTGTATAAAATATCAGTTTACATCCAATTTATATTTTTCTAGATGGCTATCCAGTTATCCCAATACCGTTTAATTCTTAATGTTTTCCTCATTGATTTAAGAAACCACTCTTATTATTTATTGAATTATTACTTGCGTTTGTTTATATTAGTGGGTTCTAGTTTTTAAAACATTTTTATTGGAGTATAGTTGATTTACAATGTTGTGTTAGTTTTGGGTGTACAGCAAAGTGAATCAGTTATACATATACATATATCCACTCTTTTTTTTTAGATTCTTTTCCTATATAGGCCATTACAGAGTATTGAGTAGAGTTCCCTGTGCGATACAGCAGGTTCTTATTAGTTATCTATTTTATATATAGATCCTTTCTCTTTTGTTGTCTTTATTAGGTTTTGGTATTATGAGCATGCTAGGTGTGTAAAATGAGTGTTTACTTGGGGTTCTCTAGAGAAACAGATATACATACAGTATAGGAAGAGATACATGATGAGAAATTGGATCACACAATTACGGAGGCTGAGAAGTCCCATGATCTACTGTCTGCAAGCTGGAACCCAGGAAAGTGGGTGGTGTAATTCAGTCTGAGTCCAAAAGTCTGAGAACCAGGGCAGCTGGTGGCGTGGATTTCATCTGGGTCTGAAGGCCTGAGAACAGGGGACCGAGGGCAGGAGACCGATGACCCAGCTCTGCGGTCAGGCAGGAGGGGGTCTAGTTCTTCCTTCCTCCACCTTTTTGTTTTATACAAACCCTCAATGGATTCAGTGAGGCCTCCCTCCCACCCCCCCAACTAACAGCGGGAAGGGCAAACTGCTTTAAAACGGAGTCACCCCTTCAAATTCGAATTTCATGTGGAAACACCCACACAGACACACCCAGAATAATGTTTAACCAAACATCTGGGCGCCCTGTGA
This sequence comes from Balaenoptera acutorostrata, assembly GCF_949987535.1. NCBI lineage: Eukaryota > Metazoa > Chordata > Mammalia > Artiodactyla > Balaenopteridae > Balaenoptera > Balaenoptera acutorostrata. The sequence goes on along the minus strand of NC_080064.1, from coordinate 4,288,908 downwards.
TCCAGTCAGGTTGGCACTTAAAATTTTAAGCTTTTTCTGTGTTTGCTACCTTTTCCTGTGCTTTAAAATAGTTTAAACAAAAGGTAGGACCTGTTTCTTGAAGGTCTGATAAAACTTACCTATAAAACCATCAGGAACTTGGTGCCTTTTGAAGGGATGTTTTGACAACCATTTAAATTTCTGTTTATGGTTATTGATCTATTTAGGTTTTCCACCTCATCTTGTGTTACCTTTTGGGATACATATTCTCTAGAAAAATGGTCAATTTCATTTAGTTTACAAAGATGTTGGGATAAAATTGTATCTAATTTAAAGCTTCTAATTTGTATCATTAAATAGCAAAAATTCAACCAAGTAAATTTTAAAGCTCTACCTGGCTTTATTGAACAATTCATGAATCAGGTAGCATCCCATCTACCAAGTAGAAAGGCACTCGGAGGAGCTGAACAAAAAGGAAGACGGGGGCTTCCCTGGTGGTGCAGTGGTTGAGAATCTGCCTGCCAATGCAGGGGACACGGGTTCGAGCCCTGGTCTGGGAAGATCCCACATGCCGCGGAGCAACTAGGCCCGTGAGCCGCAACTACTGAGCCTGCGCGTCTGGAGCCTGTGCTCTGCAACAAGAGAGGCCACGATAGTGAGAGGCCCACGCACTGCAATGAAGAGTGGCCCCCACTTGCCACAACTAGAGAAAGCCCTCGCACAGAAACGAAGACCCAACACAGCCGAAAATAAATAAATAAATAAATAAATAAATAAATAATTAATTAATAATTAAAGGTGCTAATAATTAAAAAAAAAAAAGAAGACATTTATAGGCAGAAGGGGGAGGGGGTAAGGAAAGAGCCGGCTACCTCACCTTCCTCTGGGGGATGGAAGGGGTCCAAGTGGCTGTTACCTCATTGGTACCAACCAGAAAATTCCAAACTGGCTAGTTAAGACCACTTTCCTGGGGAATATTGAAACTGCAGTTAGGTTAGGTACTAAGCCATGGTTCGGTACTAAGCCATTGGCTTAGTACAAGTGACAAGTGACTCCATTCTGGGCCTGTTGTTTCTTTTTGAAAGTATCTATGATTAAGTTCCCTTTCTCATTCCTAATATTTTGGTGAATCTCTCCCTTTCTTGGTCAGGCTTATCCAAGGTTTCTTCACTTCATCATTCTCTTCAAAGAACTAGCTATTGGTTTTACTTATTGGTTCTCCCGTTCTTTGTTTTTGTTTCTAATTGTATCTTTAATTTTAATTAACTTAATGAAAATTTAATTTTACATGCTTTTATCAAGTCCATCCTCTTAATTTTTAAAAAGTTTTAAAAAAGTTGAATGCTTAGCATTTTTTCCATTTATCTGTTTAGGAATAATATCACTTAAGGTTCTGCAGTTTTCTTCTAGGTGCAGCGTGGACTCTCATACGTTTTGATCTTTAGTGTTCTTATTTCCTCAGTTGTTGGGTTCAATTTCTGTTCGCTTTTACCTAGAATGTAGAAGTGTTTTAAAGTATCCCCACGTTAAAAAATACACTAGGGCTTCCCTGGTGGCGCAGTGGTTGAGAATCTGCCTGCCAATGCAGGGGACACGGGTTCGAGCCCTGGTCTGGGAAGATCCCACATGCCACGGAGCAGCTAAGCCCCGTGAGCCGCAACTACTGAGCCTGCGCGTCTGGAGCCTGTGCTCCGCAACAAGAGAGGTCGCGATAGTGAGAGGCCCGCGCACCGCGATGAAGAGTGGCCCCCGCTTGCCGCAACTAGAGAAAGCCCTCGCACAGAAACGAAGACCCAACACAGCCAAAAATAAATAAGTAAATTAAAAAAAAAAAACAAAAAAAACAATGATTTTAGAAAATTGGACAGGACAGCACAGTACAGAAAATAAATATCCTCTATTAAAAAAAAAAAAAACACTAAACTCTTCTTGCCCTTTCACGTGGGCCCTTGCCCTCATCCTTCAAGCCCGGCTCAGGTGTCTCTTCCCTGCAGAGCCTCCTTTCCGCATCTCCCGGCCTTTGTAGATGCTGCTCCTCATGTTATATCGTCTGTTGTCTGCTTCTTCCTTCTCCTACTGCTCTTGGGGTGTGTCAACCAGGTTTGCCCTGGTAACAGGGAATTCCCGACTCTCACTGGTTTAAAACAGAAGAAGCTTTGTTTCCTGCTCTCGGTCCACGTCCATGTGGGGTGGTGGCGGCTCAGCTCACTGTGGTCACACATGGCAGTTGTCACCTGAGTATCGCCGGCTGCCCCCCACAGCACAAAGAAAGGCCCAGAAATGACCCGCGTCCCTCCTCCCAGCCCAGGGGCTAGAGCTGGCGTGCGGCCCCGCCCAGCCTCAGGGGCTGCGCAGCGTCCCCGCGAGGCCCCAGAAGGTGAAGAGGTGCCGGTCCCTGGTGTGGTTATTCGTTCGGCATTAGGGACCATCAGAGGAGCATCTCACCAGTGGGGCCTCTGCTGATTCATCTTTCTGTTGCCCAAAGCATTCAGCACGTGTGGGTAGAGAAATGGGTCACTCAGGACTCTTCCATGATAGAAACTCAACTCAAAATAGTTGAAACGGAGAGGGAATTGATTGGCTGGCGTGATGGAGGAGCCCTGACGTGAGGCCTGGCTGCGTCCTGGCCCTTGAGCGATGCGGTGAAGACCTGGTGTGTCTGTCTGTCTGTCTGTCTCCCACACCTGTCTGCTCAGCCTCTAGCTGTCCGTGGTGGCTTCCTTCCAGGCAGGGTTTCCCCTCCTGGTGGCTCCGGGAGCTGCTCGGTTATCCTCGGACTTAGGCATCCCAGCAGGAAGGACTTCTTTGGCTCAGTTGTCCAGTCGGGGTCCTGAGATGGAGCCCCTCCCTCTGCCGGGTCACCTGCTGCACCCCGAGTGACGGGATGGGGGTGGGGCAGGGCGTGCGTCCCGGGTCACACACCCTCTCCTGCGTGGGGTTGGGCCAGCCCCCCTGACCACAGGGGTAAGGGCTGGGAGGGTGAGTCCCCAAAGGGAAACCATCAGCGCTGCTCTCGGGAGAGAGGGTGGATTCCGGTGGTCACCTGATGGACTGAGGGCCTGATCTCCTGTCCCAGGTCTTTCCCTGCACTCAGCTGTTTCTACTGCGTAGTTGCATCCCAGCTTTGACCAGCTTTTCCTGCATTTCTCGATCTTCGAATGAGTAGAGATTGGTAGTTCCTGCCAGTGGGGCCTGGCCTGTCTTCCAGAAGCCCACCATCTCCACCCCCCGAGGGTCTGCTGGGCACAGAGCAGGGCACTGTGTGGGCTCCAGGGAGCACTGTGGAGGTTCAGGGGGTGGGCGGACCCCGCAGGGAGGGCTCCCCCACAAGGCGTCTTGCTTTGGGCTCGAGATGGTCCTGTCGCCCGCTGAGCTGAGCCTCTTTCTGGGTGACCGGGGGGAGGGTGTTACTCTCCCGTGTGTGGGGCTCACCGAGCCCCAGCGTGACGTCCTGAGCTTCAGAGCTGCTGGGCGCATGCCCTCTGAGTTCTCTACCAGAAGGGTTATTGCTGCGTCCTTGGCAGACAGGAGTGGATGCTTCAGCTGCTGGAAGACTCAGGGACTGCGCTCTGGTGCAGACGTGCGGTAGCAGCGTCATCTGGTTTTCAGCCCCCGTTTGGGGACCCGCAGATCTGCGTGGATGGAACCTGGTTCCATTTGGTTTATTTAATTTGGATTTATCACCGCATTCATGTCACATTAATGTGATCGCCTTCACCCCAGGTTCCAAGCATTTGAAAACGTTGCCTCCCAGGACCTAGTATAAGAGACTTAAATATTGGCTGATGTTTAACTTATGAGGGAAACTTTTCCTGCTTCAATATTTTACCAACTTATACGGTTCCTTTGGAAATCTTAACGATATGCAGCTGTCACTTTAAGTGAGGTGCTCTGGCTTTCTGTTATGAATTATCCTTTTTATTTTTTCTGCAGAATTACCAGGGAGCAAAGGTCCATTCATCACCCTCCGCGAGGGGGTGTGTGCGGGGCCGCTAGAGGGCCCTCCGTCTCCAGTTTTTGGAACCCGGCATTTCCCTGACCCATATTTTGCTTTTGAACGTTCTGGTGGCGTCAGAATTTTGGTGTGCCTGCTTAATAGATATAAAAGCAGCCGGGTAGACGGGGCCATTGAAAATACGTAACCCTGCTGTTTCCCAGAGCACACGGAGTTAGATGCTTGACGTGGTTGTGACCTCGTGTGCGGGCGACGTGCTCGAGGGTATCCTCACTGACGGGCAGCTTGCCTGCCCCGAGTCGTGTCACCAGGCAGTCACGCAGCAGTGGAGGGAGTGAAGGATGTCGGCTGAGCAGGGGGTGGAAGTTAGCGCCCGGGAACCCAACACACCTGCACAGCATCTGCCGGGGAGCGTGAGTGAGCGTTTCAGAGCCAGGGCTTCCAGGAGGGAGATCACGCTTCTGAGCCTGGTCCTTGAAGGTGACCCAGCCTAGGGCTCCGGGCACGTCTCATACTTCCCACTCCTCTTGGGCCTGATTCGCCGAGACGGGGCACCTCTGGATTCCTTCAGCACGGGGACCCAAACCTACTCCATCGACAAGCATCCCTTTACCTCTTCCTAGATTTTGCTCACTTCCTCCATTCCTGTGATCAAAGTCTTCAAGAGAATGACTTTTTAAGCCCAAATAATTAGGAATAACGGCCTTTCAAATGGGTCGGCCTTGTGAATTCTTAGTGTCTGGAGTACCATTGAATGCTGAGTAATCCTTTATTTTCAAGGTCTGACGGGGAAAGCTGTTTCTCACAATCTTTATTTAAATCACAGAAATTGTGTCTTTGGCTGTGACGACCCCTTCCTTCCCCCTGCCCTTGGGGTAAGCTGTTCGGCCCCATCCTGGAACATCCCCAGAGCCCCGCCTTCCTGGTCGGAGGCCTGGCCCCTTCCTGCCTGGCCCTGAGCTGCCACGGTTGCTAAGCAACAGCCTCCTCTCCCTTCAGTTAAGCACAGGCAGGTCTGTCTGCAGGGCAGCCTTTTCCCCCACGAATCCCGCTCATCAGGCCCTGCCGGCTGATTCTCTTTTCCTCCGTCCCCCCCAGGGTGCGCAGCTACGGTCAAGCAAAAGCGTTCTCTGGAGGGCAGCTTGCACTGTGGGGTAAAGGGCTTGAATGCCGCCTTTCATGCAGGGCCGGCTCCTGGTTGGTGTTCATGCATGGGGACCCCACCAGCCTTCCCGGGGAGGACAGTGGAGAGACCCCTGCTCTCTCCAGCCTGGAGGACGTCCCCAAGCCTGCTGCCTGAGCTCTCTCGTGCCTGTGTTCTTACTTTCTGTCTTTCTGTGATGCTCGCCCACTCGACTCGTCAGAAGTGCTGTCTGAGAAGTGCTGACCTGAAAGGTAGCCCCTCTCGCCCTGGAGCGTGGAGTGGGCTTCAGGTCCTCGTGGTCTGCACACCTCCCCACTTCCCCGGGGCTGAATGCAGAGAAGCGCGGGATGCAGGTGTGTGACCTGGCGGGACGCGGACAGCCCAGGTTTGGGGCAGATCGCAAGCCCCCTCCTGGCCTTTTAGTCAAGTGTAGGGCATTTGGGCTTCTAGGAGCTGAACTGAAGAGAGGACTGGACACTTGAGCTTCTGTCGACAGCGCTTTTCAGCAAGCGGAGGCTGATCGGGGAGCAATAGGGTGTCGGGGAAATTCATCTTCAGACGGGGGCGCAGCGGCTGCAGCTGCAAACGTGTCTGTCTCAAGCACTCGGTGTGGCCCTGTCTGCGTCGTGGTTGGCTCGGGTGGCATGGCAACCGCTGACTCAGTCCCTTCCGAGGCTGAGGTGTCCCTGAGCTGCACAGAGCGCCTGGCAAAGCTGTCGTTCTTAGTCTCTGCGTTCTTCTTTTAACGACCAGGTGACTCACCTGAAGCCAGAGCCCCGCGGCGCCACGGCCAGACGTGGATGTTATTCCCGGTGGGGTGGCGGGCGGGCCCCGTCTGGGGAGGCACCAGCATCCCCTGCCGCGGGACCTCATCCTCTGCGACGGGCCGCCTGGTGCCTTCGGTTCAGCCAGGAGCGCGCTCAGGCTCCAGCAGGGGCACAGAGACATCCCTGATGATGATCAGTAAACTAGAATGTAAGTTATTTTAAATTCCACGGGTAGTACAGGAAAGCACGCTTACTCACGTGTCTAAAGGGTGAGGTTCTAGCCCCTCACTTTTCCTGCCATTCCACGCATTTCAGTGAATTTACCTACAGACCTTCATCCACGTGTCGTTTTCTTTCTTCTCCTTTAACAGAAGTGGGATTCCCTTACGCGGGTTGCTTGGTAACTTGTTTCCGCTCTGTAACTTGTCTTGGCAACGTCCCACGTCAGGACCCGCCCGTCGACCTCCCCCTTTTTAATTGCTTCCGGGCTCCACACCCAGATGGACCAGCTTTAATTCAGGGCTTCCATTTTCAGGAACACGTGGGCCATTCTCATGGTTTGCTGTTTTCAGCGGTGCTGCGGCAGAGGTTCTTGCGCACACGTCCTTGTGCACGCTGCAGATGTCACCACGCACGCGGCCTTTGCACACACTTGAGGGCCCCATGGTTTGGTCTTGTCGGCCCTGGCAGCTCGCAGCCTTTTCGTGCTCAGTGGCGGAAGGCGGGCTTCCCAGTCAGACCCCAACACCTCCGTCGTGGCTTTTGGGAGACTTGGAGGAATGACAGTGGACGCCTCTGGAGGACACTGTGTTGTCCGGGCTAGACCGTTAGATTGCGTAGTTTGCAAAGCAACTTAATCAGCGACTCCCGCATGGAACATTAGAACAGAAAGGTTTGAAACCAAGTTATTTTGTGGTTTTGGTGTATTTTCTCACAGCCCGTGCCTTGCTGGTGTGTGTGGGTTTGGGCCCTGCGATCCCCAGCAGGCACTGCTTTCATCTGCTGCAAAGCCTTTTTTGTGCGGTTGGTTGTCTAGGAGGTTAAGATTGTGTAAGTCAGGATGTAAAGAATCACCTCAAAAGCACCACGCAGTACCCAGCTTAGACAAACTGGGGAAATAAAGAGCACGTGAGAAGTTTACGGGCTTGGAGGGTTTAGCTTTCTGCAGGGTTCAGATCTTCCTCAACTAGAGGACACGCAGCCCGGCTCCCGAGCGCCGGGCTTCTCCGAGCAGAGGAAAATGGAACCATTTCCTGCAGGTTTTTCCTCGCTGCCAAAATCAACCTGTGTAGTTTTCAGTCTCCTTTTAGGGTGGAACAAAGGAGAACCCGGCGTGCTGCTCTACTGTTTCATCTTCTAGACTGTTCCGGGTGGCGGGGTGGTGGTGGTGATGAGTGGCTGCCCAGAGCCCTGAGCTGTCTGGGGAGAGGCACGTGGCTTCAAGGACAGTGGGGCCCTGGCAGAATCCTGGTCTGCGTTTTGCTTCTCGCGAGATGACATCCTTCCTGGGAAGCGAAGCTTGCTCGATGATTCGCTAACTCCCTCCAAAGGGAGCTCGTTTCAGGAACCGGAGGCTCCCAGGACTAGAGGGCGCCGCGTTCTTTGGAATCATGTTAACTTGGCTTTGAGAAAGGAGCTGGGCTGGCGAGGGGCTGGAGAGCCTGTAGCTCAGCTCAGGCGGGACCAGCGGAGTTGGGGGCCTCCCTCCACGCCGCCCCCCGCTTTCCCCGAACCCTGTTCCTCATCAGCTGGATCTCTCCTCCTGGGGTGAGCCTGCAGTGCCTTCTCCAGGTGGATTCCGAGGTGGCTGGAAGGGGCTTTGGTGGCATGTCGGCCCCAGGGCACAGCAGGGCCGGCTGGGGGGGGGCGCTTCCCATGTGCGCTTCCTGCCTGGTGGCTGAAGCTGCGCGGTGGTGGGATTCAGGGCCGCCAGGGGAGGCGGGCGTCCTCCCTTCAGACTGCACAGCATGCAGAGTCACGGCCCTCGTGTGCACTGGCCGGTCGGTAGGTGCTAGGTGCCGCCCGCGCCAGCCCCGTGCCGTGTGCCCTGGGGCTTGGGGGCCACGGGGTCAGGTGAGCTGCTCATGGGCACCGCCCGGTCCGGGGCTCAGACGTGGCTGTGCGGGGACTTGGGCAGCAGAGACCACCGGGGAGGGAGGGAGGGCCAAGTGCGGGCAGTCAGGGCCACACGCGGGTGACAGGAACAGGGCTAGTTACCTGTGGGGGGCACGATATCTCAGGGCCCAGGACGTCCTGAAGTCCAGCCGGTGGTGGTGTCCACATGCAGCGGCCAGAATCGGGTCCCTGTGAAGGGGACTGAGGTGCATTAAGAAGGCGTGGTCCTCAGGGAGACCAGACGTGTCACCTCGGACAGGTGCCCGGTCCCACCTGGGCCTTCAGGGGAGCGGAGGGGGCCCTGTCAGGATGGGCCCCGGCCAGCGGGCAGCCCCACCGTTGACTGGAGGCGGTGATGTTGGCGGCTGACGGCAGAAGAAGCGCGCGTGTATGGGCTGATGGGGAGGTGATGGGTGGCCCCTGACGCCGGAGCACAGTGCTGAGAGTCTGGGGGTTTCAGGGACTAGGGTGAGGCCTGGACTCCTAGACAGGAGTGCAGGGCCTGGGATGGGGGTGGAAGCAGCACAGGCAGACTCCAGCCCGGTCCTGCCCCGGGCCACCGTGCGGTGACCGTGTTCGGTGGGTGGGGACAGCGCCGTGGGAGCAGTTGCTCCCTCCGCAGTTGGGCACCTCCGGCACTGCAGGAACCAGCCTCGCGTCACCCAGGGCAGGGGCGCCCTTGGCCCCTCGCTCCAGGGACCCCGTGGAGGACGGACCTCGACTATTCCTAGTACGAACACGCCCGCACTCACACCCGTAGAGTGAGTGGGCCTCAGGGGACGGGCTGTGAGTGATGGGAGAGCCAGAGCGCCCAGCCATGCGTGTGTCTGTTTAGAAGTTTCTTATGTAACAGAACAGCAAGTGGGCCCCAGCCAGGGAAGCACCAGCCCAGGCAGACATCAGAGCCCGGCCCCACGCAGGCAGGGGAGGGTGAGGAGGGGAAAGGACGGGTGAGCCTTGAGGTGAGCGCACGAGAGCCTCACATCTCCCTGAGCGCACGCGGAGTGAGTGAGCCTCGTGAGCAGGGAGAAGGAGGCCGAGGAAGTGGGCAGCGAGCTCGGGCTCCATCCTGCAGGCGGTGACTGGGGACGAGCGCCCTGGGTCTGCTCGCCAAGCACTGGGGCTGCCCAGTGGCCGCTGCCCAGCTCCGAGCACCGGTGACCGCCGAGGGGAGACTCGCGCCAGGCCTGCCTGAGCCGGGCTCCGGTGCCCTTGCCCCACCCAGGCTGACGGCCCCTCCCCGGCCCCTGTGCTTCCTCCCAGGCCTGCCGGCACCACCGCCCCGGGGGCTCACCACCCCCCAGGACTCGCCAGTGGGACCAGGGGTAAGTCCAGGCCCGAGAGGCCTGCTTCGGAATTCCACAGTCAAGTATTTAAAGGTTCTGGGTGCGGGAAAGTCCCCTTTGCATCTTTAAGAACAGTTGATGTCCTGTTTACTTGTGTGGGCTGGGAAGCGTGCCAGCGAGCCGGGGGGGAGGGGCCCCCAGGTGTCGGGGTGCAGGTGTCGGGGTGCAGATGTCCTCGGCCGCCCTCCTGCCTGTCTCCGCGGCGGGTCCCTAGCGCGCTGCTCCCAGCGCTGGCTGTCAGGGCCGTGGCTTCTGGTGCTGGTTGGTAATGATCCTCCAGTTGCCATCGAAGGCCTGTGTCCACGCTCAAGCTGATGTGTTCTCCCGCAGTTACGTCTGACGGCTGGGAATCTTTCAGGACTGAATGGCCTTTTTTCCCCTTCTGAGACACTGAGGAGTGCCCTTCGCCCCCTCCTCTCCCGACCCTCTGCTAGGAGAGGGCGCCGGTGAGGCCGTGGCTTCCCCAGGCAGCAGCCGGCAGGGGCGCCGAGCAGCTGGTGCTGGAGGGCACAGGGCGGCACCGACAGAGGCCAGCACGTTGGCAGGCCTGTCGGAGAGCTGACGTCTCCTCCGGTGCTAGGAGCTGCGGCCACCCCTCAGGGAACCTGAGCCGGTTGCGGGTCTGCCCGTGGCTCGGGGCTGGCTCTGGCCAGCGTGGTTTTTGAATGACGTCAGAGTTGGCTTGTCTTCCTGATGACCTTGTCTGCCAACATCACCCTGGACGTTGGCTTTCTAGAAAAGTTGAATGATTCAGTATCCAGGGCTGTCCCCAGGATGTGGCTTTAATGTGGACCGTGCAGCTGGGAAATTGGACCAGAAGTGAATGTGGTGTTTGCCCGAAGACACGTGTTTGGGGACAGCCTCCCGGGCCCTGCTGGCCCGTCCCAGCATTTTCCCTCCAGCGGTTGGCATGGTGCCCCTAAGTGCTGAGGGGCCACAGGGCAGCACCTCCAGCCCCAGAGGCAGGAGGCGCTCACGGCGGCTTGTGCGCTCTGAGGGGAGCTGAGCAGACCCTAAATTCTTCTCTGCTCCTAAGATGCTGCCTGGATCCCCCAGTGCCCCTCGCCCATTTCTTCAACACCTCTTCATGGGTTGGGTCCTTCTCTGTACCAGCACCAGCCCCCTCCACCCCCCCTGGGCCAGCTGTCACTGCTGATGATAGACGTCTCATTTGTTAACGTGTACATTATAAATAGAGACCAGGATTTGAGAGACAGGTCTTCAGTAGAGCGAGGGCCCTCCACCTCTTCACACCAGCCTTTTAGAGCAACGTCCGTTTTCCTCACGTTAGTCACACTTACCTGACCCTGTGCCGGGTACCTTGCCAAGCCCTTTCTCACAGTAGGCCTGTGATCTAGGTACTGGTAGCACCCCCATTTTACAGGTGAGGAGACTGAGGCAAGACCAGGTTAGTTAGGCGACTTGCCCACATCACGTGGCAGTGAAGTGGTGGAGTGGGGCTTCCAGGGCCCACGTCAGCTGCCATCATGGTCACTGCCTTAACGGGCGGGTTCATGTCGTAGGAACACAGGTGGTTAGAATCAGAAGGGGTCTTGGAGAAGTTCAGTCCAGGGATGGAGGTGAAACCCAGAGAGGTTCAGAGACCAGCCGGCCCTGCAGCCCGAGTGTCAGAGAACCCGGCTTCCCTGGCCATTTCCCCTTCTCCACTTGCTTTTCCTTGTTAATAATATTTTTATTCAAATATTACGATGTGGGAGAAACCACAGAATTGCCCCTCTCAGTAGTTAGAAAAGAAGCAATTAGACGTGATGCTGGGTTCCAGGAGATTCCAGACCTCACTGCTCCCTATGGCCATGTCAGAGTCTTCCCTTCCTTCCCAAGGGTCTGTGCCAGCGGGGGGTGGGAGGGGCTTTGTGAAGTTATTGGGGTGCATTTTGTCGTCTTACCCAAGCTTTCTTCCCTTCAGCTGTCGCTTTCCCAGCTGGCGGCTTCCCCACAGTCCCCAGCTCAGCGCCGCTCGGCCGAAGCCCCCTCAAAGCCACCGGGGAGCCCCACGCCCTCCCTGGCCCCGGGGGTAAGTAGCCTGCCCCTCCTCCCGCCTGCCTCCTTCCAGGGAATGGCTCCAAACTCCTGACTTCTGTGGAAGTCTCTGACTTTGTGAGCTGCCCTGGTCCTTGGTGAGGTGACCGAGACCTTCCTGGGTTCTCTGTGATGCGGGCGTTTGGGATGGGGGCTGGACATCACCTCCTTCCAGCTTTAGATATTTGCCACCATCCGTCTTGGTGACCAAGGGTATTCGGTCTGGGAGCTTTTCCTGCCACAGGGCTTGATTTAGGCTTTGCTCTACCTGAGAAGACAAAGTAAAAACGCCCTTAGATCTCTGAACATGAGAGGAAAAGGAAAGTTTCGCTGGAGATGTAAATAGAGGTTCATCCAAGTTGCCAGCTCCCCCTCCAGGACGCTCGCCTTGTGGCTGGAGGAGAGTTTGTGAAGCCCACCGTCCCCGATCCCAGTGGAGCTAATGGGCTAAAATAGGCCTGTTTCCTTTCTACTGAACTTGGGGGACTCACGTAGAGTTTGCTGGTTCACCTGCAGACTTCAGTCTTGCCTTGGAAGTCTGTTGAGGAAAAATGGTTCCATTTAATTACTTCCTTGAAAACCCTCATGGTGAAATGCCTGATTCTAAAATATATCTCGGCTCGTGCCTGAGGCCCGTGTCCCTTGCCTCCGGTCATGTGGGGGCTCCTTCTAAATGAAATGGGAAGCTTGGGAGGCCAGCTGGAGAGAGAGCGTCCCAGACCCCGTCAAGCTCTTCCTTTAGACAGAGGTGGGCGGAGGGTGCTGGTGAAAGCCTAGAGCATTCGGTGACGTGGGGACAGGGAAGCGTTCACACAGGCTAGGGGGCTCTGTCCCACAGTCTCCCTAGTGTTACTGGAGATGGTTTCCTCTTTCTGTTCGGTAGGCGTGGTTTTAAGGTTAATTTGCCTTCTCAGGCATCAGATGTCTCCTGTGCTACTGAGCTGTTCAAAAAATTATGATTCCTTCCTCGTTGCTTTTCGACTCACGTAAAATACAGGATGCCCAGGTGAATTTGAATTTCAGATAAACAATACTTTCCAGTATAAGTGTGTCCTGGATATTGCGTGGGATATACTTATACTAAAATTATTCATCGCTTACCTGAAATTCCAGTGCAGCTGAGCCTCCTGTGTTTTCACTTGCAGTGTGACAGAGGCAGTGCACCCATGAGCCCCACGTCCAAGCACCCTTGGTTACGGGTTGGGATCCTCATTGGCCTCACCTGGGGCCCCATTGTGTTCGGCAGGAGTTCCCCTTGGAGGGCAGGATCTCTCACCTGGAAGCTGACCTGAGCCAGACGGCCTTGGCCCCGGGCACATCCACCGCTGAGCAGTTGCAGGAGCTGCCTTTCACACCTGTGCACGCCCCGCTCATCGTGGGAGCCTGGACCAGGAGGTGAGGGGCGGGTCTGGGAGGGCCCAGGGCAAGTGCTGTGTGATCAAGACCCTTCGACCCCCTGGACGGTAGGCTTTCCTAGAGAGCTGGCTTTCCGGGTCCTGCCTCTTGGCGGGCCCTCTCCTGGAGGCTGGCTCAGGAGGCCTTCTGTTCCAGCTCTGGAGGGAAGCCGTCACGAGCCTCCCTAGCGCTGCTGCGGTCCGCCGGCTTTCCCGAGATTCTGGACGCCAATAAGCAACCAGCCGAGGCCGTGAATCCTACAGATCCCGTGAAGTTCAGCCCTCAGAAGGAAGAATCAGACTGTCTGCAAAGCAACGAGATAGTGCTACAGTTTCTTGCCTTTAGCAGGTAAACTCTTAAATATTTGGTCTTTTGCTCTTTTCCTGGCTTTTGCATTTCTTGCGTTGAGGAAGAACTTCTGTGTGGCTCTGGCAGAATACTACGATCAGGTCTTAACGAGACTACGGAATGCCCTCGGTCTTTACTTTCGTTTGGCTGGGACCCACCCACTGCCATTTCCAAATGCTGCAAAACCTGCTTTGACCGATCTCCTGTGGTCCTTAGTTACAGCGTGGACAGAGTGTCGCCCTGTCCTTGGGTACTGGTGTAGCCCCGAGATCTGGGCTCTCCAGCCATGCCTGAAGTGGGGGGATGCCCGGCGGGCTCCCCGAGGTCACTGATGTGGGGCTGCTGATGTGGATGAAGGAGGCGGCCTCTCACCTGCTGTCTCCCTGCGAGCGTGTGACGAAAGCCCGGGTTCTCTGCCCGGACCCTTGATTCACTCGGAGCTGTCGTTGGATCCAGGGTGTCCCAGGACGACCAGCCAGCGCCGTGGCCACAGACTGTGTATTTCACCTTCCAGTTCTACCGCTTCCCCCCCGAGACGACGCCGCGGCTGCAGCTGGTTGAGCTGGACGAGGCCGGGAAGACCAGCTCGGCCTCCCTGCCCCACCTCCTCGTCCTGATTCACAAGGACGGCTCCTTCGATGCGGGTGAGCGCTGGGCACCTGGCAAACGCAAAATCCAGTGCCAAGCTTTGTCTGCGAATTTTATTATTTAAAAAATGTTGAACAGTGAAAAACTTCAAACACGTTCACAATTTGAGAGAAGAGTGCAATGAGTCAGTGCTCGTGCCACTCACCTCTACAGTTATCAGTGACATCCCTGCCCAGGTCCCTCCCCAAACCAGGGCTATTTGATGCGAATTCCAGACGTTATATGATTTCATCTATAGATATTTTCTTACGTAGATCTAAAAAAGTAGTCTTTTTAAAAAACATAAATTCAATAATATTACCCCATCTAAAAATTAATAATGACTTAATATTATCAAATATCTAGCCAATGTTAACATTTCCCCAATAACTTCATAAAATTTTTTAATAGTTTGTTCAAATCAGGATCTCAGTAAGGTCTGTACGTTGGGATGGTGTGACTCTCCAGTCTCTTTCTATCTGTAGCCGTCATCACCATCCTGTCTCTGTTTTTCGCTTTATTTGTTGAAGTCGCCACATTGCTGGTCCCCTGGAGCCTCCCGGTGTCTGCACTTTGGTTTTGCGGCCCAGTGGTGACATCTGCGGCGTTCCTCTATCCCCTGTTTTGCCTGTAAATTGGAGTTAGATCTAGATGCGTGAGCAGATGCACGCTTTTTGTTTGGGGCAAGGAGTCTGTATTGCTGGTGGTGTGTCCCCGTCTCTGCAGCAGCACGAGGCCTGGGTTGCTTCTTATGCTTCGTCAGTGACCATCAGGACTGTTGCTTATGGGCTGATCACTTCATTCAAGGCTGCACAGTGGTGATGTTTTACTCCTAGAATACGTCTTCATTTGTCAGCCAGAATGCTTCCTTAAAACGAAGCTTCTCCTCATCAACTCTTTGGTTGCCTTGAGGTGCGATTCATATAGATAAGGCAGAATAATGCTTGAGTTTCTTCTCTTTTGTTTGCTTATTTTTAAAATAGTGAGACAGTTCCCAGCATCCTTCAAGGGCGGGGCCAATGGCTTTTTTTTCTGATATCATTATCAACTGATGGATTTAAACTGCAGTGGACTGAACATACCAAATATGTTATTGTTTTTGGTGGCCAGTTGTCCTGTCTTTGGCCAGTCACACGGCTCGTAAGGGACATACCTGGGGTCTGAACCACTGCTGCCTCTTGAGTAGAACTTATCAGGTGGAAAAAGATGTGTTAAAATATTAAATGAAATTAGTTTAACAACATTAACATCAGACAAAAGTGACAGAAGGCAAAGACATTGCTGGGGATCCAGAAGCCTATTAAATAATAATTAAGGGAATAATTCACTAGGAAAAAATGATTCTGAATCCGTGAACTTCTAACAACCACAGCTTCCAAAGATAAAGGACAAATTGATGGACTTTATAAGGAGAAACTGACAAACCTACAATCATAGGAGGTTTTGACACACTTCTGTCAGTAAATTGATTGATCAAGCAGAAAAAAATTAATGAGAATATTATAAAATACAATTTAAAGAGATGATCTTATAGAACCTGTACAACCAATTTAGAGAATATGCGTTATTTTCAAGTATCCTTTGAAACTTATAAAAACTGATTATTCATATATGTGTATATATATCTTAGGCCACCAAGCAGGTATTGCCATATACCAAGAGACCCTATATCTAATCTAATTTTATAGCATTCTTTGACCATAACACCTCAGGGTCAGAAATCATTCACTGCCCTCCCCCTGGAAGGCTCCAAACTGCTGGATTTTTTTGAATTTTAAAACAAATTTCTAATTTTTCCCTAGGTAAATGAAGAAATCAATGTAGAAATGGCTGCTTACAACTGAATGACAAAATAATATTGCATATCAAAAGTAATAAGTAAAATGGCCTCAGCCATAAAAAGGAACGAAATTGGGTCATTTGTAGAGACGTGGATGGACCTAGAGACTGTCATACAGGGTGAAGTAAGTCAGAAAGAGAAAAACAAATATCGTATATCAACACATATGTGTGGACTCTAGAAAAATGGTACAGATGATCTTATTTGCAAAGCAGAAATAGAGACACAGACATAGAGAACAAACGTATGGATACCAAGGGGGAAGGGGGGTGTGGGTTGAATTGGGAGATCGGGATTGACATGTATACATTATTGGTACTATGTATAAAACAGATAACTAATGAGAACCTACTGTATAGCGCAGGAAACTCTGCTCAGTGTTCTGTGGTGACCTAAATGGGAAGGAAATCCGAAAAAGAAGGGATATATGTATACGTATAGCTGATTCACTTTGCTGTACAGTAGAAACTAACTCAACATTGTAAAGCAACTATACTCCAGTAAAAATTAACTTAAAAAAAAAGCTAATAAGTAAAATGGTAATTACAGGGAAATTTGCAGCTTTAAATGCTTATATTGTTGGTAAAGAAGAAAGTATCTTTTAACATGCTGATCTAATTGTTCAGCTCAAGAAGTTTGGTGGAAAAGAACCAGAACAAACCCAATAAAAGCAGAAGGAAAGAAATGAGAAAATGAGCATAAATGCTTAGAAAACAAAGAAATAGTGGAAAGGGTCAGCCAGATTGTTGGGCGCGAGGAGTCACGGGTGCAGCAGGTGATGCCCTGTTCCCTTGTCCAAGGTCAGAATCAGTGCGGAGAGTCAGAGCCGTTGTGGGAATGGGGTTAGCCCGAGAGCCCGTGGTGCTTGCCGGGCCCCCATCAGATGAGCGGCAGGCAGAGGTCGGGCTGGGCAGCCGCCGTTGACCTGGAACCTGGGGCAGAGCTGCCGCCCCCCGCTTGCCTGTGGACTGCGGCCTCCTCTCTTCCTGTGGACAAATCTGAAAAGAAGAGACAGGGGAAGGGGTGAGAAGCTTGGACTCTGCTTCTTCCCCCAAACCCACCAGCCTATGAGCTGCTCTTGCCCTGGGAGGAGGGTATGCTGGGCAGAGGGCGGCACGGGCCGTCCCTCTGCATGGAGGTGGGGCTTGGGGACGATGTGTTCCTGCAACCTTCCTGCGTTTTGTTCTCTCAGCTCACGTAACCTTTGAGTTTATGGCCAGCGGGGCTGTGGCCCTCCTTGGGGGAGGGGACCAGTCACCACTGGGGAGGTTTCCCAGCCTTCCTGGGACCACTGCTCCCAAACCCACCACCTTTCCTTTGCCAGTCCCCCCAGGACCAGCAGTGGATAGTTTAGCCTATGTCCCCAGAGGGCTCTGAAATGGATCAGAATAATGCATGGATTTCGGGGCCCCTCTGCACCCATTGCTGACCATTCACTCCCTATTCTGTTTCCCGTGCTAAATGCTATCCAGTCACTTGATCCAGTGGAGCTCATCGGAGGTTCTGCAGTGAGGTTAAATGATAGTGTTAAGATAATTCAATAAAAAAGGCCAACCACTTAGAGACGCTCCTGATTTGACTGTAAACCCCTTTCCATTATGAATTGCCCAGAGAGAAATTAGTCCAAAAATTAAATTTCCCTGCAAGTGGAAGTCCAAAGAAATTAAACTCCAGAATCAAATTTTCTTGTCATGGTGAATTAAAATTCAAAGTCCACAAAGGCTTTGCAATTTCTTACACAGCTGAGTCTTGGCCAAAGACACCTCTGACTGAGCAGATCTGGGCTTCCTTTGGCAGCCCAAACTTGGGGGCTCTCTCCGGATGGACTGGGTTCCTCAAGACCTCAGAAGGTTGATCTGGCTCAGCACCGAGTCTTTCATGGGCCTCACTTAAGACGTTTTCTTTTGTTGTTGAAATATAACGTGCATACAACAAAGTGCACCATTCCATGAATTTTTTTTTTTTTAATAAATGTATTTATTTATTTATTTATTTTTGGCTGCGCTGGGTCTTCGCTGCTGCACGTGGGCTTTCTTTTTAGTTGCGGCGAGCGGGGGCTACTCTTTGTTGCGGTGAGCGGGCTTCTCATTGCGGTGGCTTCTCTTGTTGTGGAGCACGGGCTCTAGGTGCGTGGACTTCAGTAGTTGTGGCACGTGGGCTTAGTAGTTGTGGCTCACGGGCTCAGTAGATGTGCACGGGCTCTAGAGAACGGTCTCAGTAGTTGTGGTGCATGGGCTCAGTAGTTGTGGCTTGTGGGCTCAGTAGTTGTGGCTCGTGGGCTCAGTAGTTGTGGCTTGCGGCTCAGTAGTTGTGGCTCGCGGGCTCAGTAGTTGTGGTGCATGGGCTTAGCTGCTCCATGGCATGTGGGATCTTCCCAGACTGGGGCTCTAACCCGTGTCCCCTGCATTGGCAGGCGGATTCTCAACCACTGCGCCCCCAGGGAAGCCCCGTGAATTTTTAAGGATGGTTAGACCTTATTTGTTAGAGCAGTTCTAGATTTACAGAGAAACTGAGCCGATAGCCCAGAGCCCCATATACTCCCGCCCCCACTGTCTCCTCCGTTAGCAACTTCGTACATTCACGATGAGCTGATATTGGTACAGTGTTAATAACTGAAGCTCAGAGTTTACATTAAGGTTTACTCTCCCCACGTTGTACGTTATATGGATCTGGACAAATGTGTAACATGATAGATGTATCCACTGTTACAGTATCAACCAGAGTAATTTCACTGCCCTAAAAATCCCCTGAGCTCCACCCTGCCAGCTACTGATCTGTTCACTGTCTCCATAGTTTTGCCTTTTCCAAGATGTCATATAGTTGAAATTATACAGTGTATGCTTTTCAGATGGCTTCTGTCACTTAGTAACATGCATTTAAGGTTCCTCCATGGCTTTTCGTGGCTTGATAGCACATCTATTTTTGGCACTGAATGATACTCTGGACGTACCTCGGTTTATTTATCCATTCACCTGCCAAAGGGCATCTTGGTTGCTTCCAGTTTGTTGTTCAGGATTTTGTGTGGACATACGTTTTCAGCTAATTTAGGTAAATACCTAGGAGCCCAGTTGCTGGATCGTATAGTAAAAGTATGTTAAGCTTTGAGAGAAACTGCCCAACTGTCTTCCAAAGTGGCTGTACCATTTTGCATTCCCACCAGCAGTGAATGAGAGTTCCTGCTGCTCCACATTCTTGCCAACATTTGATGTTGTCAGTGTCCTGGATTTGGGCCATCCAAGTAGGTGTGTAGTGGTAGCTCATTGTTTTAATTTACAGTTCCCTAATGACAGATGATGTAGTGTGTCTTTCCATCTGCTTACTTACTATCTGTATATCTTCTTTGGTGAGATGTCTGTTTGGATCTTTAGCCCATTTTTAAATTGGATTGTTTGTTTTCATATTTGTTGTGTTTTAAGAGTTATTTGTATATTTTGGATACGAATCTTTTATCATGTATGTGTTTTGCAACTATTTTCTCCCAACTTGTGGCTTATCTTTTTCATTCTCTTAATGGTGTCTTTCTCAGAGCAGAGGTTTTAAATTTTAATGACATCCAGCTTATCAATTATTTCTTTTATGAATCGTGCTTTTGGTGTTGTAGCTAAAAAGTCATCACCAAATCTGAAAGGTCACCTAGCTTTTTTCCTATGTTATCTTCTAGGAGTTTGATAGTTTTGCATTTTACATTACAAAAATTAACATTTTGAGTTAATTTTTGTAAAAGGTGTAATTTTTACAAAGTGAACACATCTGTGTAACTACCACCCAATTCGGATGGGGCTGTAGAACGTTACAGAGCAACCCCCCAACCCCAGTTGATGACCTCCCCCAAGGGTAACTACTCTGTTGAATTCTGTCACTCTGCATCAGTTTTACCTGTTTTTTGGACTTAAATGGATCATATTATCCATACCATTTTGAATCTAACTTCTTTCGCTCAACCTCATGTCTGGGAGATTCCTTCATGTTGCTGTATGTAGCAGTAGTTTGTCCGTGATCTTGGCTGTATAGAAACCCGTTGTCCGAATATTCCACAATGCTTACCCGTTCTGCTGTGCACAGGCCTTTGAATCATTTCCAGGTTTTGGCTCTTTTGAATAATGCTGCTATGAACATATTTAAAACATTGTGAAATGATCAGCCCAACAAGTCTAGGTAGCATCCATCATCGAACATAATTATAAAATTCAGTGTTTCTTGTGACGAGAACTTTTACGATCTACTCTCTTAGCACCTTTCAAATACGCAACACGGTGTTATTAACTGTGGTCACCGTGCTGTGCATCACATCCCCGTGACTGACTTATTTTATAACTGGAGGTTTGTACCTTTTGGCCCCCTTCACCCATTTTGCCCACCCCGTGCCCCACCTCTTGCAACTACCAGTCTGCTTTCTGTATTTAACGAGCCTGATTCTTTTTTTAAAGATTTCACGTATAAGTGAAATCATATGGTATCTGTCTTTCTCTGATCCATCCACGTCGTCACAGATGTCAAGATTACCTTCTTTTTAACGGCTGAGTAATATTTTGTATGTATACATACTGCATTTTCTTTATCTGTTCATCCATAGGTGGACACTTAGGTAGCTTCCACATCTTGGCTATTATAAATAATGCTGCAATGAACATGGCGGGGGGGGGTGCAGATTTCTTTTCGAGTTAGTATTTTTGTTTTCTTTGGTTAAATACCCAGGAGTGGGATTGCCGGATCATGTGGTAACTAAAGTTTTTTGAGGAACCTCCAAAAAAGGTTTGGAGGAGGCTTTCATAGTGGCTGCACCACTTTACATTTCCAGCAGCAGTGGACGAGGGTTCCCTTTTCTCCACGCCCTCACCTGTACCGGCTCTCTCTTGCCTTTTAAATAACATACGATCATTCTTTTGGTGCACGTGTGTGTGTGTGCATCTGCGTTGGTCTGCGCCTGGGACTGAAGTTGCTGGGTCCCCGGGCAGCACAGGTCTAGCTTTGGTGCATCCCTTCCCCAGTGCTCTGCCAGCTTACACACCCACTGGAGTAGACGGAGAGTCTGAACTGCCCGTGTCCTTGCTGGTTGTGTAATGTGTGTGGCTCTGTTTGTTTCTTTCACGTGACCTCCTGGTGGGCATATGCCGGCATCTCCTGGCTGACCGATGACCTTCCACACGCTGTCGCCTTCGGCAGATCCTCCTTTGAAGTGCTTTGCCCATTTTTTATTGTGTTGTCTGTTTCTCAGTTTGTAGGTGTTATGTATATATCCTGATCCCAGACCTTCTTCAGATGTTATAAATATCTCCTCCCGCCTTTGACTCTGTTAATGGTATCTTTTGGTTAACAGGAGTTTTCCATGAAAATTACGTCCAATTTATCAGTCTTTTCCTTAATGGGCAGATTTCCTAATCTACACCCAAAATGAGTTTGTCTCCACAAAGTCTTGAAGATATCCTCCTATGATACCTTCTAGAAGCCTTTTTTCCCTTTTTATATTCAGATCTAGAATTCATCTGGAATTGATTTTGTGTATCCTGTGAGGTAGGGACTGAGGTTTGTGACCTTCATAAAGAATGCAGAGAGTTAATAGCACATATAAAAGGTTTTAAAAGCATTGGCTCCACACCCACCAAGCTTACGAAGTGAGTCATTTCTCAGCCTGGAATACTTATTTTAAGCAAAATGTTGTTCCCAGAATCCAGAGTTTGGTTTTGCCAAAGACGATAGCAGAGACTCAGGGTTGCATGAGGGCAGAGAGAAAAAGCCCTGGTCTTAGCTCTGCCACACGATTGCTCTTTTCTGGTGGGTGGACCCACTTATGCAAAGTGGCATCTGAGACGTTGTTGTCTTCTGGCAAAGTCTGGACGTTTACAGTCTTGGCAGCCCTGACCACCAGCTCTCGTGGCGGGTCACCGCTTCCCCTCCAGGTCTGCGTCCTGGGGCCCAGAGTCCATGACGCGGCTCCCACACGCCCTCGTGGGCAGCCCTCAGCAGGCTCGTGCCGAACGGCGGCCACATCTGGTCCAGCGGGAGAAACCGCAGCTTCTGGAACCTGCGGCCCGTGGGCCTGCTGACTGCCTCTGCCACTCTAGTCCCTGTTCTCCATCGTGAGTAGACTTTCTTTTGTTTCCTCTTTTTCTTCAGCAGTGGGACGTGCCTCTGGACTTCCCTCCCTTACTACTGTCCCCCGCTCCTTTCAGGAAGGCTCCCCCAAGTTTGTGGCCACTTCATCTGCTTGCGTTGGTCCCCGTCCTTCTACGCCACATGCACGGGGCCGCCTTTCCTTGTTATTTCCCTTGCTTTCTTGCCTGTTTTCTTCTAGCATGTTGTTTGTCTAACATGCGTCTCTTGGTGTTTTTGTCTAGTGGGGTCTTGCCTAGTGTGAGAGCTGGAGTCTGGGTCAGACAAGAGCATCCATTGTCCTAAAGAACTCTCGTCCATCTTCCCGCCCCTGAGTTATCCCAGCCAAGGGGGCATCTCCCACCAGACCAGCGTCCAGGTCTGGACCCTCTAGTACAGCCTTGATCGCCTCTTCCTTACTGGATCTTGTCTTTCCTGTGCCTTCTCCAGGTGCCCTAATCCCGTGTCCCCAGCTACAGAAGTTGTGTTGGTGCATTTGGGAATACCTGCTTTATCTCTTTGTTCATCTTTCCCCCGACCTCAGAATCATTTGAATGTAAAATGCAGGCGTGGTGACACTTTACCTCTAAATATAGCAGCACACATTACTTAAAAATAAGGACATCTGGGACTTCCCTGGTGGCACAGTGGTTGAGAATCCGCCTGCCAATGCAGGGGACATGGGTCTGAGCCCTGGCCCGGGAAGATCCCACATGCCGCGGAGCAACTAAGCCCGTGCGCCACAACTACTGAGCCTGCGCTCTAGAGCCCGCGAGCCACAGCTACTGAGCCTGCGTGCCACAACTACTGAAACCTGTGCACCTAGAACCCGTGCTCTGCAACAAGAGAAGCCACCGCAATGAGAAGCCTGCACACCACAACGAAGAGTGGCCCCCGCTCACCGCAACTAGAGAAAAGCCTGTGCATGGCAACAAGGACCCAATGCGGCCAAAAATAAAATATAAATAAATAAATTTATAAAAAAATAAGGACATCCTTTTCTATACACACAATTCTGTTATCATACTTAAGATTATAAGAATTTCATAGTCAAGTTTTCCCATTTCCCCTCATATGTCCATTGTAGCTGTTTTTTGCTCTGACATCCAGTCCAGGCCCATGTATTATCTGTAATCATGTGTTCAGTCTCTTTTCATTGAGACTTGTCCCCTGCATTCTTTGTCCAGTGTTGGTGCCTGTTTGAAGAGACCTAGCGAGTTGTGGAATGTCCCACATTCCGTGTGTCTGATTGTTTCCTCACCTGGTTGTCTACCTCGTTCATCTCCAGTAGTTCTCGTCCACTGGGGGAAGGGCTGAGGGCTCAGTCTCATCCTGGATTTGGTGTGAACTCTTCATTGTTGAGGCTGCGTGCTGCCTGTGCATCCCATCGGAGGCGCCGACGTCAGGCCGTGTCACCGTGCGGGTGCCAGTGTGAGCACTTGGTAGGGGCACCCGCCCCAGGTGTCTCCAGTGGGAAGAGGTAGGCGCTTCCCCTTTTGTGCTTGGAAGACTTCTTGGGGCTGTTCTTGGGCTTCATGTGGATATCCGACCCCTGCAGCCCTTCACCTACTGTCCTAACATCCTTGGCTGTGCTTTGCCTGGATCAGCTATTTAAATGGAGCTTTCAAAATTGTAATTCTTCTAATGCTATCATTTGGTCTCCCTTTATGAGCTGGCATTCTTCTATAAAAAGAGACTTTCTCTCATCAACCAGGGGTGAACTACATATATGACCTCCAAAAAAGGCAGAACAAATGTTTAATACTTTCCCTTTAATTTCTAATTTTCAGAGTAAGAACTTACTGTAATAGTTACTCTAATAGTGACAGTTCAGGTTTTGTATATCCTAGCTCTTTGTTTCGTCTTTGGCCGGCTGTAGCCCTTCGGGTTGGCCTGAGTCTGTTGACACGCTCTGGTTGGACTTTGGGCAGGTCCTCCCTTTCTGGAGCAAAGGTGTCCAGGCTCGCCTTGTGCTTTTCTGCCTCAGATCCGGTCACCTGTTTCTCCCGGGAGCCTGGCCCCCCACTGGGAGTGCTTTCTAAAGATCACAATCCGGGCGCTTTTGATCAGCGTCTCAACTGCTTCTAGGCCTTTCCCTGGGCAGAGCTGGGGCATGTATATTAAAACATGAGTTCACCTTGATATTTCTAATTTAAATTTAGAAGCTTTTCCCTAAAATATTTTATTTGTATCTCCTCTTAAACCGAAAATCGTGTTTCCTGATAATATATTTACTTATTTACTTTCCCTTATAATTTACACAATGTATTTTCAAAATTACACCGCTAGTTTGAATACTAATGATACATGGCTGACAAAAGTTCAGATTTCTTTGTGTTCTTCTGGTCTTGGGCTGTGTCCCACCGAGGATGTAGAGTGAGTGAGTGTGGCCCAAAGCCCTTGTGTTCATTCTTTTCTCTATGGAGTTATGTTGCCTATTTGATGTTCAATCGAATTTGTTGGTTTCAGTTTGTTTTCAATTTCATATTTGCTTTCTTTCCTTTTTGATTGGAATATTTATGTGGCCCCAAACATAAAACCGTAGTTGAATGAGCACTCAAGGCTCCCTTCGACCCTCATCCCTCTAGACAGTCCCCACCTGCTCACCGGCCTGGGGGTAACCAGGTTTCTAGTTTCTTGCTTAAGCAAATATTTACGTTTTTATTTTTTGTTTTCTCTTATTCAGTAGGTGGCATACCAAATCCACTTTTTCACTGTGCTGTTTTCAGTTAACTTTCCATCCTGAGTTCCACTCCATGTGGAAACCGTCTGCATTGTTTTTACTGCTACATCGTCCTACATTGGATGCATGTTCTGTGGTTTATTTAACCATCATCCTACTGATGGAGGTTTGGGTCTTTCCAGGGTTCTGCTATTTCAGATAATGCAGCAATGAGTAACCTTGTGTTTCTCGTGTTTTCTGCGTGTGGAGGTGTGTTTTAGGGCAGATTGCTGGCAGTGGGATTATAGGATAAAAGGCTTCAGTGGTGTTGACAGACACCACCACCTCCCCTCTGTTAGCCTGAGATCTTTTGGCCTCCTCCACAAAATAGGTTGTTACGGTCTGATTGATGTGAGATAGATCTTAGTGCAGTTTTAATGTGCATTTCTCTTGTAATGAGTGAAGTTGAGCATTTTTTGTCTTTGTCTGCAAACTTCTATTCATATCTTTTTCCATTTCTCTATCAGATTTTTCATCTATTTTGTCCTCTGTTTTGGGAACTGTATTAGGAAGATTAGCTGTTGCCTGTGATATACATTACAAATATGCTTCCTACTTTGCCATTTGTCTTTTTGCTTTGCTTATGATGGGTTTTGCTATGTAAAGGTGTTACTTTTGTGTAGTCTAATGTGTCAGTCTTTTATTGCTTCTAGCTTCTTCAGTCATAGATGCAAAGGCTTTCTCCTCCCCTAGCTCAGCAAGAGATTCGTGCATGGTTTCTTCTAGGATTTACAGGTTTCATTTTTCACATTTAGATTTCTGATCTCTATGTAGTTTATCCTGCTGTGTGATGGCAGATATGAATCAGTTTTATCTTTTTCCAAATGTCTATCCAGTTGACCTAGTACTATTTATTAAAAAGTTCGTCTTTTTCCCCAGTGACTTGAGAGCCACCCTTATCATATACCAAACTTTTTTTTATTACTTGGGTGTAATTCTGGATTTTCTTGCTCGTTCCATTAGACTAGAGGTTGGCAAACGGATTTCTGTTAAGGGCCAGATCATAAATATTTTAGACTTTCTGGGTTCACATATGATCTCTGTGTAATCATTTTCTTCTTTTTTTGACTTTTGTTTTTCACAACCCTTAGAAAATGTAAAAGCCATTCTTAGCTCACAGCTGGGTTGGCCTGCAGGCTGCAGTTCACTAGACTCCTCATGTGACTGTCTGTCTACACACGAAGGTCGCGCTCTTTGATCAGAGGTGTTATGCTGTTCTCTTTTGCACGGTTCTCCAGACATTCTTGCTGGTTTAGTTTTCTATGTGAACTTGTTAGGCTCTGTCTGGGGTTCTGGAGAAGTTCATAGATGAACGAGAGGAGAACTGCCCTTGAAGGACAGGAGGGGACCTGCCCAGGAACGGGGATGTCTTCCCATCTGCTCATTTCTGCTTCCCTGTCTTCTGAAGGCACATAAGTGTACCTTAAATAGGTTTTGCTGTTTTCTTGTTTTTTAATCAATTAGATTTTGCATTTCTCTTTATTATTACCCCCCTTCTGCTTTCTTTTTGGTATTCTCTATTGTTATTTTCCTAATTTGTTTGAGTTGCTTAATTCATTTATTTTAATTCTTTTGTTTTTGTGGATATAAAGTATTGAAGGCTATAAATTTTCCTTTGATTATTGCTTTATGTTTTGGTGATTCTGATAAGTAGTATTTTCATTATTATTATTCTAGGAAATCTGTTTTGATTGCGTTTTCGCTTTGACACAGAATTATTTAAGAATAAATGAATTGTTTTGAAAAATTTTTTCCAATTTCTAGTTTGTTGGATTGTGATCAGAGAATATTATTTGTAATATTTCTACTTTAAGGAGCGTATTTAGGTTTTCTTTGTGGTGAAATAGACAGTAAATTTTTATTAATGTTCCAAATATACTTGAAAAGATATATTCTCTGTTATTGGGGTACCATGTTGTATGTGTATGCATGCACTCTGCCTTATGGGTTAGCTGGTCTGGTCTTCTGTATCCTTACTTATTTATGGTCCACTTGACCTGCCTTGAAAGGAAAGCAGTTGTTTGGTCTCCACTGTCATTGTGTTTTCATCTGTTTCTTCTTACATCTCTGGATTTCGGCTTTGTTATTTGGTGCACAGATACTCCAAGCTGTTACGCATTCATCATGCATTGTATACTGTAGTGTTATGAAGTGTTTGTCATCAGAGGAGTCGTGGCTGCCTTCACAGAGCAGGAGGTGTTTGTCATGAAGGAGGGGTGGAGATTGAGAAGAGGGGTGGGGGAGGACCGTCCAGCTGGAGGCAGAGCATCTGCCAGACCTGGCTGTGGTGGTGGGGCAGGACTGAGGTGCAGCAGGGACCCCAGCTGGGCTGGGCGGCGTCTGTGAAGGGGTGAGGGAGGTAAGCTGGGGAGCCTGAGCAGACCCTGTGGGGTGGTACCACTACCCCCAGGAGTCAGTGGTCAGCGCCACTGCAGGTTTTTGAGTGGGACGGAGATGACACAGGATTCCTTTCGTGGATGCTTTGGCAGTGCCATGGGATGGACTGTGGGGAACCTGGACCTCAGGGAAGGCCACTGAGGAGTGGGTTGTCTTAGCCAGACAGGAGCAAAGGGGTCCGAGCCTACAGTGGGGAGGGATTGGGAGGGTCCAGCGTGAGGGGCCTTGAGCTGTGCCCAGACCAGGATGGCCCCCGTGTGCGACACTCAGCACACTGTCAGCTCGGGGCTCAAAGTGTCCCCCTGAGACCGTGAGCTCCATCAGGGCAGGGACCCTGTCCCTCCTGATCTCCCACACGACCCCACACAGGGCCTGGCACATTTGCTGCATGTGAATTCATGGTCGTATTGTGGGGACCCGGCAGCTGACGGGACGTGGTGACGATGGAGCCCAGCCAGGGCGTCGGGAGGACGCGGTGCCGGGTGGCACTCGGGGGACGCAAGGGGGAGCTGGCTGGGGAGGAAGATGCGGGGTCCAGCTGGGACATGCTGCGTTCAGGCGCGAGTGCAAGTCTGGGTGGAGGCCCCGTGGGACTGGAGGTGTCGGGGGTGGTGTGAAGGGCGCCCAGGGAAGGGTGTCTGTGGGTGTCGTCTGGGAGGTCGCCCTGCACGGTTCGCGTCTGGCTGCGTCCTGGGCCGGCAGTCTGCCCGGCGGGACCCGGCAGGTGGCGCTGCCGGCGGTGCTGTGAGCTCGACCCTCCTCCTTCCCCGGTCCTCATTGCAGTCCTCCCTGCGCCTGGATGAGCCAGCCTGCGGGCGGCTGTCGGGAGGCTGATCGGGTGCCGCAGGCCGCTTGCTTCTCACACCTGGCCGTGGGGGGCTGGGGTGGGGGGGGCGCGTGACCCTGGCCTCCACTGACCCCGTGACTTGATCTGAGCGCTCGGGTGGGACACTGGGGCCTGGCCTGCCATGTACGACGTCATTCCCAGCCCCTCCCGCGGTCTTTGGGCTGCTGCTCTCTGCCCCTCCATCCTGGAGGGTGCTTCTCTTGGCGCTCCAGCTGTGGCGGAAGCCAGGGCCCCGCTGGTCCTTGCTCCGCATCCCCTGGGCCCGCCGGGGGCCCTCCCCCCACGCTCCTCCTCAGCGCCCAGAGCTGGGTCCCACCCTGACCTGCTTCACTGCTCCCGCTGACCGCACTGTCCTGGCCTTGCGGACAGTGGAGAGGGCGCTGTGTGGGCCCCCACGGGGCGAGGTGGCTGCCGGGGGGCGAGGGTCTCAGCCTGCCCGGGGCCGCTTGGGCTGCTGAGCTAACATCCGCCTTCCTCCCTGGGGTTAGCGGTCTGCTCAGCGGGGCCACGTAAATACTGTTACATTATTGATGGAAAGGGCAGAAATGTTGTTCTCAGTGTGTTTCCCCTGTATTGCTGTCCCTGCACTTTAACTAATGGTGACTTCAATGACATCTTTGCCAATTTAGGATTAGTGGTGATGCCACTTCGCAAAGGTGAAGGCGGGGACCGCAGTCCGGCTCCTGTCTCGTAATGATAAGCCTGGCACCAGGAGCGACCTTGGAGAGGCCTGTGCTTCTGTGGGGCTGCTGGGCGTGTTGGGGGCGGGAGGCATCGGGGTGGCCTAAGCACCATGTGCTGAGCTCCGTCTCAGTTTGAGCTCTCCATGCGCCTGTGTGTGAATACCCAGGTTTCTAAAAAATTTTATCGGAGTCTAGTTGATTTACAATGTTGTGTTAATTGCTGCTGTACAGCAAAGTGATTCAGTTATACATATATATACATTCTTTTTCATATTCTTTTCCATTACAGTTTGTCACAGGATATTGACTATAGTTCCCTGTGCTATACACTAGGACCTTGTTGTTTATCTATTCTGTATATAATAGTTTGCATCTGCTAACCCCAAACTCCCACTCCGTCCCTCTCCCACCTTCCTCCCCCTTGACAACCAGAAAGTCTGTTCTCTGTGTCTGTGAGTCTGTTTCTGTTTTGAAGATAAGTTCATTGGTGTCATATTTTAGATTCCACATATGAGTGTTATTATATGATATTTGTCTTTCTCTGTCTGACTTACTTCACTTAGTATGATCATCTCTAGGTCCATCCATGTTGCTGCAAATAGCATTATTTCATTCTCTTTTTATGGCTGAGTAGTATTCAACTGTGTATATGTACCGCATCTTCTTTATCTGGTGACCACCCGGTTTTGACAGAAGATGTAGACGGCATTTCTCCCTAAATCCTGTGCGCCCAGAGTCATACTCGGTGGCTGGCCCCGTTGGGGCATCTGTCCTTATCCAGCATAGACTGTTTCACCAGGACTCGGTTAAAAAACATCAGTCTTATTTGGGGAGGAGCTTTTTGTATACCTTGGAAAGAAATGTAGTCTTCTGAACACCACTCTTCATGTTGTTAATTTGGATATTTTATAACGTTTCGATTAATCTATTTATTAAGCTGTAACTCTGACAGAAGCAGAAATTAGTCATCATGACCAGAACAGAAACTCCTCCAAGTGTAAAGATAATAAATGATTCCAATTACTTCTGGGCACATTTGGGGCCTCTTTGCACAGGGTCTCCGGGCTTTCAGCTGAAGTACCTGGTGGACTCTGGATTCCTGAGACCCGGGGAGCAGCGCTGGTTCGCCCGCTACCTGGCCATGCAGACCCTGCAGATCGACATCTGGGACGGAGACTCCCTGCTTCTCATCGGATCCGCCGCCGTTCAGATGAAGGTAGCGTTTCCCCACGGTCCTTCCTGTGCGGTCTGTCGCCCGGCAGTGTGGGCCATCGTCCAGCGCTGGGCATCGTCCAGGGGACTGGCTTCTTCGTTCACAAATTCAAAACACTGCCGAGTCCTCTCCTTCCCCGAAGGAAAGGATGTTCACAGAGTCTGAACTCGATCCTGCTAGGTTACATCCGCCCAGTTGTCAGTTCCTCCTGTGAACCGACCCACCAGGTGACGTCACCTCTGCTCCCTTGACGGTGAGGATAGATGTTCCCTGAGAGCAGCTCGGGATCGGCCTTGTTCCGCAAGAGCCTGGCCGGTCCATCAGAGGTGTGCCCTCAGGGCGGAGGACAGGATGAATGAATGATGGGGTGGGAAAGTGTTTCCTGATGCCCGTTCTCAGTTCCATGAATTGTGCTTCTCTCGTTCTACCTAGAATCAGAAGCTAATTCGTTTTCTAACTGTGCTTCCCATTCTCCTCATATTCTAAAACTGAAGTCCATGCATTAATTCAATTTTCTTCCCAGGGTTTCTCCCCAAACCTTCCCTTTCGTGTGACCAGGACCCCAGAGGGTCACCGTGGGGTCACATGGCGGCCTCTGGGCCGGGCACTGGGCCACATCCACTTGCCGACATGCCGTCCTGAGAGTTTTCCTCCCTGCCTTGAGGTGGACGGGGGAGAGGATACAGCACCATCGCTGCAGCTCTGGAATCTCTCTGACCTTCATTCACTTTTCCTTCATCCCACACAGCTATTTCCCTCTGGATTCCAGCCACGGGCCCCCTTGGTTTCCCTTCCTGAGCCTTGCATGGCTGGTCACTGAGGCCTGCAGATCTGGTCCCCTCCCCCCTTGCTCCTCAGCACCCCGGCCCGCGAGGAGCTCTTGGCTCCTGTACCGCAGTGGCCCCGGGCCCGTGCTCCCCATCCTCTGGGGGCCGCCTGCTCCTCTGTCCCTCCCTTCCTCTGGCGGCTGACCCGGGCTGTAACTGTCCCATCCACCGGGGCTCAGGGCCCTTCCCTGAGGGGCTGAGGCCCTCAGGACAGTGGAAGGAACCGGGGGGCAGTGGGCAAAGAGTTACGGGGCGGGGTCACAGCTGGCGAGGACTCAGCAGGTGTCGGCTGATGTTCTCATTCCTCAGGCCCTCCAAGGTCGTCATGGATGTTGCCCGTCTGTCTCCTACACTGGCCAGTGATGCCATGGAGGGTGGGAATGGGATGGCCACTGACCCCTCCCCAGCAGTGTCCTAGGCCACCGTGGGTAGGGCATGGCTGAGAATGGATGAATAGAAGGAGGGAGGGAGGGGTGAGGTGAAAGGCAGGAGGGGGGGAGCGGGGCGAGGCGAGGGGAGGGAGGGGCGAGCGAAGCGAATGGAGGGGTTATTTGATCGCATCCTCCACGAAGAGCCCCTTCAGCAAGTGCTGTCAGGTTTACTGACACAGAATTGGTTTAAATAAAATGGAATTTTACTTTTTAAAAATAAGCAAGTCTTCACGTTAACATCTATGTAGAGAAGATGGAAAATTTGTGCAAGTCCAGGTCCTGAGCTGTCAGGTGCTTACGTGGCCTTCTGTGGGTATTTCCTGCGTTTCCAGACGCATCACAGCTCGTCGCACTGCCCCCCGTTGTTGGACAGTTAAGCGCCTTTTCCTGGTGGAAACACTGCAGGGAACACCTTGGAGTCATGGTGGCTCACCTCTCCAGCTCAGTTCCTGAGCGGTGACAGCGCCAGCATCGCTGGGGTCTCGCGGTGGTCGCTGCCGGTGCCTGGTTGTCCCCCCGCTCCGCTGCGGTGTGCTCCGCCCGGCCCTGGGACTGCTGCCCTGATCCCTGTGTCCAGCAATGAAGCCGAGACCCCGGGTCATGCTGGGACCAGGCTTTCAGCCCAGGTCTGACTCCATCATCTTCTCCCCAAATGAGAACGCCCCAAAGCCGCGTTTCCGAGTCACGGGTGCGCAAATGTGGAGCCTCGGGCAGGGGGCCCAGGGGCCCGGCACCGCGCTCTTCCCGGAAGACGACCAAGGCGTCTGCTTTCCCGCCCTTTACGGGGTGGGAAAAAAAACCTCTGCGGTTTCCTAGGTGAGACGCGATACCCTGTTTTTATTGGCATCACTGCTCCTGGGGCAGCCGGGCGTCGCTTCTTGCCTTGACTGGCCACCCTCTGGAGGGGTCTTCACCCCATCTGGCTGCTGAGGCTCCTGGACCGTGAACGTGTTGGCGTTATGTGGACAAGCGCTGCTCAGCAAGCAGGGTCTCCGGAGCTGGAAGCCCCAGACCCGCTCAGGAGGGATCTGGTCTGGGCGTGTCCGCCCCAGAGACAGGCAGAGGACAAGTGCTGGAGGGGCAGGGCCAGAATTCCAGAAGCAGGACCTGAACCTGGCCCCGCGCTTGCTTCCATTTACGTGTGACAGTCAGGAGGCCTGGTGACGTGCCCGGGCCTCCCAGGAGAAGGGACCCAGCCCTCCCTCCCGGCCGGCCCCACTCGCTCTTGGGCTCAGGACAGTTCCGAAGGGTTAGACTTGATCAGCAGAGGAGAGTGGGGTCGGAAAGGACCCTCTTGACCCAGCTCCGTCCGCCCCGCGGCCCCTCCTCGGACCCGCCGCCCGCCTTTCTGCCACGCTGGCGCCCCCTGTGCCCCGCCCGGGCCTGGAGGTACATCTCCGTCCTGAGGGGCCCAGCGGAGGCTCCTCGGGGCTCCCGCCGACGCGGAGCTGGGCTTCCTCGGCATCCCCCCTTGCTCTGTGCCGTGTTCTCATCTTCTCCGCGCGGAGGGGGCTCCACGCAGGTGGCTGCCAGGCCCGCTCGTGCATCCCTGGGGTTTGCTCAGTGGGTGAATCGGGATGCACTTTGTTAAGGATTTGGGGGAAAGGCCTGACAGCGGGGACTCGGGTTTTCAGAAGCAGATGGCCCCTGCCTCGGCCGCCCTCTGACCGGTCCTTTCTCCTCCACAGCACCTCCTCCGCCAAGGGCGCCCAGCCGTTCAGGTCTCGCATGAGCTTGAGGTCGTGGCGACAGAGCACGAACAGGACACCATGGTGGTGAGTGGAGACGTGACCAGGTTTGGCTGCGTCAAGCCCATCAACGTCCACACGGTGGTGAAGGGCCGGCTGCACCTGACCTTGGCCAACGTGGGTAAGAGTCCCTGGCAGCTTTGCTCTTGTTCCTGGGTGGCTACTCTTCTTCCCATTTGGGGCCTGAGCCCCCTCAGGACAGTGGTCACATCGTGGGCATCAGCACTCAGTAGGAATTCAGAAGAGCTCTCATTAGCTTGACTACTAAGTATGCCCTTGACTGCTGAGCAACTGACCTTGACCACCGAGCATCTGCCCTTGACCACCGAGCATCTGCCCTTGACCACTGAGCATCTGCCCTTGACCACTGAGCCTTCCCCTGACCACTGAGTCTGCCCTTGACCAATGAGCCTTCCCTGGCACCGGTTGTTTGGTGTTCCTGATTTTTGGTCAGGGTTTGGTATTATTAGCTGTCTCCGTCTTGCCCACGTTTTATTTCTGGTACTATCCATGGGGCATCGCTGTGACGATCCTCAAATAAGATGACTGGTTTTGGGAGAGAGTTTCATCTGGAGTTTCAGCTCATAGCACTGCCTCATTGTGGAGGAGAGAAGAGAGAACTGTTCCTAAACTTCCGCACCACACAGCTTGGGAACAGAGGGGCAGAGGGACGTGCTTGTTCAGAGCCGAGCACCTTGACCTTACGTCAGATGGTGTCCCAAGGGCTGCTCGTCAGAGACGCCGAGGAAAGCCCCAGTCCTCCTTCCATGTGGGCAGGAGGCTGGGGCTGGGTGTGGCTGGGATGGTCCTGCCTGGACATTCTGGGGGCTCCACTGAGGCCCCTGATGGGACAGGGGACGTTAGGCCGGGCATGCCTGCCTGTGCCCGCCTCAGGGCAGAGGCCGGTGTGAGCCCTCGTGGGGCTAGTGACCAGCCCGCTCCATCCCCCTCGAGGGGACAGAGGAAGGATTGAAAGCAGGACAACACCAAGCCATCTGAGGTTTCTGGACTCAAACCTCTCTGTCGTTTTATTGGGGAATTTTCCATTCCTTACAGCCCAGCCTGATTTTAGACCTCGAGCCCCGTGGGCCCTTTCCACCTGTGCCGACAGCGTGGAGCCGGCAGAGCTGGGACAGAGCGGCAGGCGTTGAGCGTGGAGCCCGTTAAGCCAGGTCTGGGGCTTCTGCTCCCGTGTTTACAAATGTAGGATCCAAGGCAGCCTGGAGAACAGACAATATGGAAACGGCAAAACTCAATTAGGTTCTGGAGAAATAAATGAGCTGTGTGTGAGAAGCAGACATTATTCAAAAGCGCCTACGGCTGAGGGGAGTTGCTAGAAGCATTCTGCTTCCAAGATTGTGTTGGTTATTTTTATTTTTAATTCACCAGCCCACAAATGTGCAGTGATTCCAGGTTTTAAAATCTTATCTTCAGAAGAAAGATTAGCTCCATTATGCGTTATCTTAAATTGTCATTTTCATACGTTGCCTGCAAGAGAGAGATAAGCTCGTGGGAAGGAGCCTGAGATACCCAGCCTGGGAGGCCGTGAGGCAGGGGACAGATGCCGCGCGCAGCACGCTTGTACGACGCGGCCGCACTGTGCTTTCCTCTGTACGTTCTGCAGTTCTTGAACAAAAAAAAAGTGTCGTGGCTTTTGTTTCTTTTTGAAACTGGTTGTTCTGCTGCGCGCGGCAGGCGCGGGCCAGCAGATGGGGTGCTGCTGTGCGGGCCTTCAGGGTGACAGAGGCAGGGTCGGCGCCTGCCCGGATGGGGCCCCGCCTCTGCATTCACAGCCGCGGTCAAGTGCCAGGCCGCGGATCCAGGCATCTGTCACCCACGCCCAGGTCTCCTGTGACTCTTTCCGTGGGAGAGGGCCGTCCTTGTGCTTGGCGGCTTCTCGGCTCAGGCGAGCTTTTTGATGCTGTCTTTTTGCCAGCCTCTTCTGAGGCTTTACGGGGTCATTCATCATTTAGAGATCCCAAGAGCCCCTTTCCTTTCTTTGACCCTGTGATCCTGGCTGTGCGTGTGACCACGGCCCCCCTGGGAGCTCCGCTGCCACTGTATCTGCAGGTCTCCCGTGGGGCCTCCCTGGGGAGGGCAGGCTGCCCTGGCCCCCGGCTCACGGTCAGGCACCGGGGCTCTCAGGGTGTCTCCCCCGAGGCGTGTTTGGGCGCAGACGTGTGCAGAAGGGCACAAAGGCCTTCTTGGAACAGCATGACACTCGAGGGCCTGACAGGAGAGTCTGCGACCATCCCAGAGCCCGGGGCCGGGCCCCCCCGGGGACCTGCCCTGAGCGTCTCGAGCCCCGACTCGTGGTGGGAAAGCAGAGGTCAGACGGAGGAGAGTGGGGACCTGGAGAGCAGGGAGCTCGAAGGAAACGGGCCTCTGCCCACCCACCGTTTCTCTGCTGCAAAAAGAACTCCGACCTGAGAGTGGAAAGTGGGGTTGTGGGTGGGGATCTGGGTGAGTGTCATTGACTCTGTTCTGGTATTTATGTCTCGTGCGGGGCGGGGGGTGTTTTTCGTTCAGGTCACTTGTGTGAACGGAGAGTGAGGAGTCCCAGCTCACTGCCACCTTCCAGGTCGCGGGTCATCTCGAATGACGGAGGCACCGGCTTCTCGGGAGGTGGCCTTCTCACGCCCGGGGCTCCCAGACGTGAGTGGAGAGACCGAGGGGCCTACGGGTGGAGGCTGGGGGTTGTGCTCGGGGCGGTGGGCGGGCGGTGGGGCAGAGCGAGAGGCGGAGGGCCGCGTGTGCGTGCGTGCGTGTCCGTGTGTGCGTGTGCAGGAGCACGCGCGTGCGCCTGTGTCGTGGGGCCCTGCCCTCTGGATCTGGGGGCCCGAGCCGTGGCTCCGCCTCCGGCTCAGTGACCTGCAGGCCACGTGGAGTCACCGCGTTCGTCAGCCCAGCGCTCTCTAGGCTGGGCCCTGGGGAAGCCGCCGGTGTTACTTGGTGGAGATGACAGTCCTAGGAGTGGCGTTTGTTTTCGGGTAGCTGCTCCTCCCCAGGGGAAGGGGACAGGAGGAAAAGGTCAGGATGAACATAGGCTGTTTTTTAAAAACTAATTTGAAACTCCCCATGTTGGGGAGAAGAGAAGCTCGGGAGATAAAGACCTGGGCTTGTGAAAATATCGCATAACACGGAAGTTTCTCTGTCCCCTTTCAAATGACCCCCAGACCTGGATGTAACATACTTGTCATGGGAATGCAAAGTGGGAGGTGCCCTCTGAGGGGCAGCCCCCAAAGGCTGCGGTCATCTCATGGGAATCGGAGACTGCCATGAGCGGCTTGTGTTGAGGGCCCTCGACTTTGTTGGTCTTGAACCTGTGCCCTGGGTGGGAATTCCAGAGCTGCGGGGGTCAGGACTGGGAGGCCTTTGGTGCCGTCTTGGAAGGTCTCCAGAATCCCACGAGTCCCCTGAAACTCCTGCCCAAACTTTATGGGTCCTCGTACGTTTTCTCCCGGGTTGAGCCCGGGAGAGCGGCCCGGGTACATTCAGATGCTCAAAGGGGTCCATGCTGCGTGAGCCCGGCAGGCTGAGAGTCTGTTCCGGACCAGCTTCCTCATTTTAATGTTGAAAAAACTGAGTCACAGAGGTCAGGTGACATGGCCGGTTGTGTGGTTAAGGGTGGTGAACTTGGGCTAGAATCTGGATTTCCTGCTTTGGGGCCAGTGCCTCCCCATCCCCAGCTGGTCCCCTTGGCCACCAAGAGAATGGATGGAGAGCTGGCTCCACAGAGCAGGGAGTGCCTCCCATTCCGCTCCCCGCCCCCCCGCCCCAGGGACAGGTACGAGAGGATTTGTAAAACCCACGGCCCGGGGCCCGGCAGGTCGGGGGCTCCTCTGGGCAGCGCGGGGAGTTGTGACAGTGAGGGTTTGCTGAGGGATCCAGAGCCTCTGGAGTCATCAGTCTTCCAGTCCCTATTTTGGTCAAAACCAGAGGGCCGGGCGCTCCACCAGAAGCCATGTCTCCACCCCCCGGGCAAGGTTCTGGAAGCAGGAAGTTGTGCCGAATTTCGCAAGGTGCTTCCTGGCTTCAGCAGTGTGGTCCCACACGGTCCCATCACCCCCACGGTCGGGGTGATGCAGTCTGAACACACAAGCCCGTTGATCACCCCCCAGCCTGGCTCGTCTCCCACCCTGGCCCCTCCACTCGGGACCGGGGGCCTCGGGCTGCTTGAGCCCGATCCAGGTTGGAGCTCCCGTTCCCATGGAGCTGGACCCCAGACACACGAAAAGTGCCCTTTTGGGGTGGCCACTTGAGACGTCTGCGCCATCTCAGGGCACCCGAAGAACCTGGAAATAGCGCTTGTTTACGTGTGATGGGAGGAGAGGTGGCGCGTGAGGGGAAGCTGCTTCACCACCACGTGGAACACAGCAGCAGGAGGCAGAGATTCTCGAGGGCGGGGAGGGGGCTCCAGCCGGCGGAGTTCAGGCTCGCGGTTACTTCCCGTGGTTCTGGGGGCGCCTGAAGGAAGGACATGATGCTAAGTTGGGGTGTTCCGTCTCACCTGCCACCTGTGCTAGGTTTACTGATTGTCCGGGACTCTCACGTGTCAGCTTGTGACGTGGCACGTGCCACGTGTGCATGTCAGTGGCACAGCCAGTGACGGGAGGGAGAAAGTAGCTCTCCTGCCTGCCGGGGCCTGGCCTATTGTGGCTTCTGGTTGTCGGCTACACAGCTTTCCTGTGGGTCTAGGCTTCGAGTAGAGCCCCCGAAGGAGATGGTGCTCTGGGGGCCCAGCCAGCCAGAGGCAGCCGGGTGCAGAGAGGAGAAGCTCTGGGCTCCACCCACCCCGGCTGGCCCGGGGCCTCAGGGCACAACTCATTGGAGCCCCCGATTCCTGATCTGAGCTCGGGCCTCCTGATAACCCGCACCCAGGGTGGGTTTGAGGACCTGACAGGACAGCGTGCCTGAGAGCCCGGACAGTGTGCTGGGCATCGGGGGTGCTCGCTGGGGGGCTGGGGGTGAGCAGGGGCGCGGTCCTGGGCGAGGGCGTCTGGAGAATCCTGAGAGCCTGAGCTTCTACAACGCTGACCTTTTCCCTAGCAGACCCCCTAGTGGGCATTAATGCATTTGTATCTAAGCTCCGAGACAGAATCCCTTCTCTGTGAGAGGCTGGTAAGGGAGGGACGCCGTGGAGGGCAGGGTGTGTCATTTCCACCTTTACCAGCCTCTGAGGGTTTATGAAAAGCTTGAGGCTTGGCTCTGGAGGGCGTGGAGCCGTCGCTGCTTAGAGAACGTAAACTCTGACCTTTAACCTCTGGCCCTCTCTTTGAACCTTCCAGCAGTGAAAAATGTGGTCCAAGCGCAGAAGCTGGCCGACGTGGACAGTGAGCTGGCCGCCCTGCTCTTCTCGCCCCCGTGGCCGGGGACCCCGCGGCCCCAGGGCGCCGGCCACGAGGGGGACGCCGTCCGCAGGCGCAAGCTGGAGCGCATGCGGGCCGTGCACCTGCGGGAGCGCGGAGCCGAGCCTGGCCGCTGCGGGCTGGGCGCGCTGGTGAGGCTCCGCCCCCGCGTCCTCGGGAACGCTGCGGGAGCAGCCCCGCCCCCGCCCCGCCCCCACCCCGCCCCGCCCCTTTCCTGCGGGCTCCCTCATCCTCCTGCCGCGTCCTGGTTACAGAACAAGAGACCCGACCTCTCAGCCACCGAGGGAAGTTTCCAGGCCAGAATTACTGGCGCGCTTTGCATAAAAGCTGACTCCTGGGCTCCCCTCCCTTGGTTGGGGGAGTGTCCTTGGAGCCTAGGCTTTTAAGAAAGCCCCGACGGGGATTCTGAGGGCTCCCCAGGTTTGGGGAGCAGAGCCATGACAACGTCTACATCACGGGTTGTCAGAGTGATCGATCTTGCCGGAAGAATTCCCACCTTAGACTAAAAATCTAAATAAGACCCTAAGAAGTGGGAGTTTACGGGATAAGGAAGCCACAGGGGCCTTAGGATCCTTTACATTGAGGCAGGCGGGTGTCTGAACAGACGCCGTCCTTCTCAGGGGCCAGGCCTGTGCCCATGGCCTGGCAGACACAGGCAGTGGCCGGCCTTCCCCTGGTGCTCGCAGAGGTGGGCCGTGGAGGGAGGGAGACAGAAATAAACCAACAAGCAAAAGACCATTCAGTCCAATTGGTGGGGGGAGGAGCAGAGCACAGTGGGATGGGCCCAGACAGCCGGCTGGACCAGCGGGTTCCCGGGGAGGCCACCGTGCAGCCAGGTTGCTCCCTCCTCGGCAGCCTCTGAGGCTCCGCCCGCTGTCAGCCGGGGACACAAGAGGCTCCCGCGTCCGGGGGGTTGGGCCCCGCGCAGGCAGGTCCTCAGCCTGACAGCTGCCGGTGGTGTTAGCATCATTGTTACTTATGATTCATTTGGCTGGTTTCCTCTTATCTGATATGTTCTTTTTAATTTATTTATTTTTGGCTGCGTTGGGTCTTCGGTGCTGTACGCGGGCTTTTCTCTAGTTGCGGCGAGCGGGGGCTACTCTTCTTTGCGGTGCGCGGGCTTCTCATTGCAGTGGCTTCTCTTGTTGCGGAGCACGGGCTCTAGGCACGCGGGCTCAGTAGTTGAGACACGTGGGCTCAGTAGTTGTGGCTCACGGGCTCTAGAGCGCAGGCTCAGTATTTGTGGCTCACGGGCTTAGTTGCTCTGTGGCATGTGGGATCTTCCTGGACCAGGGCTCGAACCCGTGTCCCCTGCATTGGTGGGCGGATTCTTAACCACTGCGCCACCAGGGAAGCCCTGATATGTTCTAATAGAGAAATCAACAGGTCAGAACCCTCATTTTGAATACAGCCGTGAATTTGGAAGTAATTGGATTTCCAAATACAAGAAAAATTTCCACTAAATTGTAATGATTTCCTGGGTTCATAGCCCTGGAGAATTTTGAGGTGAAAGTAACTTGATGTATCAGATATGCGGTAGTCTCTCTCCCTTCCAGCTTTCTCAGCCTTCCTTGAAGAAGGGATGGGAGTTCTATGGAATCAGTGGGTCCTTGGGAAGAGAGTCGACAGGAGCCGTGTCCCGGCTGGCCCTGCACGCGCGTGGTGAGCGTGTGGAACCGTGTGTGACCTCCTGTGAGGGGGGGAGGCCGAGGGCAGCTGGGGTGCAGCTTTCTCTCCCTGATGGTCAGATTCGAGGGAGGCTGAGGGTCTCGGGGCTTCCTGGGGGAGGTGGTGAGCCTGGGGCCAGGAGCACAGAGTGTGGGGCTGACACCTGCTTTGGAATCCCTGCGGTGCCCTGGGACAGTCACAGCCTCCCTGTGAGGGTCACCCGGCTTAACCTGTGTGCAGTGCTCAGGACGGCGGCTGCCCTAGCGACAGCGGTCAGTCCCTGCGTCGTCTCTCCTCTGCATACCCTCTACAGGGACACCCCAGCAGCTCCGGGATTGCCCCTCACGCTAGCGAATTGGTGGCACTAGTCCCACGTTCCGTGTTGTCAAAACATGCCAAGTGCCACGGAAGAGAGGACTTTACTTTCCAGAAATGCCAGCACGTGGCCCACGGGTCTCCCTGCCCATCCCAGGACCTGTCACGGGGCCACAGTGCGAATTGCTGCCTCTTGGGGTCTGAGGGGTCCAATACGTGTCATCACCTTTGCCTGCATGGGTTTCGAATTAAGAAAGAAGACAGGTCTATGGCAGAAAGAGACCAAAACATCACCTCTGTTTTACTGGTGGCTCTAGTCATTGGTAAAGCTGTTGCTGGAGGATTGGCTCGCGTCTGTACAAGGCTGAGCCTGCGGTTAACGGCAGCCTCGCGCAGTCTGGGTCATGCCAGGTGCCCCCACAGGTGGATCCTTCTTTCCAGCCTTTCCACCTGGCTAGGGGCCGTGTGGACACCTGATGGCCTGGGGTCACACTGTCTCGGCCTGTGGCTTTTACCCACCAGGCCTACGGAAAACCAGGGAGTGGCCATCACGGTGCCCGCCCGGGTGGTCAGTCTGATGGGCCAGTCCTGTGCCCACCTCCATGTGGCCTGTCCCCTAGGGCCCTCGTCCCAGGGCCTCTAACTGGTGGGCAGTACAGGTTGTGTCCCTGGCAGGTCAGAACAACCTGCTGTCTCAAGTCGAGGTTGAAAAGCCGAGCTCTGTCTGTTTCTCATCCTAAATTACACCTGGCCGTGCTGCCCAGCCCAGCCTGGTAGAGGCTCCGTCCCGTCGAGAAGCTCTGATCATAAAGTGCCCACATAGGGAGGCCTCAGATGTCAACATGACCACCCTCCCGTTTTTAAATCCCCAGGGAGAAACTAAAGGCTCAGCTTCAATTCCCCTGCGGGGGAAAGGCCAAAGCTTTGGATATTGGAAAGTCAGTCTCCAAAATAATTTAAGTGAGAGGTCAGATTCGGTCCTCACCTTCTGAGTTAGAGTCCGAAGGCCTTCAGATGCCTGGGCCTCCTTGGTTTTGGAGGCCCTCAGCACCCAGCTGCGTCCCTAGCACGTGGGCATGCCTTCTAGGTCTTGGGCTTGCAAAGCAGCCTCCGACGGGCCTCACTTTTTACTGCAAGGCACCCGAGAAAGCTATGCCTGTCCCCAGCCTCTAGAACACATCTGGGGTGGCCAAGCCCATTGAAACATAAGGCATTTGAAGAAGGAGGTGGATGAAGGACCCACGCTGAGCCCACCAAGGCAGCGTGCCTGGGTCTGGACCCTGGCCCAGCTTGTGGTCAGTCAGGCCCGGCCGCAGCCCCTCCTGGGGACTCTGCTCGCAGGCAGGGCTCCCGCTGCCACACCGGAGGCCTGGCCGGTGAGCCGATCACCTACCTTAGTTTGGGGACCATTCTTCCCTCTTTTATTGGTAGCTTCTGCTCTTAATTCTCACTGTGCCCAGGTGGGTGGTTGGAGTCTCGGGGGCATGTGGGCAGAGCCCGCCTTCCACGGGTACATCACCTGTGGGCAGAGGGAAGCTGGGGTGCTGTAGACGGGCAGCCCCATTCCCTGTCCCCCGGAGCTGTAGGTGGCCAGTCCCAACTGACCCCGTGTCGGTGGTGGGGGTGGGGTGGTGATTCCAAGGAGATGTGGTGTTTGGGGCGGGTGGGGAAGGGGCCAGAGAACAGCCCCTAAGCAGCAGGGCACCCGGGACCGTGGCCCCGCTTCGGCCCCTGTGTCCGCAGGCCCAGCAGAGCATCCGTGCCCAGCACGCTCGGGACCTGCAGCTCATCGCCGCCTACCGGGAGCGCACCAAGGCCGAGAGCATCGCCAACGCGCTGAGCCTGGCCATCACCACGCGGCACACCATCCGTGCCACGCTGGGCGCCGCTGAGTTCTTTGAATTCGCTCTCAGGAACCCCGACAACACGCAGCACACCGTGACCATCGCAATCGACAGCGCTGAGCTCAGGTGGGAGGGCGGGGCGCCCCCTCGGGCCCCCAGCCCCACCCGAAAGCCGAGCTGGTTTCACCCTCGCGGGTCCTGGGACCGACCGGGAAGGACATTGTGCCCAGCGCCGTCTCCCCTCCCTCCAGCCTCATCCTGGACAGTCGGGAGTGGCGGTACTTCAAAGAGCTGACCGGCCTGCACACGCCCCTGGAGGAGGACATGTTCCACCCACGGGGCAGCCTGACCCCCCAGCTCTTCCTACGCCCCCGGGAGATGGTCCACATCCCCTTCAAGTTCCAGACCTTCTCTGCGGGTCTGCGGGCCTCGGCACAGGTGGGGAAGGCCATTCTTCCCGTGCCGAGGGGGCTGGCTGGGCACCGGGGAAGCCCATTTGCCAAGTAACGTGGGAGATGGGGGCCTCCTGCCATGCGGTGGGAGGGTTAGCCTTCGGCCGTCCCCCGCCCCACCTGCCCCTCCACACGTCCTGGCACCTACGCTGTGCCCAGCGGCCCCGTGGCTCACCTGCGCTCAGGAAAGGCTGGACCACCTCCTCTTCATTCTCTTTGCTAAATTGGTAAAAGAGCCTTTCTTAAACCTCAGAAGATCTAGTGTTTTCTAAACTTCCCAGTTACTGCCGTTTGCCCGCTTCTCACGTAGCGTTTGCTCCCCGACGTGAACTGCAGAGACTCTGGGGTTTCACGTCAGGGTGTGAGCGAGCGCGGGCTCTGGTAGGGCGGACGCGGCGTGCGCGTTTCTTCCTGACCTTGTAAGTCAGTTGTGTAGGGCAATGGTCATCACGGAGGCGGGCGTGAGAGGCTCACAGGTTTCAGTGCAGGCTCTTTGGATGCACTTTTGGGGCAAGAGGTCATCAGGGCCGTGATGAAGGTGTCAGACCTCTGGGTTCGGGTGGAGCTGGGTTACAGGACCTGACCACCCCCCCCCCCCCCGCCACTGCTCACACGGCCTCCACTTCCTCTTTGGGGCGGTGGGCTGGTTAATAACAGCAGCCGCCTGGGGTTCACTCTGAGCATAAACGAGACCCCGGAGCCCTGGGCCTAGGGTGGCAGCCGTTCCTACAGGTAGAGGTCCCACTGGTAGGAAGAAGTGCCTGTCACCCTGGGCCTCCGTCTCATGACCCGGGGGCTCCCTGGTTTCTCGCAGGCCTCTGCTGAGCTGAGATTCGAGAAGGACACGGACGCTGGGTCACCTCGTAAGTCCAGCACGATGCCCACCAAACACGCCAAGGTAGGGGGGCAGACCGCCCATCCGATGTTCCGAGGTCTTGCGGTGCCAGCCAGGGGTCTTGTGAGAGGACCAGGTGAAGCGCATCATGGGTTCTGCTGTTTGTTACTTCTGGTAAATAGTCCCATTGCCACCTCAGGGGCGGCTTGTTTGCAGGGCACACTATCAACCCCCTGCCTGCCGATGGGATGTCCTTTGGGGAGCTTGGGACACTGTCGTTTTGTAGGAATTTCTGAAGTTTTCTTGTTGTTGTTTGTTTGTTTGGTAGACAGATGCCTTTTGTAGGAGGTTGAAAGTAAAAACAGAAACACTTTTACCCTCCGCCCACCGACCCCCCGGGACAGATTTCGGTGCCGTCCCAGACTGAGGACCCGGCAGCCCTGTGCCCACAGCCCCACCCTCGGGGGAGGTTCGCTGTGTTTTACTGAAATGTGGGGCCGCAGCTCTGCCTTTGTCTGAGGAATACGTCGGCTCTTTGTTTAGGGCTATAAATTAAATCTGAGAGGCTAATACGTTTTTCCTTACATGAGTTTGGAGTTTTAAAACAAATCCCAGGTATCTTATTCAGCGTGTATCTCTAACAGATAAGGACTTAAAAAACCCCGGCTACGTGACATCACTGCCCCCAAATTAGTAACAAATCCTCAGGACGGCCCGATGTCCAGTCCATGCTGGTCACTCATCTTATCATGGTCGGTTTGTGGGAGTTGGGGCCCGCCGTCCTCGAGGCTCTGTCTGTGGCGACGCTGGGCGTGGGCCGGCCTCCGTGGGCCAACCACGGCTTCACGTGCAGAGGCCGCGGCGGGTGGCTGTTCAAGGTGGCCGACGTGTCCGCTAAGGATCCACTGCCCACATCCATTATCCCACCAGGTGGAAAACGGTGAAATCCTCTCACTGTTCTTGTACTTACTAGCTGTGACTCTTCTATAAACAAGAGCTTTCCCCCATCAGCCGTTTGGTTACCCTGAATATATTGATACTTAATACCGGAAGGTCAGGATAAATGTTGGGTTCTTTCCCTTTATTTATCAATTTTAAAAATAAT
Organism: Balaenoptera acutorostrata; assembly: GCF_949987535.1. Taxonomy (NCBI): domain Eukaryota; kingdom Metazoa; phylum Chordata; class Mammalia; order Artiodactyla; family Balaenopteridae; genus Balaenoptera; species Balaenoptera acutorostrata. The sequence goes on along the minus strand of NC_080064.1, from coordinate 4,244,806 downwards.
GAGCTGTGCCCTGGGAACATCCAAAGATGGTCAGTTTTTGGGGGGTCTTATCATGAACTCGTGGTTTTGTATCTGCTGTGTGGCAGGCACTGGGCTGTAAAACTGTCCTCTCTCTGGCCACGGCCATACCTTTCAAGTCAGCGCCTGTGCCTTTTTTTTTTTTTTTTTAAACAACTCTTTATTTTGAAATGATCTCAAACTTGGACAAAAGTTATAAGAATAGTGCAAAGAGTTCCCATGAATTATTTACCCAGATTTCCCAGTTGTTGACATTTTACATTTGCCTTATCATTCTGTGTCTATATTTATCCCTATTTTTTTCTGAACAATTTGAGAATAAGTTATGGACAGACTGCCCCATTGTTCCACGAAACTTAGAGCTCATATGGCCTGAAAATAAGGCCACTCTGCTCCATCACCACAGTAGAACCGGGGAAATCAGGAAATGGGCACTGATACAGTCTCATCACAGACCCCGCTTGCACTTTACCAAATATCCCAACACTGGATCCCTCACCCACCCAGACTCCCATGGTGCATCTGGTGGTCCCACCCTAGCTTTCCTTGCCTCTCACGCCCTCGGTGCTTTTGAAGCGCACAGGTCATTTCTGCTACCTGCCGCTTAGTCTGGGTTTGTCTGGTGTTTGCTCGTCGGTGGGTTCAGGCTGTGCATTCAGGGCAGGAAAAGCACAGATGTTTTGCTGTGTTCTTCTCAGAACCTCTTATTGGGAGGGACACAATGTTGATTTGCTCTATTACCAGGGATGTTAATTTAACTCTCTTATTTGGTTAAGATGGTGTCTGCCAGGGTCCTTCAATGTAAAATTAATTAAGAAGTATTTTATAGTTGATAATTAGAAAGTAATGGTTAAGTATTTTGTCGGGAGATACTCAGGCTCTGTAAATATCCTGCTCCTCATTCAACTTCTGCAGCTAGTTTTAATATCTGCTGATGCTTCTTTTTCTTTTTAACTGAAGTATAGTTGATTTACAATGTCGTGCCAGTCTCTGCTCTATAGCAAAGTGACCCAGTTGTACACATAGAGACATTCTTTTTAAAATTTCTTCACTGATGATTCTTGCATGATGGTTACCCATTGGTGACTTTCAGATTTCATCATTCCTTCCATGTTCTAAGTGAGGCAGCACTTGGCCTTCATCCGTTCACTCCTGAAATTTGTTTGTCACCATTATGGACCATGAATTCCTGTTTCATTCAGTGGGTTGTAATTTGTTCCTGTCTTTCTTTGTTTTGCTGCTCATATTGTCCCTGGTCCACTGGTGGCTTCGGCTTCAAGCTGGCCCCTCTGTCCTTTTTATTTATTTATTTATTTATTTATTTATCTATGGCTGTGTTGGGTCTTCGTTTCTGCGCGAGGGCTTTCTCTACTTGCGGCAAGTGGGGGCCACTCTTCATCGCGGTGCGTGGGCCTCTCACTATCGCGGCCTCTCTTGTTGCGGACGGAGCACAGGCTCCAGACGCGCAGGCTCAGCAATTGTGGCTCACGGGCCTAGTCGCTCCGTGGCATGTGGGATCTTCCCAGACCAGGGCTCGAACCCATGTCCCCTGCATTGGCAGGCAGACTCTCAACCACTGCGCCACCAGGGAAGCCCCCCCGCTGTCCTTTTGACATGCCCCTGTCATTCTTGGAGCACTTCCTTCGTGCCTGGCACACAAGATGTTCCAGAGTCATCTTACATTTTCCTGCTCCATTTCTGGAATCAGCCGTTTATCTAAGGCTTCTTTTAGTGGCAAATGGTGTTTAGAAACTAAAGTCTGGGTGCTGAATGTGCTCATTACGACAGGGGTGCCCTTGCTTCCGGTCCTTCTGAGCAGAGAGAGCTAGGGAGTGTATGTCTGTGTGTGTGTCTATGTGTGTCTATGTGCACGACAGCTAAATGGATCATTGTAGAGTTGAAGTCCCAGTGTAGCGGTGAAATTCCGGCAGGAGTGTCAGGGCACAGCTGCCGGGGATGAGGGTGCAGTGGTGGGGCTCACCTCCCAGCAGATGTGGGAAGAGACGCGCGGGGCAGTGGCTTTCAGGGGATGCTCCAGGAAGGCAGAAGCAACACTGTGGGTCGCTTAAAGACCCAAATAGGGGAGAATGGTGAAGAAAAACGGGGGACGGTGATCACGAGTTCAGGAGGGGCTCCCTGGGGCGGACGGGCAGGGTGCTGAGGGCGCAGAGGGTGAGCAGCGTGCACCGCGTGCCTGTTCCAAGCCCACATGGCCTCGTGGGTGGCTGCCCAGTTATAACTTGTCCGGTTACACATCTAAAAGATTTCATAATAAAACTCACCAAAAT